>NC_064826.1:70445000-71070000 GCF_024166365.1 Elephas maximus indicus | reverse complement strand
ATTGTTGTTGTTCGAAGCCATCAAGTAGATTTTCGACTCATAGCTATCCCATGGGAGAGAGTAGAATGGCCTCAGAAGGTTTTCTAGGCTATGGTTTTATGGAACTAGATCACCAGGCCTTTCGCCCATGGGGTCACTGAATGGGTTCTAACCACTAACTCTTTGGTTAGCAGGTGAGCGCTTAACTGTTGTGCCACCAGGGCTCCATTTTTAAGACAGTTAGGAAATATATTATCTTACATAACAGGAAATTTGGTAGTAGATTAGGCTTTAGGCTTCAGACTTAGAAAAATCACGGCTCTAATTTGTTTTTTTCCCGTTAGCCTCACAACTTTATCATTCCCTTTGTTTTGGCCTCTCCTCATTTCCTAAGAGGGTTTCTAAAAGTAGTTGGTACTATATGCTTCCTTCTTCATGTCCAAGGAGGAGAGAAAACTTTTCCCTGATTCATGAAATAAAATCTATTCCCTTCAATTGGACTGAGTAATTTAAGTTATGCCCATTTTTCTGAATCAATGAAACTTATTAGGAAAATGCCATATGTTTATTGGCTTAATAGTTTATGGGTTTATCATGATTTGACTATTTTGTCCCATCATCCAGTATCGGGGATGTAGTCAGCTTTCTTGATTCACATGGGAGAAGTGTAGATTCCTGAACAAAATCGAGGTCTGATGAGAGAATGAGGACTGAATGCTGGTAGAGAACTGATAATGCCCATTATAAACAGTATTTGAATTCTTAACTATATAATAAAATTAGTAGGTTTGTGATATACCTGAGTATAAGATGACTAAACTCTAGTTTTTCATAATTCTAAAGGAAACATGGAACTGAAAGCAATTAATCTATGACGCTGTTTTCCTATCTGATCAAACACTGAGCCTATTACTTGTAACTTCTAATAAAGATCTGTATTTTCCTTCTTTCCTCAAATCCTTACAATAGTTTCCTATCATACTAAGCATACTGGGCTGGCTTCTCTAGAGAAGAAAAACCAGTGACACATCTATGTATATATATGTATATAAGTACATATATGTGTATATATAGAGAGAGAGATTTACATCAAGAAAATGGCTTACACGGTTGTAGATGCTGGAAAGTCCCAAGTGCATGGGTCAGACTGGAGACTTCTCCTGAATCACGTAGCTACAGGGGCTGGCAAACCCAAGATCCGCAGGTCAGGCAATGGACCTCTGGCTCACAGGCTACAGAGGTCGACAAATTCCAAGATTGGCAGGTAAGGTGGCAGGCTGCTGGCTCACAGAGTGTGGAGGCTAACAATCCCAAGCCTGTTCATCTGACCTCTGGTTCTTGGAACTTGAGCTAGCAGCTTACCTGCATTCTCTAGAGGAGCAAAACCAGTGAAGTGTATAAATATATACAGAAAGAGATTAATAACAAGGAAATGGCTCACGTGTTTGTAGAGGCTGGGAAGTCCCAAGTCTGTGGGTCAGGCTGGAGGCTTCTGACTCATGTAGCTGTAGGGGTTGGCAGACCTAAGATTGGCAGGTCAGATAGCAAGCCTCTGGCTCACAGGCTGTGGAGACCAATGGATCCCAGATTGGCAGATAAGATGCTACGTAAGCTGCTAGCTCAAATCTCAAGAGCCAGAGGTCAGAAGAACAGGAACCAGCTGCAGGATCCAGAGTGAACAAAAACCCATGAACTTTGCCAGAAATTCCACCTCTGTTGGATGCAGGCCAAATCCCCAAAGAAACTCCCTTCCAACTGATTGGCTACTCACAGCAGATTCCTTCATGGAGGTGATCAAATCATATCAAATCTCATCAAGACAGTGATTATATCATTAAACGACTACCGAACTACACCATAGCTGCCAAACCACTGAGAATCATGGCCCAGCCAAGTTGACACACAGCCTTAAAGATCACACTAAAAAGCAAAGGGCTTCTGATGACCTATGAGGCCATCAGGAGTTGACCTCCATTACTTCTCTGATCTTATCTAATGTTATTCTTTCCCTTGTTCACTCACCTCAAGCCACATTGGCTTCCTCCCTTTAATTAAAAAAAAAAAAAAAATGCCTAAATGCTCTTGCCTTCTGGTAGTTGTTCTTGCTGTTCTTTCTCTCTGGAATTCATCTCCCTGAGATATCTGGATATATATTATAGCACCTTATTGTGGCTTCATTTTGCATTTCCCTGATTTGTCAGAGTTCTGAATAAGAGTCCTCTGTTGGATATATGGAAACCCTGGTGGCATAGTGATTATGTGCTATGGCTGCTAACCAAAGGTTGGCAGTTCTAATCCACCAAGTGCTCCTTGGAAACTCTATGAGGCAGTTCTACTCTGCCCTATAGGGTCACTATGAGTCGGAATTGACTCAACGGCAACAGGTTTTGGTTGGATATATAGCAAATTGGCTTTTTTTTTTTTTTCCTTTCTGTGGCTTGTCTTTTCATTTTTTTTTATTGTCTTTTGATTTATATAAGTTATTCACTGTAATGTAAGTAATGTAGTCCAATATTTCAACCTCTTCAATTTATGGTTAGTGTCTATTTTCCTTTTTGTGCACACTCTAAGGAACTTTCATTTACCTAATGTCATATGCTATAGATCTGAAAATGCAACTGAAATTCAATATTGAATTGATGGAGGAGTGGAGAGAGAATTAATACACTGGAATATATGTTATTACAAGATATCCAGAATAAAGTATGAGGAGGAATAGGAATGAAGAATACAAAACAGAGTGTAAAAGATCTAGGACCCAAGGTTCAGGGAGAGAAAACATGGCCTACATAAAACTGGAAACAAAACAAAACAAAACAAAAAGGAAAATAGATCAGGCACACAACAAAAACAGGACAAATATAAAACAAATGGGTGGTATATGTAAATCCTAATATATCAGTATTTACCTCACGTATAAACTGAGGTAAACCTAGAATAAAAATAAACCAATACAAATGAAAAGATAGACAATAGACAAGAGGACAAAAGACAAACAAGAATTTCAAATGACTGATAAGCATATGAAATAGGTTCCGTTTATTTAGTGACAGAGGAAAGCATATAAAAATATATAAGATATCATTACACATTTATCATATCGCTGCAATTAACAATATCAAGTGCTGATGAAGATGTGGGGAAACTGGAACTATCATCTTATTTGGTTACTTTGGAGAGGAGGAGTAATGCCTGTGAGAAAACATGAAGAGCCTCTAGGGTGCTGGTCATAAACTATTTCCTAATCCAGGTGGTCTTTATATGACTGCTTTTTGAAAAAGCACTAATCTGAGTACTTCTGTTATTTGTGGTCTTCTGTCTGTATGTTATACACCTATAAATTATTCCACAGAAATATTCAGTCCTTTAAACCAATAAGCTTAATGTTCTCACCAGGAAACAGTAGAATTGCAATTTGAAGATTTATTATTACATAGGCTATTACCAAGTTCAAAGTGAGGTTGAAACTTTTTATCCCTTAAGGGTATCTGAAGAGGAAAAAATAAATAGTGATGAATCATATTTTTTAAAATTAAAAATGAATATGAAAAGACATACCCAAGGAGCTTAAGAGGCTAATGTAGTATTGAATTAAATCTTTATATATCAGTGAGATAAATGCTAGAAAACCTCATCATCTAACATTTCAAAACTTTCTGTGGCCTTGCAATTCAGAATCAATTCTGGCCATGTCACCTCTTTCTTAAAATTCTCTCATGTCTCCCCAATATTAGAGAAAATTTATTTTTCTTACCATGGCCTCTTGTGATCTGGCTCTTGTCTTGTCTCTCCTCATTAACTATCAATTCCTCCTTGTTGCTGTCATCCCAGATGTTCTGAGCTTCTTCAAGGTATGAATAACCTCTCTTATTACATTTGCACATAATGCTTTTCCTTCTTTCTCATTGTTCAAATCTTAGCATAAGGGTCTTTTTCTTAGTATAACTTCCCCCTGATTCTTAAGTAAGACTATGGTGTCTTCCTTACCTTCTTATTCCAAAGAACAATTGTCATAGAACTTCCCTTATGCATTGTATGGGATTAGCTATGTATTTCCCCAATCTTTGATGTCTTCGAAGGCAGGTATTATATCAAACATGAATACATCTTTTAAACCCCTATCATTTGGATAAAGCATCTAGAACATTCCCCAAATGTATTTACTGAATAGTGAATAAATGAATATATGAATGAATATGGTACTAGTCTATAACCAACAGTTGAGATAGTGGAGTTCCTAAATTGTGAAAGCAATTTTGGGAAATATCTCCTAAGGGCCATATCCGCAAATAAAAATCATGAGATAAGAGCTTTCACTGGAAGTGGAAACATGTTCTATAAGCTTTTTTTTTTTTAATTGTACTTTAGAGAAAGGTTTACAGAACAAATTAGCTTCTCATTGAACAGCTAGTACACATGTTGTTTTATGGCATGGGTTAACGACCCCAAGACATGTCAACATTCTCCCTCCTCGACCTTGGGTTCCCCATTACCAGCTTTCCTGTTCCCTCCTGCCTTCTAGTCCTTGCCCCTGGGCTGGTGTGCCCTTTAAGTCTCGTTTTGTTTTATGGGCCTGTCTAATCTTTGGATGAAGGGTGAAACTCAAGAGTGACTTCATTACTGAGAAAAAAGGGTATTCAGGGGCCATACTCTTGGGGTTTCTTCAGTCTCTGCCAGGGTGGTAAGTCTGGTCTTTTCACGTGAGTTAGAATTTTGTTCTACATTTTTCTCCAGCTCTGTCCAGGACCCTCTATTGTGATCTCTGTCAGAGCAGTTGGTGGTAGCTGGGCACCATCCAATTGTACTGGAGTCAGTCTGGTACAGGCCGTGGTAGCTGTGGTCCATCAATCCTTTGAGGTAATCTTTCACTTGTGTCTTTAGTTTTCTTCATTCTCCCTTGCTCCTGAAGGGGTGAGACCAGTAGAGTATCTTAGTTGGCCGCTCACAGGCTTTTAAGACCCCAGACGCTATTCATCAAAGTAGAATGTAGAACATATTCTCTATAAACTATGCTATGCCAACTGAGCTAGATGTTCCCCAAGACTCTGGTCCCTATAGCCCTCAGCCCAGTAGTACAGTCCCTCAGGGAGTTTGGATGTGTGTATGGAGCTTCCATGACCTTGCCTGCCTTGTACATGTTGTCCCGGCTTCCCCAGTATTGTGTACTGTCTTACCCTTCTCCAATGTTACCCCTTATCTATTGTCTATTTTGTGTCATTCCACCCCCACTTCTATCCTCACTCTCAACCATCAAAGATTGTTTCTTTTTGTGCATAAACCTTTTCATGAGTTTTTACAGTAGTGGTCTCATGTAATATTTGTCCTTTTGTGATTGACTTATTTCACTCAGCATAATGCCCTCCAGATTCATCCATGTCGTGAGAAGCTTTGCAGATTCATCGTTGTTCTTTATCGTTGCTTAGTACTCCATTGTGTGTATGTACCACGGTTTGTTTATCCATTCATCTGTTGATGGGCATCTAGGTTGTTTCCATCACTTTGCTATTGTGAACAATTGCTGCAATGAATATGGGTATGCATATGACTATTCCTGTGATGGCTCTTATTTCTTTAGGGTATATTTCTCTAGGATATAGGAGTGAGATTGCTGGGTCATATATATACATATATATGTTTTTTTCCTAGCTTTCTAAGGAAGCACGGTATTGTTTTCTAAAATGGTTGTACCATTTTGCATTCCTACGAGCAGTGCATAAGTGTTCCAATCTCCTCGCAGCCTCTCCAATGTTTGTTATTTATTTATTTATTTTAATTTAATCTAGTAATACCAAGGTGAGATGGTGTCTCATTGTGGTTTTCCTTTTCATTTCTCTAATGGCTAGTGATCTTGACCATTTTTCCTCATGTGTCTGTTAGCTGCTTGAATGTCTTCTTTGATGATGTGTCTATTCATTTCCTTTGCCCATTTTTTAATTGGATTATTTGTCTTCTTGTTTTAGAGGTGTTGGATTTTGCTATAAATTTTAGAGATTAGACCTTTGTCAGATTTGTAACAGCCATTTTTTTTTTCCCAGTCTGTAGGTTCTTTTTTTACTCTTTTGGTGAAGTCTTTTGATGAGCATAAGAGTTTAATTTTTAGAGATCCTGGTTATCTAGCTTATCTCCTGGAGTTTGTGTGTTGTTAGTTATGGTTTATATCCTGTTAATGCTGTGTATTAGGTACTCTAGTGTTGATCCCATTTTTTCTTCTATGATCTTTATAGGTTTTAGTTGTATATTTAGGTCTTTGATCCATTTTGAATTAGCTTTTGTGTGTAGTATGAGGTATGGGTCCTGTTTCATTTTTTTTCAGATGGACATCCAGTTTTGCCAGCACCATTTGCTAAAAAGACGGTCTTTTTCCCATTTGATGGTCTTTGGGCCCTTGTCAAAGATCAGGTGACCATAGGTGGATGGTCAATGTATCTGTTGTTGTACCAGTATCAGGCTGTTTAGTAGGTTCTGAGGTCAGGTAGTTCACGTCCTCCCACTATTCTTCTTCTTCAGTAGTGCTTAACTTATCCGAGCCCTCTTCCCATTCCATATAAAGTTAATGATAAGTTTTTTCATCTCTTTAAAGAATGTTGTTGTTATTTGGATTGGGTTAGCATTGTAAGTTGCTTTGGGTAGAATTGTCATTTTCACAATGTTGAGTTTACCTATCCATGAGCATGGTATGTTTTTCCATTTATGTAGATCTCTTTTAGTTTCTTGCAGTAGCGTTTTTTAATTTTCTTTGTGTAGGTCTTTTACATCCCTGGTTGGATTTATTCCTAAGTATTTTATTTTTTTAGGGGATTTTATAAATGGTATTGTTTTCCTGATTTCCTTTTCATTGTTCTCTTTATTGCCGTATAGGAATCCAACTGATTTTTGTATGTTTATCTTGCATCCTGCTCCTCTGCTGAATCTTTCTATTAGTTCCAATAGTTTTCTCATGGAGTCTTTTTGGCTTTCTATGAATAGTATCATATTACCCACAAATAGGGATAGTTTTACTTCTTTCTTACCAATTTGGTAGCTTTTTATTTTTTTTCTTGCTTTCTTGGTCTAGCTAGGACTGCCAGCACAGTGTTAAATAGGAGTGGTGATAAAGGGCATCTTTATCTTCTTCCTATTCTCGGGGAGAATATTTTCAGCCTCTCTCCATTAAGAATCATGCTGGCTGTTGGCTTTGTATAGATGCCCTTTACTACATTGAGAAATTTCCCTTCTATATCTATCTTATTGAGAGTTTTTATCAGGAATGGGTGTTGGACTTTGTCGAATACCTTTTCTGCGTCAATTGAGATGATCATGTGATTCTTTTATTTACCTGGTAGATTACATAGGCTGATTTTTGAATATTCGACCATCCTTGCATACCTGGTATGAATCTATCTTACTTGGTTGTGTTGTATATTTTTTTGATATGATGCTAAATCCTATTGGCTAGAATTTTGTTGAGAATTTTTTGCGTCTATATTCATGAGAGATATCGGTTTGTAATTTTCTTTTTTTGTGGTGTCTTTGGCTGGTTTTGGTATCAGGGTTATGCTGGCTTCATAGAATGAATTCGGAAGCATTCCTTCCTTTTCTATGTTCTGAAATAGTTTGAGTAGTACTGGTGTAAGATCTTCTTTGAATGTTTGGTAGAATTCTTCAGTGAAACCATCTGGGCAAGGGATTTTTTTGTTGTTGTTGAGAGTTTTTTTTTTATTATTATTATTACCTTTTCAATCTCTACTCTTGTTGTTGGTTTATTCGGATTTTCAATATCATTTTGTGTTAGTTTGAGCCGGTAGTGTGTTTCTAGAAATTTGTCCATTTCTTCTAGGTTTTCAAATTTGTTGGAGTATAATTTTTCATAATACTCTGTTAAGATCTATTTTATTTCAGTTGGGTCTATTGTAATGTCCCCCATTTCATTTCTTATTTGGTTTATCTGTGTCCTCTCCTGTTTTTCTTTTGTCAGTGTGGCCAGTGGTTTGTCAATTTCTTTGAGTCTCTCTATTGTTTTTCTATTCTCTATTTCATTTATTTCTGCTGTAATCTTTATTATTTTCTTTCTTCTGTGGCTGTGGGCGCCTATTGCTGTTCCCTTTCTATTTGTTCAAGTTGTATATCCAATGTTTTGGTTTTGTCCCTTTCTTCTTTTTTGATGTGTGCCTCTATTGCTGCAAATTGACCTCTGAGCACTGCCTTTGCTGTGTCCCAAAGGTTTTGGTATGATGTGTTTTCATTCTTGTTTGATTCTAGGAATTTTTTTGTTCCATCTTTAATTTCTTCTATCACCCAGTGATTTTTAAGAAGGGTGTTATTCAGTTTCCATGTAATTGATTTTTTTTCTTGCTCTTCCTGTTGTTAATTTCTACTTTGATGACATTGTGGTCAGCGAGGATAGTTTGTGTTGTCTCAAGGTTTTGGATTTTGTTGAGGGCTTGCTTTGTGGCCTAAGATGTGGTCTATTCTGGAGAACATTCAATGTACATTGGAAAAGAATGTGTACTTTGAAGCTGTTGGGTGGAGAGTCCTATATGTGTCTATGAGTTCAAGTTAGCTGATTGTGCCCTTTAGATCTTCTATATCTTTGTTGAGCTTCTTTCTAAATGTTCTGTCCTTTATTGAGAGCAGTGTGTTGAAGCCTCCTATTATTATTGTGGGACTGTCAGTTTTTCTTCTTAGTGCTGACAGAGTTTGTTTTATGTATTTTGGAGTCCTGTCATTGGGTGTGTAGATTTTTTTTGGGTTATGTATTCATAATGGGTTGCCCCTTTAATCATCATAGGTGCCCTTCTTTGTCTCTTATGATGGATTTTGTTTTATCTGAAATTAGTATTCCCACTCCTGCTCTTTTTTGGTAGCTTTTTGCTTGATATATTTTTTCCATCCTTTGATTTTTAATAAATTTATGTCTTTGTTTCTAAAGTGTGTCTCTTTTAGACAGCATATTGATGGATCCTGTTTTTTTTTTTTTTTTTAATCCATTCTGTCACTCTGTGTCTCTTTAAGGGTGCACTTAGGCCATTTACATTCAGTGTAATTGTTGATAGGTGTGAGTGTATTGCTGCCATTGTGCAGTCTTTTTGTGTGTGTGTGTGTGTGATGCTAACATTTTCTTTGTTCCTCTTACTCTACTGTGCTGAGTTCCTTTCATTTGTGAATTTTTTTTTTCATTTCTTTTGTTTTTGTAGATTTTATTTTTACTGAAACTATGATTTTCTTCTTTATTTTTAATGAGTAGGTTTGTCAACTATCTTTGTGGTTACCTTGAAATTTACTCTTATCTTCCTAGGTTTGAATCAGTCTATTATTACTTGGTCTCACCTTGCCTTCCTCTCCATTATAAAGTTCTATACCTACACTGTTTATTCCCTCTCTTATTCTTTTGATGCTGTTGTCATTTATATGTTAACCTCTCTAATTCCTTGTTGTAAATCTTTTGGTTTTGAATAGTCTTTGAGAGTTCATTTCCTAGGTTAGTATCTGGCTGGTGCAATCTTGCATCCTAGATTCAGGCTGCCATCTGATGTTGTTTTTCTCAAACTGGAGGACTCCCTTTAATAATTTCTGTAAGTTTGGTCTGGTTTTTACCTATTTCCTTAATTTCTGTTTATCTGGAAATGTCCTAATTTCACCTTCATATTCAAATGAGAGTTTTACAGGATATATTATTCTTGGTTCGCAGTTTTGCTCTTTGAAGGGTTTATATGTGTCATCCCATTGCCTTCTTGCCTGCATGGTTTCTGTCGAATAATCAGAGTTTAATCTTATTGTTTCCCCTCTGTAGGTGACTTTTCATTTTTCTCAAGGTGCTCTCAGGATTCTTTCTTTGTCTTTGGTTTTAGCAAGTGTAATTATGGCATGCCTTGGTAATTTTCTCTCAAGCTGTATTCTATGTGGGGTTCATTGAGCTTCTTGGATTGTCAGCTCTCCATCTTTCATGATATTAGGGATGTTTTCTGTCAACAATTCTTCAATGATCCTCTGTTTTCAATTTTCTCCCCCTGTTCGGGAACTCTGATTACTTGCAAATTTTTGCTTTTGATTGTATCTCACATCATTCTCAGAGTTTCTTCATTTTTCTTTGTTCTTTTTTCTGATTTTTTTCCTCAGACAAAGCGGTATCTAAGGGTTTGTCTTTAGTTTCACTGACCCTGTCTTCTGTTGTTTCAAACTTGCTCCTCAGACCTTCTGTTACACTGTCTTTTTCTGAAATCTTATTGTTTATCTTTTGGATTTCTAATTGTTTTTGTATGAATTCTAGTTGTGAATTTATTTTGACATTGTGTTACCGTATTATTTTCCTGGATTATTCCATGAATTTGTCTATTTTTTCTCATTTTTTTCTGCTTTTTTCTTCAACTCTTGGATATCTCTGAATATTAAAGATTTAAATTCCCTATCAGGTAGTTCCAGTTCCTTTTCTTCTACTGGAAAGTCATCCAGTAATTTATTTTGTATGCCTACCAGAACCATCCTGTCCCATTTTTTATATGCTTTGATATTGTCTGCTGCCTTTGGGACATCCAGTAGTTATTTTCTTCAGTTTTTGATTGTAGATTTATTTGTTTCATCTTGCTTTTTTGTATTATTTGGTTATGTCTGAGTGGGCAGACTGCATTCTTTGTTGCTTGCTCTTGGGCATGATATTTTCACTTTCTTGTCCAATGGGCTAGGCCAGTCACTTAGCTATGGAGCAGCAGGGCATGTCCAGGTGAAGAGGGGGGGCTGGAATGGAATGTTTATGGCACATACTGTGGCCAACATGGTCGGCCAGAAGTCAGTGCAGGGCGGGTTCTGGTATTCAGTGCCTATGCTGCTCAGGGGTGCAATGTTCTGCACAGGGTGCAGTTAGGCAGGAGGGAGAAGGGGAGGTTGTGACGTGTGGAGCTAAATTAGGTATTAGAAAGAAGAGAGAGAAACAAGAGCCAAAAAAGAAAAAATGCTGAAGGAAACTGCCATTGAAGTGGAGAGACAAAAAACCAAGAAATAAAGAAAAGCAAAATGGGAATGAGAAAAAGTAAATAGATAAAAATTAAAGAATAGAAAGAAATGCTCCAAGGGATCCCACTGGTTACTGGGGAAGTGGCTCCCAGGCCTTGTGGCACAGCTTGTCTAGAAGAGGGGGAGATGGCACACAGTACCAGGTATTCAGCAGACAGAAAAAGAAGGAAAATAGAGATAAGAAACTGAGAAATGAAAAACAAAAAGGAAAAAATAGAAAAACAGTAATAATAAAAATAAAATTAAAAAAAAGAGGGAAAAGAAAGAAAGGCCCCAGGGATCCCACTGATGTGACTGCACAGACTGGGGGAAGTACGGCCTGACTAGAAGGGGCAAAGGTAGTGCACAGTGCCAGGGATTCAGAAGAGAGGAAAAGAAGGTAAGCAGAGAGGGGCAAGAAACTGAGAAATGAAAAAAGACAAAAGACAAAAAAAAATAAATGAAAAGAAATGCCCTCAGGGATCCCAGCATTGTAGCTGCACAAAATGGGGAAGTGGCTCCCAAGCCATGCAGTACAGCCCAGCTAGAAGGGGTGGAGATGGTCAGTGGACAGGAAAAAAAGGTGAGTGGAGAGAGACAAGAAATGAAGAAAACCAAAAAGGAAAAAAGAAAGAAAACAAACAAAAATGGCCCCAGGGATCCCACCAACATGGCAGTGCGGACCAAGGAAGCAGTTGCCCAGCCAAGTACTGCTTTACAGCCTGTCAAGAAGAAGCAAAGATGGCACACAGAGCCAGGCATTCAAGAGACAGGAGGGGGAGGAGGTGAGGGGCAGGGAACAAAGCAAAAGAAGCTGAAAAAAGTAACACCAGCAACAAAAAAATGGCACTGAAGGAGCCAGCCAGTGTGGCCAGGGCAAATCCAAACAGCACAGAGCTGATGCTGGGAAGCAGCAGAGGCCAAGCAGAGGGAAGGAGAGTGGGGGATGGGAAAGCATGTATCGCTGGTTACTGGGTGCTCTGTCTCCTTCTGGGAGGGAGCTCTGTGAAGCTGCTTTCCCATACTTCCTGTCCACCAATCTCCAGCAGGAGTCCATGTTGACAAATGTGTGCTGCCTTAGCTAGTACAGGACCTCCGCTCTTATCTCTCCTTGCTCTCTGTTCTTTGTCAGTTTCTTATTCCATTTGGTGCTTTGTTGAGTTCTTTATCTCTTCATTTAACACTTAGGGATCCAGGACTGATGTTTGTCTCTGTTTTACTTAGTTTTTCTGGTCTTTGATTTGGAGGGATGGAGTGTTGCTTCCGTCTATAGGGCCATGTTGGTTCCACCTCCTCTGTAGGCTTTTCTTAATGTAAATTTCTCTGACATTAACTTTGCTAGAGTTAGTTTGTCTTTCTTTTTTATATGCCTAGATTTACTTAAGTTTAGTTAGTGCTTCCCAGAATATAGCTTTGGCATAGCTGTCGAGATTTGTCTAATCAGATTTTATTCTCCCTCAGGCAGCTTTTGGAATAGAAAAGCAAGCACAAACCTGCTTCATTTATCTTATTGGAAGTGTCAAGGTCTCTCAAACCATGTTTTGGATTAGATGTATTTTGTAGTTTTCTCTTTGCAATACCTTTTTTTCCTCCTTCCTACTCATAATATTTATAACACACTTAGGGTATCCCTGGATAATAATTTTTCATAATTTTCTTGTTTAGTAAATATATAATAGTGCTTTTTAATATACCATGAGGGTTAGATCTTCCAAGTACCAGTGAGTGTTTTGATATTACGTATCATATCCTAAGACTCTAAAGTATTTCAATATCTATTTCTGCTTAAAAAAGCCCATTGGGCTCATATTATGTACATGCTCTCTCTCTCTCTCTACATTCCTCCCTCAGGTATATATACCTATATCTACGTTTATATCTCTAACTATCTATATCTTTTTTTTTTTTTTTTTTTTACCAAAAAGGGGAGAATAGTTATCATAAAAATTAAATTTCCCCAAATATGCCATTAAATTCGAAGACGCCAATCTTGGAAAAGTACTCAAGAAAATCTCAGAAGTGTGAATGATTGTTGTTTGGGGGAATGTATTCCTCTGATGCAGGCATAATCTACCAATCTGCCTTCTAACTTAATTGTTTGTTTGGATTTTCTTTCTTTCTAAAATGAAGTAATGTGATTTAGAGATTGAAGGGCAGAAATTTAATTGACAAAGCAATAAACAGCAGTCTAAAGTAAGCTTTCACAAGATGACACTTGCACTGATTGGAAATTTCAACCATATTCAGAATGAATATAAATGGTTACCTTTTGCAGTATTAGATGAAATTTAGTACCCTTCGAGGATTCCTTTCAATCAGTATTAAGCAAAAGATTCTTTTAAAAGAAGTGAAGATTAGCAATTATGTTTTGTGATTTCCCAGTACTGCTTTAACATTTCCCTTGTGGGTTAGATGATGTATCTGTACATTTCAGGGTAAATTCACAAAATGTAATACTAACTGGCTATTTCATTAGGGCAGAGTAAGGGAGATATTTTTATAGGCAAAAAGATATTTTAGTTCAACACCTGCACTATTTTGCAGTAGAAAATATTGCCATTCTCTTGACAGTGTAACTCTAATTCAGGTAATATATTTGGTTATACTTCATCTCTAGTTGCTTATAACTTTCCCAAAAAACATTAAAAAGTGATGAGAAGTTTATATTAGTATGGTTCAAACTGTGTGACAACAAATGCTGTTGTAATAAAAACTCTGCCCAATTAAAAAATACCATGTTCCAATATATGGCACAATATATCTTGAAACAAAATTGCACTGCACAAAATACTTTGATAATTTCTTGAAATTTATTAATAGGGAATTTGAACTATAGAAATTATTTGATTGAGGAAGAGAAGGAAGTGAATTTATTCACTTAAATGATTTTTAGGTTGATAAAAATTTCTTAATATTATTTTTCTTGGTTTTTGTGTTTTCCTAGACATGGTCCATGAAAAACACCCATGCGGTTGTCCATTTATATATAGAAAGAGCATAATTCAATATTATATTCATATTATTTATTATATCAATAATTATATTACTATTTTTATATTAATTTTCGCATAGTTTTTCAAATCATATGATTATTTAAATAGAATTCCACTTTAGGGGCATAGAAGTATAACTATATTTTATGTATAATCGCTTAACCACATGCGGCATTTAAATTTCAGTATCTGGATTTTTTTTTTTTTTCATGTACCCTACCTTATTTTGATTTTCAGATTCCGTTTCAGAAGCTCCTCTATCTATAGGGCCAGATGGAACCTTATTCTTTGGCTTCATTAGACCACTTTTTACTTTGAACAGGGACATCTGAAATGATTAAATGCTGTATGTCATTGTCTCATTTTACTTCAGATTTTCACGCCCATCCAATCTGTAAATGTGACTCATCTGTGAATTTGGCCAGTCTTGTTCAGCAGAGCTCATATGAAATGTGTTGATGATCTTTGTGCTGGCTGCAGGAATGGCAATAGAACGTTTTGGACTAACCATAATTTTCTCCACATTAACATGATATTCAGACACCCAGAATTATTAATCACTTTTCACGTGAGTGTATGTATATAGCCACAGTTGGTTACTTGGTAAATTATAGTAGATACAATTATACATAGTTTTGCTTCCAAAAAATAAACAAACAGTCAGCAAAACTGCATGCTAGCTTTGGGGGGTAGGCGTTTATCTACTTTTGAGAGAAAATAACACAAAAAACTTCAAGTTTTATCAATTTAAATATTTTAGGTGTACGAATTACCAAAAGAGCATTCTGGCTATACTTCTGCCAAATTACAGCCAGGATACGCCTTAGAAGCAAGAATGGCAAGACTATATCTCACATACTTTGGGCATGTTCTCAGGAGGGATCAGTCCCTGGAGAAGGACATTATGGTTGGTAAAGTAGAGGGTCAGCGAAAAAGAAGAAGACTGTCAATGAGATGGATTCACAAAGTGGCTGCAACAATGGGTTCAAGCATGTCTTAGTCATCTAGTGCTGGTATAACAGAAATACCACAAGTGGATCATTTTAACAAAGAGAAATTTATTTCTTCACAGTAAAGTAGGCTAAAAGTCCAAATTCAGGGTGTCAGCTCCAGGGGAAGGCTTTCTCTGTCAGCTTTCTCATCAGTCTTCCTCCAGAGTAGGAGCTTCTTTGCACAAGAACCCCGGGTCCAAAGGACGCTCTCTGCTCCTGGCACTGGTTTCTTGGTGGTATGAGTTCCCTGAGTCTCTGCTTGCCTCCCTTTCTATCTCTTGAGAAATAGAAGGTAGTGCAGGCCACACCCCATGGAAACTCCCTTTACTTTGGACTGGGGATGTGACCTGGGTAAGGGTGGTGTTACAATCCCACCCTAATCCTCTTTAACATAAAATTACAATCACAAAATAGAAGACAACCACAGAATACTGGAAATCATGGCTTAACCAAGTTAATACACACATATTTGGGGGGACATAATTCAATCCATGACAAGCACAACAAGGATTGTGAGGATGTTGCAGGACTAGGCAATGTATCCTTCTGTTGTACATAGGGTTGCTATGAGTGGAAACCGACTTGATGGCAATTAACAACAACAACAATTACTGAAAATGAAGTAAGATACAGTAAATGACTTTAAAAAGTTGCATTTTAAAGTTTATATTGTAGTTGTTTAAACATATCAATAAGAATTTAATTAATTTAATATAAACAGTGTGGCTTTACTCCTTCCTCTCAAAAGTATTTCTGTCAATATTTAAGGCAAGATTGCATTTACATACTTTTGCTAGGACCCATAGAATTTCCATTGTATAATATTAGACCAAAATGATAATTACAATGGGAATCCCATTTGTTTTTGTAATCCAGAAAATTTACCATTGTTTGTCAAATAAATATTATTTGGTATTCATCTAGTCACACAATTCCTCATTTGGTTCCATTATGTTAAAATAACAAATCACCTCATGCATAAAGCTAGCTCAGTAGCATTTATGTTTAGTTATAATTTGTTGAAAGACTCCTTATTGTTTTCCTGTTGTTTTATCATATGCTTGTGGGGTACTGTTGGTTTGAGCAACAATGGAAGCCAATATCACACTCCAGGATCTTGCTGCCTGTAGAATGGTTAACAATAGATAAAACACATTTATTCTTGACAGTCTTTAAAAAGTGCCTTGGAGAATTGCTGTAGCATTATGTACTGTAAGCTTCAACAAAACTACAGAGAAAGTGTGATTTTCGCAGGCTTATTGCACGCAAAGTGTATTCTGCATTATTAAAAAATGGCAAAGCTTTTTTGTGTTGATATTTTGTGAGATCCCTGACAATGAGATTATGCAATATGGAGAAAATCAATACAGTTACACAGAGAGGTAGAGCCTGCTGACATACTTAATATATAAAAATGTTGTTTTTGTTAAATGATGTCAAGTCAGTTCTGACTCATAACAACCCTGTGTACAATAGAACAAAACACTGACCTGTCCTGTGCCATCCTCAGAATTATTATTATGTTTGAGCCCATTGTTGAACCCACTGTGTCAGTCCATCTCCTTGAGGGTCTTCCTCTTTTTGTTGACCCTCTCCTTTACCAAGCATGACGTCCTTTCCCAGAGACTGCTTCCTTCTGATAACAAAGTCCAAAGTAGGTAAAATGTAGTCTTGCCATCCTCACTTCCAAGAAATTCTCTGGCTGAATTTCTTCCAAAACAGAATTGTTCGTTCTTCTGGCACTCCATAGCATAGTCAGTATTTTTCACCAACGCTATGATTCAAAGGTATCAAAGTTATCTTCTTCAGTCCTCCTTATTCTTTGTTCAGTTTTCCTATGCATATGAAGGAATCAAAAATATCATGGCTTGGGTCAGGCGCGGCTTAGTCCTCAAAGTGACATCTTTGCTTTTTAACCCTTTAAAGAGATATTTTGTAGCAGATTTGCCCAATAAAATATGTTTGTTTTCTTGACTACTGCTTCAGTGGGGGTTGTTTGTGGATCAGAATAAAATGAACTCCTTGGCAATGCAGATCTTTTTTCCATTTATCATGATATTACTTATTGGTCCAGTCGTGAGGTTTTCTTTATGTTGAGGTATAATCCATACTGAAGGCTGCAGTCTTTGATCTTCATCAGTAAGTACTTCAAGTTCTTTTCACTTTCAGCAAGCAAGATTGTGTCATCTGCATATTGCAGGTTATTAATGAGTCTTCCTCCAATCCTGATGCCTCATTCTTCCTCATATAGTTCAGCTTCTTGGACTATTTTCTCAGCATAGAGATTGAAGGAGTATGGTAAAAGGATGCAACCCTGGTGCACACCTTTCTTGATTTTAAACCATGCACTGTCCCCTTTCTCTGTTAGAACTACTGCCTCTTGGTCAATGTGCAGGTTCCTTACGAGCACAATTAAGTGTTCTGTAATAACCTTTCCATGATTTTATCCATAATTTGTTATGATCCATACGGTTGAATACCTTTGCAATAAAACACAGGTAAACATCTTTCTGGTGTTCTCTGCTTTTAGCTAAAATCCATCTGATATCAGCAATGGTAACACTCATTCCATGTCCTCTTCTAAATTTAGTTTGAATTATTGGCAGTTCCCTGTTGATGTACTGCCTCAACCACTTCGGAAAGATCTTCAGCAAAATTTTACTTGTGTGTGATATTAATGATATTATTTGATAATTTCTGCATTCTATTGGATCATCTTTCTTTGGAATGGGCACAAATATGGATCTCTTCCAGCTAGTTGGCCAGGTAGCTGTCTTACAAATTTCTTGGCATAGAAAAGTGAGAACCTCCAGTACTGCATGCATTTGTTAAAACGTCTCAATTGATATTCCCTCAATTCCTGGAGCCCTGTGTTTCACCAATGCCTTCAGTGCACCTTGAACTTCTTCCTTCAATACATGAGTTCTTGATCATATGCTACCTCCTGAAATGGTTGACTTTTGACCAATTCTTTTCGGTACAGTGATTCTGTGTATCTCTTCCATTGGTTTTGATGTTTCCTGCATTGTTCGATATTTTGCATATAGAATACTTCAAAATTGCAACTGAAGTCTTGAGTTTTTTCTTCAGTTCTTTCAGCTTGAGAAATGCCAAGTGTGTTCTTTTTTTTGGTTTTCTAAGTCCAGGTCTTTGCACATTTCATTTTAATACTTTACTTTGTCTTCTTGAGCTGCCCTTTGAAATCTTCCATACAGCTCTTTTACTTCATCATTTCTTCCATTTGCTTTAGCTACTCCACATTCAAGAGCAAGTTTCAGAGTCTCTCCTGACATCCATTTTGGTCTTTTCTTTCTTTCCTGTCTTTTTCATGACCTCTTGCTTTCTTTATGTATGATGTCCTTGATGTCATCAAACAACTAGTCTGGTCTTAGGTCCTTAGTGTTAAATGAATCATATCTATTCTTGAGATGGTCTCTAAATTCAGCTGGGATATACTTTGGCTCTTATGGACTTGTTCTAATTTTCTTCAGCTTCAACTTGAGCTTGTATATGAACAATTGATGACCTGTTCTACCACAGGTCCCTGGCCTTGTTTTGATGGATGAGATTGAGCTTTCCCATCATCTCTGTCCACAGATGTAGTTGATTGGATTCCTGTGTTTTCCATCTGGTGAGATCCACGTGTACAGTTGCCGTTTATGTTGTTGAAAAAAGGTATTTGCTATGAATAAGTCATTGGTCTTGGAAAATTCTATCATGTCATCTCTGGCATAGTTTCTATCACCAAGGCCATATTCTCCAACTACATATTTCCAGTTTTTGCATTCCAATCACCAGTAAGTATCAATACCTCTTGATTGCATGTTTGATCAATTTCAGACTGTAGAAGTTGGTAAAAATCTTCAACTTCCTCATTTTTGGCCTTAGTGGTTGGTGCATAACATTGAATAATACTCATATTAACTGGTCATTCTTGTAGGTATGTGGATATTATTGTTTCACTGACAGTATCTTACTTCAGGGTAGATCTTGAAATGTTCTTTTTGACAGTGAACACTATGCCATTTCTCTTCAATTTGCCATTCCCAACTTAGTAGACGAGATGATTTTCTGATTCAATATAGGTAATACCAGTCCATTTCAGCTCACTAATGCTTATGATATCAATTTTTATGGATTCCATTTCATTTTTGATGACTTCCAATTTTCCTAGATTCATACTTCATACCTCCCACATTCAGATTATCAATGGATATTCACAGATGTTTCCTCACATTTTGAATTGTGCCAGATCAGCAAATGGAAGCTTGACTCCATCCACATCATTAAGGCTGATTATACTTTGAGGAGGCAGTTCTTCCTCAGTTGTATTTTGAATTCCTTCCAAACTGTAGGGCTCATGTTATGGCACTATTTCCGACAATGTCCTATTGCTATTCATAAGGTTTTTGCTAGCCAAGTTTTTTCAGAATTGGACTGCCAGGTCCTTCTTCCTAGTCTGTCTTAGTCTGGAAGCCCTGCTGAAACATGTCCACCAAGGGTCACACTGCTGGTATTTGAAATGCCAGTGACAAAGCTTCCAGTATTACAGCAACACACAAGCCACCACAGGATGACAAACTGTCAGATGTATGGTAGTATAATAATGTAGGACAACTAAAACTTAATTGAGAAGTGGAATCTTGTAGCAGGATCTATAAGGCTGCCGTGCAGACAATTTTCTAGATAGTTTCTGTCTGGGTGCTTATTTTAATTTTGCTAGCATCTGCATTCATGATGGTCACCCATTTAAACACACCTGAGTTGGCTTCTTCAATTACAATATGGTATTGCTGCTCACCATCAAAACTACCACTTGTCCTGTACAGTGGCCCACCTGATCCCTGAGTATAGAACAGCTCCCTGGCATAAAAATGTTCTTCTCAGCCTTTACTTAAAGAAATAGGGAGGGAGGACACAGTTTGGCAAAGCACAATGAAAAAAGATTTTTTTCTGTGCATTTGCCAAGAAAACCCCCCAAAAGGATTATGTTGGCAGTTAGTATAATGTTTGAGACTAAAGTTACAGCATGGTGAATAAGAGTATGAATTTTAGTAAAGAAGGGAATTATTTTTACTGGAGTATTAGCAGCTGATACAAACTATATGTCACTTTCTTTTGTGAGATGAGTAGGTTATTTCAAACAGGAATATAGATGGATAAAAGACCGATATATAACATCTATATTCTTACTAAACTGCATTTCCCCTCTCCTGGGCACCTTATTGACGAGATTTTCCAGGCTCCCTTGCACTTAGGTGTGGCTGTGTGACAGAATTCTGGTCAATGGAGTATGTGAGTAGAAGTAATAATTACCATTTCTAGGCCTGGCCCATAAAAAACAGCCATGTTCTATTTTTTTTCCTATCTGTTAACTTAATGCAGAAAATTCTGTGGAAGACACTGAGGCCCCAGAAGATGGCTGAGCCACAGATAGCAGAAGCCTGCATTAACGAATGATACCTTTGGGTAGATTTGCCATCCTCCCCATTCTCAAACCCTATGCTGCACCACCACATGGACTTTACGTGACCAAGAAATAAACTTCTATTGATTTAAGTCACTGAAAGTTAGGGATTATTACTTATAGCAATTTGCCTACATTGACCAATACTACAGCAAGCAAGCAAGCAAAAAAAAAAAAAAAGGCAGAGAAAGAGAAGGAGAAGAGAGAAAAAAAAAGAAAAAGAAAATGAAGGAAGGAAGGAATTGAGGCAGAAATTCAGGCAAACCTTTTGTATATTCCAAATGATAAGCTTCTAGCCTGAAGTAAGAATTTCTCAATATTTTCAAGTTCAATACAAAAGGTAAATTTTTTGAATATTAAACTAAACACATAGCATTTGACATGTTACTAAGTAAATTGCTATTTGCTGTAATAATGTGATTTTAACAGGGTTTTCATAGTATTAAATATAAATTTATCATTTTGAACATGAGTTACCAAACACCCATTTTACCAATAAGGAAGTCTACTTACACCAACTAACAATGCCCCCTGGAATAGCTCAGAATACATA
The DNA here is from genome assembly GCF_024166365.1 of Elephas maximus indicus. Classification (NCBI taxonomy): domain Eukaryota; kingdom Metazoa; phylum Chordata; class Mammalia; order Proboscidea; family Elephantidae; genus Elephas; species Elephas maximus. The sequence continues at coordinate 71,049,051 of NC_064826.1, read as the reverse complement.
TTCACCCAAAGCAGTGTGGCAGAGTTTGAATGGTAAGGTTCCTATTTATGAAATTTGAGCGTGAGAATAAGAAAAAGACTCTACAGCAGCTTAGTAACAGTGTGCAGAATTTTATATTGTAACAAAAATGTAGTTATTATATTTTGTGATGTGGAAGAAACTTGCATTTAATAGTGAGATATGGCATGAGAATGACACAAGAATGCATGAAAGTTCTAGTTGCACTATATCTTTGTCACCACTTGCTATTGTCAAGATGTTTTTCTTATTCTAATGGGTGTGCAGTGATATCTCATTGAGTTTTAAAGACTAATGATTTTTAGTATCTTGTCATGTGCTTATTTTGCCATTTGTATGTCTTGTTTGGTGAAGTATCTGTTCAAATCTTTTTGCCCATTTTTTATTGAGCTATTTATTTGTTTAGTTTTGAGAATTTCTTATCTATTCCCAGTACTAGTTATTGTCATACACATATTTGCAATATTTTGTCTTAGTCTATGGTTTCTGCTTTTATTTCATTTACAGCATCTTTTGAAGAGCAGAAATTTTCATTTTGATCAGGTCCAATTTATTATTTTCATAATTAGGTTTTATACAACCTTTCTGCAAAATCTATGCCAAAGTGAATGTCAAAAAAAACAAAAAACATTTCCCTATGTTTCTTTCAAAAAGATTTATAGTTTTACATTTATGTCTACATTAATTTTTGTTTTTTTTATATTTTTTAGGAGGTATGATAATGTATGACCACCACTCAATGTCAGTTTGTCATACTGTGGTGGCTTACATGTTACTGTGATTCTGGAAGTTATGACATCAGTATTTCGAATGCCAGCAGAGTCACCCCTGTTGGACAAGTTCCAGAGGAGCTTCCAGACAAAGACAGACTAGGAAAAAGGACCTGGCGATTCCCTTCTGAAAAAAAGTGTCCAATGAAAACTTTATGAATAGCAGAAGAACATTGTCTGATAGAGTGCCAGAAGATGAGCCCTTAGGTTGGAAGACACTCAAAACATGACTGGGGAAGAGCTGCCTCCTCAAGGTGGAGTCGGCCTTAATGACATGAATGGAGTCGAGCTTTCAGGGCCTTCATTTGCTGATGCGCCATGACTCAAAATGAGAAGAAACAGCCAAAAACATCTATTAGTGTTTGGAATGTGGAATGTACAAAGTATGAATCTAGGAAAATTGGAAGTCATCAAAACTGAAATGGAACACTTAAAGATTGATATCCTAGGCATTAGTGAGCTGCAACAAACTGCTATTGGCCGTTTTGAATCAGAAAAACATAGTCTACTATGCCAGGAATGACAAATTGAAGAGGAATTGTGGCACATTCACTGTCAAAAAGAGTATTTCAAGACCTATTCTGAAATAGAAAACCCTGGTGGCATAGCGACTAAGAGCTATGGCTGCTAACCAAAAGGCTGGCAGTTCAAATCCACCAGGCTTTCCTTGGAAACACATGGGGCAGTTCCACTCTGTGCTATACGGTTGCTATGAGTTGGAATTGACTCGACAGCAACAAATTTGGTTGTTTTTGGTATTCTGAAATACAGTGCTGTCAGTGATAGCATAATATCTATATGCTTTCAAGGAAGACCAGTTAATAACAACTATTATTCAAATTTACACACCAACTACTAATAACAAAGATGAAAAACTAAAGGTTTTTTACCAACATCTGCAGGCTGAGATTGATGAAACGTGCAAGCATGATGCATTGATAATTACTGGTAATTGGAATGTCAAAATTAGAAACAAAGAAGAAGGACTGGTAGTTGGAAAATATGGCCTTAGAGATAGAAATGATGCTGGAGATCACATGATAGAATTTTGCAAGACAAATGACCTATTCATTGGATATACCTTTTTTCAACAAATAAACAGCAATTACACACATAGATCTTGCCAGATGGAATACACAGGAATCAAATCATGTACATCTGTGAAAAGAGACAACAGAAAATTCGATATCATCAGTCCAAACAAGGTCAGGGGCCAACTGCAGAACAGACCATGAATTGCTCATATGCAAGTTCAAACTGAAGCTGAAGAAAAATAAAACAAGTTAATGAGAGTCAAAGTACAACCTAGAGTATATCCCACTTGAATTTAGAGACCATTTCAAGAACAGATTGGATGCATTGAACACTAATGACTGAAGAACAGATGACTCGTGGGATAACATCAAGGCCATCATACATGAATAAAGCAAAAGGTCACTAAAAAGACAGGAAAGAAAGAAAAGACCAAAATGGATGTCTGGAGAGACTCTAAAACTTGCTCTTGAATGTAGAGTAGCTAAAGCAAACGTAAAAAATGCAGAATAAAAGAGCTGAGGAGAAGATTTCAAAGGGTGGTCAAGAAGACAAAGTATTATAATGAAATGTGCAAAGACCTGGAGAGAGAAAACCAAAAGGGAAGAACACACTTGGCATTTCTCAAGTTGAAATAGCTGAAGAAAAAATTCAAGCCTCAAGTTGCAATACTGAAGAATTCTATGGGCAAAATATTGAACAATGCAGGAAGCATTAAAAGCAGCTGGAAGGAATATGCAGAGTCACTATACCAAAAAGAATTGGTCAACATTCAGAAGGTAGTATGTAATCAAAAATTGATATATTGAAGGAAGAAGGCTAAGGCGCACTGAAGGCGTTGGTGAAAAACAAGTCTCCAGGAACTGAGGGAATACCAGTTGAGATGTTTCAACAAATGGATGCAATGCTGGGAGCACTCACTCCTCATTGCCAAGAAATTTGTAAGACAGCTACCTGGCCAACCAGCTGGAAGAGATCCATATTTGTGCCCATTCCAAAGAAAGGAGATCCAACAGAATACTGAAATTGTAGGTAAATATCATTAATATAACATGCAAGTAAAATTTTGCTGAAAATAATTCAAAAACTGTTGTAGCAGTACAACAATAGGGAACTTCCAGAAATTCAAACCAGATTCAGAAGAGGGCCTGGTAAGAGGAATATCATTGATGATGTCAGATGGATCTTGGCTGAAAGTAGAGGATACCAGACAGATGTTTTCTGTGTTTTATTGACTACTCAAAAGTAATCAATTGTTTGGATCATAACAAATTATGGATAACAATTTCTAAGATAACAATTCCGGAACACTTATGTGCTCATGGGGAATTTGTACATGGACCAAGAAGCAGTCGTTCAAACAGAACAAAAGGATACTGTGTGGTTTAAAATTAAGAAATGTGTGTCAGTGTTGTATCCTTTCACCATACTTAGTCAGTCTCTATAAGCTGAGCAAATAATCCAAGAAGCTGGGCTATATGAAGAAGAACGCAGAATCGGGATTGGAGAAGGACTCATTAACAACCTCCAATATGCAGATGACACAACCTTGCTTGCGGAAAGTGAAGAGGATTTAAAGTACCTACTGAGGAAGATCAAAGACTACAGCTTTCAGTACTGATTACACCTCAACATAAAATCCCAAAACCCATTGTCGTCAATTTGATTCTGACTAATACCAATCCTACAGGACACAGTGGAACTGCCCCACAGGGTTTCCAAAGAGCACCTGGTTGATTTGAACTGCTGACCTTTTGTTTAGCAGCTGTAGCTCTTAACTACTATTCCACCAGGGTTTCTACTCAACATAAAGAAAACAAAAATCCTCACAACTCATCCAATAAGCAACATCATGCTATGTGGAGAAAATACTGAAGTTGTCACGGATTTCATTTTACTTACATCCACAATCAATGACCATGGAAGCAGCGGTCAAGGAATCAAATGATGTATTGCATTGGGCAAATCTGCTGCAAAAGATCTCTTGAAAGTGTTAAAAGGCAAAGATGTCACTTTGAGGACTAAGGTAGCCCCAACCCAAGCCACAGTGTTTTCAATCACCTCATATGCATGTGAAAACTGGACAATGTAGAAGGAAGACCTAAGAAAAATCAAGGAGCCCTGTTGCATGGTCGTTAAGAGCTCTGCTGCTAACCAAAAGGTTGGCAGTCTGAATCCGCCAGGCGCTCCTTGGAAACTCTATGGGGCAGTTCTATTCGGTCCTAGAGTGTTGCTATGAGTCAGAATCGACTTAACAGCAATGGGTTTGGTTTGGTTATGGTTTAAGAAGTACTGCTACCATTGAATTATGGTGTTGGTAAAGAATATTGAACATACCATGGACTGCCAGCAGAACAAACAAATTTGTCCTGGAAGAAATACAGCCAGAATGCTCCTCTGAAGGAAGGATGACTAGACTTTGTCTTAAATACTTTGGACATGTTTTCAGGGGGATCAGTCCCTGGAGAAGGACATCATGCTTGGTAAAGCAGAGGGTCAGCAAACAAGAGGAAGTCCCTCAATGAGATGAACTGATGCAGTTGTTCCAATAATGGGTTCAAACATAACAATGTTTGTAAGGATGGCACAGAAGTAGGCATTATTTCATTCATAGAGTTGCTATGAGTTGAAACTGACTTGATGGCACCTAACGATGACAAGGAGGTATGAATCATCATCAGATTTTGAAGGAAAAAACAGTCTGTTCATTGGATTTTGAAGGAAAAAACAGTATATTATTATTATTTTATATTTCTTGTATAACATGGAAAGAATAATATACATTAAAACTGTATGAAATCAATGAACTTATCAATGTCAGTGATTCATTTGCATTCTTTGCATATTATTTTGGTGTGTTTCCTTTTATATATATAAAAACAAAAGGCATTTTATTAACTATAAGTCTAATAATATCCTAACCCACTTATATGTACTTCCAAACTAATTTTTTCACAGTTATCTTAGAATCGATTTTGACTCTAAACTTTCTTACTTTGCTTTGGAAGTTACAAACATAGGCCTAAGGAAGAAGATATGTGAGCTAATCCTGAAATTACACCTCTAATTCGTGCTTGGGCAAGTCATTAAACTCTTTCAATTTTTTAATAGCAAAATGGTGATGTTGAAAGGGAGAAATGAGCCACTGCATATGAAAATGTCTTAAAGGGTATAAATGCTATAACAATAACAACAATAATAGTATTCTTGTTTATACTCTAATCTCTAAATCATTCTAAGCATATTTACAAGAATAATATTCTGGGTAGAAAGTTTAAGTTATTCTATAATTCTAAGTAGCAGAGCTCTGAAATTTTCTTAAGGAGGTTGCCTTAGTTAACTAGTGTTGCCAGAACAGAAATACCACAACTGTGTGGCTTTAAAGAACAGAAATTAATTTTCTAACAGTTCTGCAGGCTAGCAATCCATATCACGGCATCAGCTGTAGGGGAGGGTCCTTTCTTGTTGGTAGCCCCAGGAATTCCCTGGAATTCCCTGGCATCTAACTTCTCCCTGTATGTGTGTGTCTCTGTGTCTATTCTGCTTTTTGTCACTCAAAAGTGATTAAGTTTGGGACCCATTCTACTCTGGTATGACCTCATTAACATAACAAAAGCTCTGTTTACAAACAGGAGTACATCCACAGGTACAGGGGCCAGGATTTCACTACATATTTTGAGGGGGACATAAGTCAATCCATAAAAGAGATCTAGAGCCTGAAGTTTCCAGTATACTTAATGAAGTTGAAGAGAATTATGATTGTGGGAAGGAGTGATATTTTGGAAGATTTACTGATATTTCCTATTTCTTGGCTGCTTTATAATTTATGTGTGTATTTGTTTCCAAAACTATAGATACGAGTTAATGAATGTGTTTAGAAATATTCTGAAAACCTTTGGTAAAGAGTAAAATATCAGTGCAAAATATTGTCCTTCTGTCGATTGCCTTATAATTCTGCACAGCTTGAGAAAATATGTATCTTTTCAAGGCATTTTATCCTAACTTAATTTTGATTTTCTATATCCTGATTTGATTGATATTGAAAAAAAAATCTCCACTGCAACAGTAATTCTCTGAAGACAACACAGGCTGGAAAAATATAGAACAATAGTTTATCAGAAAGTATTATATTCCCAGTTGAGAAGCAGTTTGTGATGGTACACATCAATATTTCAACCACCTCAAATATCACATTGAAAACTCTTGTGAGATCGATGCCTGTTGAAAGAATCTAGCAACCCCTTTGTGTGCAAGTCATCATTTTCTACACGTTTTAAGATATTATGCCATCGAAACTTGAGCCTGGTGTTCACAAAGTTCTGTGTGTATGGATTTTATGTCAAATGAAAGTAGCATTGATGTTGCTGCAGTATAATAGAATTATGTCCATTAGCAAGAAAAGCAAGGATAGAATTAAAATAATCTATTGGCATATGCAAAATAAATTAGCTTTTTTTTCAAATAATCCTCAGATATTTTTTTTTATTAGTTTACACATTTCTCTTGTTTCTCCCTTATAACGTCTTCACGTTGTTTAGTTTAAAAAATTTTCTGTTTCCCACTACTCTTTTATCCTCTCTTTCATTAAGAAGGCATGGGCCACATTTTATGCTTGAATCCAACACTGCTTAATCAGTTCTCATTTAGTATTTTTAAAGCAGCTGTTTTCTTTATTGTTTCTATAGAAATGAAGCTGTAAGTTTTTTTCAAGTGTTTTGAGGTATTTTATAGAAATTTAAACATAACCCATAGAGGTAATCTCTATATTGAATAGCTGAGAGTAAAAAAAAAAAAGATGAAAGGCAATCTTAGTTGCTATTGAGGTTTTTAGATTCACAGTTTGATCTCATTTGCTTTATCCTTTATCTTTTGCGAAAGTTCCACAATTATTTATGTTTACCATTTCAAAGACTGATGCATCGTTCCTTTTTGCACTCTAAAAATCAACATGATCTAACTTTTCCTAAGAGTGTCAGCCTATCTGATGCAGAAATCCTTAGGGTGTTTTGTATTTAAAAGGAGTGATACCCATTTCTCACAAGCAGAAAGCCAAAGAAATAAAGCACAATATTTAAGTAGAGAGAAGAGTTAGGCTGTGTTAGGTACTTTGTTCCAATGAATTAAAAGCTAAGAGAATTGGGTACTTACCTCATACCAGAAAGTAATAATTTTAAAATGCTTTAAAATTTTAAAGAGCTTGGGTCTACTTTACAATAAGGGAGTGATGACGAAGGAAACTCTCTACTTCCTGGTTCTGTAGGTATATTTAACGTTCTACTTAGCTGCTTAGATATGTCGTTGTTGGTTCTGACTCATAGCGACCCTATGTACAACAGAACGAAACACTGCCTGGTCCTTCACCATCCTCACAATCATTTCTATGTTTGAGCCCATTATTGTCAGTCCATCTCCTTGAGGGTCTTCCTCTTATTCACCGACCCTCTTCTTTAACAAGGATGATGTCCTTCTCAAAGGATTGGTCCCGCCTGATAACATGTCCAAAGTACTTGAGATGAAATCTCACCATCCTCACTTCTAAGGAGCATTCTTGCTATACTTCTTCCAAGAGATATTTGTTTGCTCCTACTCAAATACACTTCCAGTGAAATATGGCTTCATATCCCAGCAGTAAAGCTGTGCCCTCAATGGACTTACATTATTTATTACGTCATTACATATTTATTGAGCACTGAATAAAAGCCAGGTAATATCTTAGACTTTCAGGAGATGGAGATTCAGAGCTCATAGTCTGGGCAGGAGAGTCAGGCAAACCAGTAATGACAACACAGTGAAGTAATTACTATAAAATAGCATCCCCAAGAAGTCGATAGCATTGTGAGTTCTATATTGGTATGATTAAGTTTGAGATGCACTATAATATCTAGTTTACAATTGGAGATTTCTATCTGTAGTTCCAGTGATAGCCTAGATTATCTACAAAGATTTGGAATTATCAGCATGTGGTTATAGCCATAGGAAAGAAAGGAATTACTCAGAGAGAATGAATAAAGTGAGAGAACAGGGCAACTGAAAATGGAATCCTGGAAATTTAAAGAGGATAATGGAAAAGGAGAAACAGAGATGGAAACATAAAAACTGAGTAGTAACGGTCAGAAAGAATGATCACACTTGTTTTCTCTGATCCTCTACTTTACCAAACATGACGTCCTTTTCTAGCAACTGATCTTTTTTAATGAAGTGTCCAAATTAATCTCACCATCCTTGCTTCTAAGGAACATTCTGGTTGTATTTCTTATAAAAATGATTTGTTTTTTCTTCTGGCAGTCCACAGTATACCCAGTGTTCTTCACCAACAGCACAATTAAATGCATCAATTCTTCTCCTGTCTTCCATACAAGTTTACTAATTGGCAATTCCCATTGCCGTTGAATCAATTCTGACTCATAGTGACCCTAGAAAGCAAAAGCACTTTGCCATGGAGTTGATTGCAACTCATAGGGTTCCTTGTAATTTGACAATTAGGTGGATTTCAATTATATACTGATTTATGTAATTATTTGGCTAATGTCTATTTTCTCCTCTAGGTGGTAAACCTAGGCGGACATGGTGCAAGCCCATTTTGTTTAAGGTCAATGGAATGAGTTCTAAAATGGGAGAGACTTGGGCATAAGGATGGGCAATGGGAAAATAATTTAATAGAAAGCAAGAGGTTGAAGGCAGAGAAAAGGAATGACTCATCAAGCAATGTCCTGAGAACAGAGAGGAAGAAGGGGTTTAGTGCATTGGTAGAGGGAATAGCCTGAGACATGAGGAGGAATCTTCTTGTATTTATTTTAATATTTTATATATATTCTTTAGTTTTATTCAGCCTTGAATTTTTTTTTTCAATAGGCTGAACCTTACACATCATAATACTGATTGCTTATGAGATTGGAAAACCCAATTGGTCAGCTGAAAATATACTTCCACACATTTCAAAATAAATTTAGCTCCTTTTGCCTATTTTAAAGGTTGTATATTCTCAAAACATGTTAGTTTTTGTTTTTCTGTTTTTTTTTTTTTACCCCTGAGCCAGCTCAATTCAATATCTTCGAAATCAAGCACACACTATGATTATGTTGGGGTTTAATTCTTAATGTCAGTGGGATAAATATAAAGCTTAGAATATCTGTGTTTAAGCCATTTAAAAATGTCATTTCAGTCTACCTCACTCTTCTACAACTAAAGAAACATATACAAGGAATGTGATGTTTATCATGACATAAAACTATTCAGATAAAACCCCGGCTTTGCCATCTTCAGCAGTGAAATATAATGAGACTCTGAATAATATGAAGTTGTGATTGTATATTAGCTTCATGCTAATCATTCTCTTAATGTAATATTTGTACTAATTTTTCCATTAATATTTTGTTTAATGAAACCAAATCTAATCTCCCAGAAATATATATCCTTAAACGAATACAGAGCAGTTTTTATATTGTAGGTATGCAACTTCGTAAATTAATATAAACTGCTCCTATAAGTACATCAAAGGATTAAGCTCTAGCCTGCCCTGTTTAAAAAAGAATAGCTTTTTCTTTCAATTCCAAGTAATTTCATATTTGAAAACACTTTCTAGGGTTCTTGAGTGGTAGGTGCATCTATAGTGATTTTTTTTTAATAATAATTTTTATTGAGCTTTAAGTGAACGTTTACAAATCAAGTCAGTCTGTCACATACAAGCTTATATACACCTTACTCCATACTCCCACTTACTCTCCCCTAATGAGTCAGCCCTTCCAGTCTCTCCTTTCGTGACAATTTTGCCAGTTTTCTAACTCTCTCTACTCTCCTATCTCCCCTCCAGACAGGAGATGCCAACACAGTCTCAAGTGTCCACCTGATACAAGGAGCTCACTCTTCATCAGCATCTCTCTCCAACCCATTGTCCAGTCCCTTCCATGTCTGATGAGTTGTCTTCGGGAATGGTTCCTGTCCTGGGCCAATAGAAGGTCTGGGGACCATGACCGCCAGGATTCCTCTAGTCTCAGTCAGACCATTAAGTCTGGTCTTTTTATGAGAATTTGGGGTCTGCATCCCACTATTCTCCTGCTCCCTCAGGGGTTCTCTGTTGTGCTCCCTGTCAGGACAGTCATCGGTTGTGGCCGGGCACCAACTAGTTCTTCTGGTCTCAGGATGGTGTAAGTCTCTGGTTCATGTGGCCCTTTCTGTCTCTTGGGCTCATAGTTATCGTGTGACCTTGGTGTTTTTCACTCTCCTTTGATCCAGGTGGGTTGAGACCAATTGATGCATCTTAGATGGCCGCTTGTTAGCATTTAAGACCCCAGACGCCACATTTCAAAGTGGGATGCAGAATGTTTTCATAATAGTATTATTTTGCCAATTGACTTAGAAGTCCCCTTAAGCCGTAGTCCCCAAACCTCTGCCCTTGCTCCTCTGACCTTTGAAGCATTCAGTTTATCCTGGAAACTGCTTTTGGTCCAGTCCAGTTGAGCTGACCTTCCGTGTATTGAGTATTGTCCTTCCCTTCACCTAAAGTAGTTCTTATCTACTAACTAATCAGTAAATAACCCTCTCCCACCCTTCCTCGCTCCCCCCCTCGTAACCACAAAAGTATGTGTTCTTCTCAGTTTATACTATTTCTCAAGATCTTATAATAGTGGTCTTATACAATATTTGTCCTTTTGCATCTGACTAATTTCACTCAGCATAATGCCTTCCAGGTTCCTTCATGTTATGAAATGTTTCACAGATTCGTCACTGTTCTTTATCGATGCGTAGCATTTCATTGTGTGAATATACCACAATTTATTTACCCATTCATCCGTTGATGGACACCTTGGTTGCTTCCAGCTTTTTGCTATTGTAAACAGAGCTACAATAAACATGGGTGTGCATATATCTGTTCGTGTGAAGGCTCTTATTTCTCTAGGGTATATTCTGAGGAGTGGGATTTCTGGGTTGTACGGTAGTTCTATTTCTAACTTTTTAAAAAAACGCCAGATAGATTTCCAAAGAGGTTGTACCATTTTACATTCCCACCAGCAGTGTATAAGAGTTCCAATCTCTCCGCAGCCTCTCCAACATTTATTATTTTGTGTTTTTTGGATTAATGCCAGCCTTGTTGGAGTGAGATGGAATCTCATCGTAGTTTTAATTTGCATTTCTCTAATGGCTAATGATCGAGAGCATTTTCTCATGTATCTGTTGGCTGCCTGAATATCTTCTTTAGTGAAGTGCGTGTTCATATCCTTTGCTCACTTCTTGATTGGGTTGTCTTTTTGTGGTTGAGTTTTAACAGAACCATATAGATTTTAGAGATCAGTCGCTGGTCGGAGATGTCATAGTTGAAAATTCTTTTCCAATCTGTAGGTGGTCTTTTTACTCTTTTGGTGAAGTCTTTAGATGAGCATAGGTGCTTGATTTTTAGCAGCTCCCAGTTATCGGGTTTCTCTTCGTCATTTTTGGTAATGTTTTGTATTCTGTTTATGCCTTGTATTAGGGCTCCTGACGTTGTCCCTATTTTTTCTCCCATGATCGTTATCGTTTTAGTCTTTATGTTTAGGTCTTTGATCCACTTGGAGTTAGTTTTTGTGCATGGTGTGAGGTAAGGGTCCTGTTTCATTTTTTTGCAAATGGATATCCAGTTATGCCAGAACCATTTGTTAAAAGACTACCTTTTCCCCAATTAAATGGCATTGGTCCTTTGTCAAATATCAGCTGCTCATATGTGGATAGATTTATATCTGGGTTCTCAATTCTGTTCCACTGGTCTATGTGCCTGTTGTTGTACCAGTAACAGGCTGTTTTGACTACTGTGGCTGAATAATAGGTTCTAAAATCAGGTAGAGTGAGGCCTCCCACTTTCTTCTTCTTTTTCAGGAATGCTTTACTTATCCGGGGCTTCTTTCCCTTCCATATGAAATTGGTGATTTGTTTCTCCATCGCATTAAAAAACGTCATTGGAATTTGGATCGAAAGTGCATTGTATGTATAGATGGCTTTTGGTAGAATAGTCTTCCTATCCATGAGCAAGGTATGTTTTTCCACTTAAGTAGGTCCTTTTTAGTTTCTTGCAGTAGTACTTTGTAGTTTTCTTTGTATAGGTCTTGTACATCTTTGGTAAGATTTATTCCTAAGTATTTTATCTTCTTGGGGGCTACTGTGAATGGTATTGATTTGGTGATTTCCTCTTCGATGTTCTTTTTGTTGATGTAGAGGAATCCAAGTGATTTTTGTATGTTTATCTTATAACCTGAGACTCTGCCAAACTCTTCTATTAGTTTTAGTAGTTTTCTGGAGGATTCCTTAGGGTTTTCTGTGTATAAGATCACGTCATCTGCAAATAGAGATAATTTTACTTCCTTCTTGCCAATCTGGATGCCCTTTATTTCTTTGTCTAGCCTAATTGCTCTGGCTAGGACCCCTAGCACAATGTTGAATAAGAGCGGTGATAAAGGGCATCCCTGTCTGGTTTCCGTTCTCAAGGGAAATGCTTTCAGGCTCTCTCCATTTAGAGTGATGTTTGCTGTTGGCTTTCTATAGATGCCCTTTATTATGTTGTGGAATTTTCCTTCAATTCCTATTTTGCTGAGAGTTTTTATCATAAATTGGTGTTGGACTTTGTCAAATGCCTTTTCTGCATCAATTGATAAGATCATGTGGCTTTTGTCTTTTGTTTTATTTATATGGTGGATTACTTTGATGTTTTTTCTAATATTAAACCAGCCTTGCATACCTGGTATAAATCCCACTTGGTCGTGGTGGATTATTTTTTTGATATGTTGTTGAATTCTATTGACTAGGATTTTATTGAGGATTTTTGCATCTATGTTCATGAGGAATATAGGTCTGTAATTTTCTTTTTTTGTGATGTCTTTACCTGGTTTTAGTATCAGGGATATGGTGGCTTCATAGAATGAGTTAGGTAGTGTTCTGTCATCTTCTATGCTTTGAAATACCTTGAGTAGTAGTGGTGTTAACTCTTCTCTGAAAGTTTGGTAGAAATCTTCACTAAAGCCATCCGGGCCAGGGTTTTTTTTTTGTTGGGATTTTTTGATTACCGTTTCAATCTCTTTTTTTGTTATGGGTCTATTTAGTTGTTCTACTTCTGATTGTGGTAGTTTAGGTAGGTAGCGTTTTTCTAGGAATTCACCCATTTCTTCTAGGTTTGCAAATTTGGTAGAGTACAATTTTCCATAATAATCTGATATGATTCTTTTAATTTCAGTTGGGTCTGTTGTGATGTGGCCCATCTCGTTTCTTATTCGGGTTATTTATTTCCTTTCCTGTATTTCTTTAGACAGTCTGGCCAATGGTTTATCAATTTTGTTAATTTTTCAAAGAACCAGCTTTTGGCTTTGTTAATTCTTTCAAGTGTTTTTCTGTTCTCTAATTCATTTAGTTCAGCTCTAATTTTTGTCATTTGTTTTCTTCTAGTGCCTGATGGATTCTTTTGTTGCTCACTTTCTATTTGTTCAGGTTGTAAGGACAGAACTCTGATTTTGGCTCTTTCTTCTTTTTGTATGTGTGCATTTATCAATATAAATTGGTCTCTGAGCACTGCTTTTGCTGTGTCCCAGAGGTTTTGATAGGAAGTATTTTCATTCTCGTTGCATTCTATGAACTTCTTTATTCCCTCCTTAATGTCTTCTATAACCCAGTCTTTTTTGAGCAGGGTATTGTTCATTTTCCAAGTATTTGATTTCTTTTCCCTAATTTTTCTGTTATTGATTTCCACTTTTATGACCTTATGTTCTGAGAAGATGCTTTGTAATATTTCAATGTTTTGGATTCTGCAAAGGTTTGTTTTATGACCTAATATGTGGTCTATTCTAGAGAATGTTCCATGTGCGCTAGAAAAAAAAGTATACTTTGCAACAGTTGGGTGGTGTGTTCTGTATAAGTCAATGAGGTCAAGTTGGGTGATTGTAGCAATTAGGTTTTCCGTGTCTCTATTGAGCTTCTTACTTGATGTCTTGTCCTTCTCCAAAAGTGGTGTGTTGAAGTCTCCTACTATAATTGTGGAGGTGTCTATCTCACTTTTCAATTCTGTTAGAATTTGATTTATGTATCTTGCAACCCTGTCATTGGGTGCATAAATATTTAATATAGTTATATCTTCCTGGTCAATTGTCCCTTTAATCATTACGTAGTGTCCTTCTTTATCCTTTGTGGTGGATTTAAGTTTAAAGTCTATTTTGTCAGAAATTAATATTGCTACTCCTGCTCTTTTTTGCTTATTGTTCGCTTGATATATTTTTTCCATCCTTTGAGTTTTAGTTTGTTTGTGTCTCTAAGCCTAAGGTGTGTCTCTTTTAGGCAGCATATAGACGGATCGTGGTTCTTTATCCAGTCTGAGACTCTCTGTCTCTTTATTGGTGTGTTTAGTCCATTTACATTTGGCGTAATTATAGATAAGTATGCGTTTAGTGCTGTCATTTTGATGCCTTTTTATGTGTGTTGTTGACAATTTCATTTTTCCGCTTACTTTTTTGTGCTGAGACTTTTTCTTTGTAAATTGTGTGTTCCTCATTTTCATAGTATTTGACTTTATGTTTGCTGAGTCATTATGTTTTTCTTGGTTTTTACTTTGAGTTATGGAGTTGCTGTACCTCTTTGTGGTTACCTTAATATTTACCCCTATTTTTCTAAGTAAAAACCTAACTTATATTGTCCTATATCATCTTGTATCCCTCTCCGTATGGTAGTTCTATGCCACCTGTATTTAGTTCCTCTTTTTGATTACTGTGATCTTTTACATATTGACTTCAATGATTCCCTGTTTTGAGCTTTTTTTTCTTTTTAAAATTAATCTTAATTTGTTTTTGTGATTTCCCTATTTGAGTTGATATCAGGATGTTCTGCTCTGTGACCTTGTGTTGTGCTGGTATCTGATATTATTGGTTTTCTGACCAAACAATTTCCTTTAGTATTTCCTGTAGCTTTGGTTTGGTTTTTGCAAATTCTCTAAGCTTGTGTTTATCTGTAAATGTTTTAATTTTCCCTTCATATTTTAGAGGGAGTTTTGCTGGATATATGATCCTTGGCTGGCAGTTTTTCTCCTTCAGTGCCATTATATCTATGTCATCCCATTGCCTTCTTGACTGCATGGTTTCTGCTGAGTAGTCTGAACTTATTGATTCTCCTTTGTAGGAGACCTTTCTTTTATCCCTGGCTGCTTTTAAAATTTTCTCTTTATCTTTGGTTTTGGCAAGTTTGATAATATGTCTTGGAGATTTTCTTTTTAAATCAATTTTAAATGGGGTTCGATGAGCATCTTAGATAGATATCCTTTCGTCTTTCATGATGTCAGGGAAGTTTTCTGCAAACAGATCTTCAACTATTCTCTCCGTGTTTACTGTTATCCCTCCCTGTTCTGGGACTCCAATCATATGCAAGTTATGCTTCTTGATAGCATCCCACATGATTCTTAGGGTTTCTTCATTTTTTTTTTTTCAATTTTTTTATCTGATTTTTTTTTTTTCAGCTATATTGGTGTCAATTCCCTGGTCCTCCAGATCCCCCACCCTGCATTCCAATTGCATGAGTCTGCTCCTCTGACTTTCTATTGAGTTGTCTAATTCTGTAATTTTATTGTTAATCTTTTGGATTTCTGAATGCTGTCTCTCTATGGATTCTTGCAACTTATTAATTTTTCCACTATGTTCTTGAATAATCTTTTTGAGTTCTTCAACTTCTTTATCAGTGTGTTCCTTGGTTTTTCTGTAGATTGCCTTATTTCATTTCTGAGGCCATCCCTGATGTCTTGAAGCATTCTGTAAATTCGTTTTTTATATTCTGCATCTGGCAATTCTAGGATTGTATCTTCATTTGGGAAAGATTTTGATTCTTTCGTTTGGGGAGTTGTAGAAGCAATCATGGTCTGCTTCTTTATGTGGTTTGATATCGACTGCTGTCTCCGAGCCATCTCTAAGATATTGTAGTGATTTATTCTATATTTGCTCACTGAGTGTTATCTTATTTTGTTTTCTTTCAGTATACGTAGATGGGCTACTAGAGTGCGCTGTCTTTATTGTTGTAGCCCTTGAATCACTTATGTCCTATTACCAGCTGGTTTGGGCCGTTACGAGATATATAAGCCTAACAGTCCATTCACTGTTCCTGAGTAGAATCTGATTTTGTGTCACCAAGTGTGTGGTGCAGACTGTCACCTATCCACCTAGAGAAGTAGTGGTGATAGTTGTGTGCACCAGATTCTAGTAGCAGCAGGGGTTCACACTCCAGGGGGCAGGATGCTGACAGGCTTCTCCCAAGTGCCAGTGAGGTAGATGTGTCTCTATTCCTAAAGCACCCTGGTGGGTGGGCTCTGCAGCTGTACCTTAGGCCCCCAATGGAAGTACCTCTACAGATTGGTAGGTGTCACCCTCCTTAGACCCCTAAGACAGGAGGCTAGGTGGTCTGGGGGGAGCTTCAGCCCTCAGTTCCCTGTTGTGGGTCAGTGAGGGCTCTGTTGAATATGCAGAGATATCAGAGGTGGGAAACTTGTCTTTCCAGTAATCTGCTAAAACAATTACAGTCAGATCCCTATCAGAAATGCCTTTGCATTATAATAGCCACCTTGTTCCCTGTAGGGATGAAAGCCGGAGACTGTGGATCACATATGCTTGGCCGGAGCTGGTTCTGTGTTTTTAGTCCAATTAGGGAAGGATTTTTGGTCTCTGGATTTTTTGTAGCTGCTTCTCTCAGGCCAGGAGAATGGGTTAGGAAAGGCAAAAAAAAAAAAAAAAAATAAAGGAAAGAAAAAAACCCCACAGCCCAGTTCTCTCTCTGGCTCAGGAAATTCCAACGTTAATGAAGCCGCCTGGAGAAGGAGGGGAGAGTTCAGATAAATAGGAGAGAGTAGCACCCCAGAATATAGACAAAGTTACTTATCTTGCATGGGATGACTGTTTTATCTGAGATTCCTGAGGGGCGCGTCAACTGTGTGCGCTGGCTAGGTAGAGATTGCCTCCAAGATCAGGCCACGTCCCGTGCTTGTGCTGTCTCAGAATTCGCGGTTAGTTCCTCCGCTCCCAGTCCAAAGCCCAACCCCAATGTTCCCCGGCTGGGACGCCGCACTCCCAGCTCCAAAACCAGTCGCTGCCTCCCGGTGACTTCTCCTCCTGTCAGCCGCATCGCTGCGCTGCCTGTCTGCATTGTCTGGGCTTCTGCCGAGGTCAGTTCAGGGGGCTAGGGCTGCACCCCATGTTTGCACCGTCACAGGATGCCGTGCTCAGCTCCCCTGCGCCCAGTCCAAAGCCCGGCACCACGGTTTCCTGCCTGGGATGCTGGCTCCATGCTCCGAAAGCAGTTGTTGCTTCCCTGTGGCTGTTCTTTCTTAGTCTCTGTCACTCAGGTGAACTCTTTAGATTTGTGTTTGATGGTCAGGGTTCGTAGACTGTCATGTATGTGATCGATTCACTTGTTTTTCCAAGTCTTTGTTGCAAGAGGGATCCGAGGTAGCTTCTACCTAGTCAGCCATCTTGGCCCCGCCTCCCATCTATAGTGTTTTAGCCTGAGCTTATGCAGAAAAAGCTCTACTATTTAACAGGCAAAATAGATATGATTGGGATGGTGCAGATCATGTTTTAAGTGAAGAATATATTTGTTTTGTTCTGGGTTACTTGTGACCATTAAACGTGTGGATAGGAATAGTAGTGAATATTTGCCCTAAGTCCCTTCAGCATTCTTTTTTTTTTTTTAAGTTGGCATTTCAAAGGACTTGAGACTTCTAAAAATAATATGCTGACAGTCACATATTTGCCTGCAGTAATGATCTCACTGAAAAGTGATTTAATTTGATACACAGAGCTCTTCGGCATAGTCACAAATAGGCTCTTTTTGGTTTATCAATTTCCTGGCAAAATAATTACAGTAACAGCTAAAGAGTCTTTTCTTATCCCTTCTTTTAGAAGAATTAAGCATGTTTTACCGAAGTTGTGTACACAGCTGTGATTTGAATGGCAACATTTCTCTTACATCTGTGCAGGCTGATTTTCCTGACCTTTGCTTCAGCACAATTGAGTTAACTACTCAGAAGACTGTTACTATATTTAAGATAACATGCAGAATGGGTGTTATTCAGCTGAGTAAGATGTGGCGCCTACCCAGTAGGGACTCACAATCCAGTGAGAGAGGCAGACTCATATATGAGGCTAGCTGTGATTAAGGGCACTAGGAGTGCAGTAGGAGCCCTGATGGTGCAGTGGTTAAAGCGCAAAGCTGCTAACAGAAAAGTCGGAGGTTCAAATCCACCAATCACTCTGCGGTAGAAAGATTAGCAGTCTGCTTTGGTAAGATTTACAGTAACAGAGGGTTCCTATGTTTCTCCCTTTGTCTGGACCACTGCTTCAAGCACCCAGTGTTCTTGGCCAATATAATGCATACAGGTTTTTCATTATCTTGTATCCTGGTTTCTGCTGTGACCCTTATTGAAATCATTAAACCTTGTCTTGAATCTTGACTTTATGCATTGCTTGGTGAGTAGCTTAGATGGCTTCTCTCAGGTCTATGTCCTCGCTCTGAGTAATCCTGCCATAACAGTTCAGGAAGAAGGGGTCAAATTTATTCCACCAATATGGTAGACACAAAGAATGAGGAAAAAGAAATTCCCAAAAGAGACTGTGAGAAAATACTGGTAATTATTTTTTTTCCCTCAGTTATATATTCCTTGGGAGGAAGACCGTAGATTGTCAGGCCATGGGGAGGAGCTTCCATGAGTGAGGTGAAGAATTAGCCTGTGAAAGGCCTTTATCTTCTGCCTACTCTTGCTTCTTTGTGGTTATCATCTCTATTTTTAACCATTAATCATAGGCTGAATGGAAAATCTCTAAAGACAATTATCTCACCACTTTTAAATACAGATGACTGAGAAGAGTTCACTAGTAGGAAATGTCTTTTTTTCTGATACACAGAAGAGAATCTGGCTTAGAAATACATTTCTCTAGCATACACCATAAACTGCTCAGTGTAAACCTTGGAATATCATTGTGTTAAAAGTACATATAGAACTCTAAGACTCCTTTTAAAAAGAATTTGAAGCAAAATGAAAATAAAGAAGGAAGAAATAAACATACAACCACTAGGATTAACATTGTTCCCATAATTGAATAATAAAATTTGTCTCTGAGTATTTTGGAAATCGGGACTCAAATAAAGCAAGATATTAGAAAGAAGTAAATATATTAATTGCCTAAGGGATACATTGTATTTCTGGACATATATTAAAATATTTCCAATGTGGAACATTATATAGGGAGCAGTGGTCCTTCACAAAAAATTTTATACCAAATGAAAAAGCCATTTCGCATGACAATTTTTGGATGAAAGTTCAGAGCAGCAAGCATAATAAAGTCAAAGTGCTCTTGAAACAAAACTCAAATTATCAGAACCTTGAAATAATTGTTTTTACACTTTCCTTTTCTAAGAAGGGCTAATTAACTGAACACAAAATAATGTGCAGTCTCTGTTCACCACATGTTGTTTTTGTTGATTCCAATTTATGGCGACCCCATGTGTGCAGAGTAAAACTGCTCTAAAGGGTTTCCAAGGCTATGACCTTTTAGAAGCAAATCACCTCCACATACACTCCTAAAAATTCATCAGTTTTCAAAATATGTTCTGTGTTTAATAGAGAATTACTCTATCCTGAAATTTCTTAACCAATAGATTTATTGCTCTTAAAACTCTAAGCTATGTTACCAATATTTAAAGGCCCCCAGCAGGATCAAATCCTAGTTGCTTAAAAGAGAAAGCTGCTCATTTACACATCTTATACTGACTTTGCTCCTTTTTCTGTCTTATTTCCTCATTCCCCTACCAGTGATTCTTGGAATCATACTCCAAATAAGCTACTCATACTTGAATCCCAGTCTTAGGGTCTGCTTTTGGGAGAAGTTAACCTAAGGCAATCATTAAAGACGGGGTAAACTGTATTTGCCAAAATATGTCCTATGTAAGGAAGAATATGTGGAATAATATAATTAAAATAAATTTTTCAGACTAAAACTCAAAAGGAATTTGTATAAATTATTTGAGATTTATTTTCTATGAATATCGTTATATCTTGGCTCTTGTTTTTGCTGTTTTATCTATAGACCTGGTTTCTTGTATTTTCTCTTCTGAGTTATCTCAGCTCTGGGAAAACTGGTCTGCATTGCCGTCACCATTGTTTAGAGCAAGGCAGCTGGATAAATTGATGTGATGATCACAGAATAAGATAACAATTCCAGTTTGACTATCCCCTTTCAAAATTGCATAATCCCTTAAACTAATGAGGAAATCCTGGTGGCATAGTGGTTAAGAGCTATGGCTGCTAACCAAAAGGTCAGGAATTTGAATCCACTAAGTACTCCTTGGAAACTTTCAGTCCTTTTCTGTCCTGTAGGGTCACTATGAGTTGGAATTGACTCGATGACAACTGGTTTTTTTTGTTTGTTTGTTTGTTTTTTAGGCTAATGATAGCTGAAAGTAAAAATAGTAATACCACTTTGTAGAAGTCTCAAGAATCCAAACTTTCAAAAATAGAATTACCATGAGCAACTATAAGACTATCAAAAGGAAATCACAGTCTCATAATTCTACCATGTATTAGGTGAGCAAAAAGAATTTCTTTCAAGGAAATATATTTGGATTTGCCTAGGAGGCACGTCAGTGAAGAGTGGCCATTTTGCTCTATAGATTCTGGCATGTCTGTAAAGGGTATTGCTACTCTGTGTCCATCAGGAAGGTGTTTCATCGCTTGTGTCTGGCAGGTAGCTTATCACATAAGAGTGCCTTTCAGATTCAGTCATTAATTATACAGCCCTGCCTTCAAAAGGAGCAGGGGACTAACTAGGCATTCCCTAGGATATTGCACAACTGGGAAAATCTTTAGATAGATACACAGAGGGTTTCCACAGCTGCCTTGACAAGAAAGCACAATCTCTCAAGAAGGTAACAATAGATTGATTTCCCTTATTCCCAATAACTTGAAAGACGTATTTTCACTGAATGTTACACATGATGTCTATTGAATTTCAAGTTAAAGTATTTTCCCCCCTCTTAAAATAGCTACAATTGTTTTTAAAAGTGATGACTTTTGATTACAGCTAAGATGGAATAACAAGGACTGGATTCACCCTCCCCGATGAAACAACAGTTACAAGAGAAAAAACAGTATTTGTGATACTGGACATTAGGCAACGGCAGACAGTAATTTTGGGGGTCCATTAGGTAAGACCCTATGACTGCGCCTTGAGTGAGTTTCCAGCCCAGGATTCACTGGATCCAGAGATGGAGTTCAGAGTCTGACGAGATCAAAGCAGGTGGGGTTGCCAAGAAATAGTACTACCGTGGAGAGAGCTTCACACAGAGAGAACTCTGGAGAGGTGGGAGAATCCTACTCGGGTACTCAGGTAAGCACTGATCAGCACATGTATTTGAGGAAACTACCTGAGACTGGGGAAAAAAAAAAATACCTGAAAGGCTTGGTATAACAGGCCTAACATTTGTACAGAGCCTGGAATACTGCCAGGTCCCAATAGCCAGACTGGAAAACCTCAAGATTTACCAGGCATTGGGTGGAGGTCTTGCCTCAGTAGACTAAACACAGCATTAGTCACACCTGAAACAAAAGTAAGGTCCAAACCTGTTTCTAAGTAATTTGCCTGTATCTAAGTACTCAAGAATATTTATAGAAACATAAAAATATACAGTACCTGAAAAGGTGAAATTCATCATTTCTGGCCATCTAACAAAAAAAATCCACCAAAGAAGCAGGAACACATGATCTGAAATTAGAAAAGTCGGTTACTTAAAACTGAGAATTGACACGTGTTAGAAATAAGCAGACAAAAAAAAAAAAACCAAACCGTTGCCATCGAGCCGATTCTGACTCATAGCAACCTTATAGAACAGAGTAGAACTGCCCCATATGGTGTTCCAAGGAGCGCCTGGTGGTTTCGAACTGCCGACCTTTTGGTTAGCAGCCATAGTGCTTAACCACTACACAACCAGGGTTTCCAAATTAGGAGACAGAAACATTAAATTAGTTATTCCAGCAAGACTGATCAGGAAAGAAACAAGCATGTTACAAATTACCAATATTAGGAATAAAAGAGATGACAAAACCTACAGACATTAGAATATTCTTAATATTACTGTGATGGTTGATTTTATGTGTCATCTGGGCTAGGTTAAGGTGCCCAGTTTAAGTACAGCAGATTACCCTCAATAACTCCTATTTGTCAAAATCAACTCAACAGCAAAACTTTTAATGTGTACATAATTACAGCATCATCATGTGACTGCAATATTTCTTCTCTTCAGTCCTTAAGCTCTAATTTTTTATGTGCGTCATTACAATCGCTATGCTCTCTAATACAATCTGGAATAAAAATAATGCAGCAGTCATCCTTTTCTTATTCCCAATAGGATCACAAATTTTGAAGTTCGCTGTAGGATATTTTGATGATATCCATTATAAGATGGGAATGTTCTCTTTTATTCTATAGACTATGTTATCTTCCTGCTTCTTGAAAGCCAGTAAAATATAGGCATATCACCTTGTTTCAAATGAGTATGATCTATCTCCCTTTTGCTTCTATCCTATAGATGTTGCCCCTTCAGGGATCTCACTGAATGTCTGAGGTTTTTCTAAGACCCTCTTCCGTACTGGTTCCTAAACTCCAAATTTTGTCTCCTCCCACACCACAAAACTGCCGAAATATATGCTTAGATTTTTAGTATCTCAGCAGCTGCTTTCTGCTTGGTTTCTCAGAATTTTGGCCTTCAAATGCACAGTTTAGCACTTAGCTAATGCCTGAGGGTGAATTTTTTTAAAGGTCGTGCCTTTTTGTTTATTGTGACAAATGTAATAAAAAAAGGGGGGGTCACAAAATGCCATGCCCACTCTTCTGAATTTCCATTTTACTCTGGAGATCTTCATTCTTCATAATCTTGTTTTGATAACCTTGAATTCCAGTAGTCATCTCCCTAGACCACTGAGAAGGAATCCCTGGGTAGTCCAAACAGGTAATCACTGGACTACTAACCTAACGGTTGGCAACTTGAACCCACCCAGAGGCATCTTGGAAGAAAGGTCAAAAAGTCACAGCCTTGAAAACCCTATGGAGTGCAGCTCTACTCTGCAAAACATGGCATCACCATGAGCTGGAATCTACTCTATGGCAACTGGTTTGTTTTTTGTTTTTGTTTTTTTGTAGACCACAGAGATGGCCACGAATTCCAGAGACTTGCTTTCTTTTCAGCTCCCATGCTCCTTATCAGCTGAAGCCCCAAGGAAAAGTGGACTATCCAATGACCATCTCACTCGCTGTGCTATCAATCTGTCTGGAGATTTTGCCCTTTAAGTTTTGCTTGACTTAGTTGCTTTCAAATTCCTTCAAATAACTTTATTTTATATTTCAATCCACCTTTCATAGTTCTTAGTAGAAAAGTTGGTCTGATACCAGTTAACTCATCATGTTCAGGCAGAATACATTAAAAAATTGATTTGTGGTACCTATTAGACTTCTCAGAAACCCTGGTGGCATAGTGGTTAAGTGCTGTGGCCGCTAGCCAAAAGGTCGGCAGTTAGAATCCACCAAATGTACCTTGGAAATTCTATGGGGCAGTTCTACTCTGTCTTATAGGGTCACTATGAGTTGGAATCAACTCAATAGCAATGGGTTTGGTTTGGTTTCTGGTTAATTAGGCTTCTCTTCTATTTCACAGTTGAATACTTTCCCAAAATTTTCCTTTTTATATAAACTAGTAATAATAATTATAATAGTGATGTTCTCAAGATGAGAATTTTATATGTAAAGAGGGTCATATTCAAACACAGCTGAATAAACATGGCAGACAAATGAAAATATATGGCAAAACACTTATAACTGCCCTGAAACAGCAACTAAATTGATGGAATTTACATACCTTAGTATTTTTTAGTATTAAAAAGTGAAATAAGTATCTTATTTTCTTTGCTCATGTATCCATCTTGTTCATCAACAAATATATTTAGGTTATAGACTAGACCTATCAATTGTTTTCTTCAACTTTGCTTTAGTAGATTTTCTTTCTCTTTTCCATTTCCATGCTGAGAGTGCCTTAATGCGTAAGAGTCTCTAAAATGAATATAGACCTTCAGGAAGTATCATTAAAAGATTTTCATTTTACCCTGCATTGTGTATCATTTTTAATATGGCATAATGTTAATTTTATTTAGGTCCTGTGCTTTACATTTCTTGAGGTGAAATAATCAGCAGCCTAAATGCATACATCTATAAAGTATTGGGTGAATTGTCAAAGGAAGCATGCATTTCCTCATGATAAAAACCGCCATGAAAATTCATGAAATGCAATGGGATGCCATTTACAGTTATCCTAGTGTTTCTGAAATGCATATGTTCTCTATTTCCATTTTAATTACTGCTGTCTTTTAATTGAGTATGACTATTTTATGTTTAAGGATTAGTAACATAGCTGTTTGGGTTCCATTTCTTTCTTTTACTAGGAACATTGCAAAGCAGCTGTCAAAGCATATATTTAGAGCCAAAGGGTAATATCACTCACCTGCCTGAGTAGAGGGGAAGAATAATTGAATCACAAAATTCTTGTGGTGAATCATGCTCTATCAAAAGAAGAAAAGAGGAAAACAATGCCAGACTGGTGTCCAGAGTGGGCAGAACAAAGCTCAACTCTAAACAGAGCTTGCTAAACAAATCAGTCCCTATGCAATTAGATGGAAAAGCACTTAGCAACAATGTGAAAATGACAGACTAGCCAGAAATTAAGCACAATAAAGGATGACTCAGACTCTCCAAAGTTTGCCTTCTTTCAATTCCACAGAGAGTTAGTTCACATGAGACTTAATGATATGGAATTACAAGTGACTAATGAGAAATAAATAATTTATAAATTTCAGACATAAAATCAATATTAATCCGTCTTTAGTAAAGGAACTCAAATCTTTTGAATTAATCCCAACTGTACTGCTTCCCTAAATCTTCAGGATTGATAAAATTCAGCTTTGTTAAGGGGGTAAAATTGGTATATTAAGATTTCTGAAGTTTTACTAAATATTTCTAGTTCTATTTTTTTTTTTAAATCTCATATTTTAAATCTGTCTTTAGTGAAATTGGAAACGTGATTAAATATATATGTATCTTCCACTACTTCTCCAAAAAAGACCACCCTGTAATGGGTGCATTTCTCTTGGTGCAACTGCGTTGTTTTAGATTAACGGGCTCATACCTGTGACTTTTCAGTTTGGCAAACCCTCTTTGAGTATGTGTGTGTGCGTACATGCATGAGGTGTATTTGAAAGAGAGAAGAAGAGAAGAGAAGAAAACACAACAGAACAAAAGAGAGCAGAACAGGCTATTTAATTTGTGGAGCCTAGGGCAAAATAAAAATGTAGGGCTCCTGGCTAAAAACTTACTAAGAATTTCAAGAAGATGACAGCAGAACATTAAACCAAGCATGTGCCCTGTGAGACTACACAAGTCACCTGTCCATGAAGCTGGTCCTGAGGGAGAGAAAGGGGGAGAACACACAAAGTATGTATTTTGTCATAATGGTAACTGTCATAATCTAAGTGCTTTTGCTGATCACTTTGATGATTTGGATATAAAAATTTGTGTTTAGAAGTTAAAGTGAAGTAAATTACTCTGTAGAAATTTAGAAATTAACAAGTGTAGGGGGTGCAATTAAGTGAGAGAGATTGAGAAGAGCCACTGAGGCTGGATGCTACTTAAAAGAAGGATCAGTTTGGGAAGTACCATATACACACACACAACATGATGGAGGAATGGCCAGAAGGGACTTTGGAGAAGAGAGACATCTAATGGAGATTATTATTGTACTTTAGATGAAGGTTTACAGAACAAACTAGTTTCTGATTAAACACTTAGTATATTGTTTTATGCCATTGGTTAACAACCCCATGACATGTCAACACTCTCCCTTCTAGACCTTGGGTTCCCCATTACCAGCTTTCCTGTTCCCTTCTGCCTTCTAGTCCTTGCCCCTGGGCTGGTGTGACCCTTTACTCCCATTTTGTTTTATAGGCCTGTCTAAACTTTGGCTGAAAGGTGAACTTTGGGGGTAACTTCATTACTGAGCTAAAAGGGTGTCCGGTGACCATACTCTCGGCATTTCTCCAGTCTTTCCAGGCCAGTAAGTTTGGTCTTTTTTTGTGAGTTAGAATTTTGTTCTACATTTTTCTCCACCTGTCTTGGACCCTCTATTGTGATCCCCGTCAGGGCAGTCAGTGGTGGTAGCCAGGCACCATCTGGTTGTCCTAGACTCAGTCTGGTGGAGGCTGTGGTAGATATGGTCCATTAGTCCTTTGGACCAGGCTTTCCCTTGAATCTTTAGTCTTCTTCATTCTTAATGGAGATTATTTTTAAACTTAGTCTCTCAGTGGGCTGTATGTAACACCTCTCCTCTATCTCTGCCTTGAAATATTCAGTATAGTCTATTGTGATATATACATATATATGTATGTACATATATCAGCAAGATAAAGGAGCTTGCACTCTAGCTCAGTTTCTAGGGAAATATGAGTTTTTGTTTGTTTTGTTCTGTTGTACATATGGTCGTTATGAGTCAGAACCAATTCGTTGGCACTTAACAACAGTGTGTGTGTGTGTGTGTGTGTATGGAGCCCTGGTTAAGCACTCGGCTGCTAACCGAATGGTTGGCGATTCGAGCTTACCAGTCACTCCATGAGCGAAAGATGTGGTAGACTGCTTCCATAAAGATTATAGCCTTGAAAATTCTATGGGGCCGTTCCACTCTGTCTTATAGGGTCACCATGAGTTAGATTTGTTTTTTGTTTTGTTTTTGTTTGGTATATATACATATATACATATATGTGTATATAAAACAAACCACCACCACAACAGAAAACTTGTATTTCCCCCTTATTCTCACCAGCAGAGATAATTCTGTTAAGTTTTACTTTCTGTGGTTTGTTTTATGAAAATAACTTACTTTCATTTTCAAATATTAGAATGTAAATTTAAATATGATTTTTAAATAAGTGCATGCTCCTGCCCAGAAATTTTGATACCATCCTTCCATCCCCTGATTTTTACCAGCTGAACATCACTGGTTTAAAAAAAAAAGAAACAATATTGATATTTACTTTGATATTCTGTTAAATTAAGACTCTTTAAAAACCAAACCACTATCACTTTTTTAAACATAATGATCAAGAAATGTATACTGGTATTTAGCCTGTTGGAGTACATGCAGTAGTCAATTTCCGTTGATACTACTGCAGTCTCCTTTTCTTTGACATTAATCTAAGAGTGTAACCAAAAACCAAATCCATTGCTGTAGAGTCAATTCTGACATAGCGATCCTACAGGACAGAGTAGAACTTCCCCATAGAGTTTCCAAAGCTGTTGTCTTTACAGAAGCAAACTGCCACATCTTTCTCCCAAGGAGCTACTAGTGGGTTTGAACTGCCAAACTCTCAGTTAGCAGCCAAGCAATTAACCATTGTGTTGAGCATGAATTGAACTATCTCTTGTCTAATTATATGGTAAATACCATATCTTATAGAAGCATTGGAAACCCTGGTGGCATAGTGGTTAAGTGCTACGGCTGCTAACCAAAGGGTCGGCAGTTCAAATCCGCCACGTGCTCCTTGGAAACTATCAGGCAGTTCTACTCTGTCCTATAGAGTCGCTATGAGTCGGAATCGATTGGAGGGCAGTAGGTTTTGGATAGAAGCATTTACCACTACTATTTTAGTTTCCTAAAACTTTGTTAGCAACTATTTAATAGCTTTTCCAATAAAATTCAGAATTATTTAGTCCCGTTTGGGGAAAAATTAGGATCCTAATGGGAATCGTCCAAACTTTACATACTTATAAGAGAAAAATAGACATTTTATTATTTTTTAAGTTGTATAAGCCAGAAGACGGTATTACTTTCTTTTTCGTTAGGGCTTGTGTTAAGCCTCTAAAATAAAATATTTAGATTTTTAAAATCTCATAGGCATTGTAAATTGTGTTAAAATTCATAATAATTTAAGAGTTTTTTGATATTTTAAAAATTATATTACACAATGTTTTACATTATATAATATTTTGTTATATTTAATATTATACATATTAAATTATCTATATTTATAGTCATGCTGGAGCTCAGCTGCTAACCAAAATTTTGGCAGTTCAGCAGTTCAAATCCACCAGGTGCTCCTTGGAAACTCTATGAGGCAGTTCTACCCTGTCCTATAGGGTCGATATGAGTCAGAAATGACTTTATCGCAACAGGTTTGGTTTTGGTTTTTTATAGATCATTCATTTAAGTGCTCAAGAAATTGCTGGGCAGTGAGGATGCAACTGTAAACACAGCAATTATGATTTCATGTGATTCTGAATCTCTTATTGGGTTCCCTATTTGGGAAAAAGATAGACAAATACATTGAAAATAATAACTCATAATCAACTTATGAAGGAAATAAGCAGGGTGATGCAAATATACTGGTCTTTAAACCTACCTGACGAAGTACACGTATTAATTAAAAATTGGGGGCACTCCTTTATATATTTGTTTAAATGCATATTTGCTTGTATATATGTTATATATATATATATACACACACAAGCTTACTACTATTATATTATTATAAATAATATAAAACACACAAGCAGGTATTTGAAAGGATTTAATATAAATATGGACAATCTACTATTTTCTTTCCACATTCCAATGGATCATTCATCTTGTGTTTCGTATCATATATGCATTCCACGTTGGATTCTAAGGTAATACTTTAGAAAGAATGGTAAGGAAACCTTTTCTCAGGAGTCCTGAAGTTCATAGGGAAGTCATGGGAGGGTATTCCAGGAATAGACAATAATAACTGTAATCCTTTGATGTTAGAAAGAGTATGGTGTATCCCAGAAACTGTCAAAAAGCCAGTGTTGCTGGATCATTGTTAATACTGGAAAGTTAAAGAAAAATTTTGGCCATGGGAATGACAAAATTGTGATTTCAAATGTGTGTAATGAATACGATCTCTTGGGAAGAGAGCATATAGGAACAACCAGAGGGTTCAGGACTGAGTCCTGAGGAATTCCAATATTTGGAGGTTGAGTGGAGGAGAAACCAGTAAAGAAGAGTGAGGGAAATGATAAGGTATAGGAGAAAATGGCACTAGCAGGTATCACAGAATTCCAAAGACAGGACTATTAAAGAGATTAAAAAAAAAAAAAAAACTAGTGATTAGCAGAAGTTAATTGAAAGACGAGCAACTTATAGATGGCATAAGATAAAGACACAAAAGTATCCATTGATTTTGGAAACATGACAACGTTTGAGGACTTTGATAAGAACATTTTCAGTGGAGAGATAGGGCTAGAAGCCAGGTTGGAATGGAATGAACAGAATACATCTTGGAGACAGTTTTGCTTTAGAACATAAAACACTGTCATTTTTTTTTTAATTAACTATAAAGTATTCCATTCCATGGATATATAATAATTTATTTAATCATTCAGTTATTGGTGGCATTTATGTTGTTTCCAACCTTTTGTTAATACAAACATTTCTTATAAGAATAGCTCTGTACAAATAGTTTTGTCTATACTATAAGTATACGTGAAGAATAAAATTTCTACTAAATTGAAATTTTATATATTGTAAACTTTGGTAAATACTGCCAAATTATCATTCTCCCAGGTTGTGCCAGTTTTTACTTCTACCTTAAATATATGGAAGCAACTGTTTTCCAAAAAAACAAACTCACTAGCATAATACATTATCCAAATGTTTAGAATTTTTTAAGTTCACTAGCCTTATAAACTTGGGTACATTTTGCTTAATTTAATCTTTCTCAGTGTTACATTGCTCATTTGATTGATACCTGCCTTATATGTGTATTGTTAGTATTAATTGTGTAAAGTGCAGTACATGGTAACTAAATAATTGTATAAGGTGAAGTACATGGAAACTAAATATTAGTTCCCTTTATTTCTTCCCTTTTCTAGTTCGACACCATGGCACTTTGGGTGCCAGTTTCTGGACTCCCAACTGAGTCTCAATTCTTAAATATATTTCCACAGAGCCCATTCAAATCACAAGCCATTAAAAGTTATCACTGAATTTTTAGCTATGACATTTCTGACCAGCGCCTGATCTCTAAAATCTACATGATACTGCAAAAACTCAATTGCTAAAAGACAAATAACCCAATTAAAAAATGGGTAAAAGATATGAATAGACACTTCACTAAAGAAGACATCCAGGTAGCTAACAGATATATGAGGAAGTATTCACAATCATTAGCCATTAGAGAAATGTAGATCAAAACTAAAATGAGATTCCATCTCACTCCAACAAGGCTGGCATTAATACAAAAAACACAAAATAATAAATGTTGGAGAGGCTGTGGAGAGATTGGAACACTTATATACTGCTGGTGGGAATGTCAAATGGTACAACCACTTTGGAAATCGATTTGGTGCTTCCTTAAAAAGCTAGAAATAGAACTACCGTATGATCCAGCAACCCCACTCCTTGGAATATATCCTAGAGAAATAAGAGCCTTTACACAAACAGATATATGCACACCCATGTTTATTGCAGCACTGTTTACAATAGCAAAAACATGGAAGCAACCAAGGTGCCCATCAATGGATGAATGGATAAATAAATTATGGTATATTCTCACAATGGAATACTACACATCGATAAAGAACAGTGAGGAATCTGTGAAACATTTCATAACATGGAGAAACCTGGAAGACATTATGCTGAGTGAAATTAGTTGCAAAAGGACAAATACTGTATAAGACCACTATTATAAGAACTTGAGAAATAGTTTAAACTGAGAAGAAAACATTCTTTTGTGGTTATGACAGTGGGGGAGAGAGGGAGGGTGGGAGAGGGGTATTCACTAATTAGATAGTAGATAAGAACTACTTTAGGTGAAGGGAAAGACAGCATAAAATACAGGGGAGGTCAGCACAATTGGACTAAACCAAAAGCAAGGAAGTTTCCTGAATAAACTGAATGCTTCAAAGGCCAGCGTAGCAGGGGGAGGGGTCTGGGGACCATGGTTTCAGGGGACATCTAAGTCAATTGGCATAAGAAAATCTATTAAGAAAACATTCTGCATCCCACTTTGAAAACTGGCGTCTGGGGTCTTAAATGCCAGCAAGCAGCCATCTAAGATGCATCAACTGGTCTCAACCCACCTGGATCAAAGGAGAATGAAGAACACCAAGGACACAAGGTGATTACGAGCCCAAGAGACCGAAAGGGCCACTTGAACCAGAGACTACATCATCCTGAGACCAGAAGAACTAGATGGTGCCCGGCTACAACTAATGACTGCCCTGACAGGGAACAGAGAACCCCTGAGGGAGCAGGAGAGCAGTGGGATGAAGACCCCAAATTCTCAAAAGACCAGACTTAATGGTCTGACTGAGACTAGAAGGACCCTGGTGGTCATGGGCCCCAGAACTTCTGTTGGCCCAGGACAGGAACCATTCCCGAAGCCAACTCTTCAGACATGGATTGGACTGGACAATGGGATGGAGAGGGATGCTGGTGAGGAGTGAGCTTCTTGGATCAGGTGGACACTTGAGACTATGTTGGCATCTCCTGCCTGGAGGGGAGATGAGAGGGTGGAGGGGGTTAGAAGCTGGAAAATGGACACAGAAAGAGAGAGTGCAGGGAGAGAGCGGGCTGTCTCACTGCGGGGAGAGTAATTGGGAGTGTGTAGCAAGGTGTATATGGGTTTTTGTGTGAGAGACTGACTTGATTTGTAAACTTTCACTTACAGCACAATAAAAATTATATTAAAAAAAATTATTACTGAAGAGTGATTCTATAGGAGTATCTATCCTGGTTATTCTGTTTAGTTGACTTTCTTTAAAACATAAAACACTATGCATTAGACATCGGTGATCTTTTTAAAGAGAAAGATTAAGATCAGATTGAGGAAGATTATTTTGGCAGACTAGAGTTTTTGTTTATTGTCACTTAATTTTTATTTAGTAATATTTTATTGCAAAGCATTGCGCTACACACTAGGGGGAAGACAACATAAAATGAAGAGCTTGGCTTCTAGTCAGGGAGAGATAATCCTATGTTGTTGTTTGCCGTTGAGTCAATTCCGACTCACAGCGACACTCTATGAAAGAGTAGAACTACCCCATAGGGTTTCCTAGTCTGTAATCTTTACAGGAGCAGATCGCCAGGTTGTTTCTGCTGTGGAGCCACTGGATGGGTTCAAACCACCAACCTGTTGGTTAGCAGCTGAGTGCTTAAACACTGTGCCTCCAGGGCTCCTTATAAGGTATCACGTATTATATGTAAATCAGTTGCCACTGTGTCTGGCCGAGAGTAAGCCTCAACAACAATTAGTAAATACTCAGCATCCAGCAATGATAGACTAAAAGGCTGACAGAAAAGTCTTAAACACTTAGCTTTAGTAAAGACTGTTTCCCAGATTAAGACACAGAAAGGTTAGTCTTAAGAGTTTGGATTACTGAAGAAAGTCATCCTGGTTCTGGGCACACTGATTGGTTCTCATTATTTTGTGACTTACCTGCTTTACTTTGTATCACTTTCGCTATCACAACTACATAGAAAAAATGGAATAAATCCCCTATTTGTTAGTGTCAGAACTTCTGTGTTTTTGCTGTTCTAGTTATGTTTAATGAATAAAACACCCAAAGTTACAACTAAGCATTGAATAACATTTAGTGTGAAACCCGGCAGGTTTTATAAGCAGATAAATGTAAATCATTCCTGCGATTTTCCTTCCTGTTCATGCCAATTAATTCCCACATGAGCATCCACATCTTTGAAGCTATTTTAAACCGATTCAGCATTTCCTCTCAAAATTGCGATATCAAATATCTAGCATTTAAATGTTGCTTTAGCCTGAGACTAGAAAGGAGCTGCAATGTAACTGCAAATAATGTTTTGAAGGGCTGATTTTTTTATTTTTTCTAACTTTATACCATGTGAATTTTTTTAATTGCATGCAGACACAATCTTTTTATTAAAATAAGAGCTATCTTTTTTTTCTGTTCACCAAAATGTCAACAATTAGTCGAGTTTCTGTTCTGGGCTTACTAGCGGTATTTCTACTTGTCAGCTCTCTTTAAGGGGACAAACCAAAACAAAATACTAATAATTTTGTACCGGCGCTGTTATTACAGCTTGGTAAAGAAGAATACTGGCCGTGATATTGCTAAATCGCTTTCTGGTCATTAGGTTACTGAGATTATATCACTTAGAGGAAAGCTGTTCTTAACAAGGAGAAAGAACTATGACCGGAGTTTATAGTGTCTTCCAGGCATGCACTGAGACAATTTTCAATGACTAATTATAGCTTGGGGAAGCAGAAAAAGACAACCATTGGGAAAAAAATCTATCAGAGGAGTTAATTTGGAGAAAGAAGGAGTGCAGTTTGAAAGCAATTTTGTAAATTCCAAGCATAATGACTTGCATCCTTCAAAGCAATCCCAGTTTTACTGACCTTAATGAAACAACATTGGTTATAAAAATATAGAGGAGATAAAATGCTCATTTCATAACGGTGGTGTCTATATTTGCATAAGGTGTCCTCCAGAAGAAGTCAGCCTGATTCCTTTAGGAAATTATTGGAGGAATACTTAAAATATTAAAGCCACAGGCTTTATAGTCAAAATATAATGTAGCTTAAAACTCACCCCTAGGCTTCAATATTTACAAATTCACTTTGACTTTTTTTCTTAATGATTCCAAAATGCTGAGGAAACTGGATAATGCTTCTCTATTTTTGAAGCATTTTCTTAAAATCACTAAAATGTTGCTAGGCTTTTAATGAGTAAATACATTTTATATTTTTTTTTCTTATGAATTTAAGTGACACCAAAAAATGTTACAAATATAAAGTAGACTTGATCTTGTCAAATGATGACTTAGGAATGCTGTGAAAGAGGTATTTGCCTACATCCCTTGGCTACATTTAAGTTACATTTGGAAGAAAATGAAGATATCTATATAGATCAGTAGACATATTTTAATATATATATTATATAAAAAATATATACATAATTCTAAATTTCAGGAAAAAATTTTGTCCTGAAATTAAACTATTATCAGCAAAATGAGTCATTTTGATCTCTTTTAATAACTTACCTGATATACACAAAAAAGCTCTACTAATTTCAAAGAATCAGTTACCTCTCACCTATAGTACTTCAGTAGCCTTATATCTGATCTCCCTTCTTAGTCTTGAAAGTCAGAGTAATGTTTTCATGTTTGCATGAAAGAAAAAAAAAGGTGTAGAAAATAATCTGAATACCTGTGGGATTTTAACATAAAAGAAGATGGCATCACAACAAAATAAAGTAACATAAATAGAAGAACAAATTTTGACGGTGGGAAATTAGTTCCTGTGGCTCTGGAAGCATTCTATGAGAGCTGTGGGAATAAGATAGGGTTGGTAAACCGAAAAACCAAACCCACTGCCATCGAGTCGATTCCGACTCATAGCAACCCTATAGGACAGAGAAGAACTGCCCGATAGAGTTTCCAAGGAGCACCTGGCGGATTCGAACTGCCGACCTCTTGGTTAGCAGCCATAGCACTTAACCACTACCCCACCAGGGTTTCCATAGGGTAAGCAAAAATGAAAGGGCTCAAAAACTGGCAAAGAACTTAAGGAAGAACTATCAAGTGTTGTTTAACAGGTGAGTAAAAAATTAAATTACTATTTATGTACTATTTGTGTGGTAATAGGATCTAGAGGTCACAGTTAAACCCGGGAGATTTAGTAGCCGTTGAAGAAGTCAAAATTAGTAGTGCCAAGGCATCTGTCCAAAGTGATAGTGTCGTGGATTGAATTATGTCCCCCCAAAAATGTGTGTGTCAATTTGGCTGGGCCATGATTCCTGGTATTGTGTGATTTTCTTATATGTTGTAAAGGCTGCCTCTATGATGCTAATGAGGGAGGATGGGCCATAGTTCTGTTAGTGAGTCAGGACTCAGTCTACAAGATTGGATTGTATCATCAGGCAATGTCTTGAGATACAAAAGAAAGACTCATGCAGAGAGACAGGGGGACCTCAGACCACCAAGAAAGAAGCACAGGGAGAAAAGCGCATCCTTTAGACCCAGGGTCCCTGTGCTGAGAAGCTCCTAGTCCGGGGGAAGAGTGATGAGAAGGCCAACAGAGGAAAAGAAAGCCTCCCCCTGGAGCTGACACCCTCAGTTTGGACTTTTACCTACTTTAATGTGAGAAACTAAACTTCTCTTTGTCAAAGCCATCCACTTCTGGCACTAGATAACTAAGATAGATGGCAAAGCTGATGGGAACCAATGAATATTTAGAATGGAAAAAGGAGTAATTGTTGCTTACAAGCACACTGGGATAAAGAACAGAGAAAAGGCAGAAATGACTCTGACGTGCATAGCTTTGAAGCCTAGAAGTGTGATATCATTTATAACCACAGGGAAATGTAGAGCGAGGTGGTCGAATGGGTTTTTTGGAAGTCATGTTGAGAAGGCCCAATACCAATGAGGAGCTGGAAGTCAGAGATGTGGGATTGGCTTATGAACAATGGACAAAGGAACAGAAAAATGTGGATATTCCATATTCCATTCAGTTGTTTCTTGACCATTGACCTATTAACTAGCCAAAGTCCGAAGTATATGTTTTTAACAAAAGACAAATTACAAGGCTGAAATTTCTTATTCTATGAACAGTTGTCAAATCCATTTCTCTAATAATTGCACATTTATGCATCTGCATGGATAAGTATTTAAACTTTATGAACCTAATCCAGTTTTTCTAATTCATGCATTAGAATTTCAAGAACTACTTCTAAAACAAAAAGTTACATAACTTATCTACAAATTGAAAAACTGCCTAATGGTTATTATCTTACCTATAACTCAATCAAAGTATTAAATAAATTTAGGTTGTGCTTAAGAATTGCCATTGGGAAGTGGCTGAGATGAAAAAAATATGCTAATTTACTTTTAAGTCACTTAAATTAAAATTAATATTGCCTTGCCAGCCTAGACCTAAACATATGAGAATTCATTTAGGAATTTAGCAATTGCAAAGAACGGTAATTTGCTCAACACTTCTATTTACTCTTGAATTCTAATAAGACCCATTATCATAAATGATCACTTACTAAGGCACAGTGAAGTTGGAAAAAAAAAAAAAGCAACAAAACCACAACTCTGTAGGTAGTCAGTGCTTTTATAGGAAAGAAGAATTATAATTATTACATGTGGGAGAAAGTACCCCTGTGTTAGTGCACTGTTCTCTTCAGGAGAGTGTTGTAACCATTAATAGCTTATGTATGAAAAGAAGTTCCTTACTCTTAAAGCTCCTCAAGGTGTTAAAAATCATAGTGTTCTGAAACAGCCATTTCCAATTTTTTTTTTTTTTTTTTAATATCCAGGACTCTTTATTAAGCCAAAAGCATATATGAAGTCCAGTAGTTAAAACAGACAATACTCTTGCTTCTGTAGTTAAAGTAGGTCTGAGGTCCATAGCCTGGTACTTTTGGTACTTTCACTCATTCGATCCTAGCCACCCCTGATGGGGCTCAGCCCCTCCGCTCCTTTCTAACACGAGGGCCATTTTAATGTCAAAACATTTCAGGGATGCCCACATTGGAGTAGATACCAGCGATGTATTACCCAATAAGCAAAGCATCCACGGGCTTACTTATGCTTACTTACTAATCTGTAGTGCACAATTCCAACTGTTTTTTACCACATCAAAGATGTAGGGAAACCCATGTGAAATTGTGCTCTATAGATTAGTAAGTAAACACAAGTAAGCTTATGCGTACCTTCCTGACTGGTTAATCCATCCTTGAGCGATACATTTAATATCCATTGGCTGATGGACTTTTTTTTTTTTTTTAATTGAAGAACTTTCAGAAGTTTTCACTGCTCTAGGGCAATGCCGTTCAGGTGAATTCTTCAGGAAATAGTAACTATCGCATTAATTCATTCCCTATCCTCTCAAGGACTTGGCTACAGTGATAGTTCTTTATAATAGCTGAATAATGGACTGTCAAAAATATCCTACCCTAATTCTTGGATCCTGTGAATGTTACCTTATATGGCAAAAAAGACTTTGTAAATGTGATTAAGTTAATCATCTTGAGATGAGACAATAATTCTGGAATATCCAGGTGGGCCCTAAATATAATCGCAAGTGTCCTTTAAGAGGGAGACAGTGGGTTTTTGACTACAGAAGAGGAGAAGGCAACATGTCCATGGAAGCAAAAGGATGGAGTGACATAAGGAAGCGGTCATGAGCCAAGGAATGTAGGGGCCTCCAGAAGCTAGAAAAAGCAAGGAAATGGATTGTCCCCAGGGCCCCAGAAGGAACCAATGGTGCTGACACCTTGATTTTGGCCCAGTGAAAATAAATTTGAACTTCTACTGTCCAGAATTTTAAGTAGGTAAATTTGTGTTGTTTAAGCTACAAAGTTTGTGGTAATTTGTTAGAGCAGCCTTAGGAAACTAATACAATAATAATCAATATTATCAAAATTATGTAATAATAAAACTAATAAGAACACATTGTTTACATAATAAAAGACTTCCTGATAAAAATGATGGTGTATTTCATTGATACAGTACTTTACAGGAATCCTGGTGGTACAGTGGTTAAGCACTCAGTTCCAAAAGATTGGCGGATCAAACCCACTGTTCCCTCCAAGAGAGAAAAATGTGGCAGTCTGCTTCTGTAAAGACTATACATACATGCATACTTACCCATTGCCTTCAAGTCGATTAACTGCCGAACTTTTGGTTAGTAGCTGTCACAGCTCCCCAAAGAGCTTACAGCCCTGGAAACCCTATGGGGCAGTTCTACTCCATCCTACAGGGTCACTATATGTCAGAATCAACTCAATGGCAATGGTTTTATAGTACTTCAGTCTTTATACTGCTTTTAAATTATCTCATTTGATTTTCAAAACAATTTCATAGACAGGAAAGATATTGTTTTACCTATTTTATTTATGAGGAAATTAAAATTTGGGGAATTTACGTGACTTCCAAGCATTGAAGTCAGTTTGTAGACTCTATTCTTTACCTAGTGCTTTCCCCTGTTTGGAAGCCCTGGTGGTGTAGTGGTTAAGTGCTGTGGCTGCTAACCAAAAGGTTGGCAGTTTGAATCCACTGGGCACTCCTTGGAAACTCTATGGGGCAGTTCTACTCTGTCCTATAGGGCCACTATGAGTCAGAATGGACTCGACGGCAATGGATTTGGTTTTGGTTTCGTTCCCCTGTTTATTGTTCTCTTTCTTTAGAAACAGCTCAGAAAAGCGTCTGTGACAGGCTATAATGGAGTCCCTGAATAGTGTAAACAGTATTGTGTTTGGCTGCTAAATGAAAGGTTGGAGGTCACGTTCACCCAAAGATGCCTCGCAAGAAAGTCCCGGTGATCTACTTTAGAAAAATCAACCATTGAAAACCCCATGGAGCACCGTTCTACTCTGATACACGTGGGGCCATCACAAGTCAGAATCGCCTCCATGGCAATTGGTTTTTGGCTAACAGGCTTTATGAACCATGGTTATTTAGGAGCAGGCAAAAGCTCTCCTAAACTAGGAAAGTAGAAAATTCATCCTGGAGAATTCATATTTACTAACAGCTTACTGATTGGTAGTTGCCAGGTCCTCTTCAGGCAAGACAGAATGCAGGAAAATATTCCCCCTATATTATTTATATGATTTAACACGGAGCACAGTGAAATGAAAAGTGAGACCATACATAAAGATTTTAGAAAATAATTAAATGTAATCTTAACGATATGTACATCTAAATAGAAAGAGGGAAAAACTAAGTTAAAATCCATTCCACACATTTTCATTTTGGTGATGTTTTTATATTTCCAAGTATCATCCAACGAGAGAGATGAGTATGGAATTCAGAATGGAAAGTGCATTTCTAGAAGGTATTAAAGAGATTATAACTATGTCCAGCTTTATTTTCATGCTGTGTTTAAAAACTCCAGTGGGGAAGATGATAATATGCCTATTGCCAAGACTTACCTTTCTCATTTTCCGTGGTCAACACTGTAATTACTGTCAAGGCAAACATCATGGCTGAGTATGAGTACATTCCACAAGTCAAACATACAGTATGAAGTATATACTGTAACTAAGCAAATACCATCATTGGCAAAGCTTCAAGCAAATATTGATTAATAATTTCAAGCTCTTCAAAGAGTTTCTAGAGCAAAATGAATAAGTTTAGGAGAGTTTAGAGGTTGTTTTTGCCTCAGGTGGGTACCTGTAGCTGAGTGATTCCATACTTCTGAAAGAAGAAGGCAGTGCATTAGCAGAAAAATGATACAGCAGCTCAGAGAAACTTTAAAATAACACTTGAAAAATCTGTCAGCCTGTATTTGATTTTTTTGAAAATAACCTCAGTGGAAATCCATTTTAACTTTAATGCTTATGTTATTAACTAGAACTCACACTTAAAACTCATATTTTATTCTACTTAGCTTCATATCAGTCAAAGCTGCCATAATATAATTCACTGAAGAAAGACTAAAGGAAAGGTAATCTCGTTTGATAAGATATTAAGAGTAAGCTGATTTTATCTGTGTCCTTCAAAAATCGGTTAAGTTGACTACATGACTGACGTCAGACCTTAAGAAAGCTTTAGATGTCAAACCCTGCATTTTACACCAAAAGAAATATATGTATTTCCTGGTAGTTGCCATCTAAAAAAAATCCTCAAATCCATACTATCTTCTTTCAAATACCAGTAGCCTAAGCTACCATTTTCCTCTCGTTTGTGAAACTCCAATAGCCTCCTACCTTGTCTTCCAACATCCTCTCTTATTTTCCTCTAAATTTTCCCCACGTAAAGCCAGGGTGATTTCTTTGAAGTTTATGTAAGACCAAATCACTGGCTTCAGCAGTATCCTGTTTGTCTTTGGCTGAAGACCGAGCTTCTTGATTTGAATTCTGGCTGAGTCTCACCTTGGCTCTTGCCTCCCGTTCTGCCCTATTGATCTCTGCTGTGCAGACACAGCCTCTGCCCATGTGCCTCTTCACTTGCAGCATGTTCCTTGCCCCAGTCCAGTTAGTAACTCCTGCAAACCTCAACTCCGGTATAGCTTCCTAAAACAAGCCTTCTCTGATTTTCCAACTTATTTAAAAGAAAAAAAAAAAAAAAAAGAACCTGTCACAGGCTCCTACAGCATCATGTGCCTTTCCTTCGCAGCACTTAGGACAGTTGGAATTCTACACCTGTTAGTATGATGTAGACTCACCATGAGACTAAGCTCAAGAAAGGGCAGTGTTAGTATCATTTTTTTTTCTCATCATTAGTTCCCAAAAGCCTAACACAACATCTAGCAATAAAGTTCCAAAAGAGAGTTGATAAGATGAGATTTACAATTTATTTTAACAGTGGAAATATTTTATTCAAAACAAAATTGGACACAAAACCCTAGAAGATAAAGCAAAAAAAGGTGGCATACTGGTGATATACATTAAGTTGAATTTTATAACATTTATGTAAAATAAATACACCTAACCAAAAAAAGTAGGTATTTCAGAAATTACAAAATATTTTGGTAAAATATTTGCCAAATAAAATAAAAAATTAAATACAATATTAGCCAAAAATTTGGTTTAGTGGGTTTTTCATGTGTGAAAAATTTCAGTCACAAATAAGTCTTATTTTATCCATTTTATTTCTCATTTTGTTTTAGTTAGTTCATTTACAATGCAGCAGAAATCTAGATGAGAGTAAAAAAAATTTTTTTTCCAGAAGAATCAATAACAACCTTTCAGCTGCTTAAATCTCTTGATTGATGAAACATTTAAAATGTGTAGAAGACTGGGCTCCTCAGCCAGCTTAAAAATGTGTGTTAGCCATCTAGTGCTTCTATAACAGAAATACCACAAGAGGATGGCTTTAACAAAGAAATGTTTCTTCCCTCACAGTCCTATAGGCCAGAAGTCCAAATTCAGGCTGCCAGCTCCAGGGAAGTCTTTATCTCTCTGTTGACTCTGGAGAAAGGTCCTTGTCATCAATCTTCCCATGGTCTAGGAGCTTCTCTGCACCGGAACCTCTGGTCCAAAGGACATGCTCTGCTCCTGGTGCTGCTTTCTTGGTGATATCTCTCTGCTCGCTTCTCTCTTTTATCTCAAAAGAGATTGGCTTAAGATCTCATCAATATAATTGCTGCTAATTCATCTCATTACATCATAATGATAGGATCTACAACACATAGGGAAATTGCATCAGATAACAAAATGGTAGATAATCATAAGATACTGGGAATCATGACCTAGCCAAGTTGACAGATATTTTTGGGGACACAATTCAACCCATGACAAAATGTGTTTTTGGTGAAAGAAAGTTTTCAAATATATCTTAAAATATTATAAACATTAATATTATAAATATAAAATATTATAAATTGAGTGATGGTATTCCTTTAAAAATCTCAGTTATATCAGTTGTACTTGCTTCAGATATTCACTTAAATTTTCAAGACACTCCACATTTATTTTGTTTGTCAAGTTGAATTCAAAATCCATTCACTAACTTGCTATCTGTTATAGTGTACACGTCAACAATGTAATTCCCTACTGCCAAATTGAGCTTTTCAGCTTACCAAACAAATAAAAAATATCCAACTGGTTTCAAACCTACTGCACAGACATGTTTGAGAGAGATGGTGTATTTGAGATATTACCCAAATGGCATTTTCACATCAGCAAAAATATGAGTTTGTCTCATATGACATAGTCAAACCTCCACCTTGATTCTAGACTGTTATAAATACTTTTGGAAAAGTCTGTTATTTAATAAGATTGTTAATAAATTTGCCAATTTAGTGACATTTCCCAAAACTGTTTTTGAAAGATGCTGGCTTCTGTAATTTCTTTCCAACATGTGGTGCTGACTTGAACACATTTTGGCAAATAGATTCTTTCTTGCCATCTCGGCAGTTGTTGACCTCAGTGCTTTCACACTGTCAGTATAGATGTCACTACATTTTTGTCAACATCTTTTATACTGTGCTAAAAACTGATCCAAACACTAGCAGAAAATTCCCTGTTGTCTAAGTGTCAAGTGTTTAAATTAATGTATCCTTCTCACATTCACTTGGGTGTACAGTATAAAACAGGCAAATAGAAATCAGTATGTATATTTTCATCCAATTAAACTGTAAATGTGGCAGTTATGAATTTGAATCCATAAATTCAAGTTTGCAGGAATATAAATATTTAACAATTTCTGATTCTAAGTCCCCACTTACTAGGGCAGAAGTAGCTTAACCAATTATTTGATTATTTCTTGCTATCTCCAAAGGTGGGTCAAGGTTCCAGTGAGCTTATGCCATTGATACTGCCACATCTTGTCCTTCAACCTCATTAATAACTGCTAAAATATTCCACTTCCCTTCTCAGGTTCCATAAGTCCTTCTGCTACCTCCAAGCCTGGTAAAACTGTTGGAAAAACCCTTTGCTGTCCAGTCGACTCTGACTTACAGTGACCCAATAAGACAGAGTAAAACTGCCTCATAGAGTTTCCAAGGAGCAGCTGGTGGATTTGAACTGCTGACCTTTTTTGGTTAGCACCAGGGCTCCAAAAGAGTTGGATGCATTGGCCGGGAAAGCATGAGAATTTCCAAATGGAAATCTATAGTCTTGTGTACCAAGACACAGCTCCCAACTGTCATTTTGTGGCTGGGAACTCCGGTCCTGCTTGGTGTGACTGTCACAGCCAGTAAACAAGAGGCTGAGGTGGGAGATCAGAAAGGCAGCTTTATTTCTTTGCACAAGAAAAAGAAACAATGGGATCTGGTGCCTCCAATACTGCTCAAGGATAGGGTCTAGGGAGGTTGCTTTTATAGGGCTTACAAGCAAGAAGATCATATAAATGACATCAGCAACATTCTTAATCTTGCTACCAAGGCGCAGTAAGGGTAACACCTAGCTTTATTCATCACATGTTTAAAAATGGCACCCTATCTCCACCCAAAAGGCGGGGAAGTTACTATGCATGAGGCACTAAATGAGCTGAAAGCACACCCGGGTGTCAATATGGTGCCTAAGCCCGTTTCAGCCAGCTTTATATAGTTCTGTCAGCAATTAAGGAAAGGGGAACCAGGATGTTAATGTAAAGCTATGGGGCATGTAGAACAAGCTGCTTGAGGCAGTGGAATTTTCCACAGCCTGGGAACCTCTGTCTTATTTTGCCTCTTAGGTACCGTCATGATTCCCTGAAACTCATCAGAGGACTTAGAGCTCAGGGTTCCTCTCACCAAGGCACTTACCACTGCCCCCATCATTTCTCCTTTATTTCTACTTCATGCCTAGGGTAATCTTTTTCAGTCTATGAAGAGGAAGCTTTTTTTATTATGTTTGCTTCTTTAAAAAATATCAAATCTAAGTTTTATCAGGGCTACAGTTTATGAAATATTCATCCATTCAGTCAACAAGTCAAGTATTGCACAGACATGTTTGAAAGAGATGGTATGTTTGAGATATTATGTAGTAACAAATGTTGGTGAAAAAATAACTTTTGAACTACATCTTAAAATATTAGAAATATATATAAATTATGTATTTGTATACCTGCTAAATGCTGAATACTCTTCAATGGGTCTTCAGAATAGACAAAAAGACAAAGTACCTGCCCTCATGGAACTTGCGGAAGGAACAGAAAATAAATATTTTAACAAATATAAGTATACTTGGAGCCCTGGTGGCACTGTAGTTAAGCATTCAGCTGCTAACCAAAAGGTCGGCAGTTGGAATTCGCCAGCCACTCTTTGGAAACCTTATGGGGCAGTTCTACTCTCTCCTATAGGATCGTTAGGAGTTGGAATCGACTTGACAACAATGGGTTATATTATCTGACATGCTAATTTCTGTGTCTATAAATAAAGTAATATAAGGGGATAGGTAACGGCAACCCCCTTAAAAAGTGACATTTGAGCAGATATATGAATAAAATATTGGAAATATTGGAAAGAAAAAAACAGTTAAGTGCAATGGCCTTGAGTTAGGCTGGATTTTCAGATTAGCAAGGAGGTAGTTGGAGTTGAGATGGAAGGGAAAA
Organism: Elephas maximus indicus; assembly: GCF_024166365.1. Lineage (NCBI taxonomy): Eukaryota > Metazoa > Chordata > Mammalia > Proboscidea > Elephantidae > Elephas > Elephas maximus. The sequence goes on along the minus strand of NC_064826.1, from coordinate 71,005,183 downwards.
AACGGTTATAAGATAAAAACCAATGCAGCCACACAGCCTTTTTCTCTTTTGCCACCCTCTCCCATTTTTTCATAGTCAAGTGACTATGGACAAGGAAGAAAGAGGAGGAGGAGGGAGGCAGGAGAAGGAGGAGGAGGAGAAAAGAGAATAAAAAGAGAAAAAAGTATATGGACTGATACACCAAATGTCTTCTGGTTAAGTAAAGATTCCACATAGTATCAGACTTTGGACAAATGTATCAGTTCTGTTGAATGATCATGCTTGGAATTATTTCTTCTTTCATTTTTCTTTCAGTGGTGCTAATTGTATTTTCTTCCAAGCTGATCCATATCACATACTTTCTGCAATGTTAGCCACCCAGGACTTAAATACCTTTTTCCCTAATTGTGTCTGCTTCTTCAAATGTGATGAGCTTAGCTTACCTTACCTGCTACTTGAGCTTTTTTAGTAATATTGAGTCATTTGCTGAAGGTCTTGCTGTTGTTTTTTTTAATTCTATGTTTCAAAAGAATGTGTACTTTTGTAGGAATCCTGACACTATTGGGCAAAAGTATGCAACAAGAGAATTTGAGAATTTGGCCAATGTTTGTCTTCATGTATGTAAAACACAAAAGACAGCTTACTATTATATTTTCATGTTTTTAATGAATTCACAAGGACATTTTCAGGTTGCACATAGTTTTGTGTGGTATTGTCAGTGTGGTTGATATTAGTTGATAAAACAGTCATCAAGAGTATAGTAAAAATTGTCCTTTGATCTTAAGCTTGTTTAATCATATCAGATTCATTATCAAAGTTTCTTTTTCTATTTCTTGCTTGCAATGGGTGATAGAGTTATAATTTGAAGAATAATTATTTATCTCATTTGAAAACAAATAATGTTTGTATGTATAAATTCAGGTAGAATGTTTATCAAAAACAAGATTTAGATACCCTAAAAGTAAAATAAGCTCTGAAACCACTTAAAATGATTAATACAAAATTATCAGGACTTAGTTATGTGTTTGCTAGTTCCTCTATAACTCTCAAGAGTATACATGGAGGTTTGCTTGGAATTTAATGAAGCCCACTTCATTTTTTTTTTTTTTTCATTTCATGACTGCCATAAAAGAATACTGACTTGAAATTTAATTATGAGACATGCCCAGACCCAAGTTCCAAGAATCATGTACAAAATTATGAGCTTCTTACTCAATGGTGTACTTAAAAAATAAATATATATGCAGAGATGGCAAGAAACATTTTATCTGGATTATGCAAAAATGCCATGAGAATTTGACACTAGTCAATGTGTTACCTGATGCTAAAACCCATATTTATGCATATAGTTAGTCAAAGTTTTAAAATATTTAAATACATGTTTTAAAAATGCAAATCATACATTGTAGAATACTTGTTCAACCAAAAGTTTAAAACTTTTATTATACACAATTTATTATTCCTTTATATCAGAATGAAGAATAACATGGTGCATGAACTACCAACCTAGACTTCTTTATAATCTGTTCAACCCTGTACAAAATAGAAAAATATAGTACAGACTGAATGAGAGGAAAAAATTATCAAATCTACTTTTTCCAAAAATCTAAAAAGTTCCAGCAGACTCGATGTGGAGTCAGAGCCAAGGGCATCATAGAAGATGCTTGGCAGCACAAACAAAACTACAGGAAACAAATCAGAAAGCATTAGTCTACCTTACATGAAACCATGGTAAGCCTGACATGGAATGTTGTATACAATTATGACCTCTCTAACTCAAGGAGTGTGTAACAGAGCTGCATAAATCTTTCTTCCTTTTCTTTCTGCTTCCCATCTAGCCCCATATACCACCTCTATTCCTTCCCACTGGGCCAAGCTACGCTACCATGAGTAGAGAGCCACCAGCCTACTGCCAGCCTGGGTCTCCCTTTCCCCCACCTGCCACACAGCTTAGCTAGAGAGCCAAGGGTCTGCTGCCACCCTGGGTCTACCCCATCTGCACTCATTGACTCCTATTGTGTAATTTTTTCCCTTTCTTCCTTCTCTTCCTACCTCTTACTGAATCCCATATGCTATATACTCCCCTTCCCATCAGACCCAAGTACACCCCACCCTACCCACCAGCTACTCTTTGTTTTCTTTCTCTTTCTTTTCTTTCTTACCCTCACCTACTCCAATATACCACCACTCTTTCATGCTGGCACTCACTATGCCACTGCAGTTAGAGCATCCTGAGATCAGGCCGGCTACTGCACTACACCTACGTTGTCCTTCTTTCCCTTTCTTCAATGGAAGAAGCAAGCCCATACCACTCCCTGTCTGACACCCCTGACTATCTGGCAAGGGAATGAGAATGCTCCCACATGGCTGGACCAACATCAGGAGGCAGACAATGCCCTCCCAGTCCACCCTCAGCGACTTTGCCAAAGCAGTGTAAAATGATGCAGACTCACACTGACTGCTCCTGCTGTGCCCACCTGTACAAGATGGTGAGAACTATCATGCCCACAGATGAACAAGCAGCAAAGCAAGCCTGGACTGCCTGCCCTGACATATCAAAACAAAACAAAGAAGCAGCATGAAACAAACAAACACACAATCAATAAATCAAGAAAATAGTTCTTTAACATCTCTGAGACAGCAGACAGTATCAAAACATATAAAAAAGGCAAGACAAAATGGCTCCAGCAAGTGATTAAAATAAAGATTCAGATGACCTTCTGCAGTTCTAGAGGAACTGCATGGCATGGAACTCAAAAGACCAATATTTAGGGCTCCCCAAGAGGTTAGAAAAGAGATCAAGGAAAACACAGACAAAAACAAGGAAAAAAATAGAGAAAATCATGGAGAACACAGACAAAAACAACAAAAACATAGCCAAAATCAAGAAAAACACAAACAACAGAGGAATTCAGGAAAACAATACAAGAAAAAAAAGTCAAAATAAACAATTAGAAATCATACAAAAACAGCAACTAGACATCCAAAAGACAAACGACAAAATTTCAGAAATGGACAACTCAATAGAAAGTTTTAGGAGCAAATTTGAAACAATGGAAGATAGAATCAGCAAGAATGAATCCATGAACTCCACTTTGTTTGAAATCAGAGAAAAAGAATGAAAAAAAAATGAAGAAAACCTAAGAATTGTGTGGGGCACAATCAAGAGCAAAAAATGTGTTTGATCAGAGTTCTAGAACAGGGAGAGAAAATGGAAAACACAGAGAAGACTGTGGAAGATTTGCTGTTGGAAAACTTCCAAAATATCATGAAAGATGAAAAGCTGACCATCCAAGAAGCTCAACAAACCTCACATTAGATAGACCACAAAAGAAAGTCACCAAAACATACAATCACACTTGCCAAAACCAAAGACAAAAAATCCACACAGCAGCTCAGGAAAAACGAAAGATCACTTACAAAGGGGAAACAATAAGGCAAAGCTCTGATTACGTGGCAGAAACTATGCAGGCAAGAAGATAATTGGATGACATATATAAAACATTGAAAGAAAAAAACAAAACAAACAAACCAAAAAAACTACCAACCAAGAATAACATATCCTGCAAAACTCTCTCTCAAATATGATGGTGAAGTTAGGACATTTCCAAATAAACAGAAATTAAGGGAGTTTGTAAAAAGCAAACCAAACTTACAAGAAATATTAAGGGGAGTCCTTTGGTTAGAGAACCAATAACATCAGAAAATAACTGGAGTCTAGGACATAGGATAGCCTCAACCAGATACGAACCGAAGTAAAAATCTCTCAATAATAAAACAAAGCTAAAAGACTCAAAATGGAAACAGAGACATAAATCTGTAAATGACGACAATATCAAACAATAAAAGGGAGAATAAATGGCGTAAGTATAGAACTTTCAAATGAAGAAAAAGTCAAGGTACTATCAAGTAATAAAAGACTGGTTCAAACTTGGGAAGATAAGGGTAACTTTCAAGGTAACCACAAAGAAAGGTAACAAATTACTCATCAGAATAAAAAAGAAGAAAAACATAAAGTCTCAGTAAACACAAAATCTGTAAAAAAAAAAAAAAAGAAAGAAAGAAAAGAAAATCCACAAACAAAAGAAACTCAGCACAGGAAACTAAGAGGAACAAAGAAAAAGTCAGCACCACAAAAATAGTAATAAAAGCAGAACAATGTGACAGCAATAAACTCATGTCTATCGATAATCACTACATATAGATGGCTTAAATGTGCCTCTAAAGAGATAGAGAGGAGGAGAATGGATAAAGAAACATGACCCATCAATATGTTGTCTATAAAAGACATATTTTAGACACAAAGATATAAATACATTACAAGTTAAAAAATGGAAAAAAATATACCAAGCAAACAGCAACCAAAAAAGAGCAGGAATGGTAATACTAATGCCAGATAAAATAGACTTTAAGGACCCAGCTGAAATAAAAAAGATCATAACAGAATACTAAGGAAAATTGTATTCCAGCGAATCTGAGAACCTAGAGGAATTGGACCAATTTCTAGAAACACACTACCTACCTAAACAAACACAAGTTTAGATAGAAAATCTGGACAGACCCATAATAAGAGAATATATTGAAGAGGTAATTTAAAAGAAAAGAAAAAAATCCCGACTAAAAAAATTCCTGACCTGTGCAACTTCACTGAAGAATTCTACCAAACATTCAAAGAAGAGCTTACACCAGTACTACTCAAACTATTTCAGATCATTGAAAACTGAAGAATACTCCCAAATTCATTCTATGAAGCCAGCATAACCCTGATACCAATTCCAGGCAAAGACACCACAAAAAATAAAATTACAGACCAATATCTCTGATGAATATAGATGCAGAAATTCTCAATAAAATTCTAGCTAATAGAATTCAGTGTCATATCAAAAAAATAATACACCACAACTAAGTGGGATATCGCCTATACAAGGCTGGTTCAACATTAGAAAATCAATCAACATCATCCACCGCATAGATAGAACAAAAGAAAAAAATCACACGATCATCTCAATCTATGGAGAGAAGTCATTTGATAAATTCCAACAACAACAAAAAAAATTCCAACACCTGATAACAATTCACAATAAAATAAGAATAGAAGGGAAATTCCTCAGCATAATAAAGGGCATCTGCACAAAACAAATAGCCAAAATCATTTTCAATGGAGATAAGCTGAAGGTACTCCCCTGAGAATAGGAACAACATAAGTATGCCCTTTTTCATCACTGCTATTTAACATTGTGCCTGAGGTCCTAGCTAGAGCAATGAGGACAGAAAAAGAAATAAAAGGCATCCGAATTGGGAAGGAAGAAGTAAAACTATCCCCACTTGAGATGTTATGATACTATACATACAGAACCCCAAAGATTCCACAGGAAAACTACCATAGCTAATAGAAAGATTCAGCAGAGCAGTAGGATACAAGATCAACATTCAAAAATCAGTTGGATTCCTATACACCAACAAAGAGAACATTGAAAAGGAAATCAAGGAAACAATACCATTTATAATTGTGCCTAGAAAAATAGAATACTCAAGGCTAAATCTGACCAGGGATGTAAGCCACCACCATGAAACAATTGTGGTGGGTTGCATGTTGCTGTGATGATGGAAGCTATGCCACCAGTATTCAAATACCAACAGGGTCACCCATAGTGAACAGGTTTCAGTGGAGCTTCCAGACTAAGACTATAAAGAAGGATCTGGTTGTCAACTTCTGAAAAAATTGGCCAGTGAAAACTTATGAAAAGCTGTGGAACATTGTCTCAAACAGTGCAGCAACATGAACCCCTCAGGTTGGGAGGCACTCAAAATAGGACAGGGAATAGCTGCCTCCTCAAAGTAGAGTTGACCTTAATAACATGGATGAAGTCAAATATTTGGGACCCTCATCTGCTGAAGTTGCATGATTCAAAATGAGAAGAAACAGCTGCAAACATCCATTAATAACTGGAATGCAGAATGTACAAAGTATGAATCTAGAAAAACTGGAAGTCATCAAAAATGAAATAGAATGCATGAAAATAGATATCCTAGGCATTACTGAGCTGAAATGGATTGATATTGGCCATTTTGAATCAGACAACCATATGGTCTACTAAGCCGGGAATGACAAAATGAAGATGAAAGATGTTGCATTCATTGTCAAAAAGAACATTTCGAGTACAACACTGTCAATGATAAGATAATATCCGTATGCCTACAAGAAAGACCAGTTAATACAAATATTATTCAAACTTCACACGAAACACTAAGGACAAAAAATGAAGAAATTGCTCATATGCAAGTTCAAACTGAAGCTGAAAAAAATTAGAGCAAGTCCACCAGAGCCAAAAAATGACTTTGCATATATCCCACTTGAATTTAAAAACCATTGCAAATATAAACTTGACACATTGAATACCAATGACCAAAGACCAGACAAGTTGTGAAAGACATAAAGGACATCATACATGAAGAAAGCAAGAGCTGATTAAAAAGACTGAAAGAAAGAAAAGACCAAAATGGATGTCAGAAGAGACTCTGAAACTTGCTCTTGGATGTACAATAGCTAAAGAGAATGAAAGAAATGATGAAGTAAAAGAGCTGGACAGAACATTTCAAAGGGCAGTTAGAGAAGACAAAGTAAAGTATTAAAATAAATGTGCAAATACTTGGAGTTAGAAAAAAAAAAAGGAAGAACACACTGAACATTTCTTAAGTTAAATAACTGAAGAAAAAATTCAAGCCTTGAATTGCCATATTGAAGGATTCTAAGTGGGAAATATTGAAGAAGAGAACGTGGAACCAGGGATATCATTGCTGATGTCAGATGGCCCCTGGCTGAAAGCAGAGGATATCAGAAAGATGTTTACCTGTATTTTATTGACTGTGCAAAGACATTTGTGTGGATCATAACAAATTATGGATAACATTGAGAAGAAAGGGAATTCCGGAATACTTAATTGTGCTCACAAGGAACCTGTATGTAGAATGAGAGGCAGCTGTTTGAACGGAACAAGGATATGGCATGGTTTAAAATCAGGAAAGCACTAATTGATGAAGATCAAAGACTCTGGCCCTCAATATGGATTGAACCTCAACATAAAGAACACAGAAATCCTCACAACTGGACCAATAAGTAATATCATGATAAAAGAAGAAAATATTGATGTTGTCAAAGATTTCATTTTACTTGGGTTCACAATCAACATTCATGGAAGTAGGAGGGAAGAAATCAAACAATGCATTGCATTGGGAAAATCTGCTGCAAAAGACCTCTTTAAAGTGTTAAAAGCAAGGATTCACTTTGAGGACTTAGGTGTGCATGATGCAAGCCATAGTATTTTCAATTGCCTCACATGCATACCAAAGCTGGACAGTGAATAAAGAAGACTGAAGAAGAATTGATGACTTTGAATTATGTTGGTGAAGAATATTTAATATATTATGGACTTCTAGCAGAATAAATAAATTTTTCTTTGAAGTACAGCTAGACTGCTCCTTAGAAGCCAGGATGATGAGTCTTTGTCTTGCGTTCTTTGGATGTTATCAAGAGAGACCTGTCCCTGGAGGAGGACATCATGCTTGGTAAAGTAGAGGGTCAGTGAAAAAGAGGAAGACCCTCAATGAGCTGAACTGACACAGTGGCTGCAACAATGGGCTCAAGCATAACCAAAATTGTGAGAATGGTGTATGACTAGGCAGTGTTTCATTCCTTGGACTTAGGGTTGCTATGAGTCAAAGCCAACTCATGGCACCTAACAAGAACAACAAGAGGGAGGTAAAAGACCTGTACAAAGAAACCTATAAAATACTATTGCAAGAAACCAAAAGAGACCTACATAGTGGAAAAATATACCATGTTCATGGATAGGAGGACTCAACATTGTGAAAATGTCAACCCTACTCAAAGGATCTACAGATATAATGCAATCCAGATTCAAATAATAAAAGCATTCTTTAACGAGATGGAAAAGCTAATCACTAACTTTATGTGGAAAGGAAAGAGGACCTGAATAAGTAAAGCATTACTGAAAAAGAAGAAAAAGTAGGAGACCTCACAGTGCTTGATCTCAGAACCTACCATACAGCCACAGTAGTCAAAACAGCCTGGTACTGGTACAACAACAGACACATAGACCAATGGAATGGAATTGAGAACTCAGGCATAAATCCATCCATCTGTGGTCAGCTGATTTTTGATGAAGACCCAAAGTACATTAAGTGGGGAAAAGACAGTCTTTTTAACAAATGGTGCTGGCAAAACTAAGGGTCCATCTGTAAAAGAAAATGAAACAGGGCCCATACTTCACACTATACACAAAAACTAAATCAAAATGGATCAAAGACCTAATTATAAAACCTAAAATGATAAAGACCATGGAGTTAAAAATAGGGACAATGTTCAGGGGTCCTAATACATGGCAGAAATCCAATACAAACCATAAACAACCATGCACAAACACCAGGAGATAAATAACTGAAAGCTCCTAAAAATTAAACACTTATGCTCATCAAAAGGCTTCACCGAAAGAGTAAAAAGAGAAATTGCAGACTGGGAAATAATTTTTGGCTATGATATATCTGACAAGAGTCTAATCTCTGAAGTCTGTATAGTACTTCAACACCTCAAAAACAAAAAGACAAATAATCCAATTACAAAATGGGCAAATGATATGAACAGACACTTCACCAAAGAAGACATTCAGGGGGCTAACATAAACATGTGGAAATGCTCACAATCATCAGCCATTAGACAAATGCAAATCAAAACTACAATGAGATATAATCTCACCCCAACATTACTGGCACTAATAAAAAAACAGAAAATAACAAATGTTGGAGACATTGAGGGGAGGTTGGAACTCTTATGCACTGCTGGTGGACATGTAAAATGGTACAACCACTATGGAAAAACTTATGGCACCTCCTTAAAGTACTAAAAATAGAAGTACCATACCAAAAAAAAAAAAAAAAAAAAACCCATTGCCATCGTGTAGATTCCAACTCATAGCAACCCTATAGGACAGAGTAGAACTGCCCCATACTGTTTCCGAGGAGCACCTCGTGGATTTGAACTGCTGACCTTTTGGTTAGCAGCCGTAGCTCTTAACCACTGTGCTACCAGGGTTCCCAGAAATACCATATGATCCACCAATTCTACTCCTAGGAATATATCCTAGAGAAATAAGAACTGTCACAGGAATAGACATATGCACACCAATGTTCATTGCAGCATTATTCTCAATAGCAAAAAGATGGAAACAACATAAATGTCCATCAACAGATGAATGAATAAACAAATTATGGTATATATGAGTCGGAATCGACTCGACGGCAGCAGGTTTTGCGGGTTTGGTATATACACACAATGGAATACTACGCAACAATAAAGAACAATGATGAATCCGTGAAACATCTCACAACATGGATGAATATGGAGGGTATTATGCTGAGTGAAATAAGTTAATCACAAAAAGACAAATATTGAATGAGACCACTACTATAAAAACTCAAGAAATGGTTTACACACAGAAAGAAAAATTCTTTGATGGTTATGAGGGAGGGGAGTGTTGGGGAAGGGAAATCACTAACTAGATAGTAAAAAAAAAAAAAGTAGTAGATAACTGTTGACTTTGGTGAAAAGAAAGACAACACACTATATAGGGGAAGTCAGCACAACTTGACCAAAGCAAAGCCATAGAAGCCTCCTAAACATATCCAAACACCTTGAAGGACCGATTTACTGGGGCTGAGGCTGGGGACCATGGTCTTGAGGAAGACCTAGGTCAATTGGCATAACATAGTTCATAAAGAAAATATTCTACATCTTACTTTGGTGAGTAGTGTGTGGGGTCTTAAAAGCTTGTGAGCAGCCATCTAAATACATTATTGGTCCCATCACGATAGGAGCAAAGGAGAATGAAGAAAACCAAAGACAAGGAAAATATTAATCCAAAGGACTAATGGACCTCATGAACCACAACCTCCACCAACTTGAGCCCAAAAGAACTGGATAGTGCCTGGCTACCACCACCAACTATTCTGACAGGGATCACACTATAGGTTTCCAGACAGAGTGGGAGCAAAGTGTAGGACAAAATTCAAATTCATAAAACAAGGCCAGACTTACTGGTCTGACTGAGACTAGATGAACCCTTGAGACTATCACTCTCTTGCACCCAGCTCAGAACTGAAGCCACTTCCAAAGTATAACTGTCAGCTAAAGATTAGCAACAGGCTTATAAAAGAAACAATAACACATATGAGGAATGTGCACCTTAATTCAATCAAGTATAGGAGACCGAATGGGCAAACCTGCCCAAAAGCAAAGACAACAAGGCAGGAAGGGGCAGGAAACCTGAACGAATGGACACAGGGAATCTGGGGTGTAAACGGAGAGGAAGAGTGCTGATGCACTGCAGGGATTGCAAGCAATGTCACAAAACAATTTGCGTAAAAATTTTTGAATGAGAAACTAGTTTGTGCTGTACATGTTCACCTAAAACACAATAATTAAAAAAAGTAATATTGAATTGAGTGTTTATAATTTAAGACGAATTTTTAAATATTCTTTGTATTTTCAATTGTACTAAAATCTTGTATTATGTAAGGCTCAATATATACAAACTGTTAAGGTATGAAGTCCCTGAAATAGAAATTTTAATTTAATGACTAAAATTTAATGACTATACTACAGATTGCTAAATGTTTGAGAATAATATAGATTGATAAAATATGTGTAAAAAGCGTAAGTCAAAACTAGCTAAAATCCTGAGTATAATGGACCTAACTAAAAAGCATATGAGCATCTATAATTAGCTCTACATTAGCCAGACATCACATAAAAAAACTGTCCTGACCCCAAGGCACACCAGCAAAGACTGAGTGGAGAGCCTGGATTTATACTGTTGGCCTTGCCAGACTGTAATGACTCACCACAACCCTGCTGCCTCCTCTGTTGGAATGGAGTCAGAGAAAGCCAGTTACGAAGATGAGACTTTCATTCCTTCTAGGGGGTAACAATGCCCAGTGCAGTGTTGGTGGCGACTATGTGGGTAGCCTGGACTTCCACACCCCCCTGGCAGTAACAAGGCACTCCTCCACCTCTCTGCTTGGGTAGCCTCAGAGAAAATTAGGACTTTTACTAGCAACCAACAGTAATGAAGCCAACCTTCCCCAACCATGGTACCAGTGGAAGCCACATGGGAAGCAGTAAGAGGCATCCCTATGCTTCTGAGGAAGGGAAATAGCAGTAGTGGCCTAGTGGGGAGTTGGAATGCCCACCCCTGCCCAGTAGTAATGAGGAGTCCCCTCTGGGATGCCAATGGAAAATGACTGGGGGAACCTGGGGTCAATTCTATTTCTAAGTATTGGCAATAAATACACAGACATCAGAATTAAAAATACAATAGCATTTAGAACTACTAAAAAAAAAAAAAAATGTGTGTAAACCTAACAAAACATATATGGAATTTGTATGCTAAAATTTATAAGACATTGAAAAATAAGCCAAAGGTTAAATAAATTGGGGCACATACCATTTTCACGCATTGAAAGATTCAAGACAGTAAAAATGTCAATTCCCTCAAATTGATATGCAGGTTTAAAGTAATCCCTATCAAAATACCAGCAAGAATTTTTATAGATATAGACAGTATTATTCCAAAATTTACATGAAAAGCAAATAACTAAAATAATTCTTAAAAAGAAGAATAAAGTGGGAGAAACCAGTCTACCCAATTTTAACACTTATTTTATAGCCACAGTAATCACGTCTGTGTTTTTAGCAAAAGAATAGGCACATGTATCAATGGAATAAAAGAGAGAACCCAGAAATAGATCCACACAACTATGCTCATCTATTTTTGACAAAGGTCCAAAAACGTTCAATGGAGGACAGTTAATTTTTTCAATAAATGGTGCTGGGACAATTAGACATCCACAAACAACAACAACAAAAGTACAAAACCCCAAACCTCAAAATGATTCACAAAGTTAATGTGAAACATTAAATCATAAAACTTTTAGGAGAAAATCTTGGGATCTAGGGCTAGAGAAAGAGTTCTTGGAATGACAAAAGTACAATCCATACAAGCAAAAATTGATAAATTGGGCTTAATCAAACTAAACAATACCAACAACAACAAACTTTTGCTCTGCAAAAGACCCTGTGAAGAGAATGGAAAGACAAGTAACAAACTGCAAGAAAATATTGCCAGCCACATATCCAACAAAGGACTAGTCTCTAGAATATATAAAGAACTCTCAAAACTCAATGTTATAAATCAAACAATCCAATTAGAAAACTGGCAAAAGAAATGAAGAGACATTTCACAAAAGGGGATACACAGATGGCAAATAAGCACATGAAATGTTGTTCAACATCATTAGCCATTAGGGAAATGCAAATTAGAACCATGATGAGCTAGCACTACACACCTATCAGAATGGCTTAAATAAAAAACGACATTATCAAATTCTGGAAAAGATGTGGAGAAGTTAGATCATTCATACTTTGCTGGTGGGAATGCAATGTTTGACAATTTCATATAACACCAAACATGTGATTACCATATGACCCAGGAATTGCATTCTTGGCTTTTATTTCAGAGAAACAAAAACTTATGTCCCGAAGTGTTTATAGAGTTTTCATTTGTAACAGCTAAAAGCTGGAAACAACCCAGATGTCCTTCAATGGGACAAACTGTGGCACATTCCTGTTATTGAATACTTCTCAACAATAAAATGGAACAAACTAGTGATGCGAGTGACAGCCTGGATAAATTTTTGGAGAATTGAGCTGTGTGAAAAAAGCCAATGCCAAGAATTATACAGAACGGGTGTGAGCAAGAGGGAAGTGTTGTGCCAACAAAAGGGCAACAGGAGGGACCCTTGTGATGGAACTTTTTTTTTTTTTATCTTGACTTATCAATGTCAATATCCTGGCTGTGATATTGTACTATAATTTTGTAAGATGTTACCATTTGGGTAAATTAGGTAAAGGGTACAATGGGATTTCTCTGTATTATTTCTTACTACTACATGTAAACATACAATTATCTCAAAATAATACACTTAATTAAAAAATAAAGGTGAAGTTAAGAAATTCCAAAAAATAAAATCACTAGTCTCACATATTTTTAAAACTTGATTTCAGTAAAGATGGCTTTGATCAACAGGCACATGCAAACAAAAAAAAAAAACATTGCTGAGAGATGATTTTTCATGGTGCAGGACAAACTAAAATGTCTATTTCTCTAAATCCCTGCCTTAAGAAGTAAATTGTTCAAGTGCTGAAATTCTACAAAATTATTTTCTGCCAGAATTTGCCCATCAGTAAAAAACCATTTCTTTGACTTGCTTATCCAATGTTTGATTGTATAAAATAAGATTTCCACCTAAGAAATTTAAATGTCACCCTTAGTTTTGCACAGTAGAACTTGCATTTATTAAAAAAAGGACAATAATTTTTTTCCTGTAAGAGCTATCATACATATTTAGTTTTATCCTGAATATTTGGTGGGAAAAACAAAACCATAATACAAAATGAACTTGAGCCAGTCATAGTATGTAGGGTGAAAGGGGTCATGACGGTGATAAAGTCATTCAACTACTCTTCCTCATTTTCAAAATCATGACAAAACAAAACAGTGGTTCCAATAATGATCATTTTAGACTATTAAAAAGGAGTCCTGGTGACACAACAGTTAAGCTGCTAACCAAAAAGTTGATGGTCTCTGGGGGAGAAAGACTTGATGATCTCTCTCGGGAAGATTACAGCTTAGAAAACCTGATGGGGCAGTTCTACTGTCGCATAGGGTCTCTATGAGTCACTATTATAACTTCCGCAATCAAGAAAGTCATTTTTTGTATTCAAAATAGACAAATCTGGGAAAGTAATATAGTAGTGGCCCTGTCTTATAGAGAAAACAATGCTTCCTTCTCATTAGGTTAATTGGTGTATTAATTGGCATTTTCCATTTGTGGGTTTCTCCGTGCTTTCTCCAAAACTCAGCTCAGCTGCTGGAAGCTGTAGAATTGAACTGGAAAACTAAAGGGGCCTTGTGTAAAGGGAAGCTGTTTTGTCTCATAATATAACTTGTGCTTTACTGCAAAAGGAGAGAAAATATGCTTGAACAATAACGTCATAATCTTAAAATCTCACCTAGTTTTGCAGGTTTCTTTGTACCCAAGTGCATAAGAGCACTGAAAGTGGGATTTGCCTTCCAATGAAAACACGTGAAAACAAAAATTGTGACATTTTAGTGGAAGTTTTCTGGCTTCCCTTAAGGCTTTCTGTGCTTTATCTACTTTTTAAAACAATTTTTCTCCTTATTCACAATCGCTAACAGAAAAGTCAAACAAAAGGCATTTTTGTTGTCTTGAATTAAGAGAGACAAGATTTTTTTTTTTTAAACTTTCCTCTTATTTCAAGGTATTATTTATATGGTGGCACTGCTACCTGTTATTCTTCTGGTGCTAGTTTCTAAAAACCTTCTGCAATTAGCTTTATGAGAAGCCTCTAAACAAAAATTCCATTTATGCAGCTTCGCCATGTTTTTATCAACCAGGTCAAGAAGCTATTATAAAACCACACTAAAGTGCTAAATTGTATGAAAAACCTCTAGTCACAAACATAGTAATAATATAATTATGATTTCTTAATGTTCTAATTTGGAATGGATATAAAGTCTCCTTTTTGTGTGGATAAATTTTCATTGACAAGAGGCGGAAGCTAGCTGAAAAAGGGAAATAGAAAATTACTTTATCATTCTTATATCTACAATAATTTGCGTTTATATACCGCATCCTTCTTTTAAAGTGGTTTAAGAGATAATTCATCAACTTTACCACCACCATTTGAAAGGAGAAAAAGAAATTCCCTTTTCCCTTTTGATACTCTAATCATTTATTTCTTTATTTTATTCATGTATTTCTTATTTACAAAAAAATAGCACAAGAAAAATATTGTACTATTAAAGTAAGTGTGAACAATAAGAAGCTAAAAACCAGATAGTTTTGCCAAAAACTTAGATTGAAATACCTCTAAAATAAAAAATTAAACATAATTCCATGCATCCTAGCAACCAAGGCAAAAAGGGAAACATTTTAATTACATAAAGAATCGCACTAGTTCACCATGGTAAAAAGAAAGCTTAAGTAGAAGAATTTCTGATGTAAAATGTGCTAGGAACTATTTATTCTCTTCCATAACATTGCTCTTCATGAACTAGAGATTTTATTTTATATTTCAGGAAATGTATGTATTATGGACTAAATTGTGTCCCTCCAAAATATGTGTTGAATTTTGGGCCTTTATACCTGTGGATGTGGTCCTGTTTGGAAATATGTGTTTTCTTTTTTTTTATGTTAATGAGGTTATGCCAGTGTAGTGTGGATCCTAGACTTAGTCATTTCTGTGTTATAAAAAGACCAAAACAGACACAAAGACACACACACGGGGAACACAGACATCATGTGAGTCTAGTGTACAAGTCAAGGAACTCCAAGAAACCAAGGAATGCTAGGGACTACTGACAAGAAGAAATGGACACAGTTGAGACCTTGATTTGACTTTTAGCCTCCTGTACTGGGAAAAAATGAATTTCTATTCTTTAGAGCTACCCGCTTGTGGGTTTTGGAGCCCTGGGGGTGCGTGGCTAAGAGTTTGGCTGCTAACCATAAAGGTCAGTTCAAATCCGCTAGACCTTGGAAACCTTATGGGGCAGTGCTACTCTGCCCTGTAGGGTTACTATGAGTTGGAATCAACTCTTTGGCAACAGGTTTGTTTTTTTTTTTTTTTTTTTTGGTGTGTGTGGTATTTGTGTTACAGAAGCACTAGGTAACTAAGATAGTAAGCAAAAGCTTTATTCAGAATTATGCAGTATCAGAAAAAAAAATTTTTTTTTTTTTCAGAACTAAAATCATGAACCTAATCTTTCAATCCTGATCTTTTGTCCTGTTGATTAGACACAGTCTAGCCAACTATTGTTTCATTTTGGAGAACCAATTCAACTCCATGAAGTTTAAATAAGTAGGAGTTATAATAACTGTATCATTTGTGCCCTTTGGACCTTGGGGGTAGGACTCATTGAACCAACGGCAATAATTAGCTGTGGTGTGACTTTTTAGACTCTCAGGTAAATGGTTCTACAGTTCCCTACGTCTAAAATCCCTTTATCAGGAAAACAGTGTTTTTGTTGTTTATTTTACCATTAAAGTAATGCATGTAAAAGTAAATCATTCTGGATAAAATGATGATTTGCCTTAATATTCCACTAAGCTTTGATGGAAGAGACAGCTGATCACATAAAGGCAATGGGGGGGGGGTAGAAAAAGAAAACAAATAAGAGAGAATTGTGGTGGAGGTATCCTCAAAAGGGATGTGCTACAATCATTTGCTGGAGTTCTTACTTAAAAATACAGATTTTTGAGCCATATCTTCAAAGGTTCTGCCTTCTTAAGTTGAATTGGGTCCAAAAGTTCGTTATTTAACAATCAAACTTATTTGGTGATTTTGATGTAGACTTTCTGTGGACCTCATGCAGAGACACCATCAATGGGAGGGTGATCCATGAGCAAAGAGCTTTGTGAAAGCTGGAGCAACAGTGTGAGGAAGCTTGTGATGGTTAAGATTGTGTGTCAACTTGGCTGGGCCATGACTCTCAGTGTTTTGGCAGTCATACAATGTTGTGATCCCTTCCCTGCTGAGATTTGATATGTGATCACCCTCATGATGGAATCTGCCATGAGTAGTCAATCAGTTGAAAGGGAGTTTCCTTGGGTGTGTGGCCTGCATTGAATATAAGCAGATGTTCTGGTGAGGCTTGGGAGCTTTTGCTCATTCTGGATCCTGCATCTGGTTCCTGTCCATCTGACCTCTGGTTCTTGGAACTTGAGCTAGCAGCTTCCTGTGGTCTTGCCTGCTGATCTTGGGATTAATCGATCTTCACAACATGTGAGCAAGAGCCCTTCTCTCTGACCTGCTAATCTTGGGTTAGCCAGCCACTGTGGCTATGTGAATCAGGAGACACCTCTATCCTGACCCACGGACTTGGGATGTTCTAGCTTCTGTAACTGCGTGAGCCATTTTCTTGATATAAATCTCCCTTTCTCTGTATATTTAAGTGCTTTACTGGTTTTGCTTCTCCAGAGAACCCAGCCTAAGACAAACCTCAAGCACTCTATAGTGGCAAATCACCAAAAGAGAGAGCCAATCTTCATCTTCACAAAGAAACATTAAATTATGGACTATTTTAAATAAAGTTTCTATACCATAAAGTATACCCTTGAAATTGAAAATCTATTCCAAATCTTTAATTGCTATTTTTTATATAGCACTTATACTGTGTGCCAGACAATTTTCTAAATATTTTCATACATTGATTTATTTATTCTTAAAACAAGCTATAATGTAACTACTAACTGTTTTCTTATGCACGACAGGTGAAACCCACAACCATGGCTTGCATCAGGCAGGTGATCTCCAGAGCTCGACTCAACCATTATGTTAGGTGTACTGCCTTTCAAACATTCCTTAATGGGAGAGATGGACTTTTGTTCAGAAAAGTTATCTAATGAGCACATGACCTGAAATCCTAGAATAGTAACCACCTACCAGATATTAATTTTACAATGTATTTTATTGTAGATTGAATGCCTAAACAGCTTTAAGAAAATCTAAATTTGAGGGCTTCTCATTGTCATTACCTACTCCCATGTGAGTAGCAATAAGCTATTCTACAATAAACTCATCATTATTCTATTACTGAGAAGAAATAAAAGAGGGAAAACTTGTTTTTTTTTAAATTAAGAGAAAATGGAGGAACTTAAAATATGTAGAATAAAATGACTCAAAAAGTGGCAAAAAGTAATGAGACAAAAATGGCCCAGTTACAAAGTCAGTAAAGCAAAGATTGATGGACCCCCTATTTGCTCTTTGCGAAAAGAAATAAGTGAGTAGGTAGATTAAAAATTAAACCAAAAGAAGCCGATAGAATTTTTTTTGAAATATTATAGTAAAATAAAAATCTCCATAATTGCTATAATTGCTCAAATACTTTGGAATTAGGCCCATTATATCTAGGATTTTTAGATAGTTTTGATTTCTATTTTTCATTTTTCATCAACCTGTATTATTCTCAAACATTTCCCAATCTACAGCCTAGGTTAATCTGGCTCATTAAATTAAAATTTCTATGTAAGAGAATTTATGTCCTAGTAGTTTGTGTATTTTGAGCCTTACATAAGGCAAGAATGTTTTAGTACAATGGAAAACACAAAGAATATTTGAAAATTCAGCTTAAATTTTAAACACTCATCTCAAGATTACTTTTGATATATTTACAAGAGGCTGAAATTTCTGCTCCTTGATACAGATTTGTTTTGTCATTCAATAGCTATGATGGAGGAAAAAAGTAACAAAGGAAAGAATCTGTAATAAGACAAAGAAAAAAACTACCAAGCTTTACACTGAGTATGTTGTCTTAATACGCACACGCACACACACACACACACAGAGTCATGCACATGAATCCTCTGAGTATAAACCTTAGTTTCTTTGTTTTTTAATTTCAAGTTTTTGTTTCCTAATGCAATATTTTGTTGGGAGAGTAAAGTAAAATCTCATTAAGAAAAATTTTACATATATATTTTTAATACAACTAAATTATTCTTAAACTTAGGTATATTTAAAAAAATACCAGTGTTTCTTCCCTTAAGACCATTGTTTCATTTAGTCAGTGAAAAATGCCTTTTATCATCGCTATAATGAAACAAAATCTATTTGAATTTCTTTTTATTAAACAAAATGAACTCTCAGATCATTTTCTCCAAAGTTACATGGCAGTGCATAATTTTTCAGTCTATAAGTCAAAGCCAGCTTTATATTCTGAAGATAAGAGTGGACTTTGTTAAACAGATGGCAGATCTCAGACATTTTATCATTTTATATTTCTCATCATACTTAAGCTACATATTTATGGAAAGCTGGAAACATGATTTCTAAATATTAAAGAAAGAAAATAATCCCCAAGCATTCAAGATTAAACTAACTTTAATGTGTCCAAGATTCTCTTAGAATATTTCTTTCAGGGAATAAAATTGTCATTCTTTTGATATTCATTCTTTTGAGGTCATTTTAAATCACTCAGTCAAGATCACACTAAATAGTTTTAATGAACATTACACAAAGCAAAGTATTCATTTTAAGGCCAGTTTCCATGAAAGTTGACAAAGAAAACGTGCCTCCTTTAAGATTGGGAACCAAAAATTCCTCAGGCTACAGGTTTTATTTACTTTCATTACTTGTTTTCAATTTCCAAATTGTCACTGGAAAAGATTTTCCTCCAATTACTGAAGACAAAACTGGCAAGACTAAGGGAGTTGTTTCATCCTGTTGAACATGGGATCCTATAAGTTGGAACCAACTCGACGGCACCTAATAAAAACAAGAAGGGCGTCGTTGCCTAGAGAAAGGTTGGCTCTGAATCATTCTGCACTCCGTTATTCTCCAACCAAGCAGTCAAGTTTCCTCACCTCTAGAATTCACATTCAGTTGATTATCATTTAAGAACTTTAATTGGTTAAACTGTAATTTCTGACTAGACCATATGAACAAAGAACTGTTGCTGATGGCTCGTTCACAGTTTTATTCCCTTTTGTGTAGTTGGCTAAGAGATTCCCTCCAGATTTCTCTATCATCACCTACACAGCTCTCCCACTGGCTATAAAATACTGCAGCAGCTTGTAGGTAATTGATCAGACAAGTGAACTGTAAAATATTCATTTTCTACTTCAACAGCCAGATAAATCTCTTGGGAAGAAGATGAAAATATTGCTTATGCACATCAGGGTCGGTAGAGTAATAGCAAGGTTGCTGATAGCAGGAGTCCACTACAGAGCTAATGCTTAATTCAAGGCTATGGCAGGGACCAAAAGTATGCAGCTTCTCTTTGCCTGAAGCTACAAGTCTCATTATACCCCAAACCTGAGGCATCAACATCAGTGTTCTAGTCATGTTGCTCAAAGGATGGTGCTTCCTCTTTTAATTAATCAGGTTCATCTTGGCATAACATGCCAAATAGCCAATTAACACTTAGCTACTGTAACCAACATGCTAAACACTCAGTTGCTAATGAAATGAGAGAGAGTAGGATAGCAGTTATGCAAAGGATGATGGGAAAGCAGGTTGGCTGATTTTTTATTGCACCTGTACCTTTTTGTTTTCTCTCCTTCATTTGGTTTCTTTCCTCTCTGCCAACTTTTCAAATAACTGTCAAGCCGCTTTAATTGGAAGTTGTTAGAAGTAGATTGCACTCAGACTAGTTAAACTAAAACAAAAAGTAGTACATTATTTTAATCTTTTGTTCGGTGAGTTGAGATAGTTAAAAATGCTGAGGGACATTTGTCTTGGTCTTGTCCTTGTTTCATTATAACCATTGTTTTTAAGGAGTCCGTAGATTATAAACTTGAAATGGTTGTTTATTTTTACAATCATCATTTTTAACAGTGCCTTGTTAAATTTTCCTTTCATGTCCCTTAATAGAATATTCTAAAAAATATTCTAAAAACATTTCAGACACTTCGGCTATTAAAACTTAGTGCACTCTGTAACTTGAGTTGTAATCTTGGTTTCATACTCATCTATTCCTCTATCTGTAGCAAGGACTTGGGCCCCTTCCTCTTTCTTTTGAAGCCTGGCTTCTTCAGTGTGGATGAAGTGGTAAGGAGGAGGAGGAAAACAATTTTCTTTCAGCTGGTCACAGGTGTACTTCTCTCCTGTTGTGTATTGGGTGCCATTATTTCTCAGGTTAACTCTGACGACACGTTGATGCCTTCTTTCTGGATGTTGTCCGAAGGCTGGTTCACCCCTCTGAGTTCACTGGAGTGCCTTGTGGAGTTTTTCTGCTCTTTGCTTCTATGTTGTAGACTATCCAGCTCAGGCTCAGCTTCTTTCACGTGCCGACTCATGTTTTGCTCCCAGCTCATACCTTCTCCCAGCAGGCAACATTCTTGGATAGAGTACCAGCAAGATGATACTCAAGCTCAGTTTCCTTTTGTAATCTGTACTTGGCCTTTGAAGGGAAACTCATGCATTCCTTTCCACACCACAGGAGGAGTTACGAGCAGAAATCCTGCTACCCTTTTCTTTGTTCTTCTATATCTCTTCTGCTTAGATAGGTAGAGATTTCAATGTTTATCTCTCCTTATTTCAGTCACTCATAAAGTGGGAGAAAGATGTGGCAGTCTGCTTCCATAAAATTTACAGCCCTGGGAACCCTATGGGGCAGTTCTACTCTGTCTTATAGGGCCACTATGAGTTGGAATCAACTTGACAGCAGTGGATTGGGTTGATTTGGAAGTTAAGCAAAACTGTTATTAAGCACCTGGCTCTCTCTGTGAGACTGATAATTCTCCCCTCTGGTACCCTCTCAGTTTCCTCACAAAGTCAGGGGAGTATAGTGATGAGGGTCTCCTTAACCCTCAGTAAACTGTGGCAAATGTGCCTGGTCTCAATTCTTGGCAGTAATTGGTAGTATGTGGAAAACAGTTATTTTTAGCTGTGAGCCACACTGATAATTCTAGGAAAATAAGAAAAATTTGACTCTATATATCCGTGCTAAAAAGTTTAATGAAAAAACAAAAAACAGTCCTTAAACAAGAAGGGAGAATTGGAAAAATACTTAAAAATAAGAGTTTTATTTAAAATTGCATCTGGCTAGTAGGAGCAGGATCAAAGAATATGAATTTTTTTCCCCTGGAAAGCAAGTCCTCGTCTTTCATCCTCCTATCTCTATGTGTTTCAAAGTCTAGCTTCAGTACAGTACACATATCACCACGTATATTCTTTTTTTCTTCTTTTTTTAATCATCTTTGTGTTTGTAAATCCAATGGTTGTGGGAGGAATGAAGTGTTTTCTAACACCTCTGATGCACTCTATTACCATTAATGGCCAATCGAGTACATGATTAATTCTTTTTAATTGGCATCAACCTTAGCAGAAATCCCCTAACTTGTTGCCAACAAGAATAAATGAGCAGATAGACAAATGAGAGTAGCTTCCACATCCTCCCCAGTTAAGAATATTGAAGTCGGGCAGTTGAGGAAGTGATCTCCTGCTACTTGAGAAGAATCACAGTAAACAGGGGGAGAATGGAGACTGAACTGGCAGCCAGCAGTATCTGCTCAAAGGTGATCTTCATTTCCTTCTTCACAGAGTTCTGTGTTTTGTGGATGTTCTACAATATCTGTATGCCATTTTTATAATTATAAAAGTATTAAAATTGATAAATATTTTTAAAGACCATAAAACCATAATCATATAAAAGCTTATATATCAAAAGGTGGTGTGTGTGC
The DNA here is from genome assembly GCF_024166365.1 of Elephas maximus indicus. Taxonomy (NCBI): domain Eukaryota; kingdom Metazoa; phylum Chordata; class Mammalia; order Proboscidea; family Elephantidae; genus Elephas; species Elephas maximus. Next base: position 70,982,866 of record NC_064826.1, on the reverse strand, counting down.
TCATGGCTGGCTCCAAGTGGAAGCCATATGAGTGCTTTTTTTCTATTTTTAATTTATTTTCCAATTATTCTATAATAAACATGCAGGTTTTTTTAATGAAGAAAATAATTATTAATAAAATGAATGATTTTTTTCCAGTAGTTCTTGATATGACTAATGGTTGGTCACATTCAGTTATGCTGAGGGGGAATAGTTGACTTAAGATGTGTTTTGGAATATAACATTGTCAGAATCATGTAGTCTACAGAGTCATGGCCTCCTGGGGAAGATAAATTAAACACCACAGGTTTTTAATACCAAAGCAAGTACCTTAGAAAGAGTTACAACAGTGATGGTGATAGACAAGTAAATCAAAGTTTCTTAGAGCAGAACAATTACTCAGTTGCAAACCAAAAAAATATATATCGCTTATCCATATATATGTATATATATCCTACTGATGCTTTGAAAGAAATTCCAGAAACAAAAATTATAATTACTCAATACCATTAATTATAGTGCTTTTTAACAGGCCCTTTTAGGATGCTCTCAGAAAGCAAAGAACCTAAATGCCCTTGAAATTTATTTCCTTACCACCTAAACAATTTTTTAATAAAAATAACTGAGAAGAAGATATTTTGTTTCTTTCTGTAATTTTAAAGTCTTCACTGCTATTTCAGATGTTCTTTTTAAAATCTTCAAATGCAATATTTGACATGCAAAGTACAAAAAAAACCCAATAATTCATACTCCACCACTTAGCTTAAGAAAAAGTTGCCAACGTAAATAAAAGTTCCTTCTTTACCTACCTTATTGCCTTCCATATTTTTCCTCTAAATAATAAGCTTTATGCTAAAATTGATGTTTCACTTCCTATGCATTTCATTATATTCTTATTACATATTTCTGCATTCATGAACAATATATATATTTTTTTATGTTTTATTGTTTATATAAAAGAAATTTTATTTACCTGTCATCTATCTACATACCTACCCATCATCTGTCGATCTATATTCTACACTTTGTTTTTTTGTCTTTGTTCCATTTCATTTTCATTCAACATTTTGAAAATCATCCATCTTGATATATGTAGTTTGGGTTTATTCATTTCTCACTGTTATAATGATACATTAAATTTATGAAAAGAAGAAGAGTAATAGTGAAAACATTTTATGTTCTGTATGGCAGACACTGTTCTAAGTGCTTTACAGAAATTACCTCTGTAACATTAACTCTTACAACAAGTCTATGAGGTAAATGCTGAGTTAAATAATTTACCAGAAATGTTATCTTGCTGATAGAAAAGTATCTCATACATTGCTTTTACAAATAAGTTTGTGTGGATACCATTGTACACATGTCAGTGTTACCCTAAGCTGTATATTAGAAGTAGAATAGTTTTTTCAGTAACTTATAAATTCAGCTTTATTTGATAACGTCAAGTGCACACTAAATTCACTCCTATTAGCAATATGGATTCCCATTACTCAATATTTTAACTATCGCTTGGGTTTTTTAGACACTTTAATTTTGCTTATCTAGTGAATATGAGATCACGTTCCATTATGGTTTTAAACTCCTTCCCCAATTACTAGAGAAATGGGGCATTTTCATGTGTTTACTGGCCTTTTAAGTTTTCTAGTCTAAATTGCCTATTCATGTACATATATACATCTAAAACTACAACTTAACAACACAAAGACAAATAGCCCAATTAAAAAAATGAGCAAAAAACATGAACAGACACTTCCTCAAAGATGATCAATAAACATATGAAAAGATGCTCGGTATCATTAGCCATCAGAGAGATGCAAATAAAAACCACTATGAGATACCATTTCACACCCATTAGAATGGCTGAGATAAAGGAAAATAACAACTCTTGGAAAGAATGTGGGGAAATTGAAACCCTTATCCATTGCTGGTGGAATGCAAAATGGTACAGCCATTGTGGAAAACCGAGTGGCAGTTCCTCAAAGGACTAAAAATAGAACTACCATATAATAGAAGTTACAGGTAAAGATATATGCACACCTATGTTCACTGCAGCACTATTCAAAATAGCAAAAAATGGAAATAACCTAAGTGGCCATCAATGAATGGATAAGCAAAATGTAGTGCATATATACAATGAAATACTATCCAGCCATAAAGAAAAATGAGTCCCTGAAACATCTTGAAACATGGATGAAACTGGAGGGCATTTTGTTGAGTGAAATAAGTCAATAACAGAAAAACAAATAATACATGTTCTCACTTTTATGACCCCCATGCATCTGTCAGTTTGTCGCACTGTGGGGGCTTACATGTTGCTGTGATGCCGCAAGCCATGCCACCAGTATTCAAATACCAGCAGGATCACCCATGGTAGACAGGTTTCAGTGGAGATTCCAGACTAAGACAGACTAGGAAGAAGGACACTGCTGTATACTTCTGAAAACAATTAGCCAGATACATATTTATGCCTGTTCCCAAGAAAGGTGACCAACTGAATGTGGAAATTATCAAACGATATCATTATCACACGCAAGTAAAATCTTCCTGAAGATCATTCATAAGTGGCTGCAGCAGCGTATCGACAGGAACGTCCAGAAATTCAAGTCAGATTCAGAAGAGGACGTGGAACCAGGGATACCATTGCTGATGTCAAATGGATCCTGGCTGAAAGCAAAGAATTCCAGAAAGATGTTTACCTGTGTTTTATTGATTATTCAAAGGCATTTGACCATGTGAATCATGACAAATTATGGATAACATTGCGAGGAATAGGAATTTCAGAACACTTAATTGTGCTCATGAAGAACCTGTACATAGGTCAAGAGGCAGTCTTTCAAACAGAACAAGGGAATACTGCATGGTTTAAAGTCAGGAAAGGTATGCATCAGGGTTGTGTCCTTTCACCATACCTATTCAATCTGTATGCTGTGCAAATAATCTGAGAAGCTGGATTATATTAAGAAGAACGAGGCATCAGAATTGGAGGAAGATGTGTTAACAACCTGCCTTATGCAGTTGACTCAACCATACTTGCTGAAAGTGAAGAGGACCTGAAGCACTTATTGATGAAGATCAAAGACCACAGCCTTCAATATGGATTCCACCTCAACATAAAGAAAACAAAAATCCTCGCAACAGGATAAATAAGCAGCACCATGATGAATGGAGAGAAGATTGAAGTTGTCAAGTTCATTTTACTTGGATTCACAGTCAACACCCATGGAAGCAGCAGTCAAGAAACCAAAAGATGCATTGTATTGGGCAAATCTGCTGCAAAAAGCCTCTTTAAAGCTTTGAAAAGCAAAACCTTGAAGACTAAGGTGCACGTATCTCAAGCCTTGGTGTTTTCAATCACCTCATATGCTCGTGAAAGCTGGATGATGAATGAGGAAGATTAAAGAAGAATTAATGCCTTTGGATTGTGGTTTTGGAGAAGAATATTGAATATACCATGGACTGCCAAGAGGACAAACAAATCTGTCCTGGAAGAAGTAAGACCAGAAAGCTCCTTAAAATCAAGGATGGCTAGACTATGTCTCACATACTTTGGACATGTTATCAGGAGGGATCAGTCCCTGGAGAAGGACATCATGCTTGGTAAAATAGAGGGTCAGTGTAACAGAGGGAGACCCTCGACGAGATGGATTGACACACCAGCCGCAACTATAGGCTTAAGCATAACAATGATTGTGAGGATTTTGCAGGACAGGACAGTGTTTTGTTCTGTTGTACATAGGGTTGCTATGATTCGAAACCAACCCTACGGCACCTAACAACAACGCTATTATGAAATGACAAAAAAAAAAAAAACCAAATGACAAGAATAGGTAAATATACAGAAACTAATGTCTATTGGTGGTTACCAGTAGTGGGGGAATAGGGAAGTATTTCCTAGTTGGTAGTCACTTTTCATTTAGTGATGGGGAAGGTGGCACCAAATGTGGGTAAAGTTTGCAAAGCATGAGTAAGCAATTGATATCAATAAGCTGTAAGCAAGAAGAAAAGGACGAACTGACAAAAGCTTTGTTATATATAATTTTGCAACAATAGCAACAACCAAAACTAAGAGGTGTGGGAGGCCCTACAGATGCTGATACTGATGAAATGTAACCGGTCACATAGGATTCGTTCTTTTGGTTTAAGTGTTTGTGGTCATGTCTCCTGGGACAATCCAGGCAATTGGCATAATATAGTTCTTAAAGTTTCTGTTCTACCTCCCAGGATCATGAGCAGTATCTGAGGTCTTAAGAGTTTACAATCAGCCATCTAAGACACAACTATAGGTCTATATTCATCTGGAACAAAAGAGAAAGATGGAAACCAAAGAATCAGAGAAGGAACCCGACTAAAGGACTAACCGTCTCCATTAACCACTGTTTCCTCTGCCTTGAGACAAGGAAAACTGGATGGTGCCTGGCTACCACTAGTGAACTTTCTAATCAGGAACACAATAGATGCATCCTGAAAGGAAGGGAGAAAAATGTGGCATCAGAACTTCAAATTCTTAAGGAATCCACACTTACTAGACCTACTGAGGCCGGAGGAGTCCCTAAGACTATTCCCCTGAATTACTCTTCAAACTTTGAATAAGTTTATCCCCTGAAGTCACCTTTAAGTAACAGTTTAGCTCAAAAAGTAAAAATTGTCACCTTTGCATATTGTGTGCTTTAAAAAATATGTAACATCAAGTGGACAACAGTCATTTAAAAAAATTTTTTTTAATCGTGCTTTAGGTGAAAGTTTACAGCTCAAGTTAATTTATCATACAAAATTTATACACATGTTGTTAGGTGACATTAGTTGCAATCCCTGAAATGTGACAGCATATGCCCCCTTTCCACCCTGGGTTTCTTGTGTCTATTCAGTCAGTTCCTGTCCCTTCTTGCCTTCTCATCCTGCCTCTGGACAGGAGCCTCCCATTTGGTCCTGTGTATTTGATTGAACTAAAAAACACACTCTTCACGAGTGTTATTTTATGTTTTATAGTCCAGTCCAATCTTTCACTGAAGATTTAGTTCTGGGTTAACAGAGCATCTGGGGGTCATGGCTTTCAGGGGTTCCTCCAGTCTCAGACAGACCACTAAGTCTACTCTTTTTACATGAATCTGAGCTCTGCTTTGCACTTTTCCCTCGCTCTGTCAGGGACTCTCTGTTGTGTTCCCTGTCAGGGTAATAATTGATGGTAGCTGGGCACCATCTAGTTCTTCTGGTCTCAGGCTGATGGAATCTGGTTTATGTGAAGCTTTTGTCTCTTGAGCTAGTATTTTCCTTGTATCTTTCGTGTTCTTCATTTTCCTTTGCTCCAAGTGAGTTTGGATAAACTGATGCATCTTAGACGGCCACTCACAAGCTTTTAAGACCTGAGATGCCACTCACCAAAGTGGGACGCAGAACATTTTCTTAATAAACTTTGTTATGCCTGTTGACCTGGATGTTCCACAAACCCATGGTCCCCAGACTCCAGCCCCAGCTACTGTGTCCTTCAAAGTGTTTGGTTGTGTTCAGGGTCCTTCAAAGTGTTTGGTTGTGTTCAGGATACTTCTTAGTTTTGCTTTGGTCCAGTTGTGCTAACTCCTCTGTATTCTATGCTGTCCTTCTCTTCACCTAAGATGACTCTTGTCTACTATTTAGTTACTGAATCCCACTCTCCCTCCCTCCCCACCCTTATAACCATCAAAGAATGTTTTCTTCTGTTGTTTAAACCTTTTCTTGAACTCTTATTATAGTGGTCTCGTACAATATTTGCCCCTTTGCAAGTGACTAATTTCACTCAGAGTAATGCCCTCCAGATTCAACTAGGTCGTGAGATGTTTCAAGGATTCATCATTGTTCTTTATCATTATGCATTATTCCACTGTGTGTATGTATCATAATTCATTTATCAATTCATCTGTTGATGGGCACCTAGGTGGTTTCTGACTTTTTTGCTTTGTGAAGAGTGCTGCAATGAACATTTACGTGCTTAAGTGTTCCGGTCTCTCTACAAACTCTCCAACATTTATTATTTTGTGTTTTTTGGGTTAGTGCCAGCCTGGACAACAGGTATTTTAAAGCATAGATGAGAAGGTTGAGGGTAGGACAGGAAGTTTAAGTCAATGAGAGTAAAACAATTAGAACAGAAATAACAAGAATGTTGATACAATGTGAAGATTGTAGCTAATGTCAATGATCATTATGCCTAGAAATTATTGAATGGGATTGGGTCTTGCTATGTATATTTCCAACAAAAATAATATATTAAAAAAAATAACAGTTATTTAAAAAAGGGATGGCTTATATAGCCAATACCTGAATGAATTATAGATCTGCTTTTGTCAATGCTTTTCTTTTGGTCCTGTCTCCTAGTATGCCTAGTAATTTTTGATTGGATTATTTTGTGAAAAAATATATAGACTTTAGATTGTTTTTTTCTGTAGAGAGGATTAGTGTTTGTGACAGGTAGACCAAATGCTAATTTTCTTAATTCTATAAGGAATTAATCACTTTCTACTTTGAGCTTGTGCTGTAATTTAAAGAGTGAAATAATTATTCTTTTCAAAGGAAGGTGCCTGCAGCCTCTGAAAATAGTCAGTCCTGATTGATTTGCCATGGCCATAACCATTTGCTTATCCCAGCTCTGGTTTGCTCAAGCTTCTCACTCTTCTGACTGCAGGCATAGAAGTAGATAAAATAGGGATTGATGATTATGTGAGGGATTCATTTCCAAAACAGATACAATATTTATGACAGGAAGCATTAAAAAAAATAGGCACACAAACAGTACATTTTTTCTTCAAGCCATTAAGAATGGAAGTACAAATCATATGAAATAAAGTAAGTGATGAATTTGAAGACTTAGAATTACTCAGAGGTGACCTTCATCAGTGTTATTTCCTATGGATTTGTTAGCATGAAAGAACCCCCTTAACCAAAACATTAGCTCTATAAGATTCACTTATCATGTTACATATGCAGCAAGAGAAATACAAATAAGAACATTTTGATTAATTTTTTGTCTTTAAGTATCGAATAAAGTAGAATAGAATGTAGTGTATTTAATATGCATTAATTAATTACTTTATTTTTTCTGCCAACCTTTTCATTCTGTTCATTGATGATAATAATGAAATGCAGAAAAGACTCTTGTAAATTGTGCAAATGTCTTTATGGGAACTGAGCTTTTTTGTTTTTGTTTTTAATGTCTCTGTAACAGATACAAGACTTTGCCTGAGGGTGCTCTTTGAGAAATGAGAAACATTAAAATAGTACAAAAAAAAAAGATCTTATTTCTTAGCCTGTCCATATTCCTGGATTTTTTTTCTGATGATGTCTGAAAACAACTTCATTACATTCAGTTATAATCAATGCACTTTTTAAAATTCAGTGTGAATGAAAAAAATGTAGTTAAATTCAAATGCTCATGTAAATGTAAAAAGTCTACTTTCTTCAGATAGAAATATAAAATACAGAACCCTAAAAGAGAATTGAGGCTTGTCTCCCACTATCATTGACCTTAAGCATGTTATGTTAATATCAATCTGCCTTACCTCATGATCAAAATATGTCTGTCAGACTACTATATACTCATTATTTATCTTCATATGCCTCTGGGCTTTGAATTTGACTTTTCTCTCCAAGACTTCTCACTCCCACTGTGCTTACCTGAACCTTTGTTTCATAACATACTCCTGTACAGCCTTAATCTATTGATAAAACTCTAATTTTATCTCATGATTTTGACTAAAACTTGGATTTCCCTGAAGGTACTACATTCTGACAAAATACTTGTGGTAATGTTACTCATTTTCCATTACCCCACTTGTGTTGGAGTACAGGATATGGTTTTTAATTCCTTTATGATCTCTATACCATTTCCCCTTGCCTTTCATAAAGATTACTGCTTGTTTGAGATTCATGTCATACAACAAGTTATGTTCTGCCATATTAACTGCTGTCTTATACCTCCCATTCTCAAAATTTTCCTTCATTCACTTTGGCTTTGACATCAGGTTGATGATCATACCTGCTCCAAATCTCTCAGGGATTTTGAACCACCAGGAGAACAAACAAATCAGACTTAGAAGAAATACAACCAGAATCTTCCTTAGAAGTATAAATGGCAAGACTTATACTCACTTAATTTGGACGTGTCATCAGGAAAGACCAATCACTAGTATTTTACTAGTAAAATAAAGGACTAAAAAAAGCTAGGGAAGTCCTCAATGAGATGTGTTGACACAATAGCTGCAACAATGGACTTAAACATACCGGTGATCAAGAAGATGGCACGGGACCAAGTAATATTTTATTTCGTACACAAAACATCACCATAATTTGAAGCTGGCTCAGTAGCAATAACAAAAATAACATTTGTTTTAGTATTTACCCTGCATCTCTACATATACAATCAGTGACTCATCTCATCTTTCCAGCCTTAATATCCTATATCACAATTTATCTGTTTACCTATAAAGCATTTTTTCTCTTCATTTTTCTCCTTAACATATTTACTTTTTTCTCTTTCGCCAAAATTTCAGTCATTGCATTTTGTTCCCCTATTCTAGGTATTTACAAAGAATATCTAGTTCCTAAACCTCAACTCATTATTTTCACTGTCAGTTCCCATTAGGATAAATTTGGGAAAGTCATTTCATCTGTTTGTGCCTCAGTTTCTTCAACAATAGTTAGTTCAAGATCTCATAATTTGTACTAATTATATCAAATAAGGAAAATTTTGTTTCCATTTTCATTAATGCCTTGTATTTTAATATACATTTTTCTTTTTATCCTTCCCAACATTCTAATGAGCGACCTAATATTATAATCCCCAGTTACCTGAAAAACAGACATAAACTTGGTGTTTTTCAGTCATACAATGGGAGAGTTGAAACTCAGATTCAGTCTTTCTAACCCAAGGGCTGCTGTCCTTGCCACTGCTCTGGACCTGCCTTGCATGTCCTTCTCTCCAGGTGTTGTGTTAATCTTTGTGCTACAGGAAGACGTATGTGTGTCTGCCAAATGAAAGCTAGAACTCTTAGAAGTCTCTTGAAGATATATCAATGAAGCCAGTGACTCAAAACATACTCGTAGCACTGTAATTATAATGTTAATTGATATACTAGAGTTCATAGAGCAAAGCCAAAGGAGACTCTAATAAAAATTTTCAATTTTTAAGTATTAAATTCAGTATGAATTCTAAAATGTAAAATTAAGCACAGAAGCAATAGATCATAGTCTCAAACAGTTTGAAATAGAAGAAAACTTGACGGAGCATAACACATAGTCAATGGAGAATTTGACAAGTGTATTAAAAAATCAGATCCCTGGTGGCAGAGTGGTTAAGAGCTCCACTGCTAACCACCAGGTTGGCAGTTTGAACCCACCAGCTGCTCCTTGGAAACCCTATGGGGAAATTCTACTCTGTCTTATAGGGTCGCTATGAGTCGGAATCAATTCGATGGCAACGGGTTTTTGGTTATAAATAAATCATGATACTAATTAAAAAGATTTCATTAGTTTCTCCTGGTTGGAAATATGTAAACAAAAAGCCATTTTATTTCTCTAGAATCAGACTGGCAGCAAACAAAGAAGGAAAAAAGCCTCACTTATTGTAATTTAATTTACTTTGTCTAATAAACATACTAACAGAAACCCTAAAAATAAACAAACAAAAAAAAGGATGTGACATAAATCTTGTCTCTCTTTGTATAATACAACTTTGACCAAACAGGTTGTTCTGCTAATAGAAAATATGCATGTCAAGGAAGATTGACCTAAAACCACACGTCTAATATGAAGCACAAATGCAGTTCTGATAGTTTCCGTTCAATTTTGGGCAGGTTACTTGGGAGCGAATTAGAACTTTCAAGCTGTGGAGTCATACAATGTCAATTATCCAGTTTAAACCAATGTATACTTGTGGTATTTATAAGCCACTGAAAAGTTTAGTTCAGGCTACTTAAATGAAATGAGTAGAAGTGAATTAATCACAGACAACAGTTATTATTCAGTAAAGATGAAATTTTTTTTTTCAATCTGGTTTCCATTTTAAGTAATTTCCTATAGTAGAAGATTATTTTTGTTGTAAGTGCACATCTAGCCAAGCCAAGCATATTTTACCTCTTTTTTTAAGTTACATCAACAGAGGTTGATCCTAACTGGTAATCACATAGCATTTGGTAAAGAATAAATCAAGTATTTGATAAAAATAAAATTTCATCTGCAAAGTTCATTTGATTTTTCAACCAGAATTCTTGTTTTGGGCAGTACATTTTTCACATTTGATTTATAAAATTTATTTTATATTATTTACTAGTGTTTCATTACATGCCACTGGACTTTGGGCTCTACCTATGAGATCTCTTTTAATTCTTACAACCAGTCTATGATTGTTTGTTTTCAAAGCACATTAAATAAACTGTATAATTCATCCATCCCAATGTCCATCACTGAATTATGAGACTTATGTAGTCAAAGTTTTTATCTTACTCATCTTCTCCAGTACCTAGTTCAATGCCTAAATTATATTAAGTGCTCAGTGTGCTTGTTGAAGGAATAACTAAATGATTCGACATTTTTTTAAATTTTATTAGTTGCTCATATAGGGTTTATTATATTGGAAAAGTGTAAGTTTCTTCCTTTAAACAAAACACAACCACTTGCTCCAATTTCCTATGGCATTTTAAAATAATTTTTCTCACCTAAGGTTTGAAAAATCTTTCCTTATTTTACTCCCACACATAAATTTTAATTGTCCTTGTTGTTAGGTACTGCCCAGTTGGTTCCGACTCATAGCAACCCGGTGCACAACACGATGAAACACTGCCCTTTCCTGTGCCATGCTCACAATCATTGTTATGCTTGAGCCCATTGTTCCAGGCACTGTGTCAACAATCTACCTTGTTGAGGGTCCTCCACTTTTTCACTGACCCTCTATTTTACCAAGCACGAAGTCCTTCTCCAGGGACTGATCCCTCTTGATAACCTGTCCAAAGTATGTGAAATGTAGTCTCGCCATCCTTGCTTCTAAGGAGCATTCAGGCTGCATTTCTTTCAAGACAGATTTGTTTGTTCTTTTGGCAGTCCAGGGTATATTCAATGTTCTTTGCCAACACCGCAATTCAAAAGCATCAATTCTTCTTGTGTCTTCCTTATTCATTGTTCAGCTTTTGCATGCATATGAGGTGATTGAAAACACCATGGCTTGGTTAAGGTGCACCTTAGTCTTCAAGGTGACATCTGTGTTTTTCCACACTTTAAAGAGGTCTTTTGCAGCCAATTTGCCCAATGCAATGTATCTTTTGATTTCTTGCCTGCTGCTCCATGGCTGTTGATTGTGGATCCAAGGAAAATGATATTCTTTACAACTTCAATCTTTTCTCCATTTATCATGATGTTGCTTATTAGTCCAGTTGTGAGGATTTTTGTTTTCTTTATGTTGAGGTGCAATCCATACCGAAGGATTGATCTTTGGTCTTCATCAGTAAGTGCTTCAAGTCCTCTTCACTTTCAGCAAGGAAGGTTGTGTCACCTGCATATCACAGGTTGTTAATGAGTATTCCTCCAATTCTTATGCCCCATCCTTCATCATATAGTTCAGCTTCTCAGATTATTTGCTCAGCATACTGATTGAATAGGTATGGTGAAGGGATACAACCGTGATGCACCTTTCCTGACTTTAAACCGTGTGGTATCCCTGTGTTCTGCCTCTTGATCCATGTACAGATTCCTCATGAGCACAATTAAGTGTTCTGGAATTCCCATTCTCCTCAATGTTATCCATAATTTTTTATGATCCATACAGTAATGCCTTTGCATAGTCAATAAAACACAGGTAAACATCTTTCTGATATTCTCTGCTTTCAGCCAGGATCCATCTGACATTGGCAATGATTTCCCTGGTTCCAAGTCTTCTAAACTCAGCCTGAATTTCTGGCAGTTCCCTGTAAATATACTGCTGCAGCCACTTTGAACGATCTTCAGCAAAATTTTGCCTGCACGTGATATTAATAGTATAGTTCGATAATTTCCACATTTGGTTGGATCACCTTTCTTGGGAATAGGCATAAATATGGATCTCTTCCAGTTGGTTGGCCAGGTAACTGTCTTCCAATTTTCTTGGCATAGATGAGTGAGCACTTCCAGCACTGCATCTGTTTGTTGAAACATCTCAATTGGTATTCTGTCAATTCCTGGAGACTTGTTTTTCACCAATGCCTTCAGTGCAGCTTGGACTTCTTTCTTCAGTATTGTCGATTCCTGATCATATGTTACCTCTTGAAATGGTTGAATATCGCCCAATTATTTTTGGTATAGTGACTCTGCATCTTTCTTCCATATTCTTTTGATGCTGCCTGCATCGTTTAATATTTTCTCAGTAGAATCCTTTGGTATTGCAACTCGAGGCTTGAATTTTTTTCTTCAGTTCTTTCAGCTTGAGAAATCCTGTGCGTGTTCTTCCCTTTTGGTTTTCTATCTCCAGGTCTTTGAATATGTCATCATAATAATTTACTTTGTCTTCTCTAGAGACTCTTTGAAATCTTCTGTTCAGCTCTTTTACATCATCAATTTTTCCTTTAGCTTTAGCAACTTGGTGTTTAAGAGTAAATTTCAGAGTCTCTTCTGACATCCATTTAGGTCTTTTGTTTTTCTCCTGCCTTTTTAATGACCTCTTGCTTTCTTCATGTATGACATCCTTGATATCACTCCACGACTCGTCTGGTCTTCAGTCATTAGTTTTCAACACATCAAATCTATTCTTGAGATGGTCTCTAAATTCAGGTGGGATATACTCGAGGTTGTACTTTGGTTTTCATGGACTTGTTTTAATTTTCTTCAGTTTCAACTTGAGTTTGCATGTAAGTAATTTGTCGTCTGATCTGCAGTTGGTCCCTGGCCTTGTTCTGATATTGAGCTTTTCCATCATCTCTTTTAACATACATATAATAGTATGTATCAATGAAAAACACTGAGGTAAGTAACTTAACTAGCTCTTTGAGCTTTTCTTAAAAAAGAAAAATTAGAAATTATTATTAACTCGTAAAAAGACTTAAATAGGATAATGTTTATAAAATCACTGTATTCATGTAAGCTACTTCTTGAAAGCAAAACAGGAAAGGCCAGTCTACTTGATTCAAGTCCTTCTATCTATTAATAAAATTATTTTAACCAAATTTCTTTTCATATTTTTATTTTTCATTAGCTCTTCTTATTCATCATAATAAAGACAGCAAATTTTTTGAAATTTAGAGTGGATATTAGACATTTCAAAGGTTGCAAAAGCTGTTTATTTATTTTTCATTATGTTTATGCTGTTTGTGTGTGTGTAGGGAGTTTCTCCTAAAAGTCAGGCTTTTTTTTTTTGTAGGTGATGTTTAAAAATCATGTTACCTTTTAATAAACAGAGTTTAATTATAAAATTTGTAAATTTTGTAAATGCAGTGTGACACTTATGGTGCTACACTACAGCCAGGACCAAAACTTGGTGAGTAATCTGGTGTGCTTTGAGTAAGTGTGACCTTTTTCTACACTAAATTCAGAGATATTCCCATTAGTGTGACATCTTTGTGAATCTAAGTTAATTTAATGGCAAAGAAAAAGATAAAAAGGAAAATATGTTTCACAGTACTGCAAAATGAAAATATGATTCATTTCTCATTAAGGTTTTGCTTTTTCTTCATTTTGTTCCTTATATGTCCATCTAGAATTCTCTTTTCAACTCTGTGGTCCATTATAGCATTATCATAAATTTATGGTGGATTCAAACATTTATTCTTTGGCAGACTTCCCCATTACTCACATTATACTACAAATAATTTATAACTGTCAAATTTAGAGACAATAGGTGATAAAACAAACTAAGGAGATATATGTTTTACTTTTTCCCAAAATTCGTGAACTGAATGGTTCTGAGCAGAAAGGAGATCTGACAACTTTCTTGGGCCTTAGATGAATACAACAACATCAACAATACAACAGTGGTCTCTCTGACTTGATTTGCACTACTTGGAGGATCTGACACACGCAAGTAAAAAAAAAAAAAAAAAAAACCCTTTGCTGTTGAGTGGATTTTAATTCATAGTGACCCTATAGGACAGAGTAGAACTGCTGTGTAGGGTTTCCAAAGAGTACGTGCTGGATTCAAACTGCTGACCTTTTGGTTAGCAGCCAAGTGCTTAACCACTGTGCCACCAGGGCTCCTGCAAGTGAAGAGATTATAATTAAATTTTGTTCAGAACAATTGAAATCCATATGTTCTCTAGGAAATATAAAGCAATCTATAGGCATCCATGCACAAATCAGTACACAATGATGTTCTTTGGTTATGTGTCTCCATTTTTTTATGGACTTCTACAGAATTTTAAAAAAGTGTTCACTCTCTGACAAATTTTATTTCATGAGATTGGCCTAATCTTCATTCAAAAACCCAACGAGGAAATATGGTAATAGGAAAATTAAAGATAAATTTTATGGATAAATGTAAAGTCAAATATCTTAAATGAAATTTTAGCAATCCAAGTCCAGTAATTTAAAATTGAGGATGACACATCACAACCAAATCAATTTTATCTGAAGAATCTAAGACTGGTTAAACATTAGAAAATCAATTAATGTACTTCATCATATTAAGAGATTAAAGACAAAGATCACATGATCTTATCAGTAGATGAAGAAAAAGCATTCAATAAAAAAAAAGCAACATTGATTCATAATAACAATTCATAGAAAAGACTTTAGAAAGGAACTTCCTTAGCTGGGGAAATTAAAACAAACTTTACACTTAACAATGAAATGAGGAAACTTTCCCTTTGAGATCAGAAGCAACACCTAAATGCCCATTATCCCCACTTTTTTTCAACATTCACTGGAGCTCCTACCCAGTGAACTAAGGAAAGAAACAAGACATAGACAATATATGGATTGGAAAAGAATAAATACAACTGTAATTATTTATAGATGTTCTGAATACATACATAGAAAATTCCAAAAATCTGGAAGTAAATTATTAAAATTAAAAATAATGTTTAGTAAGGTTGCTTGAGATTAAAATAGTATGAAAAGTCATCAGGTTCCAATACATTATCCAAAAGCAATTAGAATGTGAAAATATCAAAAATATTTTATTTTATATTATAAAAACATAAAGTATCTAGGATAAAACTTATGTAATCACCAAACAGGATTCAATGGATATTTAATGGATATATATATTGATTCCTCAGTTCGCCCCTGGCCTTGTTCTGACTGATGATATTGAGCTTTTCCATTGTCTCTTTCCATGGATGTAGTCAATTTGATTCCTGTGTATTCCATCTGGCCAGATGCACATGTATAGTCACCATTTTTGTTGTTAAAAAAAGGTAGTTTCATTGAAGAAGCCATTGGTCTTGAAAAATTCCATCATGCAATCTCCGGCATTATTTATATCACCAAAGCCATATTTTCCAACTGCCCACCCTTCTTTGTTTTCAACTTTAGCATTCCAATCACCAGTAATTATCAATGCATTCTGATTGCATGTTTGTTCAATTTCATATTGCAGAACTTGGAAAAAAATCTTCAATTTCTTCATCTTTGGCCTTAGTGGTTGGTGTATAAATTTGAATAATAGTCATATTAACTGGTCTTCCTTTTAAGCATATGAATATTATCGTATCACTGCAGTGCTGTACTTCAGGATAGATCTTGAAATGTACTCTTTGAGGATGAATGCAATGCCATTCCTCTTCAAGTTGTCATTCCTGTCATAGTAGACGATAGAGTTTTCTGACTCAAAATAGCCCATACCAGTCCATTTCAGCTCGCTAATGTATAAGATATTGATGTTTATGTGTTCCATTTCATTTTTGATGATTTCCAATTTTCCTAGACTCATACTTCATACATTCTATCTACTAATTATTAATGGATATTTGCAGCTGTTTCTTCTCATTTCAAATTGTGCCATATCAACAAATGAAGGTCCCAAAAGCTTGACTTCTTCCAAGTCACACTAATGACCAAAGACCAGACAAGGACATCATCCATGAAGAATGCAAGAGGTCATTAAAAAGACAGGAAAGAAAGAAAAGACCAAGATGGATGTCAGAAGAGACTCTGAAACTTGCTCTTGAATGTCAAGTAGCTAAGGCAAGTTGAAGAAATGATGAAGTAAAAGAGCTGAACAGAAAATTTCAAAGGGCAGCTCCAGAAGACAAAGTAAAGTATGATGACATCTGCAAAGACCTGGAGATAGAATACTAAAATGGGATAACTCACTCAGCATTTCCCATAGCCAAGATAACTAAAGAAAAATTCAAGCCTCGAGTTGCAATAGGGAAGGATTCTATGGGGAAAATATTAAACAACACAGGAAGCATCAAAAAGAGATGGAAGGAATACACAGAGTCACTATACCAAAAAAGAATTGGCCGACATCCAACCATTTCAGGAGTTAGCATATAATCAGAAACTGATGGTAAGGAAGAAAGAAGTCCAAGCTGCACTGAAGAGATTGGCAAAAAACAAAGCTCCAGGAATTGACAGAATACTGATTGAGATGTTTCAACAAATGGACGCAGTGCTGTATGTGCTCACTCATCTATGCCAAGAAATTTGGAAGACAGCTACCTGGCCAGCCAACTGGATAACATCCATATTTATGCCTATACCAAAGAAATATGATCCAACCAAATGTGGAAATCATTGAACAATATGTTTAATGTAACACACGAGTAAATTTTTGTAGAAGATCATTCAAAAGTGGCTGCAGCAGTACATCAAAATGGAGCTGCCAGTCATTCAAGCCAGATTCAGAAGAGAATGTGGAACCAGGGATATCATTACCGATATCAGACGGATCTTGGCTGAAAGCAGAGAATTCCAGAAAGATGTTTACCTGTGTTTTATTGACTATGCAAAGGCATTCAACTATGTGGATCATAACAAATTGTGGATAACACTGGGAAGAATGGGAATTCCAGAACACTTAATTGTGCTCATGAGGAATCCGTACATAGATCAAGGGGCAGTTGTTCGAACAGAACAAGGATATACCACGTGGCTTAAAGTAAGGAAAGTTGTGCATCAGGGTTGTAGCCTGTCACCATACTTATTCAATCTGTATGTTGAGTAAATAATCTAAGTAGCTGGACTATGTGAGGGACGGGCCATCAGGATAGGAGGGAGACTCATTAACAACCCACGTTATTCAGATGATAAAATCTTGTTGGCCAAAAGTGAATAGGACTTGAAGCCCTTACTGGTGAAGGTCAAAGACCACAGACTTCAGAATGGGTTATACCTCAAGGCAAAGAAAACAAAAATCCTCACAAATGGACCAATAAGCAACATCATAAATGGAGACAAGATTTAAGTTGTCAAGGATTTCATTTTACTTGGATCCACAATCAACACCCATGAAAGAATCAGTCAAAAAATCAAAAACACTTTGCAATGGGCCAATCTGCTGCAAAAGATCTCTTTAAAATGTTTAAAAAACAAAGATGTCACCTCGAAGACTAAGGTGCACCTGACCCAAGCTGTGGTGTTTTCAGTCACCTCATATGCATGCAAAAGCTGGACAATGAATAAGGAAGACGAAAGAAGAACTGATATCTTTGAAGTGTGGTGTGGGTAAAGAATATTGATTATATAACAGACTGCCAAAAGAATGAACAAATGTGTCTTGGAAAAAGTATAGCCAGAATGCTCTTTAGGAGCAAGGATGGTGAGGCTATATCTCACATACTTTGAATATGTTATCAGGAGGATTCAATCCCGGGAGAAGGACATCATGCTTGGTAGAGGGTCAGTAAAAAAGTGGAAGGCCCTCAACGAGATGGATTGACACAGTGGCTGCAACAATGGGCTCAAGCATAACGATAGTGAGGATGGTGCAGGATGGGGCAGTGTTTCGTTCTGTTGTACATAGGGTTGCTATGAGTTGGAACCCACTCGATGGTACCTAACAACAACAGCAACAACATGTATTGATACATTTTTATGAACTCTTTAACCAAAATTTTGTGAATATAGTTTTCTCAAATATGTGTGGAAATGTTTTATACAGTAACCACTTACTAAGCAAAAAAGCAAATGTCAATAATTTGTCATTATTTATATTACATTCTCTGTAAATAAAATGGTACATTAGTAAAAAATATGTAAATTTAAAATCTTCTTGTATGAATTATTAAAAAATAAATCAATTGAGCCTACTAATCAAGTAGATTAAAAAGTACCTAGTAAAAATAATAATAAAAATGTGTTTGTAGAAAGCAACAAAATTGATATTTTGAGAAAAATTGTAAGCTAGTATTTTTATAATAGAAATGTGGGACCACAAAAATGTAATATTAGCACAGTGGTTAAACGCTCACATGCTAACCTAAAGGTTGGCTGTTCAAACCCATCAGCCCTTCTACATGAGACAGAGGTGGAGTCAACTTCCCTAAAGATTTAAAGCCTTAGAAACTCTATGGGGCAGTTCTACTCTGTCCTATAGGGTCGCTATGAGTCGAAATCGACTGGGTGGCAATGAGTTTTGGTAAAGAACTCACATAGTTAAAAGTAAAACAGTATAACCCAAACAAAGTAGAAGGAAGGAAATAAACAACTAATAAAATAGTACAGTAAGACATGAAAATAAGGATTAAAAAAAGGCTTTAAAATTTTTTCCACCTTCTCTTTGTGCCATTATTTATATTACAATCAATCTTCTAGTTTAATAACTTACTCTTTAGTTTTTTCTAATATGCTGTTAATATCTTGCATTGAAATTGTATTTTAATTATCTACATATATATACATACATAGTCATTTCTTAAAACTCAATTTTTTTCTTTTTCAATTATTCTATTTATTGTTTACAAATTCCCATGGCATAGTGGTTAAGAGTTAGGCTGCTAACCAAAAGGTTGGCAGTTTGAGTTCACCAGGCACTCCTCGGAAACCCTACGTGGCAGTTCTACTGTGTCTTATAGGGTCATATGAGTGGAAATCGACTGGACAACGACAGGTTTGGGTTTTTTTTGTTTGTTTTTTATGATCATATACGATATTTCTTAACTGGACTTTTGTAAATAAAGTTTTATTTTGGATTAGCTTTATATTAAAAAAAATTACAAATGTAGTAAAGAAAGACCCTATATACCTTGTAACAGCTTCCACTACTGTTAATATATTAGTATAGCACGTTTGTTTGGATTAATAAACCAATATTGATCCATTATTATAAAATCCATACTTTATTCAGATTTCCCTAATTTTTACCTAATGTCCTTTTTCTGTTCCAGTATTCTATCTAGAATACCACCTTATATTTAGGTATTATCTTTTCATAGGCTCCTCTAGACTGTTAACAGTTTCTAATACTTATTTTTGATGTCCTTGATAGCTTTGAGGATTGCTGTTCAGGCATCTCGTAGAATGCCCCTCTTTTGGGGTCTTTCTGACGTTGTTTTCAGGATTAGACTGGAATTATATGTTTTGGGGAGGAAGAGCACAGAAACAAAGTGTCAATCTCATCACATCATGTCAAGGGTAAATACCATCAACATGACTTGTCATTGCTGATGTTAATCTTGACCACCTAACTTAGGTGGTGTTCCTCACATTTCTTTCGTACAAAGGTACTCTTTTTTCGCCTTTCCATGCTGTGTTCTTCAGAAGGAAGTCACTATACAGAGCTCATATTTAAGGAGCAAAGAGTAATGTTTTACCTCAAGATTAATCATCTTCATACACTATTTGGATTTTTTTTCTGCATGGAAGATTTATTTGTTCTTCCCAATTTATTTAAATGTTTGTTTATGTATTGATTCATGGATATTTACTTTATATTCTAGTTTGTAATCCAACGTTACTTCATTTATTTTGTTGTTCAGATTGTTACAGTTTTGGCCACTGGGGACCCATTCAGTTGGTTTCTGTGTCCTTTTGAAATGTTCCCATCATTATGGGTTTTTGTTTTGGTTTAGTTGGGTTATTGCAGCACTTTTTTTTTTTTTTTTTACTTTCTGGCACTGCAAGATGTTCCAGGCTTCTCTCGTATATTTATTGCTTAAATTTTATTTTTATTTCTTTAAGCATGTAAGCATAGCCGTTTTATGATCTATGATAATTCCAACATTGGGAAAAGGTGCGGGTCTGTTTTGTTTCTGTTGGTTTCCACTAATGGTGGCTTGTTTCACTCTCTGCTTAGTTACCTGTTCCTTGTGAGATGCTCCTTTGTCTAGGAAGATTATTTGCAGCCTGGGATGGAGACGCATTCTTATAAAGAGAATCCGAGATTGCTTCTGCCAAGTGCCTAGGGCAACCATCAGTCTACAGCCTTGTTAAACTTAATCCACATCTAGAAAGTTTTCTTTACTTCAATTTGTGTCACAACTAATATTGATAAAGATATTTCAGCATTCTTTTCATTAGTATTTGCTTGGTACATTTCTCTTCATTCCTTTTTTTTCAAATTTTAGATATCTACTATTTTGGTCATATGTCTGTTAAATAGCCTATGTTAGAATTTTTTTCTTTTTTATCCAACCTGGAATCTCTCTTTGAACAGAATTGCTTCAATTGTCTTACCTCTTTATGTAATTTGTCCATATTTTAATATAACTTTTTATTTCTATTCTTGAACTTTGGGAATTATTTTTTTCCTTATTTATTTTTCTCTTTAATTGTAAGTTTTATATATTTTTTTGGTAGCTTCTGAAATTTTATCATGCATAATTTAACTTTTTAATGCTTAAGTTTCAATTATAATACCTGAAAAATAATTTTAAAGTATATTAACTTTGATCAACCCGCTCCCAACTTAGAGCCTAGGTATTTTTTTATTGTATTTTTACACACGCTATGCTTATAAATTAATTTACCCACCAGCCCTCACATCTCAAACTTTCCATCTGGAATGATTTTCCTTCTCACTGGTATGCATCCTTTAAATATTCTTTTAGTAGAATTCTCTGGGTAATACAGTCAGTTCTCATTTACCTGAAAATATTTTTATTTATCCTAGTTTTTGAGTGACTTTTTTTTTTTTCCCAAGAAGATAGTTCCTGAGAAGCAATTATTTTACGAGATTATTCTATCTTCTGGTCTCTGTTGTCACTGTTAAAAATGTTTCCTATGGCCTTTCTTTTTGTATATATATGTATTTTTCTAGTTGCCTATAAATATTTTCTCTTTATATTTGCTTTTCTCAGGTTTCTAGGTATGGATATATTTTTATTTATCTTGCGTTGCGTATATTCTAGAAACCCTGGTGGTGTAATGGTTGAGAGCTCTGGCTACTAACCAAAAGGTCGGCATTTCGAATTCACCAGGTACTCCTTGGAAACTCTGTGGGGGCAGTTCTACTCTATCCTGTAGGGTCTCTATGAGTCGGAATCAACTTGATGGCAATGGGTTTGTGTGTGTGTATTGTGCTTCCCATATCTGCAAATTTAAGTCTTTTTTCTTTCCAAATAATTCACATTTATTGTCTTTTCAAATACTGTGTTTCCATTTCTCCATTTTCTCTCATTTCATCCATTGGCATTTCACATAAACTTACGGTCAACCTTCTCATTCTATCCTGAATATCTCTTAATCATTTTTTCCCCCATTTTTCCTCTCCATGTCTTTGTGCTATTTTTGGATAATTACTTCTGTTCATCTACTCTCCCTTTTCGGTGGATCTTTCTGTTGTTTAAACTATCTACTGAGATTTTTCTTCATCAATCATTTCAAAATTTTGTTTTTTCTTTTTGAAGACTTCCTAGTGATTTTCAATAGCCTGATGACTCATTTGGGGTATAATTTTATTTATTTAAACGTTTTTCTTTTTTCCCAGTGCTTTTTTTTTTATCTATAGCTGATAATTTCAACTTCAAAGCTTATGGGTCTAAGCCTGTGTTTCTTCTGACTCCCATTCAGTTGTTTGGAACTTTTTCAACATCATTTCAATCTGTGACATTGCTCTTGGACCTAATTGTGGATGATTTCCTGTAGAGAAGATTTATATTTACATCTGCCAGGATACAAGAGATGCCTTCAATCTGGGGGCAATTTAGTTCCCAGGGGTGCAGATCCAATGTGAGTGACTCTGGTTTAGCTACCTCCTCATGGACACTGGCCCAAGGCTTAGTGTTCAAACTTTGCTTAATACTTATTATTTCAGCTCATGACTTTTTGTTTTATGTTTATTAGGGCTTGGGCTGTCCTTGGAAATACGCTTGCTTTTTTTGTGAGCCAAAAATGCATTGAAAGTATGTTTTATCTAAATTCAGTTGTTTATAGCAGGAGGAATTTTCAGAGTGTATTGTCTAAACACTGTTGAAAGCAGAATTCTCTTGACTATGTATTTTTAACCAATTTGATATTAGCATTAAGAATACAGTTTGTTAGGAGTACTCATTCCCAAACTAGTTCCTTATCTACAATATTTGGATTTAAATGCCCTCTAAAAATAAAAAGTTAACTATTTCAAATTGAAAAACTTTCAGCTAGGAAATGCAAACAGGAGGTGCTTCAAATGGACAGCATTTTAGGGAACTTCAAAGTGTCAGAAAAGGGAATTTATGCTTTTTCATACAGGTGTTAGTATTTTGAAAACATATATACATATAAACTTCCTTCTATTTAAAATATTTCCCCTTGTAACTAATTCAATGTCTTTTCCATTTAAAAATTGTCTATAAATTAACAATTCTCTCATTTTCTTCTTTTTGTCATATACCTGGTATTATTTAAATCAAATCTAAGGATATAATAGTGACTCAGTAGTTTGTTTATTTTTATGATAAAGCAATGACAGGCAATAGAGGGCTTGTTAAAAGTATATAAAAGTTTACAGTAGATTTTAAAGGTGTATTTGGAAGGAATCTAGTATTATGGGTAAATACATGTCTATGTATTTTTAAATACCTATTTTGGAACATGCTCAGGTGGCTTTTAAAAGACATTAAAATCAAATGACCCCTTTAGCAGTCATAACTTGCTTTTTCAATGTATATTTAAAATGGTAAGAAGATTTGAAATGAGTTTTAAATATTCCAGATATACAGCATATCTCTTGTCTTTAGTTAAGGATTTTTAAGTTGCTATCTGGAAAAAAAAGACAAGTATTTCTCAGTAATAGGATGACTGACTCTTCACAGAATGTCATTAGAATTCACTTTGAACCGTTCCAAATCCCACAAGTGTTGCACAATTTTAGCTAAATTTACAAAGAGACAGGGTAGCATGGGACAAATTCAAAAGACAATTCAATTCAATAGTACTGAGAACTGAAGCTATTCTTGTTTCGGATTTAGATTGGCTTTTAATGCCTTATATCTGTAGAGCATTGTATGACATTTAACCAATTTTATGAACACTAATTCACAGAGCTAAATCTTTAGGTTGTTTTGAAAATGTATTTATCAGAGTGATTGAGGGTTTAGTGATCAATGAGGGACACTTTACTTGTCCCATGGTCTCTTCCCCTCATTGTTTTGCTTTTGCCTCTCTTTCCTATTTTCCTTTATTTCTACCTTCTCTTCTCTTCTTTCAGTTTTTTTTTTTTTTTTTTTAATCTATTAGTTTATTTATTGAACGTGTATTATGTGTTGGGAAAAGTTTTCAATGTCCAAAAGCAAATGCCATAAAAAAACTAAACCAAACCCAGTGCCATCAAGTCGATTCCGACTCAGCGACCACATAAGACAGAGTAGAATTGCCCCATAGAGTTTCCAAGGAGAGCCTGGTGGATTCCAACTGCTGTCCCTTTGGTTAGCAGCCATAGCGCTTAACCACTATGCCACCAGGTTTTCCAGTAAATGCCATGGTTCCTAAGAAATAAAAATATTATGAATTAGTTGGGGGAACATAAAAAATATGAAAGGTTGCATAACAGTAAAGACCTGCATGTAATGTTATGGGAATAGTAAAAATGACAGTAATTGCCGTGGTGATATCCTCCAAATATAAATACCTGGAAAACAAATATGCAAAGGAGTCCAGAAAGAGATCATCATGGACTGAGTGCTCAGACAAAAAGCTTTTATTAAGGAAAATAAACTTAGTCAAGGTTTTAAAGTATAAATAATAAGTAAATATGTAAAGAAGATAATAGTGGGGCCTTTCAGGAGGGAGAAACAGTATGAGAAATAAAATCATGAGGGTGGAAATGAGAATACAAGTTTAGAGGATAATGAATATGTTTATCTGTCTGAAAAGAAAGGCTATTTTGTTTGTTTTAATAAATCCTGTGGGAGACAAGACTGGAAATAAAGATTGGGGCAATACTCTCTTGGAGAGCTTTGATTACCTATCTGTTAAATTTTTAGGGATGTTTAAAGTGTCAGAATGCAATTAGTTGATTTGAGCAGATGTTTAATGTAATGATAAACAAGCTACAGAAAGATTAATTTCTTTATACCTGATTTTTCACCTTACGTACTCACCATGGTCATTTTCTTTTTCCAAGACAATCTATTTTGTTTATTTTAAAACCATATCTAATTTCTTCTTAACACATTAATATTAAATCTATGAAGGTTTCACCCAAAAATGCTTTGTTAATATAATGCTACTTTAATTAGAGGGCAATTACTGCTTTAAAGGGATCAATAAAAATCCATGTAAGAGGATTCCATTTACCCTGCTTTTGTACCCTGAGAGCAGCATGGGAGATTCCTATAGGTAAAGTGAGTAATCCTTTATAGTATAGGGCTATGGAATGGGTAAATATGAATTACCACATCTAAAAACAGAACTAATTTTTTTAATAGGCATTATGTTGTAATGTGGAAGGTGGGGTCTGCCTTGACATTTATTTCTCATACATAATGCCAACTGCACAAACTACAAATCTTTTATAGAATGTGTTTATGCAACTCTATTTTCCACCCGTATGTTCCAGTCACTACCATTTATTTGACAGACATTTGGGTTGTTCCCACTTTTGGCTATCAAGAATAATGCCACTATGAGCATTTGTGTACAGGTTTTGTATGAACAGGCTTTTAAATGGTTTTCTTTTTTAATAATTTTTTTTTGTGCTTTAAGTGAAAGTTTACAAATCAAGTCAGTCTCTCACATATAAACTTATATACACCTTACTACATACTCCTATTTACTCTCCCCCTAATGAGTCAGCCCGCTCCCTCCTTCCAGTCTCTCCTTTCATGACCGTTTTGCCAGTTGCTAACCTTCTCTATGCTCCCATCTCCCCTCCAGACAGGAGATGCCAACACCCAACACAGTCTCAAGTGTCCACATGATACAAGTAGCTCACTCCTCATCAGCATCTCTCTCCAACCCATTGTCCAGTCCATTCCACGTCTGATGAATTGTCTTTGGGAATGCTTCTTGACCTGGGCCAATAGAAGGTTTGGGGACCATAACCGCCGGGATTCTTCTAGTCTCAGTCAGATCATGAAGTCTGGTCTTTTTATGAGAATTTGGGGTCTGCATCACCCTGTTCTCCTGCTCCCCCAGGGGATCTCTGTTGTGCTCCCTGTCAGGGCAGTCATTGGTTTTGGCCGGGCACCATCTAGTTCTTCTGGTCTTAGGATGATGTAAGTCTCTAGTTCATGTGGCCCTTTCTGTCTCTTGGGCTCATAATTATCTTGTGACCTTGGTGTTCTTTATTCTCCTTTGATCCAGGGGGGTTGAGACCAATTGATGCATCTTAGATGGCCGCTTGTTAGCATTTAAGACCCCAGATGCCACATTTCAAAGTGGGATGCAGAATGTTTTCTTAATAGAATTTATTCTGCCAACTGACTTAGATGTCCCCTGGAGCCATAGTCCCCAAACCCCCGCCCTTGATCCCCTGACCTTCGAAGCATTCACTTTATCCCAGAAACTTCTTTGCCTTTGGTCCAGTCCAGTAGAGCTGACCTTCCGTGTATTGAGCATTGTCCTTCCCTTTACCTAAAAAAAAAAAAAAAAAAAGCAGTTCTTATCTACCATCTAATCAGTAAATAACCCTTTCCCACCCTCCCTCCCCCACCCCTTGTAACCACAAAAGTATGTGTTCTTCTCAGTTTAAACTATTTCTCAAGATCTTATAATAGTGGTCTTATACAATATTTGTCATTTTGCATCTGACTAATTGCACTCAGCATAATGCCTTCCAGGTTTCTCCATGTTATGAAATGTTTCACAGATTCATCACTGTTCTTTATCAATGCATGGTATTCCATTGTGTGAATATACCATAATTTATTTATCCATCCATCCATTGATGGACACCTTGGTTGCTTCTAACTTTTTGCTATTGTAAACAGTGCTGCAATAACATGGGTGTGCATATATCTGTTCCTGTAAAGGCTCTTATTTCTCTAGGGTATATTCCGAGGAGTGGGACTTCTGGGTTGTATGGTAGTTCTATTACTTAATTTTTAAGGAAAGGCCAAATAGATTTCCAAAGTGGTTGTACCATTTGACATTCCCACCAGCAGTGTGTAAGAGCTCCAATCTCTCCGCAGCCTCTCCAACTTTTATTATTTTGTGTTTTTTGGATTAATGCCAGCCTTGTTGGAGTGAGATGGAATCTCATCGTAGTTTTAATTTGTATTTCTCTAATGGATAATGATCGAGAGCATTTTCTCATGTATCTGTCAGCTGCCTGAATATCTTCTTTAGTGAAGTGTGTGTTCATATCCTTTGCCCAATTTTTAATTGGGTTGTTTGTCTTTTTGTGGTTGAGTTTTAACAGAATCATATAGATTTTGGAGATCAGGAGCTGGTCGGAGATGTCATAGCTGAAAAGTTTTTCCCAATCTGTAGGTGGTCTTTTTACTCTTTTGGTGAAGTCTTTAGATGAGCATAGGTGTTTGATTTTTAGGAACTCCCAGTTATCTGGTTTCTTTTCATCATTAAATGGTTTTCAGTTGTCTTAGATATATACATTGGAGTGGAATTGCTGGGCCACATGGTAACCCAATGCTTAACATTAAAAAAACTGCCAAACTATTTCCCAACATCACTGCACCATTTCACAATTTCACCAGCAATGTATGAGGATTTCCATTTCTCCACATTTTTGCCAACACTTGTTATTGACTGTCCTTTTGATTATAGCCATCCAGTAGTTGTGAAGTGGAATCTTATCGTGGTTTTGATCTGCATTTCCGTAATGACTAATGATGTCGAACACCTTTTCATATGCTTATTGGCCATTTATGTATCTTCTTTGGAGAAATATCTATTCAGATCCTTTACTCATTTTTTAATTGGGTTGTCTCATTATTATTGAATTATGTTTCTTTATGTATTTTAGATGCAAGTCCCTTATCAGATATAAGATTTACAGATACTTCATCCCATTCTACACTATGTTTTTAACATCTATCTACGGAGACACATATACTCATTTGCTTCTAACTGTTGCACAGTAGCCTATGTTGGCCTTTCACCACATTTATCTATTCGACCCTCTTGTGATGGACACTTACATTGCCTCCAGCTCCTTATCATCACAGGCAACGCTGCAATGAACACCTTTGTAAATCTTTGTTATATATACCATGGGGATATATTTTCAAGAGGAGAATTGCTAGGTCTTGGGCAAGGTAATGACATTTCAGATTGAGTTCCAGGATAGATGTCCCAGTTAACATTCTTCCTAGCAGTTTATGAAAGAACCTATATCAACATGTTCACATCCCTGCCAACAATCAGAATCATCTGTCTTTTTATTTTTACTGTCCTGGCGCATTATTGGAATTTGTATTTCTCTGATTCCTTTTCTTAATTTTATGATTTAGAAAATGTATTAAACTTTCTAAGTTTCAATTTATTGAACTTTAAAGCAAAATATGTAATCTCTCTTTCACAGAGTTGAAAGGAATAAATGAAATAATGTACATAAAGCCCTTCTCCAGTGCCTGGCATATAGTAAGCATTTGATAAAAGTAAGGTTGTGTTATTTGTAGTATTAGAGAGTCACTGAAAATTATAAGGACCTTTGCAGATAGTGCTACAGTTAGCCTAGTTGTTAAAGATTAAGAACTAGAATATTAGTATCTCATAAAATAACAGGTGCTGTTCTTGGAAAAGTTTCTGTGGCTTAGCCTCCAAGTGTGTCTTCTGTGATCACATAGTCTTTTTTCTTGCTTCTAGTGTGTCTAGCTTGTATTCTCACAAACTGGATATTTGCTGATTTTTGCCTATGCAACTAGTTTCATTACTTGCCATTAAGATTCCCTGAAGCCCTGTTGACAGCCTTTCCATCAAGTCTGAATACTGGCTCCAGCCTCAGTGAGATTAGAATTTGGCATCTCAAGCAGAATGAAAAATGACCTTAGATGGAGCATGGACCCTGGATTCTGTCTACTAACCGTGACTTAGTGCAATTAATCTTTCTGTGCTTCAGTTTACTCATTATGAAATGGTAGTCATCATTGTTCCTATTTCATACAATGGTCATGAGGATGAAATATAAAGCACCTATAACACAGTACCTGTCACATAGTAAGCAAGTTCCCTCCATGCTATTATTATTATATTAAGGGAGCCCTGGTGGCACCGTGGTTAAGTACTCTAATACCTTGACCGAAAAGGTCAGTGGTTTAAATCCATTCTTCTTCCATAAATATTTATTCTTTGTAAATCCTATGAGGCAATTCTACTCTAAGGGAACATCTTAAAGTAATTGACAATTTTTTGTGGGCAGCTTGTATACAAAATGCCTCAGCTCTGCTGGTGAACAGTTAAACATTACTTAACTCTAGGTCATGGAAGTTAGTGCAAAAATAAGGTTTATTCTTACTTCCATTATCAATCAAGCACAGTTTTCTTATGCTCTACCTCTAAAGGAAGCAAATGAAAAGCTTTTTTTTTTGTCCTGTTCATATTGATTCCTAATCCTTGCAGACTGATCAGTGTAAAAACAGCATGCAAGAGGCATCTGACTTCCTCTAACTTCATGAGAGGAAAGGAGAATCAAGATCAACAGCCCAAGGCTGATTCCTATGAGGTGGAGGTCAGACATGCCTCCTCTCTGCACTATCTTTATCAACTCTGACACCAACTATCCCTCCTGTGGCTATCTCTACTTCTCTGCTGGGTTGGATAATTCATTGCAATGGCCACACAGAACTCATAAACCATACTCACAACTATTAGGTAGTAACAGGTTACAATTCATGCTCAGGAATGCTCAAGGATACAGTTCTTCCAGCAGGATAGCCTTTTCCCAGCTGTACTCGCAGGCATGCCTCTCCCTGGCCCTCAGTCTCTACCCAAAGGCATTCAGCTTTCTGGCTCTGTAGGTCAGGAAGCCCACTGCACTGTCTCCTGCTGGTCTCTCCTCTCAGCGTCTCCTTCCTTGGTGGTAGTGTGCACTTCTCTTTCTCACCTCTGGGGTGGCTCATTTCAAGTCCATCAGAAGAGAAAAACCTACCAATTCCTTTGGTGGGCCACAATTATCAAATCTTCACAGTCCCAGCCAGTCACTTGGGTAGAAGTTTCAAGACCATGGCTAGAAAGTCCTTACAAAAGCGATCCATGGCACCAGATTTACATAGCGACCAAAATCAGTAACTCAGAGTTAGGCAAAGTTATGCAATATATGATGTATATGTGGCAACTTAAATAAGTTCTTTTGGAGAACAAGGGATGATTAGGAGTATGACCTGAAAGTAGAAAAGTGAAGAAGGAATTGCAGCTTTCCCAATTGCATATAGATTCAGTAAATGTGAAAAGCCAGTTTAAACACTTAATAATATTGATCTTCTCCCCCAAGGTTTTTTTTTTTTTGTAGCTGACTTAATTAGTGTTTATCAACCATTCTCCACCAAACAACTGTCTAATACCTTGAAACTCTATCTCAACAACTATAATCTCTGCCAGTGTTAGGAAATGCCTTCCTATCATGCCTACTCTAGCGTGGTAACTTAATTTGTATCCACCTACCTAATGGTCAAAGGATAAGCTGAAAAATGAAAGACTTATCAATCAACTGGTTGTTTTGTGTACACAAAATTAAACAAATGAGCTAAAGCTATTTTTTCACTAAATTAAATTAAAAAGGAAAAAAAAAACAGGAGAATCATAAAGATGCAGACTTCAGTAAATTTTCTGATGAGAGAAGAACAGAACGCAGTGTTTTAATCATTTGGTGATAGGTTTTAAACATTTTGCTATACAAGTGAAAAAATGCGTCTGGAAGATAACTCATATAGAAACAAATATTAGAAATGATTGACTAACCAGATAAAATGAAAGCAGACACTTCATGATAAAATGTTAGTGAAGATGAACTTTTCATTTCAAAATGTCTTTATATTTCTTAGTTTTGCTCAGATTCGTAGAGAAAAAAAGAGAAGGAAGAGGAACTGGCTGAAGAAGAGAAAAAGGAAGAAGAAAAACAAAGAAGGAAGGAAAGGAAGGCAGGAAGGAGGGAAGGAAGGAGGTGGAAGATTGCTCAGTAATTATTATGATCAATCAACTTATGATTATTATGATCAATCAACTCTGCTACATTCTTAGAGATAAGGAAACTCTTTAGTGGGCTCTGTGATCCTCCACTGAATAGCTCCAGCATCCAGAAAATTTGCAGAGTCAGACCAAAGATCAATGAGAAGTATTAGTAAAAGAAAATGGTAGTAAAATAAATAAACTAATATTTATTGATTTACTACACATCAGAAATGGCACTGAGCATTTTCCATATATTATCTCAACAATATCACACCATTCCCCCTTCCCCACCCATGAGGTAGGTATTAGCATTCCTCTTTAAAAACAAACAAACAAATTGAAGATTAAGAAATATACTTTACTCAAAGTCACACATTTATAAGGTGATATTTTTAGGAACTGAAGCTACGTATTTTTGTCATCCATATATATGTTATGGTCTGATTAATCTATGCCTTATCCAGTGTTAATTTCAGCTCGCAAGTGGCAACTCCAAGCTTCCAAACTAGTTTTAGCTCCAGGGCAGGGGCTTAAATATGAAATGACTAAATCAGTGACTAAACTGATTTGACAATTAAGATAACTGAAATAATTGGCCTTTGATATACACTACCAATCACAACAACTAAATGAATTGATCTATTTCATCACTTGCTTAGTGATTTCCTTGTTAGGCCACTATGCATGTATTCACTGGGGTTCCCACATAACAATGCCTTCACTATCACCAAAGTTTGTAGCCCTGTTTCTTCATGTGTTTATTCACTCATCCATTCAATTCTACAACCTGTATTCCAGGCCTATGTTAATCAATGTTAGGTGAACAAGACAAAGTCTTTGTGTTCAAAGAGCTCACATCTACTAAAAGATAAAAAAAAAAAAATTTTTTTTTTTTTTTTTGTAGAAAAATATTGCATTAATGTATAGGCTGAGCTTCTGTCTCTCTCTCATTTTAAGGATAATCATTTTTCTTTAAGAGGCCTAAATTAAGTCAATTTTTCAGTTTTTAAATATTTCTGTGTGATTGGGAATATGGTTTGGGGACTATTACCTCTCTTCATACCATTGAAGTTATAAGAAAGTATCCCAGAGTGGATCAATAAAGTTTCAAATTGAGAAAGGAACTTGATTCAGCAATATTTAGGAGATTTCCCTCTGGGCTGTAGTTTTTTAATAGGTTTTCAGGAATCTAGATCCCATGGGCCTCTAAAACTGTCTAAAGAAAAAGAAAATCATTAGTAGACATTATTCTATTACCAGGAAAATTAAAAGCTAAATGTGTTTAATTTTGCATGATCAAGTATTATTAAACAACGATGTTTTATCAAATTACGCTCAAAACTAAGGCGAGCATAAGAAATGCAATTGTTTGAGGAAATTAATATGTGGGTCTTAAAAATTAATGTAGCACATTGCTTGCTTATCTCTGTTCACAAAAACATTCCTAATATCTGCTTTGCTCTTCACAAATTCCCAATTATCCATGTAGAAGATGCCAATTTTTAACTGCTCAATATGCAGGCACATATAAAGATCCTGGCTACTGCCAACATGGATCCTTGTATATAAAATATCCTAGGATAAACTTGAAAAAGGTGCAGCCAAATATGTTCCTTAGAAGCAAGGATGGCGAGAGTTTGGCTCACATATTTTGGACACGTTATCAGAAGGGACTCATCCCTGGAGAAGGACATCATGCTTGATAAAGCAGAAGGTCAGCGAAAAAGAGGAAGATCCTGAATGAGAAAGATTGAAACAATGGTTGCAACAAAGGGCTCAAACATAGCAGTGATTATGATATGGCCCAGGACCCAGCAGTGTTTCCTTGTACATAAGATCGTTAAGATTCGGAACCAACTAAATGGCAACTAACAACAACAGGATAAACTTGAAGGCTATTCCTCAGGTTTCGAAAGGTCACACCAGAGTTAATAGAATCTGTGACCTGTTAACTCATTTGCTTAGAAGATACTAGAGGCCACTCTCATGAGGTTAAAAAATCTCAGTTACCTGAGCTCTGTTAATGAGTTGAAAACAGGACTTATTTCCTGAGTCAGTCATCTTGTGAATGGTGTTATTGGTCACTGTAAATTCTGGGGGAGTCCCTGGGCAGTACAAATGGTTAAGCACTTGACTACTAGCCAAAAGACTGGTGGTTTGAATCCTCCCAGAGGCTCCTTGGAAGACAGGCCTGGCGATTTGCCTCTGAAAGATCAGAGCCTTGAATACCCTATGGAATAGTTCTATTCTGCACACACAGCGTCCTCATGAATTGGAATTGACTCCACAGCACCTAACAACAACATGAATTCTGGATAAGTGTCTAAATGTGTCATCATATAGGCATTACTTCTACCAGAAAACAGCCGAAATTATACCCTCTACTAAAAGCATATAAAGAGGAACAACTCCATAAGAAAGACTAAATATATTACAGCAACATAATCCATGTATATTTAGGGCTGAGCTCACCTGACCTGGCCAGTAACCATAGGTTGAGCTTTGGACCTTGAAAAATTAAACCTCTGTGAGCAAAAGGTTTCTTACTCATGAGAGAAAGGGGACTGAATATCAACAAAGTCATTCCTCCTAACTCTTTGCTGTCTGACTAGTTCTGTTTGGTGTTCAAAATGTTAGATAGCATCATTGGTTGTATAGTTAAACTAGTAGTTTCCTCCTTTCCGAAAATCTGTATTTTCCTCAAAGGGGCAAAGTGGGTTCAGTCTTTGGGAAGGTGAAGGAGAAAAGAACAGAGGAAGAGTCAAAGCATGATTCTTGGCATTTGTAGGGTAAAGAATTTAACTTAACCCAAAGAATTTGGTCTTTGTTCTTGGATCCTGAAAGATAACCTCTAAAATCTTGGAATTTCCCCAGTAATTGAAGTATCTTTTGTTAACTGTAAAGGCTTCAGACCTGACAGGTTATGCTAGTGAGACGACTCAGGTGGGTACTGGCCAGGCAAGAAAGACCCGCAATGTGAAATCACCTACCTTGGGGGAGGGGCTGTGATTTAATCAATCATGCCTACATAAAGAGGTCTTAGTAAAGGCTCTGGAAATGGAAGGTCCATGGCTTCTTGGTTGGTGACAGACTCAATGTGAATGGGAGGGTAGTTTACCCCTATTTTGGGACACGAAAGTTCTACGTTGAGAATCCTCTCAATGCATCTCTTCATTTGTATCCTTTTTTTGTTGTTGTTGTTGCTATAAGAAAATTATGATCATAACACTTTCCTGAGCTCTGTGAGTCATTTGCAGGAATTATTAAACCCAAGTGAGTAGTGGGAGCCAGTAGGTCAGAAGCTGGGTGCTGGGTGCTGGGGACCTCTGAACTTATGGCTAGGATCCGGATGGGGTAAAGGGAACCCCTGAACTTGTAGCCAGCAGGTCATCAGTGAGGGTGTTGTGGGGAGCCACAAGCTTGAGACTGGCATCTCAAGTCTGGGCAGAGTTGACAGTCTGGAGGACTATGTCCTTTAATTTGTGAGGTCTGACCTAGCTCTGAGTGATTAGAGTCAGAGGAAGTGCTGCACGTATAGCTGGCTTCAGAAAAGAAACGAAACACAGAGGAACAGATCTGATAATAGATTGCATTGATTGATCAGTGCATTTGGTGTCAGAGAAGTGAGGGATTTGATTTAGAAGCATTCTACAACACTCCCGTTTGTTTCTTGGAGAAAAAGTACGTTGCTTAGGGCTTTGCTTACTGTAAAAATCTTACCACTAGCATGAACTATATTGTGGCAAGGGCGCTATGGGAAGTGTGAATATTTATGCATAACCTTATTTATTCAATATCTTAAAAGAACTTTTCTCTTTTGTCCATGCAGATGTGGCAGAATAAAACTGTATGGCGTATGTGGAATTATTCTGGAAAGTATTAGTGCTTTTTTTCCTACAGTAATTTAGTGTATTTGGGTCTTGCACATATTTCCAAAGACACAGTTTTTCTAGCAGTTTAAATTTCCAATAGTTTAAAATACTTTTTTTCTTACAAAGTAAATTTGATTATATTTAAGATACTTTTTTTACAAAGCAAATTTGATTAGATTTATCTTTCTAACTCCAAGGGGAAAATATTGTATTTTGACAATGAGCATACTATGTTGTTCAGTTTTTGTCTGTATTTGAGTATGTACATATTTCAACAGAATTCAATGATCCTGAGGCTCTCACAGGAGTTGAAACCTCAAGGAGGTTATAAACCATCACTCTCTTCTATTAAAATGAACTTGAAGCTAACTGTAATGTACTATGATGGTATTCACTCTATGCTTTCTTGTGCAACTTTAGTCAATCGATTAATGGCACTTTCCCCAATTAGAATCTGGTTTAGGCAGTATAGGATTAACAGTACTATTATATTTTAAAGATTTAATAGGTAAGCTGACAAAGTTTATTATGTTTATAGATATCCATTTCCAATTAATTCAATAGCTTTGCCTGCTTCTGCAAAATAGAGGATTAATAAAATTATAGAGATGATTTGAACCTCAGGAGAATTTAAATATTAGCTAATTCCCTCCGTTCTATATGTTGGTCTGAATCTTCTGTCTGTTTCAGTTCTCTGTTAGAGAAAGTGAAAATGTAGACAGAGGCTTTTTAACGAGGTCACATCTTACCAATTAACAGGTTCTAGGAGAAAACACTGGCATAATTGAAAACAAATAAAGGTGGAGGGGACTGGATATGGTAAGAGAGAAGGAGAAAATGAGGAGAGGAACATAACCTGTTAGGACTCATTCAAGTTAAAGTACCTGGACTTCAGGATGAAACTCACTACATATATTTCTGCTGAGTGAAAGACACATGCTCTTCCAGCAAGCATTTTATGAAATAGATTTGTAACCATTTTTTCCCATAAAAATGATGAGGTAAGATTGCATTGAACTTAGCTGTATAGAATTTTCATAATATGCTTGTGACTATATCTTTGACAAGTTTTTAAAACTTGACAAAAATATCAACATTTCTTTGACAAAAAAATAAATAAATAAAATAAAGACCACAATTTACAGAGAGTACTACAAAGCAAAATCCTAGGTTTAGAGGTTTAAATTAAAAAGAAAAATTTAAACATAACAGGAATTTGTTGTCAAAACTGCCAGCGCTTTCGTTTTTGGCAAGAGGGAAATAGATACATTTACAAATTCAATGCAAAGATGAAGACCTCTACTACTTAAGAATAAAATGAATGAATTACACAAGACAGAGAAGACATGTGAATATAATAGATGGGTAAAAATATTAGACTTGTGGCAAGTTTATAAAACAAAACATTACCTAACCTGGTGAGGAAAAAAATGTACACATATATATCTTGTCTCATCGTGGAGTATAAACGTATAATTTATAATTGGGCACAAATTTGATATTTTTCTCTAATAGATGTAGTTCCCAGAAGATTCAGAACCTCTGACACTTTAGCCTAATTTCCCTTCCAGACCGTGGATTCTCCTTCCGTGCTCTGCGACCATTCAGTCACTCTTGTCACTCTTCCGGAAATGGAGCTGTTACATTGTTGGGCAGCCATAACTGCTGCTTTCACTTCACTAAGCTAAAGCCAGACTCTTTATAATTTTGCCCATTGGCTCTAGTTCTTTGGTACAACACGGAACAACTCTCCTCTGTCTCCCAACAAACTACCCTTCAAATCTAGATTTCAATTAATATATTTTTGTGGGTAATTGTTTTAATACAAAACACTTTTCACCATTTCTCAGTATATTTCTTGTGCCACCTAGGTGCTCCCTGGTTTTCAGTACTTCTCAAAATGTGCCACTGAGAAATGAACATGCTGTGCCAGATAAGATCTAAGCAAGGTGTTCCACAATTCACCAGAATCCACTGGAAGGCATACAAGAAGTATATATTTCAGTCAAACCATCGTTTTGTAAGCTTATTTTGAACTTCTGGCCAACTAAACTACTATATGTTTCACATAAACTACTGCTAAACTAAATCTAAAAAAAAAAAAAAACTAAAGCTAGTTTATATTGATAAAATTAATATTTTTATGAACCTAAAATTAAGACATTTACCTACACTTTCATATATTAAGGAGCCCTGGTGGCACAGTGGTTGAGCTCTGACAATAACAAAAAGGTCAGCAGTTAGAACCTACTAGCTGCTCCATAGGAGAAAGATGTGGCAGTTTGCTTCAGTAAAGATTACAGCCTTGGAAACCCTATGGGGCAATTCTACTCTATCCTTTAGGGTCACTATGAGTTGGAATCCACATAATCGCTATGCATTTTTTTTTTCCTTCTCACTAAATGCCTTCTGAATTTTAGCCCTTCTTACAGAGGAACCTAGCCTTGTCATGTATGTGAGCTATTGCTCTCATTACTGTCTTCTGAAACTTTATATATCATGCATCACATATCACTTTTCATGTCTCTGATCAGTATGGAGAGCTGGATGTATATAAATGGCGTATCTCTAGGGACATTTCTCTATTTTGAGATCAACCTGTTGATTGACTTTTTGGGGGCATAGATATTGAATCAGCTATTGAATCTAATCTACACGGTTGATCTTGTTCTCATAGATATAATTAGAAACTGGCAAAGAATTTATTGAACTCAAGTTGATATATATATTTATAACACATCATAATAGAGGAAATGAGGTCCATTTAACAGACTTTATTAAACTCACATTACGCACTGCCGTCGAGTCGATTCCGACTCATAGCGACCCTCTAAGACAGAGTAGAACTGCCCCATAGAGTTTACAAGGAGCACCTGGTGGATTTGAACTGCCGACCTTTTGGTTAGCAGCCGTAGCACTTAACCACTATGCCACCAGGGTTTCCGCAAACTCACATTAGCATTTAAAAATTATTTTTATTTCATTAGAGCTTGCAAATATTTTTTTTAATACCCCTTGTTGGGTGCTCTCAAGTCAGTTCTGACTCATAGCAACTCCATCATGTAACAGTGTAGAATTGCCCTATAGAATTTTCTTGGCTGTAAGGTTTTGAAAGCAGATCACAAGTTCTTTCTCCTGCAGAGCCACTGGGTGAGTTTGAACTGTCAACCTTTTGGTTAGCAGCCTAGTGCTTAACTGTTGTGGCACGAGGTCTCCTCCAGTAACCCTTAGGCTTTCTTGGAAGTGGTACTATATGTCCTGGCTAGGTTCTGTCTATCCCTGCACCTCAGGAATCTCAGTGTATAGGACTATGGCCCTGCAGGTAGTACAGATCAGAAAGATTTCCAAAGAACTGGGTTCAAAGGAGCACCCAGAATGACTACAGTCCACAGCAATTTGAGTCAAAAACCAGAGTGCAATTTGTAATCATACATGCTGAGTTATTTCATACATTGAGAAGTCCCTGGGTGGTGCATACAGTTAGCTTGCTGAGGCTCAAGTCCACCCAGAGGCACCTTGGAAGAAAGTCTTGGTGATCTACTTCTGAAAAAAAAAACCAGCCATTGAAAACCTTATGGAGCACATACCTACTCTAAC
Organism: Elephas maximus indicus; assembly: GCF_024166365.1. NCBI lineage: Eukaryota > Metazoa > Chordata > Mammalia > Proboscidea > Elephantidae > Elephas > Elephas maximus. The sequence goes on along the minus strand of NC_064826.1, from coordinate 70,945,064 downwards.
ACACATGAGGTTGGAATCAACTCAGTGGCAACCAGTTTAGTTCATACCTTGAAGGAAACTACAGGGGGACTCTGTTATCAGGTACGGTATCCGTCAACATTCCAGTCAGAAACAGATAGACTCTGGAAATTGAGTAATTCAAGGAGGATTTAGTAACTAAAAGACACTATTCACAAAGGTGTGACTACAGGGGAACCACAATAGATACCCTAGCCTATCTGATACCAGCACTGAGCCTAAGTGACAAGGGAATAGGATATTTACAAGAATCCGGCAGGAAGCCGGAGGACACAGGCACATATGGATGTGGTCCCTGAAGGGCAACCAGTACCCTAGGGCAGAAAAGAGAGTGGAGAAGGCACAGCAATGATCTGGAAGTTCAAACAAAAACATTCAGCACATTGCCATGGTCTGTAAAGGTCAGGATGGCAGACTTGGTAGTAGATATTAAAAATATTTCCTGTTGTGCTCCCACCACTACCCCACCTTTTATGAAGCCCATAGCTAACCTATGGAAACCCTGGTGGCGTAGTGGTTAAGTTCTACAGCTGCTAACCAAGAGGTCAGCAGTTTGAATCCGCCAGACACTCCTTGGAAACTCTATGGGGCAGTTTTTTTTCTTTTTTTTTATAGCTAACCTAAGGAGACCTAGTGGTGCAGTGGTTAAACACTTAGCTGCTAACCAAAAGGTTGGCGGTTTGCACCTACCAGCAACTGTGCGGAAGAGAGATGTAACAATCTACTTCCGTAAAATTACAGCCCTTGAAACCTGATGAGGCTGTTCTACTCTGTCCTATAGTGTAGCTGTGAGTTGGAATTGGCTCAAGGGCAATGGGTTTGGTTTGGGTTTGGTTGTCGCTCATGACCTTCCCACTGGAATCCCTTCCCAAGTTTATTTGATTTATTGTTAAACTTTTTTATGTAGCTTATTTCATTTAATCTTCAGCATATGAAGAAACTGAGGCTTAGCATTTGTACCGCTTAAGTGACAGAGTCCGGGATCAAACCCATATGTACCTGAATGCAAAACCGTTTCTTTTATTCATGTCATGAGCTCTCTGGGTTTCACTGTGTTTATTTATGATATGAGGAGGATCTATAGATGCCATCTACAATTTCTTCAACTTCTAACATTCAATTATATTCTAAATATTAACGGGGGTATAAATCACATGTATCTGTAGAAAAGACTACTTGTAAATATGCCCTATTTGGAAGCAATTTATTCTTCCTTTGTGCTTGACCAAATGCCAAAAATACATAGTTCTTTTCTTTTTTCTGTAGATACCAGCCATTTTAAACATCAAGCCGAGATTGCAAAAGATTCCACACTGGGATACACTTTCAAAACAATTTAACCACTTTGAAATGTAAATTTGCTAAGCAAAAGCACTACTGACACAGCTACCGTACTCCTTGCAGAGCCTTAACCAGGTGTAAATGAGTTCACTTTGTGATAAGAACCTGCACCTGTTGGAGAGCTGCATTGGGAAGTAGCCTGTTAGCAAATTCTAAGATATCTGGAATGAGAAAGACTTATTAAATCACAAAGGAAGATTTGAAGTGATACCTACCCATCGGTGCACATCTGTAATCATGGGTGAAAGTCTGGATAATCTAAGGAGTTCCTATTATTTTGTTTAATGATGTCACCTCTCCAGTTCCGCCAAGCTAATCAGGACCTGCAGTGTCAGAATTTTTGTTATGGATGTCCTATATCTGCCTGGCCACACACCCTGGTGTTGTGTAGGAAACTCTCAATATAACCTGAGACTAGATAGCAAGGATTTCTAAAGATGAGTTATTTTGCTATTTACCTTTCCTGAGTAATAAGTTTTAAGCTTCTTATGATGTAACAAGTTTTTTTTAAACATTGGTTTTAAACAAAACATTAAAGTACAGCTTTGATTTAATTTATGTTTATGAGAAGATCCCTTGCTTAGGTGTTAACAGTTTTTAACACCAGTCTTTAGTATCTCCTAATTTTCCACTGGAAAGGGAAATATGTCTCTACTTCTGCTGACATTATCAGAGTAAGACACAATGAATAATGTTTAAGCCAAATCTTGAATTAGGAATGATTTCTATAGTAAACACCATTCCTTCAGCAATGACCTAACATAAAAGAATTTGTTTAAAAGAATATGTCAAATACATTTCTAGAATCCTTGTTTGCTATATTTTATTAATTGGTCATCGTAAAGAGTACTAGACTTATATTCAGAGTTGAAGATGCTGAAGAAAGCTCCAAAATAATATTTCCCTGACTTCTTCTGACATATAAAATAGTGAAGAAATCACATCCATACTGCTACTGCTGCTAGAGCTTATTGATAACAAATACTTATCAAGCAATGCCACTATATACCCAGTGCTATGCCAAGTATTTTGCATACTTTACCTAAATGAATTCTAATAGATTATTGTCAAGGTTAGTATTCAAAGTACTTAATAACAGACATGGCACACATACAAACCACCCAAAGTGATTTTGACCATTAATAACCCATAGACCTGAAAACATTTGTGCCACCTAAATATCATCTCTGGTCCTAGGTACTATTATTTGCCTAATTTTATAGATTAGGAACAGAGGCTTAAAAAAATTAAATAGTTTCTCCAATATAATTTCTCCAAAATTCATAGCCAGTATAAGATTGAAACTTTGTCTATTGAACTTAAGTCAAACTCTCAAACCTTTGCTCTAATCACCACATAGACTCTGTTGTGTAGGATTTTGGCAGTTGTTAAAAAATATGTGTTGGACAAGAGGATTTATCTATAATGCCAATATAGTCTACTGAAGCTGGGAGTGACTTTGGGGCTTGTAACCCTATACTACAATTTTACAAAATATGAAACAGGAGTCTAAAAAAATTAAGTTATGCTCTTATTTATAGTCTTTTCGTTCTTCTATCATTTTATCTGGAGTCTCCAAGTGGTGCAAATGGCTGATGCACTTGATTGCTAATGGGAAAGTTAGAGGTTTGAGTCCGCTCAGACTTGTCTTGAAAGAAAGGCCTGGAGATCTACTTCTAAAAAAATCAGCCATTGAAAACTCTATGGAGTACGGTTCTGCTTTGATCTGCATGGGGTCCCATGAGTCAGAGTCAACTCAATGGCAAATTTTTGAAAAGTCATTTTTAAATCATTTTACCTAAGGCTTATATGTTCGATAGAAGAAATACTCTTTCACTTATTGTTGGACTTAAATTGGTAGAAACATTAGGCAAGGGATAGTAGATCTGGGAATGTCTGATCGTCTGCAGGTATTCATTTCAAACATAATTTAAAGGTAGAACAATTTAGAAATCATAAGTGAAATATCTGGGTTTTTTAGTGGATTTACCCACGTAGGTAAACACAGAAGATATTAAAGGACTGTGTTGGTTAAACTCGTGTATTTCCTACTTTACCAGCAAAATGGAAGGATTGCTAATAAGGACTGATCTGTCCAGAAGACTAACAGTAGGCAGCCAGGGTGGCTTTTTATACCTCTTTCTCTACTCTCTGAGCTCTCAACTTTTCAAGAGTTTAAAGAAAGAGAAGGTTTGGATTCCAGAGTAATGTTGCCTTAGTCATAAGTTTTTTATTTACTCTCTAAGTATCTTGGCTTTTTCTTTATTAGACCTTGTAGAGTACTTTATATCGCCTACACCTTAGCTTATTCCTTGCTTATACATCATCCATGCTTGCCACTTATATCTGCACCAAGTGCCTACATACTTCAGACTTAACAACTCAATCCGTTCCTTTTCTAAAACTTAAATCATTTTATCCCTTAATAAACTCTTACCTGCTGTCTTAGGCTGGGTCCTCTAGAGAAGCAAAACCAGTGAAGTATATATATAAATAGAGAGGAAGAGAGATTTATCTCAAGGAAATGACTCACACAGTTGTAGAACCTGGTAAGTCCTAAGTCCATGGGTCCAGCACCAAGCTGGAGACTTCTTCTGACTCATGCAGCTGCAGGGGCTGATGAACCCAAGATTGGCAGGTCAGACAGCAGGCTGCTGGCTCACAGCCTGAGGAGGCTGATGAATCCCAAGATCACAGGCAACGTGGCAGGCCACTGGCTCAAGTTCCAAAAACTGGAAGTCAGTGATGACGAGCCAGATGCAGGATTCAGAGCAAGCAAAAGCCAGAGAGCTTTGCCAGAAAGTCCATATATATTGGATGCAGACCATGCTACTCAGGAAATCCCCCTTACAACTGATAGGGTGATCACATCATATCATATCATGGAGATGTTAGATTATATCACAAAATGGTGGATAACTACATAATTACATAACTGCCAAATTATATCATTAGGTAACTGCCAAACTACACCATTACATAACTGCCAAATTACATTATTACATAACTGTTAAACCACTGAGAATCATGGCCCATCCAAGCTGACACACAACCTTAACCATCACACTTGCATTCTGCATTTTCTGAGTTGAAATAATATGATGAATCAAGGGAATAAGCACACAATTATTTCCTTAGGATTCAATAATAAAAAAGAAAAAAAAAGAAGCATTCCTAGGGATATGGAAAAAGGCCTGCTTTTTTTTAGCTAACTTGCCTAATTTGGGAGTCAGAATGTTCATGAAATTGTGATGAACACAAACTTATGCTGGCTGAACTATTGAGGACAGACTATTACTGAGCTTGCCGATAAGAGTTAAATCAAAAAACCACCACCAGCATCAACACAACACAACACCAATGGCACTTAACCATTTTTCTGGTATGTAATATACTTTCCTTTGGTTTCTTTTTTTTCTACCCTTCTCTCTTTTTCTCCATAAATACAAGATCCTCCTGAGAATTCACCCCCTAAATAGATCCACAGGCATCCAGTCCATTTTAAGAGAAACAAAAAAAAAAAAGCTCTGCCTTCATGAATATACATTAAAATGGATTGAAGGACTCCATCCTGCCCATCTGACTGTCAGTATTCATTGTCTAATAGAATATTGAATTATTTTCTTCAAGGTTCCTTGTTCAAAAATCAATGTTCTGCTAGACTGAGCAGACTGACAGCAGTGTAAGACTTGCTGGATCAACAACCAGATGCACTCAGAATTGGAATCCAAGGCTGTCTCTGCTAAAACTGAGGGGAATAAGGAAGAAAAAAATACAATTATGTATGTTTCATTTGTAGTCATGAGGATTTTATAGATTTTTGGAGAAAGGGAAAATATTGCTCAACTCAAGAGGATATTAATTCAAATAAACGGATTAAAACTATCTCTTAATTACTTTTAGGGATGGATGAACTTGCCATATTTTGGGTTTGTTGAGTATCTCAAATGTTTTCCCAAATGTCTGGAGTTAAAAAAAAAAAGCTTCCTCAGCTACTTTTGTTCTACAGATCTTGCATAATTAAAATGAAAATAATTTGGCTTGCAACTAAGAAAACATGAAATACTTGGTTTTCTGCTTTTTCTTGTCAATGTTTGAAGTTTAGTTTCAAACTGAGGACTAAGTCTTTTAGAAGGTTTTTGTGTAACAAAGCAGCATTTAATTCTAGTACATAGATACAGCTTTTGCTATGTGAATATCACATTTATTATCAAAGAAGGGGGTGGAAATTCTACAAGACTACGTATTACGCATAGCCGTGTTGAAATAGTTTTAGACATAATCTATTGGATTGAATAAGAGTGCGATGCAGCTTTTACAGATACCCTCTGATTACACCAGCATTAACGAGATAAAACATTTTCTATAAAGGTTTAGTTAAATTAAATTTCTCTTTTGTATTAATATTTTTGGAAGCATCATTTTAATCAACTACTTTTCAAAGTATAAACAAGAAAAAGATTTTTTTAATGATATATTTGACCTAAATTTTATGTCTATACTGAAGCTAATAGAATGGAAACATTGAGTAAATTCTCAAGTGTAGTTGATATTACTTTATACATTTATCTATCTTCTAAAATGACATCAGCAACAGAGTAACCGAGTGACTTTCAGTGTGGCTAAAAACACTGCTCGCTATTCTATACTCAGGCCTCTGTCAAAACCAATTTCTGCTCAATGAACCCATTTTCATTATTGTTTCTTCTTGTACTTTTGGAGCTTATTTGAAATCCTAGCACAGAACTTAACAGTCATTGATCAAAAGAGTCTCATTCTATTGATGACAGTAATGTTTTTGTCTAAAAAGACACTCCACCTCTGAATATATCAGTCAAGAGCATCTTTGCTGTTGCCATGCCTTTCCAAATGCAGATGACACCATTTTTCAAATTTCTACAGAAGGTTACAGGCTCTCAAAAACACATTAAGACAAATGAAAAAACGGAACCCGGGGTAGGGAAGGGGAGAGTGTTGACACACCACAGGGTTGGCAACCAATGTCACAAAACAATTTGTGTATTAATTGTTTAATGAGAGACTACCTTGCTCTGTAAACTTTCACCTAAAGTACAAATTTAAAAAAAAGCATCCAGAGCTCGTTTTCATTTGTAAAACAGAAATGTCATTTTTACTGATTTTCTTAGCAATACACCTGAAATATTTTATCTAGTCTGATTTTCTTTTTCAGAGGGGAGATATTATGTATTATCTAAGAATACATTTTCATCATTGGTGACATTAGACGTCTAGAAACAATTAAACTGTGGCTGGTGAGTATGCTTCAAGGTTTAAAAAAAAATATTGGGCATCGTCATACGTTAATACCAACCAAGAGACACCTCTGGCACTAAGCTCAGGGTAATTTCATATAAGCACTTAGCTAAGCTTTGCTCAAGCTGATCAGGTCACTCGAACACAGCACAGTCTCAGATATGCTATGTATGGGCTATGATATATATATATATAAAAAGATTTCCCAAATCCAGCTCTACTATATTCTTACAGTCTGTTTTAAGAGAAAGAGTGCAACTATCACTGAGTTTCTTTAATAGCTTTGAAATTAAGACGTGCTAAGGTCTAAGGAAGCTAAAGAAGGTTGACAAACTCCTTTTGACTTCTCTTTAACAATGTATATACTCCATTAGGTTTTGAGCAAATACCCTGATTACTAAAATATGTCCTTCTCACCTTATTTCATATCACTTCAGTTTGACATTTCACAAATTATCTTCTTACAAGTCTTTGATTTTTTGGTTACTTTGTTTTGTTTTGCTCTGTTTTTAATTGCACAACAGGAATGACCCTAAAACAAAAACAGATGCTTTGAAATTATTAATGATTTGCTCACAATTGCTGAAGATACAGGAATCTAGAGAAATAGCTGCAACGTCCCTGCTAATGTGTGCCATTACAAAGATAACCATTACTATGCACTTGTGGTATTTAATCTGTATTATATTAATGTTCCCCTTCTTGTAAAAGCTGCTCTTGCCTCACATCTTTGTGCTGGGTGGTTTAAGATTCTTCTTATTTAGGTAACTTCTTTGTACCTGCTTTATATTGTAATGTTTGATTCTTTTCTGAGTTGTTTTCCATTCCTAAGTTTAAAACATCATGATGTCTCTTACTCCTTTTCCAGAAATGGGTATTTTATTTGGCCACATACCATTCAAGGCAGGTTCAATGAAACTTGGAACTGCTGAAAATGTTTACTAATCTTCGACTGCTATTTGCAGTTGGAGGTAACTGTCTCCTTACATCCCGTCCCCTCTCAACTCAATGAAAATGGAAATTGACAGAAACAATTTCTGGAAGGAAAGTGGAAAAAAATGAACAAAGGAGTTGAAAACATATATCCTCCTTTCCTACATTAAGGCTCCTGTGCATTTAGATCCTATCTTAATGATAATTCAAATGTATAAAATGTACACATTCAAATTACAAAAAGGAAATCATATAAAGCCACTTATTGTAGATGGTCTAACAATGACTGTTTGGAATAGTTCATTATATACGGACTATACGTGAGTCAATTGATTCTCAAAAGCCACAGTGACCAGAGGTAAAATTAATGATGCAAATTGAATTGAAAACGTTTTAGGATCTCATTACATTAAAACCTATAAACCGTCTTATTCTTCCATGGTTTTGGCAATGGCGGAGGTCAAAGAATGCGTAAATCATTTTAACGTAACAGATGAAACACATCATCTGCATCTCTTCATATCTGTGCAGTGAGCATTGGGCATTATCTGTTAAGTGAAAGACACAACTGACCAAAAAGAAGTTTCGAAGTCAGATCTTCTCAGGCTTCAGAGTTTTGTGTTCAGATATAATTTTATTACATTGGAAACTTAGAACAGTAGTTGAAAACAAGCACACTCACAGACAGTCTATGGACAAGTTCTGCACTTCTTTGTCATGCACAATGTATTAAAGAAAACTTGGGAGATATTATCTGTTTATCTTGAGGCTCTGCACCACTTGAAGAAGTGATGACAACATTGGATTCTCATTCCTCCAAGGCAACACTGGCTGAGACCAAGTAGTTCTTATCTTCTTTAGGTAAAATAAACATTACCATATTTGGCATAGTCCCTTCTGCTCCTTACTGTTTTGCAGTTGATTGACTTTACTCATTTACGTTAACTGCCTGATCCTCCAACCATTGAGTTTGCAACACTTTACATGGAAGGACTGGTTTTACCAAAATCCTTCTTAATCTGTCTACTGGGAATACTGGACTATTCTGAGACCTATATGTGACAGAAGCCTATTCCCAGATAGGCTCTGGATGGTGCATTGCAAACAATTGTTTTCAATCCTGGTTACACTCAAAGCCTTCTCCTATCACAAAAGTCCTATAATATGCGTTTTCCTAATACAAAATGAAATTTAAGGATAATAGAACCTATCTATGCCCATAACTAAACAAGCAAATACACGAACAAACAATGCAGTCAATACTATAAAGAGGAACTAAAAGGGTATAATATAAATGCTTGGTCATGAGTTCATTAGAAGACATAATGAAGTAGACAGATGCTCTACACCACTAAAGAGATTCTCTATGAAAGCGAAAGCTGAGAACACACACTGTGATATCTGTGTCCACATGTGTAGTTTTGAAGACTCAACAGAAAAAGGAGCATTGCCTTCAACAATGTGGTTTTATGAAATGGTAAATAATTCTTAACACCAAGTGGACCATAACAAATTATGGGTAACATTGTGAAGAATGGGAATTCCAGAACACTTACTCGTGCTCATGAGGAACCTGTACATAGATCAAGAGGCAGTTGTTCGGACAGAAAAAGGGGATACTGAATAGTTTAAAGTCAGGAAAGGTGTGCATCAGGGTTGTATTCTTTCACCATACCTACTTAATCTGTATGCTGAGCAAATAATCCAAGAAGCCGGACTATATGAAGAAGAACAGGGCATCAGGATTAGAGGAAGACTCATTAACGACCCACATTATGCAGATGACACAAACTTGCTTGCTGAACGTGAAGACGACTTGAGGGACTTACTGATGAAGATCAAAGACCACAGCCTTCAGTATGGAGTCACCTCAACAAAAAGAAAACAAAAACCATTACAACTGGACCAATAAGCCGCATCAAGATAAACGGAGAAAAGATTGAAGTTGTCAAGGATTTCATTTTATTTGGATCCACAATCAACACCCATGGGTAGCAGCAGTCAGGAAATCAAAAGACACATTGCATTGGGCAAATATGCTGCAAAGGACTTCTTTAAAGTGTTGAAAAGCAAAGATGTCACCTTGAAGACTAGGGTGTGCCTGACCCAAGCCATGGTATTTTCAATCACATAATTTGCATGTGAAAGCTGGACGATGAATAATGAAGACCGAAGAAGAATTGATGCCTTTGAATTGTGGTGTTGGCAAAGAATATTGAATATACCATGGACTGCCAAAAGAACAAACAAATCTGTCTTGGAAGAAGTACAACAAGAATGCTCCTTAGAGGGAAGGATGGCAAGACTGCGTCTTACATACTTTGGACATGTTGTTAGGAGGGATCAATCCCTGGAGAAGGACGTCATGCTTGGTAAAGTACAAGGTCAGCGGAAAAGAGGAAGGCCTCAATGAGATGGATTGACACAGTGGCTGCAACAATGGGCTCAAGCATGCTAACGATTGCAGGGATGACACAGGACTGGGCAGTGTTTCGTTCTGTGACATACACAAACTTTACCTCAGCTGAATGTTAAGAGCACATCCCAAATATTGTGCCAATCAAAACAAAACAATAAACATGCCCCAAATATCACTTAGTACTGGCCTCTGATAAGATACAATGATCTGATGTGAACAGCTTTCCAGGATTCCTAGGTAAATATGACCTGAAAGGGAAATAACTGATCTTTTTAAGTTCAGACTGATAGAGAAGGAAAAAAAAATCTTCTTTAGGTAGTTTGCAGTTTACTAAATTTGGATATTTATAATTCACAGAAATATCCCTTTCTTTAACTCAAATAATTTCTAAGTATTTGTTCTCAAGTAGTTTCCATTTTTTGAAGTTCTTCAACATGACAAATATTCCTGTGAATATTTTTTAGAAATTTGAAAAGAAATTATAACTCTTATATATGCTTATATATGCTACAAAATAAAGAACTATTTTTAGTTTAATTGCTAGTAAAAATGTTTAGTTTTAGGTAAGTTCATAATTCTATATAAGTATCATTTTAAATCTGTTTATAATAATGATGATATATAAAGATAACTGATGTTTTCCCCATTTAATAAATGATATATAATGCTTGATTTATTTAATCATTCTCAGAGGAAATTTGATCTGTAAACATAGGTTCTAAAAATGACATTGGATTTGGTGTTGCTGAGGGCTAAACGTAGATTGAAATTTAACTGCTTGTTACATGATAAAATATACTCGTTTAAAGATTCTAAGTTTAGGATTCAAGTATTTTGCAATAAAATAACTTATTTGTATAGTTTGTATTTCTTTTTCTTTTGCGTTTTGCTTCTAAATATGAAATGAGAAGATTTTAGTTCTTTGTAAGCATCCCCCAGATAACACATTGTGGCTATGGATAGTCCTGATTCTTAAGAATAATTTTTCCAAGGATATAATCATGTGTTTTTCTTCTTTTTTTGTTTGCTGGATATTACAGATATTTTAATGTATCATAGAAGAATTTTGACTACATTAATCCAATTTCTGACTTGGTGAAGGCTCTCCTGAGGCAAATTTACACAATTCTTACCCTTTTTTATTTCTCCTTCCTTGTATTCTAACATCAGTGTTCTTTATATTACAAACAATGATCTATTATGAGCATAGAGTAAACATAAATTAAACAATATTTGGATATAGAAAAAATATTAAAGTTACGTCATTGCTGTTGCTGTGGAGTTGATTCCAACTCATAGCGAACCCACGTACAACAGTGAAAATCCCTGTGACATTTCACAATGGTCACGGTTCATCTGTGTGAGAAACCTCTGAGTGCCTAGGTCACTTGCATGACCACCTGATCTTCAGATAAGCTAGATATGCTCACTTGGTGTGCACTAGGTGGATTCTAAACTTGTAATTGGTTCTGTTTCAAAGGGAAAACAAAAACAAGTTTCTTAATTAAAAAAGAGAGAAATTGACAACGTTCACCACCAACAACACTTTGCCGAGGAATTTAATGTCTCTTTTTCTAATTCTGGATTACTGCTTGTGACAGAGGTCAGAAATGTCTCGAGTAATCAAAATACATTTTAACTTTTAAATTATGACTTTTATCCCATTTTTTACCCATTTTCAGTGCAATACAATAATCTGAAAGAGTCCACAGGGGGACAAAGGAGAAGCAAACTCTTTCAGTAGTCCAGAAATTATACAAAAAACTCTAAGTGCTAAAAAACAATCTGGGTTATAGAATGTCCAGTGTTTTGGTAATTTTTTGTCTTTTTTTTTTTTTGGTTGCAATTAACAGGGACATTGGAATTATTTAGCATTGGAGAACAGAGTGCAAGAGTGCATTAATCTTTAAATGATAAAAACCTAATATATATAAACCTATTGCTTTTGACTCAATACCTACTCAGTGAACCTATGGGACAGAGTAGAAATGCCCCATAGGGTTTCCAAGGAGCAGCTGGTGGATTCAAACTGCCAACCTTTTGGTTAGCAGCCATAGCTCTTAACCACTGTGCACTGTGTATATATCCCTATAATAAATGACCTATGTATATATATGTATATATCACTATAATAAATAACCTTTGTTTTGATATATATGGAGACCCAGGTGGTACAGTGGTTAAGTGCTACAACTGCTAACCAAGAGGTCGGCAGTTCCAATCTGCCAGGCGCTCCTTGGAAACTCTATAGGGCAGTTCTACTCTGTCCTATAGGGTCGCTATGAGTCAGAATCGACTCGAAGGCACTGGGTTTGGTTTTGTTTATATATATATATATATATATATATATATATATATATATATATGAATCCCTGGGCAGTGCAAATGGTTAATGCACTCTTCTAACCAAAGGCTGGAGGTTTGAATCCACCTAGAGGTGCCTTGGAAGAAGAACCTGGTGATCTGCTTCCAAAAAATTGGCCATTGAAAACCCTATGGAACACAGTTCTACCGTGACACATGAGGCCACCATGAGTCAGAATCAACTTGACGGTGACTGGTTTTTTTTTATTTATACTACAGATACTATCAGATACTGATATATTCCAAAACTGGCCACATTTTTGGTCCCACATGCTCTTCTAGAACTTTCCCACTCTCCATCGAAAGAGTCTATCCTCCCCCTTGAAATTAGGCAGGCCTTTGTGACAGCCTTGACAGATCGGATGTGGGGGATATGACGCTGCATGACTTCCAAAGTTAGGTCATAATAGCTAACATGACTTTGACTTGGATCTCTTCCTCAGGACACTCATCCTTAGGAACAAACCACCATGCTGTGAGGAGGCCCAGGCCACATGATTTTATTAGTAGCCAACATCCACAACCTAGATCTTAGCATAAAGTCAGCATCCATCACCATAAATGTGAGTGAACACAGAGGGGAGCAGAAATGAGCTATTCCCCACTGAGCCCTCTCCAAATTAGGAGGGGAAATGAAGGCAGAGGGAACTGGGCAATATGATTTTTCTTTTTCCTTGTTGCCTCTTCCAATGTATATATCTTTACTAGTCTCCATAGCTATACATTGTGAGGAGGGAGAGACAAAAAAAATCCTACTTTAAAACTTTTCACCTGTGTGATAATATCCTGGTTAACATAAAGATTACAGCCTAGAAAACCCTCTGGGGCAATTCTGTTCTGTCCTGTGGCGGGAACTGACTCGGTAACATCAGACAGCAACAATATATTCATGCCATCAGTACTTCTAAGTCTCAGAGACTACCTGGAATAAGATATAATTATTAAATACCACCCTGGTGGTGTAGTGGTTAAGTGATATGGCTGCTAACCAAGAGGTCAGCAGTTCAAATCCACCAGGCACTCCTTGGAAACTCTATGGGGCAGTTCTACTCTGTTCTATAGGGTCGCTATGAGTCGGAATCAACTCGATGGCAGTGGATTTGGGTTTTTTTTTTTTTTGACTAATATGTATATTATGTACATTATGTATCATGAAACCCTTATGCAAATATATTTTAATGTAATTAAGACAGATAAGGCCACTGAGAATCTGTTTCTAGAACGATTTTATTGAAACCATTTTATGAATACCAAGCTCAAGGTATCTGTTTCTGACAAGTTTTTAATGTATCAAAATTTATAAATTAAATAATTTTAACAGTTCTTTCAAATCTTTTACTTAGGATATTTCTAATGGATTAAAGCAGATACGCTGCATTTATTTTGGTCTCTAGTTCTAGAATGGTGCTTATTTGTTGAAATGAACACGTGCATAAGACTTTTAAAACTGATTTTTAATTTATCATTTGCTCAGAGTGAGCTATTTACTTCCTTTTATTTAATAAGATAATTATAGAATAGTAATATATTGTAATAATTGTTTTATTATTATTTCTTAACGAAGAATGCTTATCTCTTGTGGATATTGTGAAATCATTCACTTTTCAGCATCTTTAAATCCTTCTATGAAAAGTGTCATATAATATACTACATTGTTGTGATTCTTTATCCCTTTCTAAGCTGTCATCTTAGTTGTCAATTTTCCTCTGGGAATGTTGTAAAGATGTTTTCGCAGAGCATCATAGTAGGGCTTTAAACTAAGTGTCTAAAACCATTCACTAGGAACACAGGGTAAATTGGGTTACGTTGGAATGACAGTATATTCATTTGCAAGTCGCCTGACACAGACATTTCAACAACTTAGCTTTAGCATTTGCAGTCAGCTCCCAGCTGCAGAGGGAAATTCAATGGCCTCATTATTGTGCCTGAGCTGAACTGTGTCAGGCAGGAGGAGGAGATCCAGAGTCGGAGGCAGATTGGGGCCTTCCGGTTCATCTGCAGTTTGAGCTGGTTCAGCAGCAGCCCCAGAGTAGGAAGGCAGGATAGCATCAGCTGTTACGTGCAGCTCTGGTTTGTCCGCAAATCCTAAACGAATAGCAATTTTCATCCTTTGAGGCGAAGAATTCTTTTGAACCTCGGTTGGATTCAGGGATCACAGGGATCAGCTTGACTCCTGGAAGCAGGATGTGCTCATTCAGAGGCAGCAGCTTTGGCATCCAAAGAGGATTGTCAGAGTCTATTTTCCTTTTAGCAGCAGGAGTAAGTACTGTAAAGAAACAGGGCTCAGGGAGGCTGCATGATGCATAAACAGTATGTAATCCACTGAATGTGCTGGGAATTACAGAAGAAGGAGTTCAGGAACAAAATTCTGCTGCTGCTGCGCTGTGTGGGGACACCTCTACTCTGTGTAGCCCACTGCTTGCTAAACAGGCTCTTGTTTTTCAGAGGAAATAAGGTGCCCCATGCACATTATGCTGACTTCTGTTCATGGCAAATCTAACCTCCATGATTTACCAATAGCAATAATAATAAGAACCTGTCACTGAATTCTACACTAATACATCCCTTTCTTTACCCTACTAAATCATATCACTTATTAAATATATTAAAATATTTAGAAAATGGGGGCGAGGGGGAAGGCTGTGGCTTTACAACACAAGCATGGATATAAGCAAAAAGCAATGCTGGGGGTGGCAGGGATGCTCCTGCTTTATGCACAAGAGAGAATTCATCAAAGAATTAGCTTAACCGTTGTGTGAAATATAAAATATTTCCCTGGTGATTTGCCTTATAGCCAGCCTTTTACTCTTTGAGTAGACTGGCAAACAGGATGGGCAGAATAAATAAAGAAGACTATCATCAATCATTGGAGATATTTATGGTAGAGAACTGTTTTCTTCCTTCTTTGTCATTTGTTTAATGGCCCACACAGCATGACTCCTGAAGGATCTGGCTCCAAGCCCTAAAGGCACAGGCCCAAAACCTAGCGCATGCTCTCCTCATGCTAATTTACCAGCATATTCAGAAGAAGGAAATTGAACATAGGAAACAGCAATAGAAAGAAGTGCTGGACCAAACATAATACTTGCAGCTGCGTTTCTGTTTCTGAGAGAGCTCTGATTTGCCTTCTCTTCACTGCTGCATTTCTAGGAGAGCGAGTTTGGCGTGTGCTTCCACATGGCCTTCTTCCTGTGGAGGAAAAGAAATGGCAGGAACCTCATTAGCACATTTGAAAAATGCCCTCTTATTTCTTAATGAAAAGAAAAGATTTTAGGCCATTTCACAGGATAATAAAATAATGAACAGCAATTAGTCAAACCTCTTAGAAAAAAAGAATGTTTCCTGGTATGATAACATTTGTCAGCACATATTCTGCCATTTAGGCAGAAAAGTGCCTTTCTTTCATTGCCAGCGTTGTGACTTACAATTTCCAAACATTTTCCAGTGAGAAAAATTGCATAATATGTACTCTGTGCTGCTACTTTAGTCGTAGAAGTTAAAGTTTAAGAAGAAGATGGTATAAATGTTTCAGTTGACTGATTCATTATGACATTTCAAGATATTGTTTGCTTGCCTTTGTTTTTCTCCCCAAACTGGTGGAATTAGTTTTGAAACAACGACTCTGCTATACATAATGATCCCATATTGGGAGTCAGTAGCCAATATTTTGAGTTTTGCTCACCACTTAGGAATATTCAAATGTATGGGTTCCAAAAGAATGTGAACTACTGAATACTGGCAATATGCTTCCCTGAAACTGAATTACTAAAA
Organism: Elephas maximus indicus; assembly: GCF_024166365.1. NCBI lineage: Eukaryota > Metazoa > Chordata > Mammalia > Proboscidea > Elephantidae > Elephas > Elephas maximus. The sequence continues at coordinate 70,928,944 of NC_064826.1, read as the reverse complement.
TTTGCTATTGTTGGTAGCCTTCTGCCAGTTTGTATCTGAAGAGCTCTAAAGGCCAGGGAAAGGAGAAGGAAGATGAAAGACAAAAATGCTTTGAATTGTGCTTCCTCAAACCTAAGGAGGTGAATCAGAACATGGAGATAACAAGCTCTTGGATCATGGAATATAGCATTACGATTACCTTTACAAGAAACCCAAGATTGCCTAGAGTGTTCCTTTAGGACTCAAAAGTCTGCATTATATGCTGAATAACGAAAACCAAACCCATTGCCTTTGAATCAATTCCGACTCACAGTGACTCTATAGGATAGAGTAGATCTGCCCCACAGGGTTTCAAAGGAAGAGTTGGTGCATTCAAACTGCCGACCTTTTGGTTAGCAGCCGAATGCTTAACCACTGTGCCGCTAGGGCTCTGAATAATGAAAACGGATCTAATGTTGCTATATTAAACATGCCTTTCCTAGCACGTACCTGGTTCTAAACACATTTTAACATTCATTCAATAGGCATTTGTTGATCTTCCATTATGCTGAAGAATATTTGCGAGAGGCTAGAAGGGCAAAGAAAATATGATCTCTGCCAAGTATATAAAGACCAGTATATTCAAAGATAGAATGTTCTTGTTCAACAACAGTGGTACAAACAGTATTGTGATGGTTAATGTTATGTGTCAATTTAGTTAGGTCTCGATTCTCAGTATTATGTGATTATCCTCCACTTTATGATCTGACAAGGGGAATTTCCTTGGGGGTGTGGCCTGCATCCAATATGTATGGATGCTCTGGCAGAGCTCTCTCTCTGTCTTGGTCCTGTCTCCTACTCATCATCATTTGACTTCCAGCTCTTGGGACTGAGCCAGCAGCCTGCCTCTTGGCCTGCAGATTTTGAGATTTGCCAGCTCCCGCAGCCCCATGAGCCAGAAGCTTGCGATCCAACTTGCCAATTTTGGATACATCATCCCTTGCAACTACGAGTGTCAGGAGAAGCCTCCACCCTGATGCCTGACCCACGGATTTGGGACTTACCAGCCTCCACAACTGCATGAGCCATTTTCTGGAAATAAATCTCTGTCTCTCTCTCTGTTTCTATCTCTGTCTCTCTCTCTCTCTTTCTATCTATACACTTCTCTGGTTTTGCTCCTCTAGAGAACGTAGCCTAAGACAACTGCACAATGGATAACCAAAGAAAATGCCATTAATTTTAACAGGTTTAATTTTAGAAAGCAAAGAGTTGGCATTTGAATTAAGCCTAGAAGAATATCAGAAATATCCAAAAAGTGAGAGAAAACATGAGCAAAGGAACTGAATCGTTAAAGCTCATGCTATATCCTAACATGACTGAATTATAGAATGCATGAAGAGAATAGCAGTGTAAGTATGAAAACATTAAGAATGAGTTGATTGGTCAATAAATGACAGTGAAATCTGAATTAGAGCACAGGAAAGTAATACAACCAGTGTTTAAAATGCATTTTGGGAGACAACAGGACATAATTCAAAAAAATTGGTTATGAATTTTAGAAGAGACTTGGATCATATCCTGTGTATTCCACTCAACCATGGAAGCATTTCTTAGCCTCTCCAAGACTCAGTTCCCTCAACTGTAAAACCTATACAACAGGTTTTATACGGAAGACTTAACTGAGATGCTACAAATGCCTAATAGTCAATAAATGGCAGGTACTATTATTATTATTGGAGCCCTGGTGCACAGTTGTTAAGAGGTACCACTGCTTATCAATAGGTCAGCAGTTTGAATTCACCAGACACTCCTTGAAAACTATATTGGGCAATTCTGCTCTGTTCTATAGAGTTGCTATGAATTGAAATTGACTCAATGGCAGTGAGATTATTATTATTGCTACTGTTATTAGCTGTGTTATTATTATGTAGTCTTATATAAAGTAGGAGCCATAGTTTTTTGTTAAATTTTATGGAAGGAATTGAAAGGTATGTTAACCTCACTGTAAATTGTTTGTTAATTGGAAAATCTATTTTGAAGAAAGCTGCCATGTTATAAAATCAGCTTTAGAAGATTCAGTCAAGCAATGAGAAGGTTGTAGTGGAGAAAGGAGACCAGCTAGAAGGGCTCCAACAGTAGACTGAGGATGAGTAAGTGAGAGAGACAGATAAAGCACAGAAATAGAAAGTATAAGCATTGCATTTGACTATGCAAAGTAAGAAGAGGATAAAATATTGATTAAATTTCTATCATAGAAAATGGAATCAAAATAAGAGATAATATTTTAGAGAATATGCAGTGTGTTCAGTTTTCCTTTAGTGCTTTAGGTGCCAGGCAATCTGAAATTTCAGTCTTAAGTAGAACAGAGATAATATTATGGCTGATAAAGATTTTGGAGTTATCTGCACAAATTTCATCATGAAAATGGATGCAATTTTCCAGGTAGAGGGAGTATTATGAGAAGAGACCAAAGTTAGAACTTTGAGGAATTCCAACATTAAAAAATAATAATAAAAAAGAGAAAATAAAGATTTAAAAAATTGAGTCACACCACATATATATTATTTAGATACAGGTGCCATATGTTAGGAAGAATATGATCTATTAGAATCACTGTAAGAGAATACAAAGAGACTCAGAACGTGAAGAACAGGTGAAGCGAATAAGAGAAGTAAAGTCTCAAGGGGCTGTAAATTCTTGGAGGACTGCTCTATGGAAGAGGCACTTGGCCTCCTCCTCCTCTTAGAGCTTTGGTGAAGTTTTCCTTAACCCACCTGTTATAGTGGATACCTTCCTTTTATGGTTTCCATGAAACTTTGTGCAGCCGTATAACAATTATCACATTGTTTTTTATTTATTAGGTTATTTTATGGATTCCATATATCAGATGGGCTCCTTAAGGACAAGAAATGGTTTTGTATAAGTGTGTCTCAACAGATGTGTGGTGTTGCTCCGAGAGGCCAGGGAATGTGTCTGTGTGATTTGCTACTATACTTCCAATGTTTAGTGCCAGATCATATTCTTAGAGGTTCAAAATGAGAATTTAGTAATTGGGTAATTGGATGTAATAATGAATGAATGGATTGTTTGAAGAGGAAGTGACATCAGAGTTTGACCTTAAAGGATCTTTAGGATTTCAACATTTAAGAGGTCTATTAAGAAAAAAAGGAAGCCTAATTCAGAACAGTAACACAAAAAAAAAAAGAAAAAGAAAAAAGCACTGAAAAGGTGAATTCAAGAGCAAGCATCTAAAAATTTACTTTGGGACTTTCTTAATTTGAGATGCTCACAGCAATCCAGGTAAAGATATTGTATTAGTTTCCTAGGGCTGCCAAAATAAAATACCACAAATTGGGTGACTTATAAAAACAGAAATATGTTGTCTCACAGTTCTGGAGGCTAGGAGTTCAAACTCAGAATGTTGGCAGAGATATGTTCTCTCCAAAGGCTCTAGGGAGAAGACCCTTTCTTGCCTCTCTCACCTTGAAAAGAAAGAAGTTAGAGATATACAAACAGGACAAATTGATAGGTCAAGGAGCTAGAGAGTGATGAAAGAGTTGCCATTATGAACATGGCTGAAAAACCTACACTTTGAGGAAGATGGTATCTCCATATCTAATACAGGAGAACAGAATCTTGGAAAATTTATTGAAGTGGAGGACAGGAACTTGGAGAATGTTTCTGTTTGGTCACCTGAATTTTCAGGGTCATCCAGATCATCTGCTAAAGGCAACGTTTTGGTCTTGTTCAAAAGAAGGAGTGATAACAGTTTAAAAGAAGCTCTGTGTTTGAATACATGTGGTAGTTGATAGGAGTGAAGCAAAGAACCGCTGTCAAACAACTTGAAAGACCCAAATGAGTCTGTAGAACCTAAATACATAATGGAGTCAGTCGGAACCATGGGGCAATTTTTTTACCAGTGCTTAGCAGTGGGGAGAGAAGAAAACGGCAAGTCGAGTTGTCCTAGGAATAGGGAGTGGCTAAGAGAATAATGGCAAGCAGGGGAGTGAGATAGTGTTCTCAGCAGATACAGGTGCAAGTGAATTCAAGGAACAGTGTTATGGAATAGTATATTCAGAGACTCAAGGGGCAGAAGATTTAATGAGGTCCAAAAGCAAGTGTGGTGAAACCAAAAATGAGAAAGAAGGTAGAGAGAAAATTATTGTTAGAAAACAGGGATTTTCAAATTGGAAATTGGAGACGAGATGAGAATACAACCTTGGAAGTTAGTACAGCTCCAAAGTGGGAAAATGTACTGGTGGCAGCATTTTTAGTTTTTATAATAGTCCAGTTAAGTATATTACTCTTTTCCTTGATTTTTTTTCTCTGCCATGAAAATTAGGGTGGAAAACAATAACAACAATATATTTTTAGACAGGGCTGTATCCAGGCAACGACTCAATAGAACTAGTCATTCACATCATCCTCAACATTGTTCTTTATCTTTTAAGAAGCCTTGGCTTAATTCTAAAATTATTTCTGCTATGTGGGCAAGCATTATCATTCCTACTTTACAGATGAGATAAAAGAATGTGAGATTATTGGACCTGGAATTGATAAATGTCAAAGGAAGAACTTGAATCTCAGACTTTTGGATCGAAGCTTAGGGCTCTATACTTACTTATATTTACCTCATGGCTTTCTGTTTAAGCTACAGTACTGTTTCATTTACCCCAGATCTGAAGCAGTCACTTGGCAGAAATCAGCCTTTCCCTTTTGAAGTTAAGGGACTTAATATTCTCAGAGAATTTAGAGGTAAATTGGTTTAAAAAGTATAATGCCTGATTATTAGAGAGTATATGAAGTCTCTAACAGTTAGGATATGTCCACGTGTTCAGAAAAAAAAAAAAATATGTGGTCCAAACACGGAGGAAATGAGTTTGTTAATCCCTAGAGAAAAGATTTTAGATACTTTGGTAACCTTATTTACCTTATTTTAGCCCTGGATGAGTTAATTGTGCTTGCCTGCAAAAAAGGATGATGGGAAAGGAAAGACTTAAAAGCAGCTGAGCAGTGCAGTAACACAAGCAAACAAATTATTGTGGCAAAATGCTCTTTTGTATAAAGCAATAGACAACAAAACACCAACTTTTTGCTGTGTATCTCTTATTAAAACAGACCAAGATAGTAGATTTTAAGCTAGTGCCAATTCAAAGGTCTTTACAAAGCTGTATCCCCAAACTGGGCAGTTCTGCCTCAGTCATAAAAAGTCCTAAGAAGCTTACTACTTCAGCTGTCTTTTAAGTGACAGGAATAACATAATAATTCATATTTATCTGTGCATATCCCAAGGACAGTCAATTTTTCAAGGATACTGCTCTTCTTAAAACCCTGGTTCCTTGCTATTCACAGAAAATATGTCTTAATTTTACCTCTGAGTTCATTGGCAGATTCAGTCACTACAATTTTATTAAACATTTGGAAGAGTAGCTTTCATTTTCTAGAGGCTGAGAAAGTGTATGCTTTTAGTTGGAAATGTGACTGATAATAAGAACGGTGAGATTCAGCCTATGACAGGTACAGAGTTTCAGCATCTCCAGGAGCAAAAGTGAGAGTTTAGCCTTTTGAGGGTACTGGTGCAGGGCCCCCGGTAAGTACAGTGTGAAAAACAAAACAAAACCTGTTGCCATCTGGTTGATTTCAACCCCTTTTGTTACAAGGCAGAACGGCTCCATAGGGTTTTCTTGGCTCTAATCTTTATGGAAGCAGGCCACTAGGCCTTTCTTCCACAGTGCTGCCAAGTAGGTTTGAACTGTCGACTTTTTAGTTAGTGGCTGAGTGCTTAACCATTTGAGCCACATGCTGATAAGAAAACTTATGTAACTATATATATATATACCAAAAAAAAACTAGTTTCTGTCCAGCTGATTCTGACTCTTAGCTACCCCATAGGACAGAGCATAACTGCCCCATAGGGTTTCCAAGGAGCAGCTGGTAGATTCATACTGCAAACCTTTTGGTTCGTAGGTAAGCTCTTAACCACGATACCACCAGGCTCCACACACACACACACACACACACACATACACATTTACATAATGTGCTTGAGAGGGTTCAAAGGAAATTATCAGTAATGTTGGGCTAGCATTTAACTACAGGTAGGGCGAGGATGTTTCCAGCTCATGTAATATAATGGTAATGAGATGGGAGAAAAACACTACTGTAAACCTTCCTCTGGTTTTAACCTTCCTTCCTTTCTCTCTTCCTGTAGCCAATAGCTTTTGCAGGCAAAACTCATTAATGCTGTAGTGTACAATTATGCTTTTTATTGTTTTTTGTATGCCTCCTAAGAAGACAATCATCCTTGGTATCAGAGTGATATTTCAGCAATTCTTTATAACCTCTTTTCAGTCCCCTATTATTAAGCATTTAAACCTTATTAATAATTTATGTCCACGTTTAAGTTACTGGTTGGAAATTCCTCTAAGATTTTACTTTATTAGCTTTTGAGTAAATGTTCCCCAAATCTCTCTGCATTTGGTTAAAAATGAATGTTATATATCCTTTGGTAAAACCTACAGAGTTAAGTGCCTAATAAAATACTACATGACTAAAATGACAATATTTTAGCATTATGCTGAAGTCTGAGGGTTCCCCTACAAAGGTATGAATCACTGGTTTTTCATTTCATAATTCTGTATTAATTGGTACTTGAGTCAATAAACCATAACATATAACTCTGGCTTCAGATAAGCTTTAATGAGATCCTGACCTTTGCTTGGATACTTCCATGACAGTGAAAGAGTTCAAGATAACCCTTTGAAGCTCAAATTTATGAGATAAATGTTCTTAGCTTTTCCTTATTTTAGACTGAGCTGATCATTGGGAATATTTCAGGGATTTATAATTGAGATTTGGAAGAAATTATTTTCTATTATGTCCAGTTCAGTTGGAGTTTAAATAGCATTAGTGTAACTCCTCTTTTTTTTTAACTTCTCTAGTTCATTATTTTACACCTGGAAATGAATTAGGGTTCAGAGAACACCAAAAGGCACACACTGGTCCTAAAAATATAGTATGAAAACCATTAAAGGACCACAGATGCCTTCATTAGATTGTCATAAAATCTTGTTTAGGTAGGACCAGATCCCATTCATCTTTTTTTAAATTTTTTGTCATATAGCACTGTGAAATCAGTGTGTATAAGCTGCATTTTCTTATTGAGTCGTCTTCACCATTAGAATTGGAGAATCACAATAATATTTTATAGTTCAAGCATTTTAAAGAAAGAGAAGCTAAAAAAAGTGAAATACAGAACTCTAAAAGTGTTTGGATGTATACCTGTAGAGAAATACAAATTTCAATTTGGAAGGGTTCAGGTAGTGTTTTTGTTGCTGTTGTTTTGAATCCAACTAGACTACAGAACCCCATTGAAAACATTGCATTTGAGTTGATGGAGAAGAAGTAGAGGCTGTCAACATGGACAAGCATGCATGCACACAGCCAGATGAGAGTCCTCAGATTAAAACACCTGTATAGCATCATTTCAGAGTCTTTATTCTGCATATGCACTTGACAGAATGGGACAGGTTCAATCAATAGCAGCCCCTGAAGATATCTCCTACTTTGACAAATCTGACATTGTTTTCTCCAGGTTTTCTTTCTGTTCTAGCTGCTCTTTTTCAACCAGGCTCTGTAAGATGTTTGGAAGAATAAAGAAATCTCCCAGGAGAATACTTCTCACTCCTTTCCACATTTAAAGCTGATGCAACTGTGTACTAATCAATCACTGATAAGAAAAGGAGTGAAGTTATATGCCATGTGCATCATCCAGTTCGAGATGGAAGACAAGACTTATGCATTTGCTTCATGTCCCACTTGAGTCACCACTGAAATAAAAGTAAACAGGTACAAAAAAATGAATAAATAAACTTGTGGCAGAGGAAAGAAGGAGAATGATAAAATAATAAAAGTCTGTAATTTGAGCATGGGTTAAAAATGAGCTAGGTGAAGAGGCAATGGCCTCTATTAAGGTAGCTACTGAAAAGGCAAGGAAAAAACCTTCCCAGGAGAACTTCAAAGAAGCTTGTGTTCAGAATCACTGATCCAAAGAAGGCTCAGAGTAAGAAGTAGATCTATATATGACAACTGCACAAGTTAGTAATGCCACAGTCCTACCTCTATCAGAAAAAAAAACCTCTACCCACCCTAAAACCCATTCACACATACACACACACACAGATTAGTGTCTGCAACCAACAAAAGTTCTCTGCCTGTTCACCCTAACCAGTAAACCTCACCCTGCCCAATACAGAGATCCTAGTGAGAATTTTCCCAACAGCAGAGGAAACAAGGGTCTTAAATATGAAAAAACAGCCAAGGATCCATAGATATATAAGGAAATTCAGAAGCATTTAAGACAGTATCCAGATAAACAAATAGAAAAATTGACCCTGAATGAGACAGAAATAATTCAGGGTGAAGTTAAAAAAAAAAAAAAAGAAAAATCTAACATATACTGAGATATTTGATAAGCCATTACACACATCAAGGAAAAAAAAGAACTGGCTGCTGTAAAAATTAAGCAAAAAGCAAAAAAGAAAATTAGATAAGAATCTATAACCACACCCATTGCCATCAAGTTGATTCCAACTCATAGTAACACTACAGGACAGAATAGGACTGCCGCGTATAGTTTCCAAGGCTGTAAATCTTAATAGAAGCGGACTGTCACATGTTTCTCCTGCAGAGTGGTTGATGGGTTTAAACCACAGTCCTTTCAGTTAGCAGCTGAGCCCTTAACCACTGCACCATCTATTAAATCCCATTGCTGCCGAGTTGATTCAGACTCATAGCGACCCTATAGGACAGAGTAGAAGTGCCCCATAGGGTTTTCAAAACAGTAATTTTTACAGGAGCAAACTGCCACATCTATCTCCCTTGCAGCAGCTGGTGGGTTCGAAATGTAAACCTTTTGTTTAGCAGCTGAAGGCTTTAACCACTGTACCACCAGGGTCCTTACTGCGTTACCAGGGCTTTCAAAGTAAGAAACAGAGTGACATAAAAATTAGACAGAGAACAAAATATGATTGCCAATAATAGAGAAACAGTATCAGTAGTAGTAACAAGGGTAGCCTCTAGAGCAAAACTGCCAGGGTTTGAATGTGTTCTTATTGATATCATGTGGCTTTGGTGGAGTGATCAAAGGCCTTTATTTCCTCATCTGTAAGAATGCAGATACTATTTAATTTTTTTTTTTAATCAAAAGATGTGAATAAAAATATGAAAAGCAAATCCAAACTGAGAAAGGATAACTAGACACATATATGATTAGGATGGAATTATCATTTAGGGTATATCAGGAAAGGCCTTGGTGGTGCAGTGGTTGAGTGTTTGGCTGCTAACCAAAAGATCAGCAGTTCAAAACCACCATCTGCTCCTTGGAAGCCCTGTGGGACAGTTCTACCCTGTCCTATAGGGTCGCCATGAATTGGAATAGACTCGATGGTAACAGGTTTTTGGTTTGATATATCAAGAATTCTTAAAATAAGGTATAAAGTGACACAAGTAGAAAACACCAAAATAGTATTTCAAAAAGGAAATACAAATAGCCAATGTACCCATGAAATAATGTACAACTTCTTAATCAGGAGAATGAAAATAAAAACAATAATGAAAAAATATGAGATGCCATTTTACATGTTCTAGAATGATTAGAAAATATTCTGATAATACCAAGTGTTTGTGGAGTGTGGAACAAGCAGACCTATTATATATTAGTGGTTGAACTTTACCATCTTTTAAAATTTAAGAAGTGCATCTTTTAAAACTGAGCATTTCCACTACTCAGTATGTAAACTAGAGCTGCATTTTTAAAATATGGGTCTCAATTTTAACAGTCCGACAAGCAAAATAGACTATAATAAAATACGTGTAATATACGACAAAATACAACATAAATATAATAGAAAACACTAGAGCACCTTTTAAGCAGTAAGAAGAAAGATTGTTTTGACAAACTTGTTGAGTTTTATGTGTGTATATGAACATATTAACACTTACACAGTGTTATGATGTGAAATGGGTCTTGCTGTGGATTGTGGCCTAAAAACTTTGAAAGCCACTCTCTAGGGAAATGGTTACACGTGTGAATCTACTACATGGGCAGGAATGATCATAACAGCATGGTTAGTAACAGCAAAGCAAAGCAAAGCAAACAAATAACCTCATGAGAGGAAGAATGGCTAAACAAACTGGTATATAGACAGAGTAAAGTATGATTCAGCAGTGAAAAAATGAACAACAGCTTCACACATCAACGAGGATGGATCTTAAACACCTAACGGTCAGCTGAAAACATCAAGTTTCAGAAGACTATAAATAGAATATACCATTTTGTAATACTTAAAAATAATCAAACCAGGCGGGGCCAAGATGGCTGACTAGGTAGAAGCTACCTCGGATCCCTCTTGCAACAAAGACTCGGAAAAACAAGTGAATCAATCACATACATGACACCATATGAACCCTGACCATCAAACACAGATCTAAAGAGTTGACCTGAGTGACAGACTGAGAACGAACAACCACGGGGAAGCAATGACTGTTTCCGGAGCCTGGAACCAGCGTCCCAGTCAGGAAACCTTGGTGCCGGGCTTTGGACTGGGTGCAGGGGAGCTGAGCACGGCTTCCTGTGATGGAACAAACACGGGGTGCAGCCCTAGCCCCCGAACTGACCTTGGGGAAGCCCGGCCAGTGCACACAGGCGGCGCAGCGACGTGGCTGAAAGGAGGAGAAGTCACCGGGAGGCAGCGACTGGTTTTGGAGCCAGGAGCGCGGCGTCTCAGCTGGGGAACCTTGGCACTGGGCTTTGGACTGGGAGCGAAGGAACTAACCGCGACTTCTGAGACAGCACAAGCACGGGACACGGCCTGACCCTCAGGGGCAATCTCAACCCAGCCAACACAAACAGGCTACACACCCCTCGGGAATCTCAGATAAAATAGTCATCCCACACAAGATAAGTAACATTGTCTATATTCTGGGGTGCTACTCTCTCCTATTTATCTGAACCCTCCCCTCCCCTTCCAGGCGGCTTCATTAACATTGGAATTTCCTGAACCAGAGAGTGAACTGCACTGCGGTTTTACTTTCTTTTTTTTTTTTTTGGTCTTTTCCTAACCCATTCTCCTGGCCTGAGAGAAGCAGCTACAAAAAACCCAGAGACCAAAAATCCTTCCCTAATTGGACTAAAAACACAGAACCAGCTCCAGCCAAACATATGTGATCCACAATCTTGGGCTTTCATCCCTACAGGGAACAACGTGGCTATTATAATACAAAGGCATTTCTGTTAGGGATCTGACTGTAATTGTTTTAGCAGATTACTGGAAACACAAGTTTCCCAGGTATGATATCTCTGCATATTCAACAGAGCCCTCACTGACCCACAACAGAGAACTGAGGGCTGAAGCTCCCCTGGACCACCTAGCATCCTGCCTTAGGGGTCTAAGGAGGGTGACACCTACCAATCTGTAGAGGTACTTGCATTGGGGGCCTAAGGTACAGCTGCAGAGCCCACACACCAAGGTGCTTTAGGAATAGAGACACACCTACCTCACTGGCACTTGGGGGAAGCCTGTCAGCATCCTGCCCCCCAGAGTGTGAACCCCAGCTACTACTAGAATTTGGTGGACACAACTATCACCACTACTTCTCTAGGTGGATAGATGACAGTCTGCACCACATACTTGATGACCCCAAATCAGATTCTACTAAAGAATAGTGAATGGACTCAGGCTTATATATCTGGTAACAGCCCAAACCAGCTGGTAATAGGACATAAGTGAGTCAAGGGCTACAACAATCAACACAGCACAATCTAGTAGCCCATCTACGTATATTGAAAGAAAACAAAACAAGATAAGACTCAGTGAGCAAATATAGAATAAATCACTACAATATCTTAGTGATGGCTCAGAGACAGCAGTCGATATCAAACCACATAAAGAAGCAGACCATGATTGCTTCTACAACTCCCCAAACGAAAGAATCAAAATCTTTCCCAAATGAAGATACAATCCTGGATTTGCCAGATACAGAATATAAAAAACTAATTTACAGAATGCTTCAAGACATCAGGGATGGCCTCAGAAATGAAATAAGGCAGTCTACAGAAAAAGCCAAGGAACACACTGATACAGCAGTTGAAGAACTCAAAAAGATTATTCAAGAACATAGTGGAAAAATTAATAAGTTGCAAGAATCCATAGAGAGACATCATGCAGAAATCCAAAAGATTAACGATAAAATTACAGAATTAGACAATGCAGTAGGAAGTCAGAGGAGCAGACTCAAGCAATTAGAATGCAGAGTGGGAGATCAGGAGGACCAGGGAATTGACACAAATATAGCTGGAAAAAAATCAGATAAAAGAATTAAAAAAGATGAAGAAACCCTAAGAATCATGTGGGACTCTATCAAGAAGAATAACTTGCATGTGATTGGAGCCCCAGAACAGGGAGGGATAACAGAAAACACAGAGAGAATAGTTGAAGATCTGTTGGCAGAAAACTTCCCTGACATCATGAAAGACGAGAGGATATCTATCCAAGATGCACATCGAACCCCATTTAGATAGATCCAAAAAGAAAATCACCAAGACATATTATCATCAAACTTGCCAAAACCAAAGATAAAGAGAAAATTTTAAAAGCAGCCAGGGAGAAAAGAAAGGTCTCCTACCAAGGAGAATCAATAAGAATATGCTCAGACTACCCAGCAAAAACCATGCAGGCAAGAAGGCAATGGGATGACATATATAGAGCACTGAAGGAGAAAAACTGCCAGCCAAGGATCATATATCCAGGAAAACTCTCTCTGAAATATGAAGGCAAAATTAAGACATTTACAGATAAACACAAGCTTAGGGAATTTGCAAAAACCAAACCAAATCTACAAGAAATACTAAAGGAAATTGGTCAGAAAACCAATAATATCAGATACCAGCACAACACGAGGTCACAGAACAGAGCATCCTGATTTCAACTCAAATAGGGAAATCACAAAAACAAATTAAGATTAATTAAAAAAAAAAAAAACACTCAAAACAGGGAATCATTGAAGTCAATATGTAAAAGATCGCAATAATCAAAAAGAGGGACTAAATACCGGTGGCATAGAACTGCCATATGGAGAGGGATACAAGGTGATATAGGACATTACAAGTTAGGTTTTTACTTAGAAAAATAGGGGTAAATATTAAGGTAACCACAAAGAGGTATAACAACTCCATAACTCAAAATAAAAACCAAGAAAAACATAATGACTCAGCAAACATAAAGTCAAATACTATGAAAATGAGGAGCACACAATTTACAAAGAAAAACGTCTCAGCACAAAAAAGTAAGTGGAAAAATGAAATTGTCAACAACACACATAAAAAGGCATCAAAATGACAACACTAAACACATACTTATCTATAATTATGCGGAATGTAAATGGATTAATGCACCAATAAAGAGACAGAGAGTCTCAGACTGGATAAAGAAACACGATCCGTCTGTATGCTGCCTACAAGAGACACACCTTAGGCTTAGAGACACAAACAAACTAAAACTCAAAGGATGGAAAAAAATATATCAAGCAAACAATAAGCAAAAAAGAAGAGGAGTGGCAATATTAATTTCTGACAAAATAGACTTTAAACCTAAATCCACCACAAAGGATAAAGAAGGACACTATATAATGATAAAAGAGATGATTGACCAGGAAGATATAACCATATTAAATATTTATGCACCCAATGACAGGGTTGCAAGATACATAAAACAAATTTTAACCGAACTGAAAAGTGAGATAGACATCTCCACAATTATAGTAGGAGACTTCAACACACCACTTTCGGAGAAGGACAGGACATCCAGTAAGAAGCTCAATAGAGACACGGAAGACCTAATTGCTACAATCAACCAACTTGACCTCATAGACTTATACAGAACACGCCACCCAACTGCTGCAAAGTATACTTTTTTTTCTAGCACACATGGAACATTCTCTAGAATAGACCACATATTAGGTCATAAAACAAACCTTTGCAGAATCCAAAACATCGAAATATTACAAAGCATCTTCTCAGACCATACGGCCATAAAAGTGGAAATCAAAAACAGAAAAATTGGGGAAAAGAAATCAAATACTTGGAAACTGAACAATACCCTGCTGAAAAAAGACTGGGTTATAGAAGACATTAAGGAGGGAATAAAGAAATTCATAGAATGCAACGAGAATGAAAATACTTCCTATCAAAACCTCTGGGACACAGCAAAAGCAGTGCTCAGAGACCAATTTATATCGATAAATGCACACATACAAAAAGAAGAAAGAGCCAAAATCAGAGAACTGTCCCTACAACTTGAACAAATAGAAAGTGAGCGACAAAAGAATCCATTAGGCACCAGAAGAAAACAAATAATAAAAATTAGAGCTGAACTAAATGAATTAGAGAACAGAAAAACAATCGAAAGAATTAACAAAGCCAAAAGCTGGTTCTTTGAAAAAATTAACGAAATTGATAAACCATTGGCCAGACTGACTAAAGAAATACAGGAAAGGAAACAAATAACCCGAATAAGAAACGAGATGGGCCACATCACAACCGACCCAACTGAAATTAAAAGAATCATATCAGATTATTACAAAAAATTGTACTCTACCAAATTTGCAAACCTAGAAGAAATGGATCAATTCCTAGAAAAACACTACCTACCTAAACTACCACAATCAGAAGTAGAACAACTAAATAGACCCATAACAAAAAAAGAGATTGAAATGGTAAGCAAAAAACTCCCATCAAAAAAAAGCCCTGGCCCAGATGGCTTTATTGCAGAGTTCTACCAAACATTCAGAGAAGAGTTAACACCACTACTACTAAAGGTATTTCAAAGCATAGAAAATGATGGAATACTACCTAACTCATTCTATGAAGCCACCATATCCCTGATACCAAAACCAGGTAAAGACATCACAAAAAAAGAAAATTACAGACCTATATCCCTCATGAACATAGATGCAAAAATCCTCAACAAAATTCTAGCCAATGGAATTCAACAACATATCAAAAAAATAATCCACCATGACCAAGTGGGATTTATACCAGCTATGCAAGGCTGGTTTAATATTAGAAAAACCATTAATGTAATCAACCATATAAATA
This sequence comes from Elephas maximus indicus, assembly GCF_024166365.1. Lineage (NCBI taxonomy): Eukaryota > Metazoa > Chordata > Mammalia > Proboscidea > Elephantidae > Elephas > Elephas maximus. The sequence goes on along the minus strand of NC_064826.1, from coordinate 70,913,832 downwards.
AAACAAAAACAAAAACCACATGATCTTATCAATTGATGCAGAAAAGGCATTTGAAAAAGTCCAACACCCATTTATGATAAAAACTCTCAGCAAAATAGGAATTGAAGGAAAATTCCTCAACACAATAAAGGGCATCTATACAAAGCCAACAGCCAATATCACTCTAAATGGAGAGAGCCTGAAAGCATTTCCCCTGAGAACAGGAACCAGACAAGGATGCCCTTTATCACCGCTCTTATTCAGCATTGTGCTAGAGGTCCTAGCCAGGCCAATTAGGTTAGACAAAGAAATAAAGGGCATCCAGATTGGCAAGGAGGAAGTAAAATTATCTCTATTTGCAGATGACATGATCTTATACACAGAAAACCCTAAGGAATCCTCCAGAAAACTTCTGAAACTAATAGAAGAGTTTGGCAGAGTCTCAGGTGATAAGATAAACATACAAAAATCAATTGGTTTTCTCTACATCAACAAAAAGAACATCGAAGAGGAAATCACCAAATCAATACCATTCACAGTAGCCCCCAAGAAGATAAAATACTTAGGAATAAATCTTACCAAAGATGTAAAAGACCTATACAAAGAAAACTACAAAGTACTACTACAAGAAACTAAAAAGGACCTACTTAAGTGGAAAAACAAACCTTGCTCATGGATAGGAAGACTTAACATAGTAAAAAAGTCTATTCTACCAAAAGCCATCTATACATACAATGCACTTCCGATCCAAATTTCAATGACATTTCATTTTTGGAGAAACAAATCACCAACTTCATATGGAAGGGAAAGAAGCCTCGGATAAGTAAAACATTACTGAAAAAGAAGAAGAAAGTGGGAGGCCTCACTCTACCTGATTTTAGAACCTATTATTCAGCCACAGTAGTCAAAACAGCCTGGTACTGGTACAACAACAGGCACATAGACCAATGGAACAGAATTCAGAACCTAGATATAAATCCATCCACATATGAGCAGCTGATATTTGACAAAGACCCAGTGTCACTTAGTTGGGTAAAAGATAGTCTTTTTAACAAATGGTGCTGGCATAACTGGATATCCATTTGCAAAAAAATGGAACAGGACCCATACCTCACACCATGCACAAAAACTAATTCCAAGTGGAACAAAGACCTAAACATAAAGACTAAAACGATAAAGATCATGGAAGAAAAAATTGGGACAACGTTAGGAGTCCTAATACAAGGCATAAACAGAATACAAAACATTACCAAAAATGACGAAGAGAAACCAGATAACTGGGAGCTCCTAAAAATCAAACACCTATGCTCATCTAAAGACTTCACCAAAAGAGTAAAAAGACCACAGACAGATTGGGAAAGAATTTTCAGCTATGACATCTCCGACCAGCGCCTGATCTCTAAAATCTATATGATTCTGTTAAAACTCAACCACAAAAAGACAAACAACCCAGTCAAAAAGTGGGCAAAGGATATGAACACGGACTTCACGAAAGAAGATATTCAGGCAGCTAACAGACACATGAGGAAATGCTCTTGATCATTAGCCATTAGAGAAATGCAAATTAAAACTACGATGAGATTCCATCTCACTCCAACAAAAAGGCTGGCATTAATCCAAAAAACACAAAATAATAAATGTTGGAGAGGCTGCGGAGAGATTGGAACTCTTATACACTGCTGGTGGGAATGTAAAATGGTACAAACATTTTGGAAATCTACCTGGCATTTTCTTGAAAAGTTAGAAATAGAACTACCATACAACCCAGAAATCCTACTCCTTGGAATATACCCTAGAAAAATAAGAGCCTTTACAGGAACAGATATATGCACACCCATGTTTATTGCAGCTCTGTTTACAATAGCAAAAAGGTGGAAGCAACCAAGGTGTCCATCAATGGATGAATGGTTAAATAAATTGTGGTAAAAAATATTAACACAATGGAATACTATGCATCCATAAAGAACAGTGACGAATCTGTGAAACATTTCATAACATGGAGGAACCTGGAGGGCATTATGCTGAGTGAAATTAGTCAAATGCAAAAGGACAAATATTATATAAGACCACTATTATAAGATCTTGAGAAATAGTATAAACTGAGAAGAACACATACTTTTGTGTTTAGGAGCCGGGGAGGGAGGGACAGTGGGAGAGGTTTATTGACCAATTAGTTAGTAGATAAGAACTACTTTAGGTGAAGGGAAGGACAATACTCAATACACGGAAGGTTAGCTCAACTGGACTAGACCAAAAGCAAAGAAGTTTCTGGGATAAACTGAATGCTTCAAAGGTCAGTGGAGCAAGGGCGGGGGTTTGGGGACTATGGCTTAAGGGGACTTCTAAGTCAATTGGCAAAATAATTCTATTATGAAAACATTCTGCATCCCACTTTGAAATGTGGCGTCTGGGGTCTTAAATGCTAACAAGTGGCCATTTAAGATGCATCAATTGGTCTCAACCCACCTGGATCAAAGGAGAGTGAAGAACACCTAGGTCACACGATAACTAAGAGCCCAAGAGACAGAAAGGGCCGCATGAACCAGAGACTTACATCATCCTGAGACCAGAAGAACTAGATGGTGCCTGGCCACAACCGATGACTGCCCTGACAGGGAGCACAACAGAGAACCCCTGAGGGAGCAGGAGATCAGTAGGATGCAGACCCCAAATTCTCATAAAAAGACCAGACTTAATGGTCTGACTGAGACTAGAGGAATCCTGGCGGTCATGGTCCCCAAACCTTCCGTTGGCCCAGGACAGGAACCATTTCCAAAGACAACTCATCAGACATGGAAGGGACTGGACAATGGGTAGGAGAGAGATGCTGATGAGGAGTGAGCTACTTGTATCTGGTGGACACTTGAGATTGTGTTGGCATCTCCTGTCTGGAGGGGAGATAGGAGGGTAGAGAGGGTTAGAAAGCGGCAAAATTGTCACCAAAGGAGAGACTGGAAGGGCTGACTCATTAGGGGAGAGTAAGTTGGAGTATGGAGTAAGGTGTATATAAGCTTATATGTGACAGACTGACTTGATTTGTAAACGTGCACTTAAAGCTCAATAAAAATTATTAAAAAAAAATCAAACCAAACAATGTTTCATCATAAGTCCTTGTTATACAATTGTGCTACTACATATATGCATTTCTTTGATTTAAATAGATAAATAAAAAAATGGTGTGGCAGCTTAAGTGCTCTTTTCAGAACTAGGGTGATTCATCACAGATTATAATACTTTTTCATGGTATAACATGTTTCTAGCCAATCATCTTTTCCTGTTTCTGATCTTGAAGAAGAAAGATCAAGAAATCCAGTTCTTAAAATGGCAGTTAGAATCACCCTGTGATTAGCAAGATAATACCCCTGTGACAAACTGACTGCTTTTTTGATGAAGACAGTAGCTCCCAAGTCATATTATCAATTACTTAATTAATACAGGAGGTAGAAGGAATTATAAGAACTTTCTTTAATCAAAAAAAAAAAAAATGTCTCTTAGGGAACAGAGAAAGTTAAAGCCTAGTGTATTTATTTATTTGAACATTTTATTGTGGTTTGGGTGAAAGCATACACAGCAAATTAGCTTCCCAATTAACAATTATACAAAGCTTGTTTCGTGACATTGATTGCAAACCCTGAATGTGTCAGCATTCTCCCACCTTCTTTCCTGGGTTCCCCGTGTCCATTCCTCCAGGTTTCCTGCCCCTACCTTCCTTCTGAACTTTACTGTTGAGCAAATGCTGCCCTTTAGGTCTTGGACAGTTGATTATTCTGAGGTGTGCATTCTTCACTGGTGTTATTGTTCATTTTATACGTCTGTCTATTGTATGGCTATATGTGATCTCTGAGAGTGAAGGGTCTAGTGTATTTCAATAGCTTGGCAGTGAGAGGAAGTAAGTTTCCTGAGTGTGGAAAAGAATGCAGAGTTTAATGAGCCAAAGATCAATGGTTGATTTTATTGAGGCTAGATTGTCTAACATATCTCTGGTCCTTTGTGCTTCTTTGAATATTGCTCCAAGTTTAAGTTGACTTAATTTCAAAACCAAGGAACTGAAAATGCTTTAAACAACTCAGTTATGTATTCATTTGTTATTAGGTGCCATTGAGTCAGTTCCAACTCATAGCGACCCCACGCACGACAGAATGAAACGCTGCCCAGGCCTGCACTATCCTCACAATTGTTCCTATGCTTGAGCCCACTGTTGCAGCCACTATGTCAATCCAACTCATTGAGGGTCTTCCTCTTTTTCGATGACCCTCTACTTTACCAAGCATGATGTCCTTCTCCAGGGACTGATCACTCCTGACCACATGTCGAAAGTATGTGAGATGCAGTCTCGCCATGCTTGCTTCCAAGGAGCATTCTGGTTGTACTTCTTCCAAGACACATTTGTTTGTTCTTTTGGCAGTCCAGTATTCTTCGCCAACACCACAATTCAAAAGCGTTAATTCTTCTTTGGTCTTCCTTATTCATTGTCCAGCTTTTGCCTGCACATGAGGCAATCAAAAACACCATGGCTTGGGTCAGGCGCACCTTAGTCCTCAGGGTGACATCTTTGCTCTTTAACACTTTAAAGAGATCTCTTGCATCTTATTTGCTCAATGCATTGGGTCTTTTGATTTCTTGACTGCTGCTTCCATGGCTGTTGATTGTGGATCCAAGTAAAATGAAATCTTCGGCAAGCTTAATCTTTTCTCCATTTATCATGATGTTGCTTAATGGTTCAGTTGTGAGAATTTTTGATTTCTTTATATTTAGGTGTACTCCATACTGAAGGCTACAGTCATTGATTTTCATCAGTAAGTACTTCAAGTCCTCTTCACTTTCAGCAAGCAAGGTTGTGTTATCTACATAACGCAGGTTGTTAAGGAGTCTTCCTCCAATCATGATGCTGCATTCTTCATATAGTCCAGCTTCTCGGATTATTTCCTCAGCATACAGATTGAATAAGTATGGTGAAAGTATACAACCCTGACACACACCTTTCGTGCCTTGAAATCATGCAGTATCCCTTTACTCTGTTCAAACAACTGCCTCTTGATCCATGTACAGATTCCTCATGAGCACAATTAAGTGTTCTGGAATTCCCATTCTCCAAGATGTCATCCATAATTTGTTATGATCCACACAGTTGAATATCTTAGCATAGTCAATAAAACACAGGTAAACATCTTTCTGGTATTCTCTGCTTATAGCCAGGATCCATCTGACTTCAGCAATGATATCACTGGTTCCATGTCCTCTTCTACGAGCTTGAATTTCTGGCAGTTCCCTGTCAATATACTGCTACAGCTGCTTTTGGATGATCTCCAGCAAAATTTTGCTTGCATGTGGTACTAATGATAAAAATAAAAAAAATAAATTTTTTTTTTTTTTGAACTGTTGAATAATTTCTGCTTTCGGTTGGATCACCTTTCTTTGGAATAGGCATAAATATGGATCTCTACCAGTTGGTTGGTCAGGTAGCTGTCTTCCAAATTTCTTGGCAGTGCTGTATCTGTTTGTTTAAACACCTCAATTGATATTCTGTGTATTCCTCGGGGCGTTGTTTTTAGCCAGTGCCTTCAGTGCAGCTTGGACTTCTTCCTTCAGTACCATCAGTTCCTGATCATATGTTACTTCCTCAAATGGATGAACACTGACCATTTCTTTTTGGTATAGTGACTCTGCGTATTCTTTCCATCTTCTTTTCATGTTCCCTGCGTTGTTTAGCATTTTCCCCTTAGAATCCTTCAGTAATGCAACTCGAGCCTTGAATTTCTTCTTCAGTTCCTTCAGCTTGAGAAATGCTGAGTGTGTTCTTCCCTTTTGGTTTTCTATCCCCAGATTTTTGCACGTGTATCATAATGCTTTACTTTGTCTTCTTGAACCACCCATTGAAATCTTCTTTTCAGCTCTTTTACTTCATCACTTTTTCCTTTTGCTTCAGCTACTGAATGTTCAAGAGTAAGTTTCAGAGTCTCTTCTGACATTCACTTAGGTCTTTTCTTTCTCTTGTGTCTTTTTAATGACCTCTTGCTTTCTTCACGTATGATGTCCTTGATGTAGTTTCGCCATTTAGGTGGTCTTTGATCATGAGTGTTCAAGGCATCAAATCTATTCTTGAAATGGTCTCTAAGTCCAGGTGGGATATACTTAAGGTCACACTTGGCTCTCGTGGACTTTTTCTAATTTTCTCCAGTTTTAACTTGAACTTGCATATGAGTAATTGATGATCTGATCTGCAGTTGGCCCCTGGCCTCATTCTGACTGATGATATTGAGTTTTTCCATCATCTCTTTCCACAGATGTAGTCAGTTTGATCCCTGTGTATTCCACCTGGTGAGGTCCATTTGTATAGTCACCACTTATGTTGGTAAAAAAAAGGTATTTGCAATGAAGAAGTCCTAGAACTTGCAAAATCCTATTCTGTGATCGCTAGCATCATTTCTATCACTGAGGCTGTAATTTTCAACTACTGATTCTTTTTCTTTGTTTCCCACCTTCCCATTCCAATCACTAGTTTTCAGTGCATCCTGATTGCACGTTTGATCAATTTCAAACTGCAGAAGCTGGTAAAAACCTTCAATTTCTTCATCTTTAGCCTTAGTGGTTGGTATGTAAATTTGAATAATAGTAATATTAACTGGCCTTCCTTGTTGTTGTTGCTGTTGTTAGGTGCCATCCAGTCAGCTCTGACTCTTAGCAGCCCTATGCACACCAGAACGAAACACTGCCCAGTATTGCGCCATCCTTACAATTGTTGTTATACATGAGTTCATTGTTGCAGCCACTGTGTCAGTCCACCTCGTTGAGAGTCTTTCTCTTTTCCGCTGACCCTGTACTTTGCCAAGCATGATGTCCTTTTCCAGGGACTGATCCCCCCGATTACATGTCCAAAATATGTAAGACACAGTCTCGCCATCCTTGCTTCTAAGGAGCATTCTAGTTGTACTTCTTCCAAGACAGATTTGTTTGTTCTTTTGGCAGTCTTTGGTATGTTCAATATTCTTCACCAACACCACAATTCAGAGGTGTCAATTCTTCTTCGGTCCTCCTTATTCATTGTCCGGCTTTCACATGCATATGATGCAATTGAAAATACCATGGCTTGGGTCAGGCACACCTTAGTCTTCAAGGCGACATCTTTGCTTTTCAACACTTTAAAGAGGTCCTTTGCAGCAAATGTACCCAATGCAATGCATGACTTGATTTCTCGACTCCTGCTTCCATGGCTGTTGATTGTGGATCCAAGTAAAATGAAATCCTTGACAACTTCAATCTTTTCTCTGTTTATCATGATGCTGCTCACTGGTTCACTTGTGAGGATTTTTGTTTTCTTTATGTTGAGCTGTAATCCATACTGAAGGCTGTGGTCTATGATCTTCATCAGTAAGTGCTTCAAGTCCTTTTCACTTTCAGCAAGCAAGGTTGTATCATCTACATAATGCAGGTTGTTGATGAGTCTTCCTCCAATTCTGATACCCCGAACTTCTTCATATAGTCCAGCGTCTTGGGTTATTTGCTCAGCATACAGATTGAATAGGTATGGTGAAAGAATACAACCCTGACGCACAACATTCTTAACTTCAAACCAATCAGTATCCCCTTGTTCTGGCCGAACAACTGCCTCTTGATCTATGTAAAGATTCCTCATGAGCACAATTAAGTGTTCTGGAATTCCATTCTTTGCAATGTTATCCATAATTTATTATGATTCACACAGTCGAATGCCTTTGCATAGTCCATAAAACACAGGTAAACATCCTTCTGGTATTCTCTGCTTTTAGCCGGGATCCATCTGACATCAGCAATGATATCCCTGGTTCCACGTCCTCTTCTGAAACCGGCCTGAATTTCTGGCAGTTCCCTGTAGATATACTGCTGTAGCCGTTTTTGAATGATGTTCAGCAAAACTTTGCTTGCATGTGATATTAATGATACTGTTCTATAATTTCCACATTCAGTTGGATCACCTTTCTTGAGAATAGTCCTAAATATAGATCTCTTCCGAAGCTGTCTTCCATATTTCTTGACATAGACGAGTGAGCACCTCCAGCGCTGCATCTGTTTGTTGAAACATCTCAATTGATATTTCGTCAATTCCTGAAGCCTTGTTTTTCACCAATGACTTCAGAGCAGCTTGGACTTTTTCCTTCAGTACCATCAGTTCCTGATCATATGCTACCTCTTGAAATGGCTGAACATCGACTAATTCTTTTTGGTATAATGACTCTGTGTATTCTTTCCATCTTCTTTTGATGCTTCTTGCATCGTTTAATATTTTCCCCATAGAATCCTTCACTATGGCAGCTTGAGGTTTGAATTTTTCCTCAGTTCTTTCAGCCTGAGAAAAGCTGAGTGCGTTCTTCCCTTTTGTTTTCCTATCTTCAGCTCTTTGTGTATGTCATTTTAATACTTTACTTTGTCTTCTCGAGCCACCCTTTGAAATCTTCTGTTCAGTTTTTACTTCATCATTTCTTCCTTTTTCTTTAGCTGCTCGACATTCCTGAGCAAGTTTCAGAGTCTCCTCTGACATCCACCTTGGTCTTCTTATCTTTCTTTCCTGTCTTTTCAATAGTGTCTTGCTTTCTTCATGTATGATGTCCTTGATGTCATTCCACAACTCATTTGGTCTTCAGTCACTAGTGTTCAATGCATCAAATTTAACCTTGAGATGGTCTCTAAATTCAGGTGACATATACTCAAGGTCATATTTTGGCTTTTGTGGACTTGTGCTGATTTTTTTCAGTTTCAGCTTGAACTTGCTTATGAGCAATTGATGGTCTGTTCCACAGTTGGCCCCTGGCCTTGTTCTAACTGATGATATTGAGCTTTTCCATTGTCTCTTTCCACAGATGTAGTCAATTTGGTTTCTGTGTGTTTCATCTGGCAAGGTCCACGTGTATAGTTGATATTTATCTTGGTGAAAGAAGGTATTTGGTAGACCAGTTAATATGACTATTATTCAAATTTACGCACCAACCACTAAGGCCAAAGATGAAGAAATAGAAGATTTTTATCAGCTGCTGCAGTCTGAAATTGATCAAACATGCAATCACGATGCATTGATAATTACTGGTGATTGGAATGGGGAAGTTGGAAACAAAGAAGATGGATCGGTAGTTGGAAAATAAGGCCTTGGTGATAGAAACAATGCTGGAGATCAAATGATAGAATTTTGCAAGACCAACGATTTCTTCATTGCAAATACCTTTTTTCACCTTTGCCTTCCTTGTAAGTGTATGGATATTATCCTATCACTGACAGCTTTGTACTTCAGGATAGATCTGGAAATGTTGTTTTTGACAATGAACGCAATATCATTCCTCTTCAAGTTGTCATTCCCAGCATAGTAGACTATACGATTGCCTGATTAAAAATGACCAATACCCGTCCAGTTCAGCTCACTAAGGCCTAGGATACTGATATTTATGTGTTCCACTTCATTTTTGACAGTTTCCAATTTTCCTATTTTCATACTTCATATATTCCCTGTTCTGATTATCAATTGATGTTTTTTAGCTGTTTCTTCTTATTTTGAGTCGTACCACATCAGCTAATGAAGATCCAGAAAGCTTGACTCCATTCACATCATTAAGGTAGACTCTACTTTGAGGAGGCAGTTCTTCCAGAGTCGTATTTTGAGTGACTTCCAATCTGAGGGATGCATCTTTAGGCACTATGTTAGGCAATGTTCTGCAGCTATTCATAAGGTTTTCACTGGCTAATTCTTTTCAGAAGTAGGCTGCACTTGCTTATATTTGAGAAAAGTCTCCAGCCCTTTCTTTCATTTATAGTTGAAAATTTGAGTGAAGTTTGTCTGTGGTAAAATAACCAGCCCATTGGACTAGCCTTGAACTTTCCAAATCAAGTACATGCAGAAAATTAACCAATTTTTATAGTGGATAATTAATATCAGAATCTACCTGAAAAGATAACCTTTAAATCATTGGTTTCCAAACAACTGTTTGGCCATAAATACCATCATTTAAAATTTTTTGAGACTGTGTTAATTATACATATGCATTTATTTATAAGTTTATATATATATTCTACGTATTGTCTCATGATTAAATATAATGAAATTTTAATTTCATTCTAATTTGAGATTTTTAAAAAAATCTAAGTTCTAATATTCCTTTTCTTCCCTTCAAGGGATTGCTTTGTGTTACGCCTGGAGAGTGTTGCCTCCATTTTGAAGAACAACGTTCTGATCTAAAATTACCTCTTAATTCCACAGAGCCAGTTTGTGTCTGTTTAGCAACAGCTGTGTTTTTACTACAATTAGCATGGTTTCTCAAGGGGTGGATCAATAACCAAAGGGAATCCTGCATGTTGCCATAATTTCCAAGATAAAGTACTAGGAAGAAGGCTCAAATTCCCAACCATCTGTAATGTGCTATAAAGCCCAAGAAGATCACTCAGAAATCTATCCATTTATTTATAGAATTTGTCACCTAGAAAATTCTGGATTGATATGATATAGCCAAACCAATGCATCATCAAACCTTAAATAAGCCACAGGAAAATATCACTGGCACAGTCTCAGTTTGGAGAAAATTATAGTTGTTGAGCTACCTGGTTTCAAAGGCCTGCCTTGTACAGCTTGGTCATCACAAGGAATGAGGGAACCCAGTCTGGTTAAAGAACAGCCTTTTTTTTTTTTTTTCTTACCTTTGCTCTTCTATCGCTACCATGTTAAGGCCAGAACAAAAGGCAATATAGCAAAAAGCTACAATTCCAAATAAATAAATAAAGGGTAAAGTAAGAGATGCCAGTGGGATTCTTAGGTGGCTAATACCCCTGGAGTTGAGTTGTTTTTCCTTACTGCTAAAATGTACACTCATATTTAGCACAAAGTTACAAAATGACAATACACTTACTGCTGTTTTAAATGAAAATATTTCACTTGTTTCTAGATGAACAATTGTTCTCAATTTTGATACGTAAAGTAACAATAAAATCAAAGAAAATTTACATTAAAAGTTTAAGTGATAGAGAAAAATTTTAATACTTTAAACAAGGCAGTGATGAGCAATCACTGGCAAAACCTATTAACTCTATAGTTCTCTTTGACCAAAGATAAAGGTTCAATAATGAGGCCTGGAATTAAGGAAGTAAAAAGGAAAACAGCAAGTAGCATACAGACACATTCTAATATGAGTTGAGGATTAAAGGAAAAATGAAACAAATAGGGACTTATTTCTTGAGAGTGTTGAGGAAAGTTATTTTTTATTAATAAGGGCAAGGGACAGAAGGCTAAGAGGTCTGGTCATGAGAATCATCTTGGATATGTTTGCCAAAAGGAGTTTTATCCTCTGGCCATGTTAGTAGACCCATCCCTTCTGTTTAGCATTAATGATGTTTCCCACCCAAATCAACCAAGCAAACTAACTGCAAACACACATTCTGATCTAAAGAAAAAAAAAAAAAAAAAGCCATCTTTCTCCAACTCTAGGATCCAGATTTAGTGCTTAGTTTGTGTGTGAATTAGAACTTCTTTCTGTGCCCTGCTGAACAAAGAGTCATCTACTCAGGATTTCATTTTTACATCTCCTTAAGCAGACTCTTTAAAGGGCTAAAAATAAACCCACTGCTGTCCTTTAAAGGGCTAGAGGTGTATTTACTTTCTAATATGCATTAAGTAACTCACCTTCAAATGTAGAAATAGCTACTGTCAGTTTTAGCTCTAAATAAACTTTTATTTTCTTTCTCTCTACACATATGCCGTACTTTTTATCTTAGGAATTGGTTTGATATAGCAGGAAAACAATGGTGTTGATTTGCAAACAAAATACAATTGTGCTTATTAGAATGCTTAGCAAACTATTACTTGCCACAAGATAATATAGCTATTGTTATTTTACCTTAAATATTTGTTTCAAAGAGTTGCCTTATTAAGATATACGTGCACATATACACATACGTGTACTATCCAACAGGGAAGCCACTAGCCACATATGCCTCTTGAGTATTTAAAATGCAGCTACTCTGAGTTGAGATGTGCAGTACATTTAACATAAACAGCAGATTTCAAAATCTTAGTATCTAAAAAAGAATGTAAAATAGCATATTAACTTTTTTATATTTATTACATTTTTATATAATATTATGTTGAATAGGTTACATTAAAATATTTTAGCAAAATCAATTTCACCTGCTTACTTTTTTATGTAGCTACAAAAAAAAAAAAAAAAGAAATGCAAAATTATATAAGTGACTCACATTATCTTTCTATTAAACATTTCTCTGGCAAGAGCAGCTCAGGAAAACTTATTCTTAAACCATCCAATGTTCAGTGTAGTGTGGGGTAAGAATAAAACAAGGACTGAGTAGAAGTAATCCCAATTTTTGAAGATGGTTCTGCTACCCAAGTAGAGGGAGTAGGAGTCCATCCGACTGGGTCTGTAACAAGAGTGTGGTGGTCCTGAATAAACTGATGAATGCTTTTCTAATTGATTTTTTTGGCAATGGTAGAGCATCTAAATGATGAAAGAGATCGGAGTCTCTGTAGCATTTCCATTAATTAACACTGGGGAAAAAAACATGGCCATTTCACTGTTTTTGGACTTAACTGAAGAAATGGGAATTAATGAGGTTCATTTCCACACTGAGCTGCCCTGGGTCTTGAAGGAGGCAGAGAGCAATGGAAGTACATAATTACTTGAGTTAAAGAGAAATGCCCATGGGATCTAGCTTAGTTTTAGTGTGATTTGAAAGGGAAGCTTTTGTACATACTTAATTTGATGTAGGTGGCTTGTGGTAGGGGTGAGAGCTGAAAGAGATAATGCCCTTTGTGAAAATGTATTTACCAGATATAAATGGAAATGCATATTCAGATGCCTTGTTCAGAAAAATTAGAAACTAGTTTCCACTCTGTCTCCTGGCTCCACATTGTTAAGTCCAGCAACTAAAATAAGCACTACCATTCTCTCTTTGTTCAAGGTTTTTATGAGGATAGAAGTATCAGCTGAAAACCAGGGGTTTCAAACCATATGTGTATATATATACATGTATAGAGAGAGAGAGAGAAAGAAAACAGTTATGCCCTTTTAAGACTTATTTTCATGACTTCTTCACCATTTTTATAGGCATCTATTAATTTATTTATAATTTATAATGCTTTTTGTCTTAACACTGCTACTTAGACTTCAAATTTAGGGTTTTTTTTTTGCTGCCTTTTAATCATATAACAGATATTTTACAAAATTAACTCAGTTTAGGATCAGTTAACTAGAGCAAACCTTTCATGTAAAAGACCCTACCTTTATTCCCATCACCTTCCTTCTGCAAAAGTCATATATCATGTTGCTTATGATGAATAATCTAAAGAAAAATATGGACAAAAGTATAAGATGAATGATATGTGTCACTCATGGAAGGGAAACAAAATATAGCTTATCAAGCAAAAATTAAATAACTAAAAATATCTAATTAACAGTGACTTTTTCAAGGACCGCTGTGCAACATGGCAGTGTTTGTCTTAGTCTGCGAGAGAGCTTATAGAACTTTTCAGAGTCCACTGAGTAAAGTACAGGAATAGGTTCAAGAATATTAATATGTTTAAAGAGACGTTGATAATGGTTAGAACATCACTCGTGGAGCTATACAAACTAAAAAGTATACAGAAGTATGAGCTCAGGAAGCTGTATGCCTTAAACCGTATTGTAGTTAATTATTTCAGTGGCCAGTTTTGCGACCTCATGTAAGTACTTAATTTCCCATCCTGCTTTTTGCGTTTAAACAGGCATTTATCCAAATTATTATTTATAATAACAAAATTTTCAGTTACTCTAAGTATTTATTGTAAAGGTATGTCATAATTCAATAAATCACTCTATTCTTGAGGACTTAGATTGTTTCCAAAATTGTCACTTTAAATGCCACTTTGAAATACAGCTTTAGGCATAAATCTATTTTGTTATACAGGATTATTTGGAGGAATTTCCAGAATTGGAATTGTTGAGTGAAAGGTGTGTATATGTTAAGAATTTTGGTACTACAAAGTGGCTTTCCAAATAGTGGTATATATTTTCGAGTGTCTCTTTCACCACATAAACATCAACATTGGACTTTTTAATGTTTCTGACTTAAATAATTATATAATTAAACCATATTATCTAGTTTTTGAATTGTTTATTGGATTGGATATTTTTCAATATTTTAATAGGTCTATGTCCTTTTTATGAATATTCAGTTCATATTTTTGCTATTTTATCTATTGAGAGAATTTTTTTCTATTCTTTTGGTATAAAAAAAAAAAACCTATTCTTTTGGTATAGTAAACTTTTTACTATTTAAAGACAGGTTGTATATGTTGCATTTTCCCAGTTTGTTGTTTACATTTTTTTTTAATACCCATAATTTAAAATTTTATGCAATTTAACTTATGGGTTTACTATATTTTTTGTCATGTAACAATAATAATAATAATGTTGATGATAATTTTAATATTCATTGTGTATATTATGGTATATATATTCTATTTTGTTACGTATATATGTCATATAATTTAATCCTAAATATATCTATGTGAGTTGGATATTAAAACTTCCTATTTACAGACGAGGAAACTGAGGCTCTGAGTAAACAAGTAACATTTCCAAGTGACAAACTTGGAAATTGAACATTTTTTTTTTTGTCTTACTCTAAATCTTCATATTCTGCCATTATGACTATGAATCTTAGAAATCCTTTTTAAAGTGCTTACTAAAGACTTAAATTTTCTTCTAAATGTTCAGATGAGTATATTTTTATCATTTTTGTAGCATCATGAATTCATTTTGTTTTATTTATGAGATGAACACCTACATTTCTGTTAATTTTTAAAATTGGTAGTTGTTTCATCCTTCTCTCCCTTTAATGTGTTATGCTACCTTATCAGGCACTAATCTGGCCTGATAAATTTCTACTTTTGGGAATTTATTGATCTTTTTTTTTTCTCTAAAACTGGTCTACGAACGCTTGACAAGAAAGAGTATTCCCTCTAGGATAAAAGTATTGATAAGTTACTGCAAAATGCTATGTTGAGCTTGAGTAGATTAGCAAGGATGCAATTAGTTTCCTGGAAAAACTTAGAAGCTAATCAAAGTTTCTTAAAAAGAATTGTTTATATTTACTTATATACAGCATAGTTTCATGTTAACTGGAAAATGAGATTTTAAAACAAGAAGCAGGAAAAAAAGCTGCAGGGTTGAAAAGGAAAAGAAAATGTTTATACAGTTGTAGCATAGAGGTTGAAGTGTCCTCTGTCTTCTTTGCTTGATCACAAATAGTACATACAGAAAAGCAAAGACAATGTTATGTACAGAAGTCCATTTTAACTGCTAGTGCCACATGTAGATTTATGAATTCCATCTCATTTCATCTGGATTGTCTTGTTCAGCTCTGTAGACAGGTAGAGAAAAGCTTGCTGTGGTTCACCCCAGACAGTCTGTTTTTTATGGTATACCAGATCATCAAGATGACAGTTGAAAGAACCTATGAATAAACATATTAAACTAGGTCCTTGAAGGTAAACCAAGCAAACTAAGTTTTCCAAGAGAGAGGTAATGAATGAGCTATGTTCAGTTACCCCAGAGTTACTTCTTAGGGCCCGGCAGTACACAGGGCACTACACTGTTAACTGCTATAGTTTGTTGTTTTACTAATGCAGTCTAATGTGCTGTGGATGTGTACAAAAGTACGGAGATAGGTATATGTGAAATTTTATCTGTGTTGATGTTCGATGAATAACAAGCAACTTTTTCTGCCTTTCCACGCAAAGAAAGAAGGTTAATTTAAATACCTGTTGCTGTCAAGTCAATTCCGATTCATAGCTAAAAAAAAAAAAAAAGAAAACATAACTACCCACCACTAAATTGCCAATGTGGCAAGAATCAGACATTTGCTTGGTCTCCATTGACTGGTAGGACAGCTTCTGTCAAGGCTCCTTTCTCTTTATGTAGTCATAGGTTTAGTTCATGACCTAGAACTCATTTTATTTCATTGTTTTCAGCAAGTCTGTTCATTAAGTCTTGTTTCATAAGTCTGTTTCAATTTGCTCATCAGGAATTGAAGTTCAGAGTTCATGTTGTTTTTGTTTGGTGCCATTGAATGTATTTTGACTCATTGTGAACCCATGTAACAGAGTAGAACTGTCCCATAGAGTTTTCTTGGCTGTAATGTTTACGGAAGCAGATCACCATGTGTTTCTCCCGCAGAGACACTGAGTGACTTCTAACTACCAACCTTTGGGTTAGCAGCTGAGTTATTAATTGTTGTGCTATCAGGGTCCTTTCAGGGTTCATAGGACACTGTTCAAGTCTCTCATGACTCTATTCCTGCCTGATTTGATTTCTTGACATTTTTAATCTCATCTCCTGACATGTTTGTATCATCTGCTCCAAGCTTACATAACAACTTGTCATTTCTCCAACTATACAGAGTCTTTCACACCTTCCTTACTACATGATGCTCTCACCATTTGGAATCTTCCTGTGTGCACCCTCTGCATTCCTCTACCTGTGTTTTTGCCATTTGCCTGGGCAACAATTCTCTCATTAACACTGAACTTAATGTCACCTTTTCTATGTTGTGTTCTCGATCCTCCTCAGAAAATATTAGTTTTTTCTTCTTTGATTTTCTAGAACTTTGTATGATACATCCTTCTGTCTTCAAAACTAGATCTGTTCAATGATTATTCATGTTTGTGCCTGTCATTCCTCCAAAGGCAAAGATTCTATTTTATTCTCTTGTGTATTTTTAGAACCTCTCTATGTCTGCCATTAAACTTGTTGCTGT
Organism: Elephas maximus indicus; assembly: GCF_024166365.1. Lineage (NCBI taxonomy): Eukaryota > Metazoa > Chordata > Mammalia > Proboscidea > Elephantidae > Elephas > Elephas maximus. The sequence continues at coordinate 70,897,092 of NC_064826.1, read as the reverse complement.
GGAGTCGATTCCGACTATAAGGTCACTATGAGTTGGAATGGACTCCGCAGTAATGGTTTATTGAGGTCTGGAAAATGGCCCCCTGGAGATGTATCATTAAATCATTCACCTTTCATTCATTTATTGGCTCAGTAGCTAATTATATGCATACCTCATTTTATTGCAGTTTGTTTTATTGTGCTTCACAGGTATTGTGTTTTTTATAAATTCAACATTTGCGGCAACTCTGTTTTGAGCAAGTCCATCAGGGCCATTTTCCAATAGTATGTGCTCACTTTGTGTCTCCTTGTCACATTTTGATAATTTTTGCAATATTTCAAACTTTTTCATTACTGTCATATCTATTTTGGTGATCTGTGATCAGTGATCTTTTATGTTACTATTGTAATTGTTTTGGGGCACCATGAACAGTGCTCATATAAGACAGTGAACTTAATTGATAAATGTGTGTGTTCTGATTCCTTCACCTACCAACCGTTCCCCCTTCTCTCTCCCTCTTCTCAGGCTTACCTTTTCCCTGAGACACAACAATATTGAAATTAGGCCAATTAATAACCCTACAATGGTCTCTAAGAGTTCAAGTATAAAGAAGAGTTGCACATCTCTCACTTTAAATAAAAAACTAGAAATGATTAAGCTTAGTGAGGAAGGCATGTCAAAAGCCAAGACAGGCCAAAAGCTAGGCCTCTCACACCAAACACCTGCCCAAGTTGTGAATGTCAAGGAAAAGTTCTTGAAGGATATTAAAAGTGCTACTCCAGTGAACACACAAATGATAAGAAAGCGAAACAGCCTTATTGCCGATATGGAGAAAGTTTTAGTAGTCTGGGTAGAAGATCAAACCAGCCACAACATTCCCTTAAGCCAAAGACTAATCTAGAGCAAGGCCTTAACTCTTTAATTCTGTGAAGGCTGAGAGAGATGAGGAAGCACCACAAGAAAAGTTTGAAGCTGGCAGAGGTTGGTCCATGAGGTTGGAGGACAGAGGCCACCTCCATAACACAGAAGTGCGAGGTGAGGCAGCAAGTGCTGCTCTAGAAGCTGCAACAGGTCATGCAGAAGATCTAGCTGAGATGATTGATGAAGGCAGCTAACTAAACGACAGCTTCTTAGTGTAGATGAAACAGCTTTATACCAGACGAAGACGACATCTAAGACTTTCACGGCTAAACAGGAGAAGACAGTGCCTAGCTTCAAAGCTTCGAAGGACAGGGTGACTCTCTTGTTAGGGTCTAAAGCAGCTGATGACTTTAAGTTGAAGCCAATGTTCATTTGTTGTTGTTAGGTGCCGTTGAGTCGGTTCCGACTCATAGTGACCCAGTGCACAACAGAAGGAAACACTGCCGAGTCCTGCTCCATCTTTAAATCGTTGTGATGCTTGAGCTCATTGCTGCAGCCACTGTGTCAGTCCACCTCGTTGAGGGTCTTACTCTTTTCCGCTGACCCCGTACTCTGCCAAGCATGATGTCCTTCTCCAGGGACTGATCCCTCCTGACAACATGTCCAAAGTATGTAAGACGCAGTCTCGCCATCCTTTCCTCTAAGGAGCGTTCAGTTGTACTTCTTCCAAGACAGATTAGTTCATTCTTCTGGCAGTCCATGATATAGTCAATATTCTTCACCAGCACCACAATTCAAAGGCATCAACTTTCCTTCAGCCTTCCTTATTCATTGTCCAGCTTTAACATGCATATGATGTGACTAAAAATACCATGGCTTGGGTCAGGAGCACCTGAGTCTTCAGGGTGACATCTTTGCTCTTCAACGCTTTGAAGAGGTCCTTTACAGCAGATTTGCCCAACGCAATGCGCCTGTTGATTTCTCAGCTCTTGCTTCCATGGCTGTTGATTGTGGATCCAAGTAAAATGAAATCCTTGACAACTTCAATCTTTTCTCTGTTTATCATGATGTTGCTCATTGGTCCAGTTGTGAGGATTTTTGTTTTCTTTATGTTGAGGTGCAATCCATACTGAAGGCTGAGGTCTTTGATCTTCATTAGTAAGTGCTTCAAGTCCTCTTCACTTTCAGCAAGCAAGGTTGTATCATCTGCATAACACAGGTTGTTAATGAGTCTTCCTCCAATCCTGATGCCCCGATCTTCTTCATGTAGTCCAGCTTCTCGTATTATTTGCTCAGCATACAGATTGAATAGGTATGGTGAAAGAATACAGCCCTGACGCACACCTTTCCTGACTTTAAACCAATCAATATCCCTTTGTTCTGTCCAAACAATTGCCTCTTGATCTATGTAAAGGTTCCTCATGAGCACAATTAAGTGTTCTGGAATTCTTATTCTTCGCAATGTCATCCATAGTTTGTTATGATCCACACAGTCGAATGTCTTTGTATAGTCAATAAAACACAGGTAAACATCCTTCTGGTATTCACTGCTTTCAGCCAGGATCCGTTTGACATCAGCAATGATATCCATGGTTTCACATCCTCTTCTGAAACCAGCCTGAATTTCTGGCAGTTCCCTGTCGATATACTGCTGTAGCCATTTTTGAATGATCTTCAGTAAAATTTTGCTCAAATGTGATATTAACGATATTGTTCTATAATTTCCACATTCAGTTGGATCCCTTTCTTGAGACTAGGCATAAATATAGATCTCTTCCAGTCAGTTGGCCAGGAAGCTGTCTTCCATACTTCTTGGCATAGATGACTGAGCACCTCCAGCACTACATCTGTTTGTTGAAACATCTCAATTTATATTCCATCAATTCCTGGAGCCTTGTTTTTTGCCAATGCCTTCAGAGCAGCTTGGACTTCTTCCTTCAGTATCATCGGTTCCTGATCATATGCCACCTCTTGAAATGGTTGAATATCGACTAATTATTTTTGGTATAATGACTCTGTGTATTCCTTCCATCTTCTTCTTTTTTTTTTTTTTGGACTTTTAAAACCTTTTTATTTTAAATAATTTTAGAGCTACAGAAAAGTTGCAAAAACAATACAGAGTACCCATATATGCTTCACACAGCATTCTCAAATGTTAACATATTGCATAACCATGGTATAATTATTGAAACCAGGGAATTAGCATTGATAAAATACTATTAGGTGATCTACAGATCTTGTTTGAATTTTGTCAGTTTTCCAGATTTTTTTTTTTGTTCGGGATCTAATCCAGGATTTCACACTGTGCTTAGCTATAGCATCTCCTTAGGCTTTTCCAACCTGAAACAGTTCCTCTGTTTTTTTTTTTTTTTCCATGATCTTGATGTTTTTTGAAGAGTACTGGTGAGTCATTTTATAGAATGTCCCTCAATTTCGATTCGTCCGATGTTTTCTCATGACTGGGTTGAGGTTATGTGTTTTTGGCAGGAATATCACACGTGCCAAGTTGTACCCACCTGGGATACATACATAATTTTGGAGTGGGGAAGGCATTTTTAAGTATGATAACTGATTTAGGAAATAATATTGGACTCATTATTCCCTGTCCTTGAGCATAGAGAATGTGACCCAGCTGGAGCTAGGTCACAAGGACTCACAGGGACACATCAACTGGGCCCTGAGGTATGAAGACCATAGCTAAGATAATCTTGGAAAATATCTTTTAGGGAACATTTCACATAAGCAAAAGACTTTCCACTCATCTTTTTCTATTAACATTCAGTAAATAGAAATGTGTTGGACCAATGAAGACCCTCCTGACTGTCATTATTGAAACCTGTACAGATGATCTTTAAGAAAGACAATTCAAAATGTAGGATCATAGTTTCTAGCCAATCTCTGGAAAGGCGAAGCTTTTAGTGGTTTTGGCCATTTGTGATGTTAATATATACTGATGACTCTGTAACCTTCCTTGGACTCCGGCAGACATGGCTATGGTAGCGTGCTTGTCTGTTTTCCGTTCTTGCTTCTTCTGTTATATTTCCTTGGACTCAGGCAGATGTGCCTCTAGCAACATGCTTGTCTGCTTCCCACTTTTGCCTTTTTGAGTATATGCCGAATAAAACTTTCTTTTTGCTTTACTAAACTTTGTGATGTTTTTCCCCTACAACATAACAAAACACAGAAGCCATAAAAGAAAAAAGACTGATAAGTTTGAATATATATTAAAAATGTTAAAGTATGCATGGTAAGAACATCACAGGCAAAAGTTAAAAGATAAATGACAAATGTGGGATAATATTTGTAATTCTTATCACAGAGGAAGGGCTAATTTTTAAAAAAAATTATGCTTTAGGTGAAAGTTTACAAATCAAGTCAGTCTCTCATACAAATATTTATATACGCTTTACTGTATACTCCTAATTGCTCTCCCCCTAATGAGACAGCACACTCCTTCCCTCCACTCTCTCTTTTTGTGTCCATTCGGCCAGCTTCTGACCCCCTCTGCCCTCTCATCTCCCCTCCAGACAGGAGATGCCAACATAGTCTCATGTGTCTACTTGATCCAAGAAGCTGATTTTTCCCCAGTATCATTTTCTATCCCATAGTCCAGTCCAATCCCTGTCTGAAGAGTTAGCTTTGGGAATGGTTCCTGTCTTGGGCTAACAGAAGGCCTGGGGACCATGACTTCCAGGGTGCTTCTAGTCTCAGTCAGACCATTAAGTCTGGCCTTTTTTTTTTTTCTATATGAACATATTTATTATTCTTTTTTTTTTTTTTTTATTAAGCTTCAAGTGAACATTTACCACTCCAATCAGTCTGTCACATGTAGGTTTACATACATCTTACTCCCTTCTCCCACTTGCTCTCCCCCTATTGAGTCAGCCCTTACAGTCTCTCGTTTCATGCCAATTTTACCATCTTCCCTCTCTCTCTATCTTCCCATCCCCCCTCCAGTCAAGAGTTGCCAACACACTCTCCTGTGTCCACCTGATTTAATTAGCTCACTCTTCATCAGTATCTCTCTCCCCACCACTGACCAGTCCTTTTCATGCCTGATGATTTGTCTTCGGGGTTGGTTCCTGTCCTGCGCCATCAGAAGTTCTGGGGAGCATTGTCTCTGGGATTCCTCTAGTTGCAATCATACCATTAGGTGTGGTCTTTTAATGAGAATTTGGGGTCTGTATCCCATTGGTCTCCTGCTCCCTCAGGAGTTGTCTGTTGTGTTCCCTGACAGGGCAGACATCGATTGTGGCCGGGCACCAACTAGTTCTTCTGGTCTCAGGATAATGTAGGTCTCTGGTTCAAGGGGCCCTTTCTGTCTCTTGGGTTCTTAGTTGTCGTGTGACCTTGGTGTTTTTCCTTTGCCTTTGCTCCGGGTGGGTTGAGACCAATTAATGTATTTTAGATGGCCGCTTGTTGGCATTTAGGACCCAGGCGCCACAATTCAAAGTGGGATGCAGAGTGTTTTCATAATAGAATTGTTTTGCCCATTGACTTAGAAGTCCCCTCAAACCAAGTTCCCCAGACCCCAGCCCCTGCTTTGCTGACCTTTGAAGCTTTCCTTTTATCTCGGAAACCTCTTTACTTTTAATCCAGTCCAATTAGGCTGACCTTCCTTGTTTTGAGTGTTGTCTTTCCCTTCACCCAAAGCAGTTCCCATCTACAGATTGATCAATAAAAAGCCCTCTCCCTCCCTCCCTCCCTCCCCCCTTTGTAACCACATAAGTATGTGTTCTTCTCTGTTTTTTCTATTTCTCAAGATCTTATAATAGTGGTCTTATACAATATTTGTCCTTTTGCAACTGACTCATTTCGCTCAGCATAATGCCTTCCAGATTCCTCCATGTTATGAAATGTTTCAGAGATTCGTCACTGTTCTTTACCGATGCGTAGTATTCCATTGTGTGAATATACCACAATTTATTTACCCATTCATCCGTTGATGGACATCTTGGTTGCTTCCAGCTTTTTGCTATTGTAAACAGAGCTGCAATAAACATGGGTGTGCATATATCTGTTTGTGTGAAGGCTCTTGTATCTTTAGGGTATATTCCGAGGAGTGGGATTTCTGGGTTGTATGGTAGTTCTATTTCTAACTGTTTAAGATAACGCCAGATGGATTTCCAAAGTGGTTGTACCATTTTACAATCCCACCAGCAGTGTATGAGAGTTCCAATCTCTCCGCAGCCTCTCCAACATTTATTATTTTGTGTTTTTGAATTAATGCCAGTCTAGTTGGTGTCAGATGGAATCTCATTGTAGTTTTAATTTGCATTTCTCTAATGGCTAATGATCGAGAGCATTTTCTCATGTATCTGTTGGCTGCCTGAATATCTTCCTTAGTGAAATGTGTGTTCATATCCTTTGCCCACTTCTTGATTGGGTTGTTTGTCTTTTTGTGGTTGAGTTTTGACAGAGTCATGTAGATTTTAGAGATCAGGCGCTGGTCTGAGATGTCATAGCTGAATATTCTTTCCCAGTCTGTAGGTGGTCTTTTTACTCTTTTGGTGAAGTCTTTAGATGAGCATAGGTGTTTAATTTTTAGGAGCTCCCAGTTATCTGGTTTCTCTTCATCATTTTTGGTAATGTTTTGTATTCTGTTTATGCCCTGTATTAGAGCTCCTAGGGTAGATCCTATTTTTTCTTCCATGATTTTTATCGTTTTAGTCTTTATGTTTAGGTCTTTGATCCACTTGGAATTAGTTTTTGTGCATAGGTCCTGTTTCATTCTTTTGCAAATGGATATCCAGTTATGCCAGCACCATTTGTTAAAAAGACTATTATTTCCCCAATTGACTGACACGGGTCCTTTGTCAAATATCAGCTGCTCATACATGGATGGATTTATATCTGGATTCTCAATTCTGTTCCATTGGTCTATGTGCCTGTTGTTGTACCAGTACCAGGCTGTTTTGACTACTGTAGCTATATAATAGGTTCTGAAATCAGGTAGGGTGAGGCCTCCCACTTTCTTCTTCTTTTTCAGTAATGTTTTGCTTATCTGGGGGTTCTTTCCTTTCCATATGAAATTAGTGATTTGTTTCTCTATTCCCTTAAAGTATGACATTGGTATTTGGATTGGAAGTGCGTTATATGTATAAATGGCTTTTGGTAGAATAGACATTTTTACTATGTCAAGTCTTCCTATCCATGAGCAGGGTATGTTTTTCCACTTAAGTGTGTCCTTTTGAATTTCTTGTAGCAGAGTTTTATAGTTTTCTTTGTATAGGTCTTTTACATGCTTGGTAAGATTTATTCCTAAGTATTTTATCTTCTTGGGAGCTACTGTGAATGGTATTGATTTGGTTATTTCCTCTTCGGTGTTCTTTTTGTTGATGTAGAGGAATCCAAGTGATTTCTGTATGTTTATTTTATATCCTGAGACTCTTCCAAACTCTTCTATTAGTTTCAGTAGTTTTCTGGAGGATTTCTTAGGGTTTTCCATGTATACGATCATGTCATCTGCAAATAGTGATAGCTTTACTTCCTCCTTACCAATCTGGATACCCTTTATTTCTTTGTCTAGCCTAATTGCCCTGGCTAGGACTTCAAGTACGATGTTGAATAAGAGCGGTGATAAAGGGCATCCTTGTCTGGTTCCCGTTCTCAAGGGAAATGCTTTCAGGTTCTCTCCATTTAGAGTGATATTGGCCGTTGGCTTTGCATATATGCCCTTTATTATGTTGAGGAATTTTCCTTCAATTCCTATTTTGGTAAGAGTTTTTATCATAAATGGGTGTTGAACTTTGTCAAATGCCTTTTCTGCATCTATTGATAAGATCATGTGGTTTTTATCTTTTGTTTTATTTATGTGATGGATTACATTAATGGTTTTTCTGATATTAAACCAGCCTTGCATACCTGGTATAAATCCCACTTGATCAGGGTGTATTATTTTTTTGATGTGTTGTTGGATTCTATTGGCTAGAATTTTGTTGAGGATTTTTGCATCTATGTTCATGAGGGATATAGGTATAAAATTTTCTGTTTTTGTAATGTCTTTATCTGGTTTTGGTATCAGGGAGATGGTAGCTTCATAGAATGAGTTGGGTAGTATTCCGTCTTTTTCTATACTTCAATAGTAATGGTGTTAAGTCTTCTCTGAAGGTTTGGTAGAACTCTGCAGTGAAGCCATCTGGGCCAGGACTTTTTTTTGTTGGGAGTTTTTTGATTACCGTTTCAATCTCTTTTTTTGTTATGGGTCTATTTAGTTGTTCTACTTCTGAATGTGTTAGTTTAGGTAAGTAGTATTGTTCCAAGAATTTATCCATTTCTTCTAGGTTTTCAAATTTGTTAGAGTACAATTTTATGTAGTAATCTGATATGATTCTTTTGATTTCATTTGGTTCTGTTGTGATGTGGTCCTTCTCGTTTCTTATTCGGGTTATTTGTTTCCTTTCCTGTTTTTCTTTAGTCAGTCTAGCCAGTGGTTTATCAATTTTGTTAATTTTTTCAAAGAACCAGCTTTTGGCTTTGTTAATTCTTTCAAGTGTTTTTCTGTTCTCTAATTCATTTAGTTCAGCTCTAATTTTTATTATTTGTTTTCTTCTGGTGCCTGATGGATTCTTTTGTTGCTCACTTTCTATTTGTTCAAGTTGTAGGGACAGTTCTCTGATTTTGGCTCTTTCTTCTTTTTGTATGTGTGCATTTATCGATATAAATTGGCCTCTGAGCACTGCTTTTGCTGTGTCCCAGAGGTTTTGATAGGAAGTATTTTCATTCTCGTTGCTTTCTAAGAATTTCCTTATTCCCTCCTTGATGTCTTCTATAACCCAGTCTTTTTTCAGGAGGGTATTGTTCATTTTCCAAGTATTTGATTTCTTTTCCCTAGTTTTTCTGTTATTGATTTCTAGCTTCATTGCCTTGTGGTCTGAGAAGATGCTTTGTAATATTTCGATGTTTTGGACTCTGCAAAGGTTTGTTTTATGACCTAATATGTGGTCTATTCTAGAGAATGTTCCATGTGCACTAGAAAAAAAAGTATATTTTGCAGCAGTTGGGTGGAGAGTTCTGTATAAGTCAATGAGGTCAAGTTGGTTGATTGTTGTAAGTAGGTCTTCCGTGTCTCTATTGAGCTTCTTACTGGATGTCCTGTCCTTCTCCGAAAGTGGTGTGTTGAAGTCGACTACTATATATGTGGAGGTGTATATCTCACTTTTCAATTCTGTTAAAATTTGATTTATGTATCTTGCAGCCCTGTCATTAGGTGCGTAAATATTTAATATGGTTATGTCTTCCTGATCAATTGTCCCTTTTATCCTTATATAGTGTCCTTCTTTATCCTTTGTGGCGGATTTAAGTCTAAAGTCTATTTTGTCAGAAATTAATATTGCTACTCCTCTTCTTTTTTGCTTATTGTTTGCTTGATATATTTTTTCCATCCTTTGAGTTTTAGTTTGTTTGTGTCTCTAAGTCTAAGGTGTGTCTCTTGTAGGCAGCATATAGATGGATCATGTTTTTTTATCCAGTCCGTGACTCTCTGTCTCTTTATGTGCATTTAGTCCATTTACATTCAGCGTAATTATAGATAAGTAAGTTTTTAGTGCTGTCATTTTGATGCCTTTTCATGTGTGTTGTTGGCCATTTCATTTTTCCACATGCTTTTTTGTGCTGAGACGTTTTTCTTAGTAGCTTGTGAGATCCTCATTTTCATAATGTTTAACTTTGTGTTTATTGAGTCGTTACGTTTTTCTTGGCTTTTTTCTTGAGTTATGGGATTGATATTCCTTTTTGTGGTTACCTTTTTATTTACCCCTATTTTTCTAAGTAAAAACCTAACTTATATCCTTCTATTTCGCCTTGTATCACTCTCCATCTGGCAGTTCAATGCCTCCTATATTTAGTCCCTCTTTTTGATTATTTTGATCGTTTATCTATTGATTTCCATGATTTCCTGTTGTGTGTATTATTTTGTTTATTTATTTATTTATTAGAATTAGTCTTAATTTGTTTGTTTTTGTGCTTTCCCTATTTGAGTTGCGTTGATATCAGGACGTTCTGTTTTGTGACCTTGTATTGTGCTGGTACCTGATATTATTGGTCATCCGGCCAAACAATCTCCTTTAGCATTTTTTGCAGTCTTGGTTTAGTTTTTGCAAATTCTCTAAACTTGTGTTTATCTGTAAATATCTTAATTTCTCCTTCATATTTCAGAGAGAGTTTTGCTGGATATATGATCCTTGGTTGGCAGTTTTTCTCGTTCAGTGCTCTGTATACGTTGTCCCATTCCCTTCTTGCCTGCATGGTTTCTGCTGAGTAGTCTGAACTTATTCTTATTGATTCTCCCTTGAAGGAAACCTTTCTTTTCTCCCTGGCTGCTTTTAAAATTTTCTGTTTGTCTTTGGTTTTGGCAAGTTTGATGATAATATGTCTTGGTGTTTTTCTTTTTGGATCAATCTTAAATGGGGTTCGATGAGCATCTTGGATAGATATCCTTTCGTCTTTCATGATGTCAGGGAAGTTTTGTGTCAGGAGTTCTTCAACTATTTTCTCTGTGTTTTCTGTCCCCCCTCCCTGTTCTGGTACTCCAATCACTCGCAAGTTATCCTTCTTGATAGAGTCCCACATGATTCTTAGGGTTTCTTCATTTTTTAAATTCTTTTATCTGATTTTTTTTCAGCTATGTTAGTGTTGTTTCCCTGTTCCTCCAAAAGTCCCAGTCTACATTCTAATTGCTCAAGTCTGCTCCTCTGACTTTCTATTGCGTTGTCAAATTCTGTAATTTTATTGTTAATCTTTTGGATTTCTACATGCTGTCTCTCTATGGATTCTTGCAACTTGTTAATTTTTCCACTATGTTCTTGAATAATCTTTTTGAGTTCTTCAACAGTTTTATCAGTGTGTTCCTTGGCTTTTTCTGCAGTTTGCCTTATTTCATTTGTGATCTCTTGAAGCATTCTGTAAATTAGTTTTTTATATTCTGTATCTGATAATTCCAGGATTGTATCTTCATTTGGGAAAGATTTTGATTCTTTTGTTTGGGGGGTTGGAGAAGCTGTCATGGTCTGTTTCTTTATGTGGTTTGATATGGACTGCTGTCTCCGAGCCATCACTGGGAAACTAGATTTTCCAAGTAGTCGGCTAAAAAAAAATGCAGTCAGATCCCTATCTGAATTCTCCCTCTGGCTCCGGGTATTCGGATATTAATGGGGTCGCCTGGGGAGGGTGGGGGAGGGATCTGAGAGCTAGGAGTGTAGCACCACAGAATATAGAGCTGAACACCACATTCACGTTCCGCCCCCGTTCGCCAAAATCCGGGCTGGATGGGTCCCTGGCTAGGACACTGCTTTCCTTGCTCGGAAACCAGTCACTTCCTCCTGGGGGCTTCCTCCGGTGCGCGGTACCGCTCGTGGGCACTGGGTGGGTGTTTCCCACACTAACGGGTGGGCCCGCCCCCAGGGTCTATTCAGGCGATTATAATTGGGTCCCGCGGTCACGCCCTGCCCGTGCGCGCGCCCAAATCCAAGCGGGATGACTTCCGGGTTGAGACGCTGCTTTCCCCGTTCTGGAACCAGTCACTTCCTCCTGGGGACTTCTCCTTCCGGTGCGCCACACCTCTCACGCGAACTGGGTTGGCGTCACCTGCACGGCCAGGTGGGCCCGCCCCCTGGGTCAATTCAGGGTAATAAAAATGGACCCGGCGCTCACGCCCCGCTCGTGCGCGCGCCCAAGTCCCAGCAGGATGGCACCCCGTCTGGGACGCTACTTTCCCCACTTCGGGACCAATCACTTCCTCCCGGGGGCTTCTCCCTCCGGTGTGCCACACCTCTCGCGCAAACTGGGAGGGCGTCACTCGCACAACCAGGTGGGCCCGCCCCCTGGGTCAATTCAGGGTAATAAAAATGGACCCCGCGCTCACGCCCCGCCCGTGCGCGCGCGTGTGCGCACCCAGATCCCAGCGGAATGGCTCCCAGTCTGGGATGCTGCTTTCCCTGCTTTGAGACCAGACACTTCCGGGGATTTCTCCCTCTGGTGTGCCGCGCCACACGTGCGGACTGGGTGTGCGTCCTCCCGCACGAATGTGTGGGCCCCGCCCTGGGGTCACTTTAGGGAAATATAGTTGATCCCCCCCAGCTCGCGCCCCGTCGGCTTCTCGCCTAACTCCCGGCCGGACGGCACCCCAGCTGGGACGCTGTTCTCCCCCCTCCCAGATCAGTCACTGCCTCCCGGGTGCTTCTCCCTCCGGCTGCGCCTCTACGCCGCCCGTGCCAACCTGCTAGACTTCCTCCCGGGATGGCTTCGGGGGGGAAGGGGTGGGCCCCCTTTCTGTGCTGTCTGCCCCCCTGGGCTCTGCCCCAGATCGGGATCCGAAGGTTACCTGCCTGGTGCACTGGCTCCTGGTTCTGAAAACAGTCTCTGTCTGCCCGTATTTGTTCGTTTTCCGTCTCTAAGTCTGTGCTTGTTGTTCAGAGTTCGTAGATTGTTATGTATGTGATCGATTCCCTTGTTTTTCCGAGTCTTTGTTGCAAGAGGGATCCGCGGTAGCGTCCACCTAGTCCGCCATCTAGGCCCCGGGTCCCCTTCCGTCTTCTTTTGATGCTTCCTGTGTCATTTAATATTTTCCCCATAGAATCCTTCTGTATTGCAACTCGGGGCTTGAATTTTGTCTTCAGTTCTTTCAGCTTGAGAAATGCTGAGCGTGTTCTTCCTTTTTGGTTTTCCATCTCCAGCTCTTTGCACATGTCATTATAATATTTTATTTTGTCTTCTCGAGAGGCCCTTTGAAATCTTCTGTTCAGTTCTTTTACTTGATGAATTCTTCCTTTGCTTTAGTTGCTTGACACTCAAGAGGAATTTTCAGAGTCTCTTCTGACATCCACCTTGGTCTTTTCTTTCTTTCCTGTCTTTTCAGTGACCTCTTGCCTTCTTCATGGATGATGTCCTTGATGTCATTCCACAACTCATTTGGTCTTCAGTCACTAGTGTTCAATGCATCAAATTTAACGTTGAGATGGTCTCTAAATTCAGGTGGGATATACTCAAGGTCATATTTTGACTTTCGTGGACTTGCTCTGATTTTCTTCAGTTTCAGCTTGAACTTGCATATGAGCAATTGATGGTCTGTTCCACAGTTGGCCCCTGGCCTCGTTCTGACTGATGATATTGAGCCTTTCCATCATCTCTTTCCACAGATGTAGTCAATTTGATTTCTGTGTGTTCCATCTGGCGAGGTCCATGTGTATAGTCACCGTTTATGTTGGTGAAAGAAAGTATTTGCAATGAAGAAGTCGTTGGTCTTGCAAAATTCTGCCATTCGATCTCCGGCATTGTTTCTATCACCAAGGCCATATTTTCCAACTACTGATCCTTCTTCTTTGTTTCCAACTTTCCCATTCCAATCGCTGGTAATTATCAATGTACCTTGATTGCATATTCGATCAATTTCAGACTGCAAAAGCCGATAAAAATCTTCTATTTCTTCATCTTTGGCCCTAGTGGTTGGTGCATAAATTTGAATAATAGTCTTATTAACTGGTCTTCCTTGTAGGCATATGGATATTATCCTATCACTGACAGCCTGGTACTCCAGGATAGATCTTAAAACATTCTTTTTGAAGATGAATGCAACACCATTCGTCTTTGAGTTGTCATTCCCAGCACAGTAGACTATATGATTGTCCGATTCAAAACGGCCAATACCAGTCCATTTCAGCTCACTATTGCCTAGGATATTGATGTTTACGTGTTCCATTTCATTTTTCACAATTTGCAATTTTCCTAGATTCATACTTCACACATTCCAGGTTCCGATTACTAATGAATGTTTGCAGCTGTTTCTTCTCATTTTGAGTAATGCTACATCAGCAAATGAAGGTCCTCAAAGCTTTACTCCAGCCACGTCATTAAGGTCGACTCTACTTTGAGGAGGCAGCTCTTCCCCAGTCATATTCTGAGTGTCTTCCAACCTGGGGGGCTCATCTTCCAGCACTATATCAGACAATGTTCCGCTGCTATTCATAAGGTTTTCACTGGGTAATGCTTTTCAGAAGTAGACTACTGGGCCCTTTTTCCTAGTCTGTCTTAGTCTGGAAGCTCAGCTGAAACCTGTCCTCCGTGGGTGACCCTACTGGTATCTGAATACCAGTGGCATAGCTTCCAGCATCACAGTAACACACAAGCCCCCCCAGTACAATAAACTGACAGACACGTGCTCATTTACCATCCCCAAAATCCTAGGGCCCTTAAGAATTATTTTAAATCTACACTGACTATGCTGTATAAATGAAACAACAAAGCCTAGATGACAGTACATCTGTTTATGACATGGTTTATTGGCTATTTTAAGCCCACTGTTGAGACCTACTGCTTAGGGAAAAAAAAAAGAAAAAGATTTCTTTCAAAATATTACTGCTCATTGACAGCACACCTAGTCACCCAAGAGCTCTGATGGAAATGTACCATGGAATTAATGTTATTTTCATTCCTGCTAACAACAACATCCATTCTGCAGCCCATGGGACAAGGAGTAATTTCAACTTTCGAGTCTTATTTATTTAAAAAATACACTTTGTAAATTATACCCGCCAGATAGTGATTCCTCTGATGGCTCTGGGCAAAGTAAATTGAAAACTTTCTGGAAAGGATTCTAGATGCATTAAGAATATTCGTGATTCATGGGAGGAGGTCAAAATATCAACATTAATAGAAATTTAAAAGATGTTGATTCTCATGATAGAATTTTAACTTATGAGGAGTTACTTCTTATGAAAGAGCAAAGAAAGTGTCTTCTTGAGATGGAACCCACTCCTGTGAGGATGCTGTGAACATTGTTGAAATGATAACAAAGGATTTAGAATATTATGAAAACTTATTTGATAAAGTATAAAGGATTGACTCTAATTTTGAAAGAAGTTGTACTATGGATAAAACCCTATCAAATAGCATTGCATGCTACAGAGAAATATTTTGTGAAAGAAAGGGTTAATCAGTGTGGTAAACTACATTGTTGTATTTTAAGAAATTGCCACAGCCACTCCAACCTTCAGCAATCATCACCCTGATCAGTCAGCAGTCAATGACATCAAGGTCAGACCCTCCACCAACAAAAAGATTACAACTCCCTGAAGGCTCCGATAACGGTTAGCATTTTTTAGAAATAAAGTGTTTTTTAATTAAGGTAGGTACGCTGTTTTTTTTAGAGATAATGTTATTGCACGCTTGATAAACTATAGTCTAGTGTCAACATAACTTTTATATGCACTGGGAAACAAAAAATTCCTTTATTGTAGTGGCCTGGAACCAAACCCACAGTATCTCCAAGGTATGCTTGTAATGAAGGCCTAATATGACCCATAGTCCCTGTGGGGTGCAAATGTTAATATACTTAGCTGCAACCGAAAGACCGAAGGTTTGAGTTCACCCAAAGATACCAAGGAAGATAGGCCTGGAGATCTACTCCTTAAAAAATCAGCCACTGAAAATCTTATGGAGAACTGTTCTACTCTGTAATATATGGGGTTGACGTGAGAGGGAGGTGACTTGAGGGCAAATGGTTTGTTATTATGCTCCAGGTTTCCTCTCAAATATATGGTGTTTTTTGAATGAGTGATGAATGAATGAATGAAAGCAAGAAAGAATGAAAGAAAGTGAGGATAGAGAAAGGCTCAATTTTCCTTGGGTGTTCCTTAGGTCTTTCTTGAGTTGATTTCCATTCATTCCTAAAGTTTTTAGGGCTATGCCTTTCAAATGAAATGTTTTGCATACCAGAAGATACTAAATCAAAATTAGGGCTTTATTAGCACCACAATTTGGTACATTTTGAGGATACAAGTACGCGTAGTTATTTTATTTTACTTGAAACTTAATTGGCATGTGGAGTAGACTTTTATCTTTTACTCTTGAATTTTTTTGTCCTTTGTTTTCCCCTTTTATATTTTTTTGAAGTACCTCTGAATGCTGTTTAAAGAGGGAGTGCTCAGGAGCTCTTCTGACTTTCATTAAGTCACTCAGTAAGTCTTTGACCTCTTTGCCTCTGAAATTTACCTCTGAAAAAACTCAATCAGTTGCCTAAAGTCACAGTGCAGACAATCATAATATGTGAGCTTGAGGTTCCCAAATAGCAGTAATAGTACTGGAAGAATTTGCAACTACTCCACTTACATATGGAAATTTTCACCTACAGCTCCAGGAATGCCTGAGCTTAGTCACTCAGAAAGCAGCTGCATAAAATCAATGGTGAAAACCAAGTCTTTTTTTTTCCTTTTCTGTATGACTTCTAGAAAAGATTTAAATTCATTTCCCTCATAATTTTTTTTTTATTTCTGTATATGTTTTTCTGCCAATTTTTAAAATTTTGTTATGATCATTGGATGTAATATGTTAAAATATAACGTATTATTCAATTTAGTTTTATGTGAAACATTTTAAATACTTTATTAAAGGAAAAGAGGAGCACCTACATTCCTTTAGTTTTTACTTATTATATATTGATTTATATATTATGTATGTGAAAATATACTAGATTAAGTCAAATGCTAATCATAGAAAAATCAATAATTACAGTGATGAGACAAAAATCAGTCTTAAAATATAATTTATGTTTAGCATATATGCTTGACAGGAACAGAGACTCCTTGATAACTTACTAATGGAATCATTTTTTGCATTTTTGAAATCATCTTGCCAATTTAGAATTTCAGTGATAAATGAAAAGCAATCAGATATTTATGGAACACTTTTTAAACTGTAAGTAAAAACCAAACAAGCAAAAAAATAATAATTTTAAGCTGGGGGAAATAAGTACAGCTTAATACTCTGAAAATTAGAAAACAAAATTTTGGGTACCCTCTTTACCATGAAGAGCTCTGGTGGTTCAGTGGTTAAGCATTCGGCTGCTAACCAAAATGTCAGTAGTTTGAACTTACCAGCTGCTCTGTGGGAGACGTGGCAGTCTGTTTCTGTAAAAATTACAGCCCTGTAAACCTTATGGGACAGCTGAACTCAGTCCTTTAGAGTCAATATGAGTCAGAATTGACTGTATGGCAATGAGTTTGGTTTTTGGTTCTTTACCATGGATATGGTGTTTTGGATGGATTCTTACCTTTCTTTCTCTAACAACTTTTATTGGTCATCTCAGTGGGAGGAATATTTTTATGGTCCTTACAAATATTTTTTTTGCTTGTGGTTGAGGAGACTACTTGCCGGTTGATCCAGACTTCCTTAAGTGTATTTCTTTAGGCATTTGAGGTTGTCTGTAAGCTGTGATTGGCAGAGCCATGCTTCCTTCACATCTTGCTCTGCCATACCTTTGACTCTAGCTGGCACATAATTGACATTCAGTGAATGCAGTTTGGAGGCCAAAGGCGTATATATTTCTAGCTATATTTGTGTATTTGCCCTTGCAGGCAGAGGAGGCTGATGATATTTGAAGATTCTGTTGTAAATCTGAATCATAAGACTATGGAGGGAATAAGACAAAATTGTGTTTATTTTTCATCTCCACAATTTACTACTAGTGTGACATTTGTCCAGTTACTTCATCCCTATAAATCACCGTTAAATCATATATCAGAGGAAAAAATAATAAACATATTTTATATTTTAAGATGCAATGAGTTCTGACACCAGCTGCTCATAGTTAGGCCAACTTCACAGGTTTAGCACACAATCCTTCATAAGACTGACCTCAATTCCTTGTCACCAGCCACAAGCTCAGGGGTTCCCTGGCCATCTTCATTTCTGAACAGCTGACTACAAATTTGAGGCTTCCCCAAACCACCGCAAATTTGCCAATTCACTAGAATTACTCAGAATTCAGGAAAGCACTATATCTGTAATTACAGTTTTGTTATAGCAAAAGATATGAATCAGAAGCAGCCAAAGGGAGATATGTGTAGGGTGAGGTCTGGGAGAGTCCTAAATGAAAAGCTTCCTTTGTCTCCTCCCTGTGGAGTTAGGATATATCACATTCTTAGCACATCAGTGTGTGAAAATATGCAGTATATTGTCAGCCAGGGAAGCTTACCTAAGCTTGATATTCAGAGTTTTTATTGGAGTTTCATTATGTAGGCATGATTTATTGAATTATTAATCATTTGATTGAACTCAATCCCCAGCCCCTCTCCCATCCCTGGAGGCCTAGGTTGGGCTGGTATCACTAGGCTCAAATTTCCAACTCTCTTATGGATAGGCTTTCAGTCATGGACAGACCCATTCTGAGTCATCTCCTTAGCACATACTATCTCGGGGTGCACCATGAGTCAATTTGTTAGCATAAATCATCAGGGCACACGATGATAACAAAGATACTCCTATCACTCAAGAAACTCCAAGAATTTAGAGATTATCTCCCAGGAACAGTGGACAAAGGTCAGCCAAATTCTTTACTACACACGAGGATAGGGAAATAATACTCTAAGATGGCACATTGTAGGTAATCAATATAATTTCATTGTTTTTATTATTGTTTCCTATATCACCCTTGCAAGGTACTCAAAGTAGAAGAATAGCTTATTCTAGTTTAAGTAATTATTATTGAATGCACCTGGATCAATGAAACCCTCTCACCCCCCCAAAAAAACCCACTGCCGTTGAGTCAATTCCGACTTATAGCGACTCTGCAGAACACAGTAAAATTAGAACACAGTAGAACTGCTCCATAGGGTTTCCGAGGAGCACTTGGTAGTTTCAAACTGCTGACCTTTTAGTTAGCAGCCAAACTCTTGACCGCTATGCCACCAGGCTTTCCTGGATCAATGAAGAGCTAGAAAATTAGACAGGAGCAGGAATAGTAGCGGGAACTGCTATAGGCTATACAAGGAGGATAGCACTTCGTGGCTGACTGTTTCAACAAGAGTGTACCATGGAAAGCCTATAGACCTGGCAAAAGGGTGAGTAATGATGCCGGCAGAATAGGATGTTATGGAAACAGAGAGGTAGGATGCCTTATCTGGACTTATGGGGTGGTGATGACGGGTGGTTTCCTGAAAGAGGTGATACCAAGCTGAGACTTTGACAGAGGAATAGGGATTTGCAAGTTCTTGGCATGCAGGCAATTAAAAAAAAAATTGAATAAACTCTTCTCTAATTCTTTCTTTTTTGTTTGTTTACAGCAAGAAATTAAGTATTCATTTTCTGGATTTTAATAAACTCACTATGGAAGTTTTAAAAAATTATAACATATTTATAGACCTTATTCCCATTGAGAGTTGGAGTCTATGCCTCTCTCCTTGAGTCTGCGTGGGTTTGTGATTTTTTTGAACGATATAATGGAAGTGATATTTTGTCACTTCCGAGGCTTAGTCAGAAAAGACCATGCAGCTTCTGCCTGGTAATTTTGTAATGATGGCTCTCTGGAAACTTTTTTATGGTGCTCTCTGTGAGATACCATCTGCCATGGTGTGAAAACCCCAAGGCTCTCTGAGAATCAGTACACGAAGAGGTGTTCTGGTCAACAGCCCTAGCTAAATCCAGTCTTCAAGTCATCCCAGCCCAAGTTCCAGATATTATGAGTAAAGATGCGTCTAGATGACTCCAGACCCTAGTAATTTGAGTGATCCCTAGGCATTTAAATCATCTCACCTCAGCTGCTACAGCAGAAAATTATTTCTACCTCCTCTCTTGGATCCCTGCTGCCACCATAAGAATAAGCCTAGACTAGCCTGCTGGAGGGATGTGAGAGACAAGTAGAATCACCTTGATTTATTTCATCTGAAGCCATCCTAGGCCAGGCAGAGTCCAGATAACTGACCTGCCAATTACTGACACATGAAGAATCCACCTGTGATAAGCTGAGCCTGGTTCAGATCTGTATAATTGCCCACAGACTTATAAATGTTTATTTTAAGCTACTAAATCTTGGGATAGTTTGTTACACAACCAATGCACTTAAGTTGAAGGTTTTATGGGTCATTAATTTGTAGATGTACACAGTTGGGTTATAGAGCTAGAGCTCAGAAGAAAGATCCGTTTTGTTAGTATTCAGTAGTCCAGTCTTACCTGTTGTTTATGGCAAGATTCCACCCTGAATGGTTGGGCTTGCCTTCTAATTGGCTTGTGTACATGCTTTTTCAGCTACACATGTAAAGAGAGATTTAAGAATCACCAGTATACCAGTGGTTAAGAAGCCATTGGTGAGGATAAAACTAACCACCCAGAGTTAAGAAGGAAGATGGCCATTAGCAGAACCCTTAGCAAAACAAAAGTTAAGGAATTGACAGAAAAATAGGAGCCCCCAAACTATCTAAAAAAAACTAGAGAAGGAAAACTCAGCAGAGTAAAAGGAAGCCATGGCAAGATAGGGCCTGTTGAAACCAAGAGAAAGCATGGTCAAAAAGAAAGATGTGGTATAAAACACTGCTGAAAAGTCAAATAAGATTGTGGCTGGTGAGTTTAAAGTGGATGTAGCAAGACTGAGGTCATTAGTGACCTTGAATGGGACATCTTCATGTAAAATGACAACAGTGGGTCGGTTATGATTCCTGAGCAAATCATCAATAATATTCCGTTTTTTTCTTTCTTTCTTCTAATTGAAAGTACTTGTCTCTATGAGCAGGCTAAATTAATTAGAAATTTGTCTCCTGTGATCAGTCAAATGCTTTAAATGTGAATTAATTAGAAAAGAGTGAAGAGATACCTGAACAGAAAAAAAAAAAAGGAAGAAATATTTTTAATATGCATAACAATATCTAGTGATGGAATGCATAGTGAGCCTTGCCAAGTCTACCACAATAAAAAAGCCTCACGTTTAGAATTCATCCACATTCTCTCAACTCTAACCTGATTACAAGGGGATTTTGTTGTTGTGAAGAATAATGAATGTGCCATAGTTTAATAGCACTATGGCAAATTTGAGTTAAGTAGCATCCCTGTTGTTATAGGCCAACAACCACATTGCATATTCGGGTACCCCTTCCACCTTTCTTGTCTTTTCTTTTAACTCATCGTTCATTTAAAGAGGACAGTGAGAGAAACTTTTATGTCACAGACGGCAAGCAGTCATTAGACTGTAGAGTCACACAGTCTCAAGAGCAGATGATTCCAAAGGTGTGTTCTATGTTCCACAGGTTATAAAATAGTCTTTTTGCATAGTAGCAGATGAGCTACGTCAAGTCAAAGAAAGTGTTTCTTTGGCACCTTAAAATGACTGAAAAGGAATTCAAAACCAAATAGTGTCACTTTTTTGAGTGCAATGGAAATTTTTTAAGTATTTTATTATATGTACTCATTTTTTCAGCAATGATTTTAAAATGTATTTTAAGTCGTTTATTGATCACCTGTAATGAATGACATACATGTTGTTTCCTGGGGATACAAAGTGTCTGCATGAGAGGCCTATTTCTTGCTCTTTAGGCTATAATACTCTATGACCAAGATGACTACATTAAAACTTAAATTACAGTAAAGCTTAAATGTTGTTGCACAGGAAACAAAATCCAATGAGAAAGAATATAACATGGAAAACAATCCAATTCTATAAATATTTATGAAGTTCCATCCACATGCTGGGCATTTTTCTATGAACTAGTGTTTAAAAAATGAGTCTGACTAAAGTCTTCTCTTAAATGAGCTTGAGCTTCTCTAGCAGTTGAATCTGTGTCATTGTAACAAGAAAAGAATTTTTTATTTCAAGTGGGAATTGATGATACAAGTAAGACTCCAACGACAAAATTTTAAAAATAACATAAAAGTGAAGATAAATCACCCATATGGAATACATAACGATATTAACTTTTCATTATATTACAGTTCACTTTGAACAGAAACATTTAAACTTAACATAAACATGCAAATAATTTTTAATATTGAGATTTTAAATTTAATTTATCATAGTTTTTTCCATGACTTGGCCATTTCTTTAAAACTCTTTCTGCTATATTGACAATTAAATGGCTGTGTCCTAGTTGCCTTGTACACTCTACTTGCTATTCAATTATTTAAATGTTTTTCTATGTATACATAAACAAAGAAATATTTTGATGTGAAAGACACTGTTAAGAGAATGAAAAGACAAATTACAGAATGGAAGAAAATACTTAACAATCACACATCTGACAAAGGATTTGGATCTTCGATATCAAAACTCACAAAGAAACCAACTAAAAAATGGACAAAAACCTTCATCAGACATTTTACCAAAAAGGATATGCAGATGGTGGGGAAACAACTTTTTTTGTTTGTACTTGTCTACACAATTTTTTCCCTTTTTTTTTTTTTATTGTGCTTTAAGTGAAAGTTTACATCTCAAGTTAGTTTCTCATACAAAAAATTTATACACACATTGTTATGTGACACTAGTTGCTATCCCTATAATATGTCAGCACACTCCATCTTTCCACCCCAGATTTCCCACGCCCATTCCCAGCCCCTTTTCTTTCTGTCTTCTCATCTCGCCTCCAGACAGGAGCCACGCATTTAGTTTCATGTATCTACTTGCACTAAGAAGCACACTCTTGACGAGTATCATTTTATGCCTTATGGTCCAGTCTAATCTTTGTCAGAAGAGTTGGCTTCAGGAATGGTTTTAGTTCTGGTACACAATTTCTTTTTTTTTTTGATGCTTAATTTTTTCTATATGAATCTCTTATAAGCAAAAGTAGTTGATCATGATATTTTAACTCACTCTGAGAGCGCTCATCTTTCAAAAACACTTGCTTTCATTCAATTATTATGTTTCGTCTTATTATTTCATTTATACTCCTCATTTGTACTTCATTCATTTATTGAATACTTCAACAAATATGCTTAGTTTCCTTGAATTTTTCTCCATACTCCCATCCCTATCTACTGGAATGTGGAATTCTTTTATATCTTTACTATTGAAAAATTTTGGTCAATCTTATATGGTAGTTTCTCAAAAAACATTTTTATTTACTTTTGAATTTGAGATAAAAATACTTTTACTCACCTTCTTGAAAGAAGAAAGCATTAGTAAGTTTTTTTTTTCATCTTATACTTCTTAATCATCTCTCCTTCTCTCTCCCTTCATCCAGTATCTAAAACTTTCTAGATTCTAATCCAATCAGGGATTATAGACCTATATTTTCATTATAAAATCATTATTTAAAATTGACATTTAAAATTAAACTTTAATTTTAAAATTTGGTTTTAAAATATACAGCAGTTTTATTTACTTAACTATGTGTGTTTGATTATCATCTGTGCTCACAAGAGTTCTTTTATCCCAAGACTTCTCCAATCTTAGGTTTTTTATTTTATAACTTGGTTTGAAAAATTTAGTTTGAAGAGATATTTCTATTGACTTTGCACGTTAGTGACACTATGTACACTATCCGTACACTAATTGTGTATTAGTGACAATTTTCCTGGGAGTTGACTCTGAGTCACTACTTCTCTCAAAATGCTGCAGATATTATGTCTTTAAGTTTCAGTATGTACTGTTGCAGAAAAGTTTTTTTTTCTTTTTTAATTTTTTAGAGGAATATCATCTATTGTATAGGATTAGATCATTGTAGAGCTGCCAGAAGAAGGAACAGATCTGCCTTAGAAGAAGTATAACCAGAATGCTCCTTAGCAGCTAGGATGGCAACACTTCGTCTCACTTGCTTTGGACACATTATCAGGAGGGATGAGTCCATGGATAAGAACATCACGCTTGGTAAAGTAGAGGGTCCTCAATGAGATGGACTGACACATTTGGCTGCAATGGGCTCAAATACAGTAACTATTGTGAGGATGGTAGAGGACCAGGCAGCATTTTGTTCTGTTGTACATAGGGTTGCTATGGGTCGGAACCTACTCTTTGACACCTGACAACAACAGCAAAGAACTATTTAATTCCTAGGTTTGTGTTTGCCCTGGTGGCACAGTGTGTAAGCACTCACCTGCTAACTGAAAGATCAGTGGCTCTAACCCACCAGCTGTTCAGAGGGAGAAAGATGTGACAGTGTGCTTCCATAAAGACTCTAAAACCACCCATTGTCATGAAGATTGCAGCCTTCAAAACCCTATAGGACACTTCTATTCTGTCTCGTATGGTCTCTATGAGTCACAATCTACTCGACGGCAATGAGTTTGGTTTTGGTTTTATTTGTACTCCACTCTTAATCCTGTGAGGTATATACTTAAGACAATGAAGAACTGGATTCAGAAATGAACAATGGAAGTCAAATTATTGCCTGAGCAGTGAGTTCTCTTTTTTATAGCCACAGTTTCAATATTAATGTTGTACACAGAGTAATATTTACTTCTTTTCTTTTCCTGCCATATATATAGTACGTCCCTTCCTGGTGCCTTGTATTATACTATGAGCTCTTCTGGTAACTTGAGAGAGAGAAAGACAGATACAGAGTGAGACAGAAACAGAGACAGAGACAGAAGTTGTATATTAAATGCCCATCACCATGTTCTTCAAACCTTAGAAAATTTTACCCCCCCCCCCCCCCCGGGCAACTGTCTAGAATTAGTGATGATTACTTTTTGCCGGCACTGATCTGGGTATAATTTGCACCTACTAATTTATTAAATACTACAACCACTTGTGAGGTAGAAATGATTATTATCCTCATTTTGCTGATCAGGATCTTGAAGTATAGAACAGTTACTGAAATTTTATATAACCTTTTAGAATACTCCAAATAGTCTGGGCACCAGATCCATGCTTTATGTGTCAATGATTTTTTTCATAAATTATTTTACTTTGTATGGATTATTCATACACATTTAAAAGATTCAGAGAAGGCTGCAGGTAAATATTAATCTCTCTTTTCTGATTAATCCAATTTACCTCCTCTACAGTACCCATTATTAGCATTTTCTTCTTTCTTTTCCAGCTCTATATGGTTATACAAGCAAAGTATCTACGTTTTTAACATAATGAAATTCTTAATGTAATTTACTATAAAATATAGGAGACAAAACATGATAATGTTACAAGATGCTTAAGTGAGATTTTATAAAATTCAATATTTATTCTTAAAAATATTATTAGTAAGCTATAAGTAAAGGGAAATTTCCTTAACTTTCTAAAGGGCACCTAACGGAAATCTATGAACTATCTTTTCAAGAAACCTTCAGCACTTAATACTTGTGCAATTGAGTTTAAATGAAGGAACTTACAGTCACTTTTTTATGTGTATTAGTAGTTTTATCCATGCTGTAACCTAAAAGACATTTTTCGCTAGCAAGCCGCCATCTAAAATGCATCAATTGGTCTCAACCCACCTGGATCAAAGGAGAATAAAGAACACCAAGGTCACACGATAACTACGAGCCCAAGAGACAGAAAGGGCAACATGAACCAGAGACTACATCATCCTGAGACCAGGTGAACTAGATGGTGCCCGGCTACAACTGATGACTGCCCTGACAGGGAACACAACAGAGAACCCCTGAGGGAGCAGGAGGGCAGTGAGATGCAGACCCCAAATTCTCATAAGACCAGACTTAATGGGCTGACTGAGACTAGAAGGACCCTGGTGGTCATGGCCCCCAGACCTTCTGTAGGCCCAGGACAGGAACCATTCCCAAAGCCAAAATCTTCAGCCATAGATTGGACTGGACAATGGGTTGGAGAGGGATGCTGGTGAGGAGTGAGCTTCTTGGATCAGGTAAACACTTGAGACTATGTTGGCATCTCCTGCCTGGAGGGGAGATGAGAGGGTGGAGGGGGTTAGAAGCTGGTGAAATGGACAGGAAAAGAGACAGTAGAGGGAAAGAGTGGGCTGTCTCATTAGGGGGAGAGTAATTGGGAGTATGTAGTAAGGTGTATATGGGTTTTTGTGTGAGAGACCGACTTGATTTGTAAACTTTCACTTAAAGCATGATAAAAATTATTTAAAAAAAAAAAACGTGAGGAGGCGGGGCCAAGATGGCTGACTAGGTGGACTCTACCGCGGATCCCTCTTGCAACAAAGACTCAGAAAAACAAGTGAATCAATCACATACATAACAATCTACGAACTCTGAATAACTAACACAGGTTTAGAGATGGAGAACGAACAAATACGGGGAGGCAGCAATTGTTTTCAGAGCGTGGAGCCAGCGTACCAGTCAGGTGACCTTCGGAGCCCGATTTGGGGCAAAGCCCAGGGGGGCAGATGGAACAGACAAGGGGCCCAGTCCTAGCCCCCGAACTCATTCCGGGAGGGGCCCAGCCAGTTCGTGCAGGCGGCGTGGCAGCGCAGCCGGTGGGAGAAGCCCCTGGGAGGCAGTGACTGGTCTTGGAGCAGGGAAAGCAGCGTCCCAGCCGGGGAGCCGTCCCGCCGGGATTTTAGCGGGTGCGGGCATGGCGTGAGCGCGGGGAACAGCTACATCCCCCTGAATTGACCCCGGGGGGGCCCAGCCGGTTCGCGTGGGCGGAGTGGCGGCACAGCCGGTGGGAGAAGTCCCCGGGAGGCCGTGGCTGGTCTTGGAGTGGGGAGAGCGGCGTCCCAGCCAGGACGCCCAGTCGCGGTGCAGGCGTGGGGAGCTGCTCCACTCTCCTGAGCTGACGGGGGGGACCAGCCGGTTTGCAGGGGCGCACGATGCGGCTGGCGGGACGGGGAGTCCCCGGGAGGCAGCGACTGATTTTGGAGTCCGGAGAACACCGTCCCAGTAGGGGAGCCTTAACCTTGGGGGTGGGGCTGACAGCAGAGGATCTGACCATGACTCAAGTGGGCCAGACCCCCCGGGGGCAATCTCCACACAGCCAGCACACATAGGCGACGTGCCCCACGGAAATCTCAGATATAATAGTCATTCCAAGCAAGACAAGCAACTCTGGCTATATTCGGAGGTGCTACTCTCCTAGCTCTCTGATCCCTCCCCCACCCTCCCCAGGCGGCTCCATTAACATCCGAATAGCCTGAGCCAGAGGGAGAACTCTGATAGGGATCTGACTGCATTTTTTTTTAGTGGATTTTCTGGAAAAACTAGTTTCCCAGTGATGGTTCGGAGACAGCAGTCCATATCAAACCACATAAAGAAGCAGATCATGACAGCTTCTCCAAACCCCCAAACAAAAGAATCAAAATCTTTCCCAAATGAAGATACATTCCTGGAATTATCAGATACAGAATATAAAAAACTAATTTACAGAATGCTTCAAGAGATCACAAATGAAATAAGGCAAACTGCAGAAAAAGCCAAGGAACACACTGATAAAACTGTTGAAGAACTCAAAAAGATTATTCAAGAACATAGTGGAAAAATTGATAAGTTGCAAGAATCCATAGAGAGACAGCATGTAGAAATCCAAAAGATTAACAATAAAATTACAGAATTTGACAATGCAGTAGGAAGTCAGAGGAGCAGACTCGAGCAATTAGAATGCAGACTGGGACATCTGGAGGACCAGGAAATCAACACCAACATAGCTGAAAAAAAATCAGATAAAAGAATTTAAAAAATGAAGAAACCCTAAGAATCATGTGGGACTCTATCAAGAAGGATAACTTGCGAGTGATTGGAGTCCCAGAACAGGGAGGGGGGACAGAAAACACAGAGAAAATAGTTGAAGAACTCCTGACACAAAACTTCCCTGACATCATGAAAGACGAAAGGATATCTATCCAAGATGCTCATCGAACCCCATTTAAGATTGATCCAAAAAGAAAATCACCAAGATATATTATCATCAAACTTGCCAAAACCAAAGACAAACAGAAAATTTTAAAAGCAGCCAGGGAGAAAAGAAAGGTTTCCTTCAAGGGAGATTCAATAAGTTCAGACTACTCAGCAGAAACCATGCAGGCAAGAAGGGAATGGGACGACATATACAGAGCACTAAAGGAGAAAAACTGCCAGCCAAGGATCATATATCCAGCAAAACTCTCTCTGAAATATGAAGGCGAAATTAAGATATTTACAGATAAACACAAGTTTAGAGAATTTGCAAAAACCAAACCAAAGCTACAAGAAATGCTAAAGGAGATCGTTTGGTCAGAGAACCAATAATATCAGGTACCAGCACAATACAAGGTCACAAAACAGAACGTCCTGATATCAACTCAAATAGGGAATTCACAAAAACAAACAAATTAAGATTAATTTAAATAAATAAATAAAATAATACACATAACAGGGAATCATGGAAGTCAATAGGTAAAACATCACAACAATCAAAAGAGGGACTAAACACAGGAGGCATTGAACTGCCAGATGGAGAGTGATACAAGGCGATATAGAACAGTACAAGTTAGGTTTTTACTTAGAAAATAGGGGTAAATAATAAGGTAACCACAAAAAGGAATATCAACTCCATAACTCAAGATAAAAGCCAAGAAAAACGTAATGACTCAACTAACATAAAGTCAAACACTATGAAAATGAGGACCTCACAATTTACTAAGAAAAACGTCTCAGCACAAAAAAGTATGTGGAAAAATGAAATGGCCAACAACACACATGAAAAGGTATCAAAATGACAGCACTAAAAACTTATTTATCTATAATTACCCTGAATGTAAATGGACTAAATGTACCAATAAAGAGACAGAGAGTCACGGACTGGATAAAGAAACACGATCCGTCTGTATGCTGCCTACAAGAGACACACCTTAGACTTAGAGACACAAACAAACTAAAACTCAAAGGATGGAAAAAAATATATCAAGCAAACAATAAGCAAAAAAGAAGAGGAGTAGCAATATTAATTTCTGACAAAATAGACTTTAGACTTAAATCTACCACAAAGGATAAAGAAGGACACTATATAATGATAAAAGGGACAATTGATCAGGAAGACATAACCATATTAAATATTTATGCACCCAATGACAGGGCTACAAGATACATAAATCAAATTCTAACAGAATTGAAAACTGAGATAGACACCTCCACAATTATAGTAGTCGACTTCAACACACCACTTTCGGAGAAGGACAGGACATCCAGTAAGAAGCTCAATAGAGACACGGAAGACCTACTTACAACAATCAACCAACTTGACCTCATTGACTTATACAGAACTCTCCACCCAACTGCTGCAAAATATACTTTTTTTTCTAGTGCACATGGAACATTCTCTAGAATAGACCACATATTAGGTCATAAAACAAACCTTTGCAGAGTCCAAAACATCAAAATATTACAAAGCATCTTCTCAGACCACAAGGCAATAAAACTAGAGATCAATAACAGAAATACTAGGGAAAAGAAATCAAATACTTGGAAACTGAACAATACCCTCCTGAAAAAAGACTGGGTTATAGAAGATATCAAGGAGGGAATAAGGAAATTCATAGAATGCAATGAGAATGAAAATACTTCCTATCAAAACCTCTGGGACACAGCAAAAGCAGTGCTCAGAGACCAATTTATATCGATAAATGCACACATACAAAAAGAAGAAAGAGCCAAAATCAGAGAACTGTCCCGACAACTTGAACAAATAGAAAGTGAGCAACAAAAGAACTCATCAGGCACCAGAAGAAAACAAATAATAAAAATTAGAGCTGAACTAAATGAATTAGAGAACAGAAAAACAATTGAAAGAATTAACAAGGCCAAAAGCTGGTTCTTTGAAAAAATTAACAAAATTGATAAACCATTGGCTAGACTGACTAAAGAAATACAGGAAAGGAAACAAATAACCCGAATAAGAAACAAGAAGGACCACATCACAACAGAACCAAATGAAATTAAAAGAATCATTTCAGATTACTATGAAAAATTGTACTCTAACAAATTTGAAAACATAGAAGAAATGGATGAATTCTTGGAAAAACACTACCTACCTAAACTAACGCATTCAGAAGTAGAACAACTAAATAGATGCATAACAAAAAAAGAGATTGAAATGGTAATCAAAAAACTCCCAACAAAAAAAAGCCCTGGCCCGGATGGCTTCACTGCAGAGTTCTACCAAACTTTCAGAGAAGACTTAACACCACTACTACTGAAGGTATTTCAAAGCATACAAAATGACGGAATACTACCCAACTCATTCTATGAAGCTACCATCTCCCTGATACCAAAACCAGGTAAAGACATTACAAAAAAAGAAAATTATACACCTATATCCCTCATGAACATAGATGCAAAAATCCTCAACAAAATTCTAGCCAATAGAATCCAACAACACATCAAAAAAATAATACACCCTGATCAAGTGGGATTTATACCAGGTATGCAAGGCTGGTTTAATATCAGAAAAACCATTAATGTAATCCACCACATAAATAAAACAAAAGATAAAAACCACGTGATCTTATCAACTGATGCAGAAAAGGCATTTGACAAAGTTCAACACCCATTTATGATAAAAAACTCTTACCAAAATAGGAATTGAAGGAAAATTCCTCAACATAATAAAGGGCAACAGCCAATATCACTCTAAATGGAGACAACCTGAAAGCATTTCCCTTGAGAACGGGAACCAGACAAGGATGCCCTTTATCACCGCTCTTAATCAACATCGTACTTGAAGTTCTAGCCAGGGCAATTAGGCTAGACAAAGAAGTAAAGGGTATCTGGATTGCCAAGGAGGAAGTAAAGTTATCACTATTTGCAGATGACATGAGCTTATACACAGAAAACCCTAAGGAATCCTCCAGAAAACTACTGAAACTAATAGAAGAGTTTGGCAGAGTCTCAGGTTATAAAATAAACATACAAAAATCACTTGGATTCCTCTACATCAACAAAAAGAACATCGAAGAGGAAATAACCAAATCAATACCATTCACAGTAGCCCCCAAGAAGATAAAATACTTAGGAATAAATCTTACCAAGGATGTAAAAGACCTATACAAAGAAAACTACAAAGCTCTACTACAAGAAATTCAAAAGGACATACTTAAGTGGAAAAACATACCTTGCTCACGGATAGGAAGACTTAACATAGTAAAAATGTCTATTCTACCAAAAGCCATCTATACATATAATGCACTTCAGATCCAAATTCCAATGTCATATTTTAAGGGGATAGAGAAACAAATCACCAATTTCATATGGAAGGGAAAGAAGCCCCGGATAAGCAAAGCATTACTGAAAAAGAAGAAGAAAGTGGGAGGCCTCACTCTACCTGATTTCAGAACCTATTATACAGCCACAGTAGTCAAAACAGCCTGGTACTGGTACAACAACAGGCACATAGACCAATGGAACAGAATTGAGAACCCAGATATAAATCCATCCATATATGAGCAGCTGATATTTGACAAAGGACCAGTGTCAGTTAATTGGGGAAAAGATAGTCTTTTTGACAAATGGTGCTGGCATAACTGGATATCCATTTGCAAAAAAATGAAACAAGACCCATACCTCACACCATGCACAAAAACTAACTCCAAGTGGATCAAAGACCTAAACATAAAGACTAAAATGATAAAGATCATGGAAGAAAAAATAGGGACAACCCTAGGAGCCCTAATACAAGGCATAAACAGAATACAAAACATTACCAAAAATGATGAAGAGAAACCCGATAACTGAGAGCTCCTAAAAATCAAGCACCTATGCTCATCTAAAGACTTCACCAAAAGAGTAAAAAGACCACCTACAGACTGGGAAAGAATTTTCAGCTGTGACATCTCCGACCAGCTCCTGATCTCTAAAATCTACATGATTCTGTCAAAACTCAACCACAAAAAGACAAACAACCCAATCAAGAAGTGGGCAAAGGATATGAACACACATTTCACTAAAGAAGATATTCAGGCAGGCAACAGATACATGAGAAAATGCTCTCGATCATTAGCCATTAGAGAAATGCAAATTAAAACTACAATGAGATTCCATTTCACACCAACTAGGCTGTCATTAATCCAAAAAACACAAAATAATAAATGTTGGAGAGGCTGCGGAGAGATTGGAACTCTTATACACTGCTGGTGGGAATGTAAAATGGTACAACCACTTTGGAAATCTATCTGGCGTTATCTTAAACAGTTAGAAATAGAACTACAATACAACCCAGAAATCCCACTCCTTGGAATACACCCTAGAGATAGAAGAGCCTTCACACAAACAGATATATGCACACCCATGTTTATTGCAGCTCTGTTTACAATAGCAAAAAGTTGGAAGCAACCAAGGTGTCCGTCAACGGATGAATGGGTAAATAAATTGTGGTATATTCACACAATGGAATACTACGCATCGATAAAGAACAGTGACGAATCTGTGAAACATTTCATAACATGGAGGAACCTGGAAGGCATTATGCTGTGTGAAATTAGTCAGAGGCAAAAGGACAAATATTGTATAAGACCACTATTATAAGATCTTGAGAAATAGTAAAAACTGAGAAGAACACATACTTTTGTGGTTACGAAGGGGGGAGGGAGGGAGGGAGGGAGAGGGATTTTTATTGATTAATCAGTAGATAAGAACTGCTTTGGGTGAAGGGAAAGACAACACTCAATACATGGAAGGTCAGCTCAATTGGACTGGACTAAAAGCAAAGAAGTTTCCGGGATAAAATGAATGCTTCAAAGGTCAGCGGAGCAAGGGCAGGGGTCTGGGGACCATGGCTGGAGGGGACTTCTAAGTCAATTGGCAAAATAATTCTATTATGAAAACATTCTGCATCCCACTTTGAAATGTGGCGTCTGGGGTCTTAAATGCTAACAAGCGGCCATCTAAGATGCATCAATTGGTCTCAAC
Source organism: Elephas maximus indicus (assembly GCF_024166365.1). Lineage (NCBI taxonomy): Eukaryota > Metazoa > Chordata > Mammalia > Proboscidea > Elephantidae > Elephas > Elephas maximus. The sequence goes on along the minus strand of NC_064826.1, from coordinate 70,864,764 downwards.
CCACTGGGAGCAAGGGAAAATGAAGAACACCAAGGTCACAGGACAACTGAGAGCCCAAGAGACAGAAAGGGCCACATGAACAAGAGACCTACATCATCCTGAGACCAGAAGAACTAGTTGGTGCCTGGCCACAATCGATGACTGCCCTGTCAGGGAGCACAACAGAGAACTCCTGAGGGAGCAGGAGATCAGTGGGATGCAGACCCCAAATTCTCATAAAAATACCATACTTCATGGTCTGACTGAGACTAGAGGAATCCTGGCGGCAATGATCCCCAGACCTTCTGTTAGCACAGGACAGGAACCATCCCCAAAGACAACTCATCAGACATGAAAGGGACTGGTCAGCGGGGGGAGAGAGATGCTAATGAAGAGTGAGCTAATTAAATCAGGTGGACACTTGAAAGTGTGTTGGCAACTCTTGTCTGGAGGGGGGATGGGAAGATAAAGAGAGAGGGAAGATGGCAAAATTGTCACGAAAGGAGAGACTGAAAGGGCTGACTCAATAGGAGGAGAGCAAGTGGGAGAAGGGAGTAAGATGTATGTAAACTTACGTGTGACAGACTGATTGGATTTGTAAATGTTCACTTGAAGCTTAAGAAAAGTTAATTAAAAAAAAAAAAAAGACGTTTTATGTGTATTAGTAGTTTTGCCCCATGCGCTGACCCTAAAGATACCTAGTTTAATTCTGATTGGCATCCTAATTAACTATCTTAAAATAAAAACCAAAAAAAAAAAAAAAAGAAAGAAAAAAGCCATATTGAGGTAAAATTTACTTCAATTTTAACCTTGGAATATTCTAATAAGCGTGTTTTTATATGCTTGAGGCAAGACTTTGTGTTCTTTGGTACCAGCTGGATTATGTAATTTAGTGTAACAATATGATTTATAATGAAAACACTTTTTTTTTCTAGAGGACTGGAGTCAGTCACACAGGCATTGCTTTCAGGCCTATGTGACTGTCCCTCAATAAAGTCCCTAGACACCAAGGCTCAGATGAACTTCCCTGGTTCACAAGAATCCCCACATGTTGTCACACATTATTTCTGGAGGAATAAACATAGCCGTGTAACTCTCCTGGAAGAGGATATAGGGAAGCTTATATCTGGTTTCTCCTGGACTTCACTCTACACTCCTTCCCTTTGCTGATTTTATTCCTTATCTTTCACTGTAATAAACCATAACCATAAGTACAGCAGATTTTCTGTGTCCTGTGAGTAATCTTAGGCTATCCTTGAGCTTGTGGGTGGTATCAGGGACCCTTAACATAGCATCTTAATGAAAATTGAATATAATGACTCGTAAGTATGGTACATTCTCCATTTATTTAGGTCTTTATTTTTTCTTAGAACTATTGTTTCAGTGAGAGATATTGCACATCTTTTGTCAAATTTATCATTGATTTTTCTGTATTTGGTATGATCGTAACTGATACTGTCTTTTTTATTTCAATTTCTATTTTTTCCAAACTAGTTTATAGAAATACATTTTTTATATTGATCATATATCCTAAAACTTGTTAAACTCACTTATTATATCTAGTAGTTGCATTATAGAAGCCATCTGATTTTCTGCTACACAGTCATGTCCTTTGGGAAGAAAAAGAGTAAACCTATCTTTTCGCAAACAGTAGAGATTGGCAGCTGTAGAGTTACAGTACAGAATATTAATCCCAAGTGATTGCTTCCTGGGAACCATGTGCAGGAGTGTGCGACTTCTCGTTCATTCTTTATCTTTGTTTATTCTTTGTGACAATTTTGATCTTGGAAAGGTCCTAAAAGCAGCCATGTACCTTCTTCCTATTATTCCAAATAAAAAAATATATTTGGTTTCTACCCCTGAACATGATGTCTACGTTTGGAGAACAGTGCTCTGCTAGTGTTCTCTCTCAACATCTGTCTCTATGCAACTTTGTTTTTTATTGAAATCGACAACTCTTCCCTGTATGTTGCTATTTGGAATTACAGATGTCTTACAGTTTTGGAGAAGATGGAGTTTTTATTTCTATTCTTATTTCCTTTGCTATTCTAGGGAGATTTATTTGGTGAAGTAGGCAACACTGTCTTTACTGGAATATTGCTCTCATTTCCTGTTTCTTTCTCTCTAATTTGCTTATTTTGGGTGAGTGCTCCTCAGTCACAGATCTGCTGAAAGCTAATTACATTCTTGAAGAATCATTAATTAATTGATTTCATTCTTTAGGGCAACAACAACAATCAAAAACATTTTAGTAAGGATAAATTTCAGGAACTGGAGGGAATTCACCACCATTCTCTCTTGTATAAATTTTAACTTAATAGTGAAAACTTATACTTTATGTCAGTTTAATATGTGATTACTGTTGAAACTTTGTCCTAATCTTTGGGAAATTATGATCCTTATAAAAACGAACTACTGAGTTAATTAAGACTACTAGTGGATTTTGAAGTTAGGGCTTTTACTTTAGGCAATTTAGACAGTAACAAAAGCTATTTGTTTATTGAGCACTTACTATGTGCAAAGTACAATTTTATGTCATTTACATGGATGGACTAATTCTCATTTTAACCTATGAGGTGAATTCTTAATTGTCCTCAAATTAAAGATGACAGAATAAAGAGTTAGTGAGGTTATAGAAATTACCTAAAAGAACAAGTTTAATAAGTCAAAAGAAAAGATATAGTAATCCACTGCTAAAAACTGCTTTGTGGCAAAAGTGAAGGAAATTTTTAAAATATTTATTTATTCACCCTGTTATCCATTTGTTTCTTCAACTTATATATGAGTGTGTACTAAGTACAAAACAATGTAGGTCTTAGGGGCACAGTAGTAAAACAAAATCAAAAACAGTCTCAACCCTTTTAGAATTTACAGTTGATTTGAGAAGATAGACATTATCAAACAATACTTATGTGTATGAAATATAAAAATTGTGATAACATTTGTAAAAAACCAAAAACATGGTCTATAAAAGTATACAGCAGGGCATAGAATATGTTCTGGTGGCCATGGATGATGTGGAAAAGTAACATTTGGAATGGAATGTGAAAAATGAATATGAATTAGGTAGGCAAAGAGGTTAGGAGAAAGTTCCAGAATAAGGAATAGCAGACCACATGCAAAGCCCTAGGGTTGTAGCACATCATATCTGAGGAACTCAAAGAACTCTAAGTTAGAGAGGAGAGAGACAATGAACATACTAAATAACACACACACACACACACACACACACATATATATATATATTCAATGGTAAAAGAAAATGGTGGTTGATGTGGGCATAGAGGGTATAGGGACCATTTCAAGTGATGCTTTGTAGCCATACTATCACATTTTAGTTTTGTCACAAGAGCATGAGGAGCTATTGAAAGTTTTAAAAAGATGAAACATACGATTAACCTGGCTGCAATGTAAAGAACTTCTTTAAAGTTGGGAGCTATGTGAAGAACGTCTCAGTATTCCAAATGAGAAATAATGGTTGCTTGGACTAGAAACCAAAAAATGGAGATGGAGGTAATTAAATTGAGTAGAAACATATTTAGGATGTAACTATGGATTGAATTGTGTCCCCCCAAAATATGTATTGAAGTCTTAACCATGTACCTGTAAATATGACCCTGTTTGGAAATAGGAGTTTTCTTTTGTTATGTTAATGAGGGCATACCAGAGTAGACTGGGTCTATGCCTAATCACTTCTGTGTTATAAAAAGAGCAGAAAAGACAGAGAAACACACACTTCAAAACAAATGCCAAGGAATGCCAAGAAACTACCAGGAATATGGGCAAGGAAGGACCTCCCCCTAGAGCCACACTCTGAATTCAGACTTCCAGCCTCCTGAATTGTGATAAAATAAATTTCTATTCTTTAAAGCCACCCACTTGTGGGTTTTCCTTTTTTGTGTGGCAGCACTAGGTAACTAAGAAAAAAACTAAGACAGATGTTAAATTGAAAGCACTTGGTGATTGATGGGTTGTGATGTGATCAGAGGATAAGTTGTTAAGGATGATGTCAAGTTTTTAGCTGGTAAAATCTAAAGAAAAGTAGTGTCATTTACTAAGCTAGAGATTACTACAAGGAAGATTCTATTTCTTGCAGAAAATCAAGAGTATATTTTTGGACACAGTGAGTTTAAGGCAACATCAAGTTGACTGTTTGATATGTAAGTCATAAACTAAAATTATTCATATCGAAGTTCATTGACATTATGGATCTGGATGAAATCCTGAGGAGGAGATTATAAAAGAGAATAATGCCAAGCACAAGTTTTAAGGCATTCCATCATTTAAAGGTTGAGTAGAAGAACATAAACCTGCAAGCAAAGAAATAAGTAGCTAAAAGAGATGGTAGAAGGGCCAGGAATGTGCACAGGTAAGGAAGAGATTGTGTTCAAAACTCTCTAACCCTAGGCATTAGCAGCTTTGTAATATATCTTGGGCTATAACAAGGAAAATTTTGATGTATTTAAATTATGATGTACAAAATACCTCCTTCTTAATTAAAGAAGAAATTCCATTTTCAGGCTGTTTAAACTGCTATTAATGTTTATGGTTCAAAGCTTCCTGTTAGGATGAGCCTGCCCTCTGCATTTAGTGAAAGGGATATGGAGTGCTTGGCCTGAAGGAGTGAGAAAAATAGCCAAGAAAGGATGCCGAATACTACTGAGATAAGAAAATAAAATTTAGTTTTGAGGTGATGGTGTCTGGAATACCAGACTGCATATCCACCCACTGCCATCGAGTCAATTCCAACTCATAGCAACCCTATAGGACAGAGTAGAACTGCCCCATAGCGTTTCCAAGGAGCACCTGGCGGATTCGAACTGCCGACCTATTGGTTAGGAGCTGTAGACTGCATATCAGTAGATATTAAAACGCAGCTGTGTCAGCAATAACTTTTTTGTTCATAATTATCTGGAAAGAATAAAAGTTAAGTTTGAGACTGAGGATGAGGGAATTAAATGTGAAAATTTGATGTGACGAATGCTATCTGATGTGGTGATTCCAGGGTGTGCACAGGAGACATTCCAATGTGTCTTGTAAAAAAAACTTTAAAGAAATAAAAATAAATCGGTGTACGGTCCTCTTGAGAGAGACACACACATAAGCTCATGTATAAATTCCCCAAACAAAAGCTGAGTTATTAAATACACATGCAATTCTAGTTAAGATGGAACAAATATAGTTTCCTTCTTTCTCTAAGTGTACCTTGTATATTCCAAATAAAGCATTAAACAAGTGCCCTGGCAGTGTGCATTCTCAAGCTTAAAAAACTCTTAAAGCAGACAGCACAGTGTATCTGATAGTACTCACGGTTTGATGACAACACAGTTTTAAAACATGGTTGGCTTGCTAGTGAGAGTGAACATGAAACAGAAAGACTTATGCAATACAGGGAAAAGAATACACATAGAATGATAAAATGGAGTACTCTTCACTGATTATTTTATTTTTACAGAATATGTATATATACTCACAATCCACAAGGGGATCTACAATCAATAACCATGAAAGCATCAGTCAAAAAATCAAATGACATATTGCATTGGGCAAATCTGCAAAAGACTTTAAAATGTTAAAAATTAAACATATTACTTTGAGGACTAAGGTGCTCCTGAAACAAGCCATGGTATTTTCAATAGCCTCATATGCATGCAAACGTTGGACAATGAATAAGGAAGACCAAAGAAGAACTGATGCCTTTGAATTGTGGTGTTGTCGAAGATTATTGAATATACCATGGACAACCAAAAGAATGAACAGATCTGTCTTGGAAGAAGTACAGCTGGAATCCTGTTTGGAGGCAAGGATGGCGAGACTGTCTCGTGTGCTTTGAACATATTATCAGGAGGGATCAGTCCCTGGAGAAAGACATTATGCTTGATAAAGTAAAGGGTCAGTGAAAAAGAGGAAGATCATGGATGAGATGGATTGACAGAGTGGCTGCAACAATGGGCTCAAACATAACAACAATTGTGACGACGGTGCAGGACCAGGCAGTGCTTTTTCCTATTGTAGAGTTGATATGAGTCAGAACTGACTTGATAGCACCTGACAACAAATATATATATGTATGTGTGTATTTATTCATATTCAGTGAGATGAATTGACACAATAGCTCAACAATGCACTCAAGCCTACCAACAATCATGAAGATGGTGCAGGACGAGGCAACATTTCATCCTGTTACATATAAGATCGCCAAGTTGGAGCTGACTCAACAACAACTAACAACAAAATATTTATTCATCCATCCAGCATCGCAAATATTGATGTATTATATTGATGTAAATTTTTCTCTTGTCTAATAATTTATTAATAGCAAGTTGGAGAACTTCATTCATTAATTATTTCAACACACTGATAATGCATTCTAGTCAGCCTAGGGAGTAAATACACCTAACATTATTTAGCCACTGATGAATATCTGCTTATCGTTAAATTTACACCATTTTTTTGCAAATACCTGACTGAAGTAGCTCTTGATTATTTATAACAGCCTAAGAATATTGTAAATTCAATAGATTTTTCTAAAAAGTTCATAAACTATATGTTAATATGATTACAGTTTAGATATTTTTCTCTGTCTTTAGAGGTACTATTTTCCTTAATATCTAATTGCATAAATTATCTCAAAATGGGGGAAATATTATAAAATTACACTGTGAATGGCTTCTTGCCTTATGCATTAAGAAGACTAATGTGTAACTCAGTAACATAAAACAGAAAATCTCTGTTACGCATACACTTAGATACCAACATTAATATAAGCTCATCTTGGGCAGCAAATTCATCACTAAATTGTAAAATTTTGTACAAAATTATAGCATTATTCAATATTTATTGTATTTTTTTATCTCAAAGATTGAAATGATTTTGGTAGCAAAACAAAACATTTGCTACTGAAAAGTTAAGATACTCACTTCTTTAGAACCTAGTCTTACGATTGCTTTTCTTTCCTCATATACAAGTTACCTTTCACATTTTTATCATGTTTACTTGACTGTTCACCTAAATGATGCCACAATCACTGCATAGGATTTGGGGAAAAAAAAAAAAAACTCCATTCTTTTATTGAATAAGCCTGATTTATTGCCATTGTGGTGGGACCTTTGCGAACTGGCATGATGCCTTATGTGTTCATCCAAGGCAACAGATCTGGAACTATTGCAACATGAATTTCTTATACTAATTGAAAATATTCAATTTTATTTGAGAACAAAAAAAAATGGCACAAGATGTCCTAGGTATAAATACATAGTTAATGAGTAGAGTATGGGTATATTAGCCATAGAAAGAAATGGATGGAAGGCAGAAGACAGTTAATATTATATATATATATATAGAGAGAGAGAGTCATTCAATAGCCACAAGGCCTGAATTTAGCCACCCATTGGTGATACCTATTTTAACCCCACTTGTCCTCTACTCAAAAACACAAATAAAACTAATGCCTGTTTAGTGAGCATTCTTGTCCCTGTTCTCTCTGATACAGCAAGTGTGTATCATTGTCTCAGGGCACTTTATGCCTGTGACACAATTTGCTTAACTTCAACCCTGTGCCTTGTAACAACGCTGTTAGTGAAGAAGGCTGATGTGGCCCATAGATCAGACATATCAATATTGTGTACCCAGGATTCAGATAGTGTGATCCTCCTATCCACTCATACCTTATCTTAAGGTGTTTACTTATCCTGCCTTTTCCATTGGTTCTTAAATTGATTTAAATAAACAGTTTGTTTGATTCAAGCACTTTAACTTGGTCTGTGAGACTTTCTCTTCCTTGACAGTAATATCCAAGAGTAATTTTCCTGGTACTGTTTTTTTTTTTTTTACTTGGAGCCTACCATTAATTAAATCAAGGTAATTTCTCACACAACAGCTATCTAGATGCACAAAGCAGAGTTCTTATTTCTAAATAGCTCAAATGCATCTTTGTAAATAGCTCAAGTTTTTGATTCACCTTTCCTGAAAACTTACCTATTATCATTCTATTCTTCATTAGGGCTGGTGATTTCTTGCCAGGACTTGGCATAGATAAAATTTGATTAAGGCAGACTTCGAGCAGCCCAATAGCAAAGGCACTTTTTTTCCTTAAAAAAAAAAAAAAAAAAGGTCTTCTAGGTAATCCAATGTGGCCTTTCTCCCTTGATGGGCTATAATATGTGTGTGTATATAATATGTATACACACACACACATATATATATATATTTGGAAATCCTGGCGGCACAGTGGTTACTTGCTATGGCTTCTTACCAAAAAGCTGGCAGTTCAAATCAACCGGGCACTCCTTGGAAACCTATAGGGCAGTTCTACTCTGTCCTATAGGGTTGCTGTGGGTCACCTTGAGTTGGAATCAACTGGATAGCAACAGGTTTGATTTTTGGTGTATTTATATATTTTAATAACTAGGAGGGAGGCCTATGAATATCAGAAAACATGGAAAACTGACACTTTTGATGAGACTGCTGATCTGATTACTGACCATTTCATGTAGCATTTAATGGCAGGATTGAACTGCCAACATTTTGGTTAGCAGCTGACCTCTTAACCACTGCGCCACCAGGGATCCCTAAGAAAAGAGAAAAGTGATATATTTAAAGTGTTGAAGGAAAAAAACACCAAACTAGAATTCTATATCCAGTGAAATTATCCTTCAAAATTGAAGGAAAGATAAAGACCTTCTTAGACACTCAGACATTCACAACACTGGGTAAATTCATCACCAGTAGGCTTGCTCCATAAGAAATATTAAACAAGTTCTTCAGGGAGAAGGAAAATTATATAGGTCATAAAATTGAAACTAAATAAAGGGACAGTGTCAGAGAACAAATAATAAAAGTAAGATAAAATGTGATTTTTGTATCCTTAATTGATCTAAAAGATAACTGTGTAAAGTAATAATAGCATCAGAGTATTGCATTACTGTAATATGGATAAGTGCATTGAATGACAGCAAAGCTATAAGGGAAGGGAGGCAGGGATTAAGAGCACCTTGTTATAAGGCATCTCTGCACAACACATGATGTGGAATAGTGTTATCTGAAGGTAGACTTGAATTAGTTAAAAATGTATATTGGAAACTCTAAAGCAAACAAAAACTTTTTAGGAATAATTAATATTCTAAGAAAGGAGACAAAATGGACTCATAAAGTGCTCAGTTAAAACCAGGGAATGCAGAAATGAGGGAGAAAAGAAAATAAAAAACAAATGCAATGAGTTGAAAACATGGTAGATATTAATCCACTTTAAATGTGAATGGTCTAAAATTAAAGGATGATTGGCAGAGTGGATTAAGAAGCCACACAAACTAAAAATGAATAAATAAAAAAGACCCAACTATATGTAGCTACAAGAATCTCATCTTAACTTATCTTAAATACAAATATTCAGATAATTTAAAAGTAAAAAGACGGAGAAAGGTCTACCAAGCTAATCAAAAGAAAGCTAGACTAGGTATATTACTTTCAGACAAAGAATATTTGGGTGCAAGCAAAGTTATCAGGGGTAAAGAGGGGCAATGCATAATGATAAGGGGTCAAATCTACACAAAGACATAGTATACTAAACATGCATGTGCCTAATAAGAGTGCATCAAAAAATGTCAAGCAAAAACTGACAGAACTCAAAGGAGAAATATACAAATGCATGCTTCAGGTATAGACTTCAACAACTCTCTGTCAGTAACATCAATCAGGCAGAAAAATCAGTAACGATATAGTTAACCTGAAGGGCATTATGAATCGGTTTGCTCTAATTAACATTCATATAGTACTCCATTCAACAAGAGCAGAATACTATCTTCTCAAGCTCATTGAGCATATTTACAAAGATAGACCACAATCTGCACCAAAATCAAACAACAATAAAACAAAACAAATTTAAAAGAAATGCAAAGTAAATTCTCAAAACACAACAGAATTAAATGAAAAAACAACAACATCAAAAAAAACAGGCACCTGGAGAGACCTACATAAGTGGAAAAACATACCTTGCTCATGGATAGGAAGACTTAACATTGCAAAAATGCCTCCTCTACCAAAAGTGATTTACAGATACGGTGCAATTCCGATTCAAATTCCAATGACATTTTTAACGAGATGGAGAAACAAATCACCAACTTCATATGGAAGGGAAAGAGGTCCCCGATAAATACAGCATTACTGAAAAAGAAGAACAAAGTGGGAGGCCTCACACTACTTGATTTTAGAACCTATTATATTCATAGCACCACAGAAGTCACAACAGCCTGGTACTGGTACAACAACAGATACGTAGACCAACGGAACAGAATTGAGAATCCAGACATAAATCCATCCACATATGAGCAGTTCATATTTGACAAAGGCCCCGAAGCAGTTAAATGGGGAAAAGACAGTCTCTTTAACAAATGGTGCTGGCATAACTGGATATCCATCTGCAAAAAAATGAAACAAGACCCATACCTCACACCATGTACAAAAACTAACTTAAAATGGATGAAAGATCTAAATATAAAATCTAAAATGATAAAGATCATGGAAGAAAAAATAGGAACAATAGGAGCCCTAATACGTGGCATAAACAGTATGCAAGACATTACTAACAATGTGCAAACACCAGAAGAAAAACTAGATGACTGGGTGCTCCTAAAAATCAAACACCTATGCTCATCCAAAGACTTCGCCAAAAAAGTAAAAAGATTACCTACAGACTGGGAAAAAATTTTTAGCTATGACATTTCCAATCAGTGTCTGATCTCCAAAATCTACTTGATACACAACAAAAAGAAAAATAACCCAATTAAAAAATGGGCAAAGGATATGAACAGGCACATCACTAAAGAAGACATTCAGGTAGCTAACAGATACATGAGGAAATCCTCACGATCATAAGCCATTAGAGAAATGCAAATCAAAACTACAATGAGATTCCATCTCTCTCTAACAAGGCTGGCATTAATCCAAAAAACACAAAATAATAAATGTTGGAGAGGTTGTGGAGAGACTGGAACACTTATACACTGCTGGTGGGAACGTAAAATGGTACAACCACTTTGGAAACCGACTTGGCATTTCCTTAAAAAGCTAGATATAGAACTACCATATGATCCAGCAATCCCACTCCTTGGAATATATCCTAGAGAAATAAGAGCCTTTACACAAACAGATATATGCACACCCATGTTCATTGCAGCACTGTTTACAATAGCAAAAAGATGGAAGCAACCAAGGTGCCTATCAAGGGATGAATGGATGAATTATGGTATATTCACAAAATGGAATACTATGCATTGATAAAGAACAGTGATGAATGTGTGAAACTTTTCCTAACATACAGGAATCTGGAAGGCATTATGCTGAGTGAAATTAGTTGCAAAAGGACAAATATTGTATAAGACCACTATTATAAGAACCCAAGAAGTAGTTTAAACAGAGAAGAAAATATTCTTTGATGGTTAGATGAGTGGGGAGGGAGAAAAGGAGAGAGGTATTTGCTAATTAGATAGTAGACAAGAACTATTTTAGATGAAGGGAAAGACAACACACAATACAGAAGAGGTCAGCACAACGTGACTAAACCAAAAGCAAAGAAGTTTCCTGAATAAACCAAACCTTTTGAAGGCCAGCATAGCAGGGGTGGGGGTTTGGGGACCACGGTTTCAGGGGACCTCTAGGTCAATTCATGTAATAAAATCTATTAAGAAAACATCCTGCATCCCACTTTGGAGAGTGGCATATGGGCTCTCAAAGGCTAGCAAGTGGCCATCTAAGATGCATCAATGTGTCTCAACCCACCTGGAGCAAAGGAAAATGAAGAACACCAAAGACACACGGTAATTACGAGCCCAAGAGACAGAAAGGATCACATATACCAGAGGTGACATCAGCCTGAGACCAAAGAACTAGATGGTGCCCAGCTACAACCCATTACTGCCCTCACAGGCAACACAACAGAGAATCCCTGAGGGAGCAGGAGAGCAGTGGGATACAGACCTCAAATTCTCCTAAAAAGACCAGACTTAATGGTCTGACTGAGACTAGAGGCACCCCGGAGGGCATAGTCCCCAGATCTTCTGATAGCCCAGGACAGGAACCATTCCCGAAGCCAACTCTTCAGACAGGGATTAGACTGGACTACAGGACAGAAAATGATACTGGCGAGAAATGAGCATCTTGGATGAAGTAGACACGTAAGACTCTGTGGGCAGCTCCTGTCTGGAGGGGAGATGAGAGGGCAGAGGGAGACAGAGGCTGGATGAATGGACCTGCAAATAGAGGGTGAAGAGAAAGAATATGCTATCTCATTAGGGGGAGAGCTACTAGGAGTATATTGTTTTTTTTTTTTTTATTGTTGTTAGGTGCCGTCAAGTCAGTTCCGACTCATAGCGACCCTATGCACAACAGAAGGAAACACTGCCCGGTCCTGAGCCATCCTTACAATCATTGTTATGCTTGAGCTCATTGTTGCAGCCACTGGGTCAATCCACCTCATTGAGGGTCTTCCTCTTTTCTGCTGACCCTGTACTCTGCCAAGCATGATGTCCTTCTCCAGGGACTCATTTCATCCCTCCTGACAACATGTCCAAAGTATGTAAGATGCAGTCTCGCAATCCTTTCCTCTAAGGAGCATTCTGGCCGCACTTCTTCCAGGACAGATTTGTTCATTCTTTTGGCAGTCCATGGTATATCCAACATTCTTCACCAACACCAGAATTCAAAGGCGTCAACTCTTCTTCGGAAGAAGTATATAGCAAGGTGTATATAAATTTTTGTATGAGAGACTGACTTGATTTGTAAACTTTCACTTAAAGTACAACAAAAATTAAAAAAAAGAAAAAAAACAGACACCTGGAAAATTTGCAAGTTAGCACAATTCCAAACCAAACGCATTGTGGTCGAGTCAATTCCAACTAAATAACGGGTAGGTCAAAGAAAATTTCTCAAGAGAAATTAAAAAATAAGTTGAATAAAACGAAATGAAAAGATAACTTATTATAATTTCTGAATGCAGTGAAAACAGTGCTTAGAGGGAAATTTATAGTATTAAATGAGTATATTAGAAAATAAGAACCAAAACAAAACTCACTGCCTTCTGAAGATTCCAGCTCATAGCAGCCCTGCAGGTCAGAGTAGAACTGTTCTATAAAAAAAAAAAAAAAAAAAATAGGGCCTCCTAAACTGTATCTTTTTGAAAGCAGATCAAGTAGAGCAGCTGATGGGTTCCAGCCACTGATCTTTTCGTTAGTAGCCAAGCGCTTTAACGTCTGCTCCACCAGGGCTCCTGCAGAAAATAAGAAAGATATAAAATCAATAACTTAAGCTTTTACCTTTGGAAAGTAGAGAAAAAAAGATCGATTTAAGCCTAAAGTAAGCAGAAGAAAAGAAATAATTAAAATTGGTATCCCTTCTTACATGAGACTTACATTCTCAACTGGTGAAACAGACAAGAGTAAGCAGGAGCCAGGCATGCAAAAGTCAGTGCTGAGGCTTGAAGCAAAGAAAAGAACTGGTCCACAGATCTGTGTTGAAAGTGAGCTTGGGTAGCCAAGAAAAGATGGTGGACCTCTGGATGCAAATGGGTGAAGAGAAGAGTTACTGCCAGTGAGGTAGCCTGCATTTTTTAGGCCAAACTAATAAACTGGGGTTTGTTTGCTTTAAAGTGAGATGGGATCCTTTTGTTGTCAGGTGCCATCGAGTCAGTTCTGACCCATAGCGACCCTATGCACAACAGAAGAAACACTGTCCTGTCCTGCGCCATCCTTACAATCGTTGTTATGCTTGAGCTCATTGTTGCAGTCACTGTGTCAAGGCACCTTGTTGAGGGTCTTCCTCTTTTCTGCTGACCCTGTACTCTGCCAAGCATGATGTCCTTCTTCAGGGACTAACTCCCCACTGACAATATGTCCAAAGTATGTAAGATGCAGTCTCGCTATCCTTGCCTCTAAGGAACGTTCTGGCCACACTTCTTCCAAGACAGACTTACTTATTCCTTCTTTTGGAAGTCCATGGTATATTCAATATTCTTCGCTAACACCACAATTCAAGGGCGTCAACTCTTCTTCGGTCTTCCTTATTCATTGTCCAGCTTTCACATGCATATAAAGTGATTGCAAATACCATGGCTTGGGTCAGGCACACCTTAGTGTTCAGGGTGACACCTTTGCTCTTCAACATTTTAAAGAGGTCCTTTGCAGCAGATTTACCCAATGCAATGCATCTTTTGATTTCTTGACTGCTGCTTCCATGGCTTTTGATTGTGGATCCAAGTAAAACGAAATCCTTGACAACTTCAATCTTTTCTCCATTTATCATGATGTTGCTCATTGGTCCAGTTGTGAGGATTTTTGTTTTCTTTATGTTGAGTTGCAATCCACACTGAAGGATGAGGTCTTTGATCTTTATTAGTAAGTGCTTCAAGTCCTTTTCAGTTTCAGCAAGCAAGGTTGTATCATCTGCATAATGCAGGTTGTAAATGAGTCTTCCTCCAATCCTGATGCCCCGATCTTCTTCATATAGTCCAGCTTCTCGTATTATTTGTTCAGCATACAGATTGAATAGGTATGGTGAAAGAATACAGCCCTGACGCACACCTTTCCTGAATTTAAACCAATCAGTATCCCTTTGTTCTGTCCAAACAATTGCCTCTTGATCTATGTAAAGGTTCCTCATGAGCACAATTAAGTGTTCTGGAATACCCATTCTTCACAGTGTTATCCATAGTTTGTTATGATCCACACAGTCGAATGCCTTTGTATAGTCAATAAAACACGGTAAACATCCTTCTGATATTCTTTGCTTTCAGCCAGGATCCATCTGAAATCAGCAATGATATCCCTGGTTCCACATCCTCTTCTGAAACCACCCTGAATTTCTGGCAGTTCCCTGTCGATATACTGCTGTAGCCGTTTTTGAATGATCTTCAGCAAACTTTTGCTCAGGTGTGATATTAATGATATCATTCTATAATTTCCACATTCAGTTGGATCACCTTTCTTGGGAATAGGCATAAATATAGATCTCTTCTAGTTAGTTGGCCAGGAAACTGTCTTCCACATTTCTTGGCATAGATGAGTGAGCACCTCCAGCGCTGCATCTGTTTGTTGAAACATCTCAATTGATATTCCAGCAATTCCTGGAGCCTTGTTTTTCGCCAATGCCTTCAGAGCAGCTTGGACTTCCTCCTTCAGTACCATCGGTTCCTGATCATATGCCACCTCTTGAAATGGTTGAATATTGACTAATTCTTTTTGGTATAATGACTCTGTGTATTCCTCCCATCTTCTTTTGATGCTTCCTGTGTCATTTAATATTTCCACCATGGAATCCTTCACTATTGCAACTCGAGGCTGAATTTTTTCTTCAGTTCTTTCAGCTTGAGAAACACCAAGTGTGTTCTTCCCTTTTGGTTTTCCATCTCCAGCCCTTTGCACAAGTCATTATAATACTTTGTCTTCTTGAGTGGCCCTTTGAAATCTACTGTTCAGTTCTTTTACTTCATCAATTCTTTCTTTTGCTTTAGCTCCTCGATGCTCAAGAGCAAGTTTCAGAGTCCCCTCTGACATCCATCTTGGTCTTTTCTTTATTTCTTGTCTTTTCAAAGACCTCTTGCTTTCTTCATGGAATGATGTCCTTGATGTCATTCCACAACTTGTCTGGTCTTCGGTCACTACTGTTCAATGCATCAAATCTATTCTTGAGATGGTCTCTAAATTCAGGTGGGATATATTCAAGGTCATATTTTGGCTCTCGTGGACTTGCTCTGATTTTCTTCAGTTTTAGCTTGACCTTGCATATGAGCAACTGATGGTCTGTTCCACGGTCAGCCCCTGGCCTTGTTCTGACTGATGATATTGAGCTTTTCCATCGTCTCTTTCCACAGATGTAGTCAATTTGATTTCTGTGTTTTCCATCTGGCAAGGTCCATGTGTATAGTCGCCATTTTTTGGTGAAAGAAGTTATTCTATCATTTGATCTCCGGCATTTTTTCTATCACCAAGGCCATATTTTCCAACTACTGAATGAAGGTTCCGAAAGCTTTACTACATCCACGTCGTTAAGGTCAACTCTACTTTGAGGAGGCAGCTCCTCCCTAGTCATCTTGTGAGTCCCTTCCAACCTGGGGGGCTCATCTTCCAGCACTACATCAGACAATGTTCTGTTGTTTTCATAAGATTTTCACTGGCTAATGCTTTTCAGAAGTAGACTGCGGGTCCTTCTTCTTAGTCTATCTTAGTCTGTAAGCTCAGCTGAAACCTGTCCTCCATGGGCGACCCTGCTGGTATCTGAATACCAGTGGCACAGCTTCCAGCATCACAGCAACACACAAGCCCCCACAGTACAACAAACTGACAGACATGTGGGGAGTAAAGCTTTCAGGACCTTCATTTGCTGATGTGGCATGACTCAAAATGAGAAAGAACAGCTGCAAACATCCATTAAAAATCGGAGCCTGGAATGTACGAAGTATGAATCTCGGAAAATTGGAAATCGTCAAAAATGAAATGGAACGCATAGCTTCCAGCATCACAGCAACACACAAGCCCCCACAGTAGGACAAACTTACAGACACATGGAGGGGGGGATGCTTTTAGAGAACTTTATAAAGAGGAGTTTCATGATCAGATTTGTTTTTAAAATCTCACTATGTATTTAAGAATAGAATGAAAGCCGAAACCTTCACAGTGTATAAATCCACTCAGGATCTTCCAAAATTTATGTTGGTCATTATCAAGGAAAATAATCAGAGATTTGGGAATGTATGGATTTGTGATAATTTTTATACAACCTCTTATAAACGTGAAATGAATGCTATATATATTTACCTACAGATACTAATATGTGCATTCATTTTGAAATTGAATCTAGGTAGCTTTATGCAATCTATAAAATAGTAATTCTGGAAGTTTACTTGCTCTCAATATAAATGCTTAATCATAAATCTAAATTTTAGCTTAAGTGTCATTTATTACACTTCAATGGAAAGTTAGAGTATTCCTTTATTATGACTTCATTGCTTGAAAATGCTATCAGTTTTCTTTTATCAAAACACCCAAACTCTCTTTTTTCAGGCTTAAGCTAATTTATAACTGAGATAACATCTACACAGATAGGCTAGGTTTAACCACATCTCATTTTTTCTACTTTTCCTATAAATTAAACTACAAAGCTTAATTAGTAGGTCTCATGCAGATCTTTGAATTATAGCTTAAATGAATACCCTGTGAATTCTAGGTAGACTGGTACAGCGCTTCTCAAACTATAAGGTGCATATGATTCACATGGGGATCTTATTAAAATTCAGATTCTGTTCAGCAATTCCGTGGTAAGACCTGCGATTATCACATCTAACAAGTTTCCTGATGATGCAGAAGCTTCTGGTCCATGGGCCCACTTTGAGTAGCAAGAAACTAAGTTTTCTCACCAAAGAGAATCTCCTAGGGGGTTATTTACTTATTTACTTGAGATACTGATATCTGAGTCCCACCCAAGACCAATTAAATCAGAATTTCTGAGTTGGAATATGGGCATAAATATGTCTCGAAAGCTTACCGTTGATTGTAATGTGTAGACAAGGTTGCAAGTTATTGTTCTGGAGCTTGTAAATCATAAAATTAACATCTTTATGACAATATTTAAAGCTAAAATAACATAGGCAGTAGGACTTACGGATACATAGTTCTGTTAATGTGCTGGGCAGAATCAGAAAACAATTCGCTATTTTTGATCCAGCCTTATTTTTGATCAGAGACTGACAGAAAGGCAGTTGTGCTAAACTATACAGACTTGCATGGCGGCTTTGTGATAATCAGGACATTGATGAGGAAGGCCATTAAATTCATTTTCACTGAAGACTGAAACAAGGGTTTGAAGGAAAGTCTCCACAGGTGAAAAATGAATGTGCGAGACCATTTATATTCCTATACTGAGGAAATTAATTCATTTCCTCTATAAATGGTTTTTAAGTAACATGCACTCAGAAGACTATAAATAGAAATCAGTTTTTTAAGACTGAAAAAAAATTAAGATCCTTTCACAGGCAATTGGAGAGTCATTTCAGAAATATACAAATTCCAATATTGAATATATATATACACTACTTTTTACATCTATTCTGCAGGGTTATTTTATTTTCCCCCATTTTATATGAGGAAGAAATTGAGATTTAGATAAATTAAATAACTTTTCAAAGTTTGCATAGTTAGTATGTGGCAAAGACATTGTTTAACCTATTTATCTGTCTCCAAAGCGGATGCATTTTCTTGTCCTGCTCATCAAGTCTAGAGCTATTCGAAATGATAACTAGCCAGTGTGTTAATTCATATCCAGAATGTTTGTACAAAACAAGTTCAAACACTTAGAGGATACAGAAAAATCACTATGTGGTGTTTTTATCAAAATAATATACACATACATGACGGCACTGTTCATTTTTCAATGAGATTATATGCCTACATATACAGGCATGATTACACATTTCAGTTCAGGAACATATTGAAGTTTGTTTTTTAATTAGTGACTCTAAAAGTACACATCATCTTCCTCATTCTGTCAGTGATGTTAGCTCCTGGTTTCACATTTGATCCTGAAACATTGTTTTAAAAAGTAGGTTTATCTATCTATCTATCTATCTATCTATCTATCTATCTATCTATCTATCTATCTATCTATCTATCTATCTATCTATCTATCTATCTATCTATCTATCTATCTATCTATCTATCTATCTATCTATCTATCTATCTATCTATCTATCTATCTATCTATCTATCTATCTATCTATCTATCTATCTATCTATCTATCTATCTATCTATCTATCTATCTATCTATCTATCTATCTATCTATCTATCTATCTATCTATCTATCTATCTATCTATCTATCTATCTATCTATCTATCATCTATCATCTATCTTTCTATCTGTCTGTCTATCATCTGTCTATCATCTATCTACCTATCATCTATCAATCTATCATCTATCTATTTATTTATCATCATCTATCAACCCACAGACCAAATCTCTTTCATATATATATAAGTATATATAAATACATATATTAAATTGTGTGTACATTCAAAATAAAATGTTATAAAAAGAACTGCATATTTAAATATTTAAACTTTCTATCTAAATATCAATTTATGAAGATTAAAAGTTTTATTTAATGATAGCATTTAAGTTTATTTCAATTTTAAAACATTAAAAACAATATATTTAAATGTTAAAAAAATATTTAAATATTTTATTATGGAAAATTTCAACATATATATAGTTAGCAAGTAGAGTATGACAAATCCTTATGTACCCCCTCATCTAATTTCATAATTGCCAACCCATAACCAATTTTGTTTCACCTATAACCCTCTCATAATCATTTTATTTAAACTCTGCACCTCAGGATGTTTTGAAGAAAATCCCATCATCTGTACATATCTGTAAAAGGTAATATTTTTCAACATAATCATATTACCATTGTAACACCTAAGTAATTTAATCATAATTTCTTAATATCATCAAATACTTAGTGTTCAAATTTCCGCAATTGTCTCATAATCAATCCTCCCTACCCCCTTTCCTCCCTCCTTCCCTCCCTCCTTCCCTCCCTCCCTTCCTTCCTTCCTTCTTTCCTTCCTTCCTTCTTTCCTTCCTTCCTTCCTTCCCTCCCTCCCTCCCTTCCTCCCTCCTTACTTCCTTCGTCCTTCCTTCTTATAATTTGATTGCATGAATCAGGATTCCAGAAGAGTTTAAGACATTGTGATTATGTTGCTATATCTTCTCGGCCTCTTTCAAATCATAGACTATGGAGAATTTGCTTAAAAGGGACATCAGGAAGAATGGAAAAGGATACAGAAAAGCCTATAAAATGTCAAAATGCCTGCTACGATTAGGAATACCTAATTTTCAGATAAAGAAACAGCAGCTTATAGAGATTAAGCAAATGGCCCTATGTGAACAAACCAGTAAAAGTAAGAGCTTGGATTTGACCCAAATATACATTTTTTAAATTTCAAAGCCCATACTCTTACAGTGTCTGCCACTCTCAATATATTCAATAAATTGAATAAACATATGTTACAGTATGATTTTATTTGAATTTATTTTAGGTAATTATTTTTAATGGAAAATATTTCTAAGTTAATACTCTTTGAATGTAACTTAAATCTAAACTTGTTTTTCAATAATGACAATTATTATAATCATTAGCATCATGATGCTGTGGAAAATGTCTTTCAAATGCCACCAAATCACAGCATCAAGTTTTTTGATGTAACTAAGGATTAAAATGCTTGTAAGCAAAACAAAAGAAAGACTTAAAGTCAAACAGACCAAATTTGGAATTCCAGCTTTATCACCTATTACCTATCTGTCTTGAAAAATTGTCCAGGGATATATGATACAACATGTTGTTACAAATGATAATAAAAATACTAAGTGGCTAATATTTTAGAGGCATTCTCCGAATAGCTATCATGTTTCCCTTCCCTTTTGTAATTTTGTTAAAAAGAAATAAAAGGTAACTCAATTTTTTGCATGCATATGTAATGAAGAACAAATAATTTGATGTTTTAATTTTTTAAACAGATTGGTTAACAACAAATTTATATCTTGTTATTCTACTTGATGGTATGGGGGAGGTTGATATTAGTGAAGAAATGTGCCCTATATGTAACTGAAAACTGGAACTGGGATTCATAATTTTATGAAGATAGTGCCAAAGAAAGACATTTTGAGTGTTGCATTTCTTTTTTGCCAGTAAGGTGATTCTTAAAATGGCCTCACAGGAGAGTCATGACTCATCCATACATACTCTTGGAATAATTAAGAAGACTTTTGTATAAAGATCAAAATGGAGGGCAAAAGTATCTATTATATTATATCTATTATTTAAGGCAAAAATCAAGTATTCCATTGAAATTAATGGTCACTTGTCATCTAAAGCGTTTTTAGGGTTCCTTTGGTGGAAATGTCCCCTAAAGTTTGATTTTCTGTTTTCATTAACCATTGTTTGTCCTAAAGTCAATGAAAACAGAATAGATCAATTTTCATATCTTGAAGATAATAATAAAAAAAATGTAATAGCCAAGTCTAGTATCATGATACAAAAAACATCTAGCAGATCTCCAGCCCCAGGGAAAACTGAGTTTCACAAATATCCAGTGACAAAGAGTTTTATGAAAGTTTGCACCATTTAGCTCTAAAAGCAGAGGCACCTTCAAGGTAAAACCGCTCTTACTGCTCTCTGAAAAGTCTCAATTTTGGATTTCATCTATTTGATATACTCATTTGGGGTTTTGAGATTTAGAGTGTACTATGGAACTCTTGTTTTTCTTGGCCTAGAAAATTGACTAAATAGACATTTTGTTCAGGTGCAAGTAATGAAGAAAGATTGGATTTTTTCATGAGATAGACTGGCTTCAAAAGAAAAGTAATGGTGTTATTCCCTGAGGTGGAGGTGGCTGGTATGGTTCTTGTCAGTGAAAGGATTGAAGTAAATTCCAAAGACTGGTTCTGTTTGATAATTTTCACTATTATGAACCTGGAAGGTCAGATTCCTGATTGATAATGTATATCCTATTGTCCATTTATAGAGTTTTGTTTTTTTTTCCTAAATTGAAAGAGTTTTTTTTCTCATTTCTTATATATTCCTCAAAAGTATTACATCCTTTATCTAAAAATTAAGGATATATATTATATATAATATACATTACATATAATAGGATCCCTGGTGGCACAGCGGTTAAGCATTCGGCTGTTAACCAAAAAGGTCAGTAGTTTGAATCCACCAACCACTCCTTAGAAACCCTATGGGTCAGTTCTACTCTGTCCTTTAGGGTCACTTTGAGTTGGAATTGACGCATTATATACATATTATATATATATATAATGACTACTTTTTACTGTGTGTATATGCGTATATATATGTTTCCAAGGAGCACCTGGTGGGTTTGAACTGCCGACCTTTTGGGTAGCGGCTGTAGCTCTTAACCACTGCGTGGCCAGGGTGTCCTCATACACACATAAAAAAAAAAATTTTTTTTTTTAAAATACCGAAAATAATGCAATTCATAAATAAATACAAGTAGCATTTGAACTATTTTCTGTGATAACCAAACTTATTTATTTACTTGTTTAATTTTAAAGAAAAATAGGATCATGCATTCCTGCATTTCACAGTAAAGATGTACTATAACTTATGTGACCAAGCCTTTGCTGGTGGCTATTTGGGTTGTCCCAGTTTTTCACTAGTGCTAACGATAGCTCTTTTAAATCCCTGGAAATAAATCTTTGCAAATTTGGCCAAGGTGTCTCTTAAAATAATTTCATGAATGTATGATTGTATATTTTAAACTTATATAATAGTGACAAATTACCATATTAAAATTTGGTGTTATTTTCATTTCATTCGCTGTCATTTTGATAGGAAAAAGATGCTTAGATATTGTAATTATTATTATTTTCATCTTTTTAATTAGAGGAAAATGTGAATGTATTTTATTCACTATGCCTTTTTTGCATTTATGAACTAGCCATTTGTTTTCTTTATCTATTTTTCTATTGAGGTGCTCACTTTTTTTTCTTATTGATTTGTAAGAGTTTCTAATTTACTAAAAGTACTAACACTCAGTTTTAGTTTACAAACAAATTTTCTTTGGGTTCCAATGAAACCATCACTCTTCCCATCGTCAGTTCTTCTGTTCTATAAAACGCCATCAGGATATACCCATGCTGTTATTATCACCACCTAAAACAAAAGCAATAAGCAAACAGGCAACAACCCTTTCTTAATTCTACTTCTCTCTTCAGATAAAATCTTGTTTCCACAAAATTTCTGAAGATTTTTCTGTAATTATCATTTTTATTTTCTCTCTTCTTGTTCTCTCTTGAACTCTCATCACTTTACCAAAGCTTCTCTTGACAAGTTTGCCAAAGGCCTGTTTTACTGCCTCTGTATGGTAAATTCTGAGTTCTTTTGTTACTGGAACTAACATCAGTTCCACCTGCATGTTCAATCCCACCTTTCCTGTCAAAATTCTTAATTTTCTTCCCATTTCCCTCTACTTCACTCCTAAGACCCTTAGCTGGTTACTTGTACTCTCATCAACTTTAAAAAAAAAAAAAAGTATTGTGCCCTGGCTTCAATCCTTGGTCCTTTCCTCCTTTCTTTCTATACTTACTCTCAGTGATTTTACCTAATTTTGTGGCTTTCAAATATACATTTTTACCAATCCTAAACTCTCCCTTGAAATTCAAACTCATATAAACAACTGCCTACTAGACATTCCCAGTTTGATATCTCATAAAAAAATTGAACAGATTCAAAATAGAATTCCTGGTCTCCCCCCATCCTCCCACCCCCACCCCTCCAAAACTTTTCCTCAGGTAGTCTCCCCGTTTCAGGAAATTGCAACTCCATACTTCCAGTTGCTTAAATGAGAAATGTTGGACTCATCCTCGACACTTCCTTTTTATCATATTTCACAAGTAATTCATTAACAAATTCTATGGGCACAATCAACAAATGTACACAAAATCTGGCTATACGTCAGAATTTCTACTGTGAACATCTAAGCCACTAGTATCTTTTGCTGAAATTATTGCTGTAGACTTCTATCTCCCAATTTTTTTCCTGGTTTACCTAAAGGCTATTTGCCACCTGGTGATCCCGTTAAAATAGTAGTATATCTGTGAATTCCTATTTCCTTTTCTGTGAGTTACCTTTACATGTCCTAAAATTCCTCTATTATAATTTTTTTTATTATAATTAGTTTTTTACTAATTTATAGAAATTCCTTATATGTATTGTATACTTACTTTTTCTAGTTATTTGTTTTCTAATTTTCTGCTTTGTCTTTAAGGTGTTTTATGTTAAACAAAAGATTTAGATTTTGATATATTCAAATTTATCATTTTTAGTGACTTCTGCTTTTAGGAACTTGTCTAAGAAATACTTTATGACAGAGGTCATAAAGATATATTTTTATATTTTTGTCTTAGTGTTTTAAAGGTTTTTTTCCAATTTTGAATATTTTTGAGGATCTCATTATCATATCAAAAATTAATTACTACTCCGTCAGGTACTGATTAGTTTACCATTTCTTCAATGATTCTTATGCCACATTTGACATACATTAAGCTCCCATCTATATGTTTCCATGCATTCTGCTGTTCCTTTGATCTATTTGTTTCTTTGCTAATTTCAGATTTTATAATTAACCAATACATGACAGGCTGAATATATTCTTTTTTTAATTTTTTTGATTTAGCTTAGTTTGAAATTTATTACCTGTTAGAGCCAAATTGGGAAGTACCATAAAAATAATATGGAAACTCTGATTGAAATTTCATTGAACTTATAAATTAATCTGGGGTTCAATCTACATTTTGTGATGCCGGGTTTTTCTAATGCCTAAGCATGGTGTGTATTTCATTTATTCAAATCTACTCTGTTATAATATTTTGTAACCGATAAGATATTGCACATTTTATCTTAAAATTCTTCTTGGATATATGACAGATTTTTATTTTTTTATAAATTGAGTCAGTTTTATTTTTTATAACGTATTTATATTGGTTCTTGCTGGTGCATAGGAACTACTGACTTTTATGTAACGTTTTTATTGAAGTATGACATATATAAACAAAACACCCAGATCATAAGTGTACAGGTCAATAAATTTTCTCAGTGTGAACATCCCAGCACCCAGATCAAGAAACATGTCATTATAAGAACCTACAAATTCCTCTTCTATCCACTACTGCCAATTCCTACACACTCCCTTTCCTCAAATAACTACTATGCTGTTTCCTAACATACAGACCAGTTTTCCCTGATTTTGATCTTTATATAAATTAAACCATACAGGTTTTATTCTTTGTGTCTGCTTAATACTATGCTATTGCTATATGCCGGTTGAGACGATTCTGATTCACAGCAACCCTAAAGGACAGAGAAGAACTGCCCCATAAGGCTTCCAAGGAGTGGCTGGTGGGTTTAAACTGCTGACATTTTGGTTAGCAGCTGAGCTGTTGTTAATCACCATGCCACCAGGGTTTCAGCCAATAATATATTAGTCATAAATCAAATTACCATCCATTTGTGTCTATTTCTGAACTCTCTATTCTGCTCCTTTTGTCAATTTGTATATGTTTGTGACAGTTTCATGCTTTGTTAATTTTTGTAGCTTTATAGTAAGTCTTAAGATCAGTTAGGATAAACCCTGAATATTTTTTTCTCTATCATTATCTCGATTATTTCCTTAGGCTGAGTTCTCCAGAGAAGCAAAACCAGGGAAGCTAGAATATAAACTAGCTGACATCATAGATTATATCAGTTTTATCTTTATTTCTTGGATAGTTTTTTTTTATTTGTTTTAGGCATGCATTTGATTGATTGATGGCAATCAATCATCAATAAGCATAGAATTGCTTGGGTATCTCAACCTATAATACGTATGTTTTTGCAAAATCATAAAAATATCACGATGACTAAAACTACAGAAATAGGACTGAAAATATGAATAAACACTCTCAGATCCTTGCTCATTCGCTTTTAACATAAAAATGTAGTGTTCTGTTCATCTGGCAGTGCTAGAATTCTTTTCTCTTTCTGTTAAGTAACACATCAAAATCTCCTGTCAAAACTAATCAACACACAGTGCACAATAGATCCAGGATGAGAATTGGATGATACGGGTATGAGGCAAAATCCATTCGGCTTCTAGTCCATTATTAAGGCTGATGTCAGACCAAGAAGGTGGATTTGTTTTCGTATAGAAAACATTAGACTTCAAGCCAGAAAAAGTGGGTTTGCAATAATATTATTTCCATTTTACAGAAGCATTAACTGAAGCTTAGAGAAGTTGTGATGCCTCAGTAATTTATGTTGGAGCGGGAATATTAATCCATTCTGTGTTTCATTGATAAGTATCATTTCTCCTATTCATTGCATCCACTGCTATTTGGCCGAGCAGGGCTCTTTGTCATTTCCTGTACACGTTCTGCACTTTTCAGCATTTGTTCAAACTTTAATTTCTGTCTGGAGTGCCTTTACTTGTACGAATCATAGATACCATTCACAGGTCAGTTTGCTCGTAGCTCATATATAAGGCTTTATATACCAAAACCAAAAACCAAACCCACTACCATCGAGTCGATTCCGACTCAAAGCGACCCTATAGGACAGAGTAGAGCTGTCCTGTAGAGTTTCCAAGGAGCGCCTGGCAGATTAGAACTCCCGATGTCTTGGTTAAGCGCCGTGGCACTTCACCACTACACCACCAGGGTTTCCAAAGGCTTTATATAGGTCCTAAAAACTATAGCCCTATTCCCTATGTTTCAATACCATTTCCTTAGTATCATTATTTTAATACTTTTTTTAACATATTTTGTCTATATTGACTTAGGCTATTTGTATACATCTTAGCTTTTTTATTTTAAATTCACTAAGCACCCATATGCTGCCCCATTCTTTTATGCTATCCAGCACTACATCTTTTAAGCACTGGTGGCTAGATATGTCATTTGGTGTATTTGTTCCCAATGGCTGTGTAACAAATTACTTCAAAACTTGGCTGTTTTCAGCAGGAAATATCTATTATCTCACAATTTCTGTGTGTCAGAAATCTGAGAGGGACTTAGCTTAGTGATTTTCATTAAAGGTCTCTCATGAGGTTGGCTGGGGTTCAGGTTTCATCTGCAGGCTTGACTAAGAAAGAATCCATTTCCAAATTCACCTTCAGGGTTATTGGATGGCCTTAGTTCTTTGTTGGCTTTTGGCCAAAGATCCATCCTTTGCCTCTTCTGGGCTGCTTAGCGTGGAAACTGTCTTCTCTCTGAGTAATCTGAGAGAAAGAGAGAGAGAGAGAAAAAAACAATATGGAAGCCATAGTCTTTTAATAATCTAATTTCAGAAGTGACATACTGTCATTTCTGCTGCATGTTATTGGGCACATAAACCAACCTTGGAGCAATGTGGGCAGAGTCTACATAACAGTGTGTGAATACCAGAAAGCAGGGATCATTGACCATCCTAGAAACTGCTTACCTCTCTTAGAATGTGATAGGTTTAATTACAACTTGTTTTGGTCTTAGCACCACCTCTAAAAAAAAAAAAAAAAAATTATACACACTTTAATATTTCTTTATCTTAAATACATTTGTGCCATAAAACGCCAATGGATGAAATACGTACATATAATTAATAAATAAAATCATTTGAGGGGAAATACAAAATTACATCTTTTCACATTTTCTGAGTCCTTTGTCAGGGTCAATTCATATATGACGTGCGTGTGTATGTGTGTGTATGTGCGTGTCTGTGGACTTGTGGGCACGTTTGTGTATGTGTGTGCAAGTTTACTGAAATTTAAGACCTATGAAATAGTGGCTCTCACTCATAAATATTATTATCTTAATTATACAAATTTCTACAGTAGCAATCCAAAATTTAGATGGTATTTCTTGATAAACATTAAAGATGATAATAAAAGATAATGAGAAGAGACTTGTTACATACTAAGTAAAAAAGAAATCACATTGTTACCCTTAACTGACATTGTACATAGTACTTTATTCTGTCCTATAGGGGACGGATTTTTCATTTAAAATTATTTTAAAACAACTCCACAATGTTCTTTATACATCAGTTGAGTACCTTTTATTTAATGCAGGAAAAATACCTTAACTTGGGGGTCTTGCTCTGTGCATTAAATTACATTTGTAAATGCTTCAGTGAACAGTATTTTTCAATTATAATCCACATACAGTAATCATATTTAAAATATAATTTTTTATAGTTATGACCCATCTGTGCAATACAGATAAGAAGTTCAATAAAGTAGGCTGTAAAAATCAATGCTGTTAAATGTTTATTAATTATCTAACACATTGCTTAGCTTACTGGGAACATTTAATACTCCAATACATATTTCAAGGTATATATGGAAATTTTGCACTTAGGTTTAAAGATACATTTTAAGCATTCTTTCAACTGTGTTCTCTTAATCCAAATTTATAAGCATTGGGCTTATTCCACTTAATCTGATCTTTCACTGAGGATATGATTTCTCTGAAAGTAAGGCAGACGTTTTCTCTCTGGGAAAAAAAAAAATCTTAAAAGTATATTGTGCATGAAAAACCACTGAAGCATAATGGGCTAAGCTGCACACGGACCAGATTTCAACATTTGCCAAAATTATCAGTAAATTTAAGACTCATTCTAATTTTCTCAGCCATTATTTCAAACTCCAGTTGCACCAGGAACTGATTTAACTGGTCAGTGAGGCATAAAGCATTCGGATCAAGTAGATCAGCACAAAAATATTTTCTGATTCCTCTCCTTCTCATCTCAGAAGGACCCTTTGCCATCAGGAGTAATAGTGCTTGGGTTCTAAAATTATTTCTCCTTCCAAACTACACTTGTGTTCTAAGTGGTAAAAAGAGCAATGAAATTGGAAGTTGAGCAACTAAAAATGGAATCGAAAAGTTAATTCTCGTATTTCAATAGTCCTCTGTTTTCATTTTACTTTATAATTCTTATTTCATTCTACCCTTGCCCCATATATTCCCTTAGCATCTAACATGTAGCATTCAAAAATGCATATTTTAAAAATATGTTGCCTTTGTTGAAATATTTGTTCACAATTCTAACGTCTTACTCAGGAGAAAGGAAACTAACATGCTTTTGATTGATTTGTTAAAACAGATGTGTATTGACTTATCATTGTCTTTCTCTTAATATATTATCTAGCAATAAGTATACAAATTGTGATGTAAAAATCACTAGATGAAATCTTAGTAACAAAATACGTTTCTGAGTCATAATGCCTAAAATTATGTAATTAGGGTCTTATTTCTTTGGATCTTGAAGTCTTGCCTGAAATATTTTGATGGCCTAACTACCTCTGGTTTCTTTGCCGTTAAATTAAGATATCTCTAATTTGCACGTTTGATCATTTATTTCACGGTATAAAACTTTTTGGCGGCTCTTTGATTGCCTGATACATAAAGTCAAAACTCCATCGTAAGATACATGTGATTTTCACGTTCTCATCTCAGCTTCTCTTTCCAGGCTTATCTTCATGCATCCTATGTTCTCTCCCCGTTCATCCATGCACATTCTATCATGCAACTTGTATCTCATCCTCATCCATTGATGTGCCTGCCATCCACACACCCCATATTCCATTCCTATCTATCCATGCACCCTCCATCATGCACTGCACAATCTCTCCCCACCGAATTTTTTGCTATTTCCCATGCTGTCTCAGAACTTTGTGTGCTTTATTCCACATGCCTAGAATATCCTCATCCCAGTCTTTTCTGTCAAATGTACTCCTACATATTTTATAATCTAGATAAAAATTCATAACTTCTTTGAATATTTCCTCATCAATTCTGGACTGTCTATCCTCCCCTGACCCTGCACCCCCATCCTTCCCACCATATTTAACTCTTTCCTGTGGGACACCATGATGAGTTTTACATATCCATATTTCAGCCCTTTTCCAGTTTTAAAAGAACTCAATTATAGTCATTACAACACAGTTTAAATTCTTGTTATTTATGCCTAAGTCTAAGAATTAGCTCACTTAAAAATGTTTATTACAACACATTATCCTGCATTTATTTATTTACTTATAGTTGGAAAAGGAATTTAGACCAAACTAAACTATGACATTGAGAGACGACTCAGGGATCATTAGAAAATTTTCTTGAGTGACGTCTTAGTTACCCAGTGCTGTTGTAGCAAAAATACCATAAGTGAGTGGCTTTAAAGAACAGAAATGTATTGTCTCAAGGTTCTGGAGGGTAAACGTCTGAATTTACACTCAGTCTCTTTGGGGAGCTCCTTCTTTGTCTGTTTCATCTACTAAAAAGACAAACAAACGAACAAACCCGTTGCTATTGAGTCAATTCTAACTCATAGTCATAGTGACCCTATAGGGCAGAGAAGAACTGCCCCATAGGGTTTCCAAGGAATGGGTGGTAGATTTGAACTGCAAACCTTTTGGTTAGCAGATGAACGTTTAACCACTGTACCCCCAGGGTTCCTGCCAGTAGCTGGTCATCCTTGGAATGCTGGGGCTTGTAGTTTCATCTGCCTCTATCACCAGTTGGCCTATGTCTTCTCCCTGTGTCTGTATTCCTGTCTAATCTGCCCTTTTTATAACGCAGAAGTGATTAGTTTCAAGACACACCCTGCAGTGGTATGATCTCATTTACATAACAAAGAAAACCCCATTTCCAATCAGGATTACATTCACAGTAATAGGGGCTAGGATTCCAACACATATTTTGGGTGACAAAATTCAATCCATAGCTGGTGGTAAAAAGAAAACAGCCATCTTCATTCTTGGCTGGAGCAAACTAGATAACATAAAAATAAATGAAAAGGGGCTGAATTTCATTTACAAAGTCAGAGCCTTCAGTGCCATGTCTTCAGATCTTGATCTAAATTTCACAAATTTTGGCAACTGTCCAGAGGTTAATCTTCTGTGATTTTTACATTCTAATCTGTCTCTGCTAATGAGTTAATTTTACTGATACTCTCAATCTCCAAAATGGGCCCTTTGGGAGCCTGACTTTGAATAGTAGCAAAACTTTCCAATTCAGTCTATGACTATGCTCACATATCTTTTTTAAGGTGTGTGTGTGTGTGTGTGTGTCCCTGGAAGGTCTTTGGCTGGTGCAAAGATCTGTAGTTTGTGGGAATTTTTTGTGCTAGACTACTAACCTAAAGGTTGGCAGTTTGAATCCACCCACTGCTACCACGCAAGAAAGGCCTAGTAATCTGCCTCCATAAAGATTACAGCCAAGAAAGCCCTATGGCATAATTCTACTCTGTAATACATGTGGTTACTGTAAGTCAGAATTCACTTGAGGGCAACATGTTTGATTTTGGTTGGGTGTGTGTTTGTGCATGCTTGTGTGTGTATGTGTGTGTGTGTGTGTGCGCTGAGGATCTATTGATGTTATCTGATTAAATCTTGGACATTATTTAAAATGTATCCCTTTTAAGCAAAACCAGAAAACCAAACCAGTTGCTGTCAAGTTGAGTCCAACTCATAGCCACCATATAGGACAGAGTAGAACTGCCCTAAAGGGTTTTCAGGGTATAGGATTGCTATGAGTCAGAATCAACATGAAGGCAATGGGTTTCGTTTTTTAATCTTTATGGGAGCAGACTCTCACACCTTTATCCCGTGGACTGGCTGGTTGGTTCTGTCAAACTTTTGGTTAGCAGCCAAAAGTTTTACCACTGGGCCACCAAAGACTCCCATTTTTACCAGGGGGTTTATTATCATCCTTCCTTTTGATGTGAAGAGTACTACTACAGAATAAAAATTGTCTTGCCAAACTAGGTAATTTTGGAAGATAGAGTAATGTAATATATGTAAAACAAAGTAATAAAACTAATGTGAACAATATAAAAAGTTGTTTCTTAAAAACTGTAATTTTGCTTATATTTGATCTATAATTGAGTGAACTACACACAGTTTATTCTTTTTCCAACATAATTACTACAAAGAAAACTTAAATTGATAATAGGAGGCTAAATACCTGGGGCAGTACAGGACTGATGGATGACTAGAGGATAATGATAAATGAATCTCATTCTAAATTCTGTAGATGAAATAAATCACTCATGTCATAATTTTTATTAATGTATTAATGTTCCACTCCACCAATATACCTCTTACTTTTCTTTTCCAGGAAAGCCTATTCATTTTAGTCATATTCGTCTTGAACTTTATGGAACTGGAGTACTATTATTCATTGTGGTCACTCTGCAAGGAAAGCCTGTGATCAGCATCATTGGTTGGAAACTGGCCTTTGTTTTCTAATGGCATGGTCAGTCATCCTTGAGGAGACGAAAATATATATATATTTTTTCTGCAAAATGGGTACAATTCCTGGAGACTTTGTGCCACAAAGGAGAGCTCTTATTTCCTGATAGAGTGTCTAAAATGTAGACACAGAAAATGTCTGGCTCATATAGAGGTGAAAGTGGGCACGTATGAGTGGGTGCTGTATGGCAGCAAAATGAAGCATATTAAAAAAAAAAACAAAAAACGTTGCCATCAAGTTGATTCTGACTCATAGTGACCCTACATGACAGAGCAGAACCGCCCCATAGGGTTTCCAAGGAGCACCTGGTGGATTCAAACTGCTGTCCTTTTGGTTAGCAGACAAGCTCTTTAGCCACTGCACCACCTAGAAAAATAAAAGTTCACACTAAAACTTGGACAATATTTAAAGTGGGATAAAATACCATTTAAACATTAATTTTATATAAATTAACTAATACAATGCAGTCTAGAAATTAAGTTTAAATGCAGTTTTAGGTTTGCTAGAAAAGAACTTCTACTGAAAGTTTCACGTGCTAGAATATCTGAGTTAGTGTTTAATAGTAAATGATGTATCAAATCAGGTGGCTACTTTAAGCTATCCTAAGGTAATATTTATTATTTTTAAATCTTAAATTACTTCAATTTGGAAACAAAATTTACAACAATATGTAGTTAAATAAAATCTTCTAAGTTTACTTCCATAACAGATTGAGGAACGCCCATATTTAATATGTAGGTTCCATTATTTGTATGTATGTGTGTGTGTATTTATTAAGTCATTTGACAAATATGCATTCAGCACCTATGATGTACCAGGCACTGTGGTGGGCTAGGGATATACCAATGCATAAGACAAAGTCACTGCTTTTAACATTCTAAAAAAAAAAAAAAAAAATAGCTGGGAAGATTGTAATACTCTATTTCATTCATTCTAAGAAGAATTTTTTTTCTTGACATTTTGATATCTCTGGATGTGGTATGTATCTGTTATAATCACTACTAGCCTAGAGAAAAAAGTAGCCTAAGTTTTATTGTCTGACAATTTTGGATAAGATTGAAAAGCACCAAAAGCAAAGCTTGTGTGAGGGTCAACAGCTTAGAAGAAAATCTCAGAGACAACACTGTAGGATTCCTCTAAAAAATGCACCTCAACAAAACTTCTAATGGCACTGAGGATGATAGTGTGTTGAAAAAAACACAGGCATTGATAACAATGATTTAAAAATAGAATCAGAGAAATTGGATTCTTAATGTGAAGACATTTTTTAAATATATCTTCACCAATCTCTTTTACTTTCATTTTCCTTTAAGGAGTATGCAAGTGTGTGATATATAATTAAACTCAAGGTCTAAATTAGTCTCAAAGATCTCTGTCATTAAATAGAAAATGAAAATTCTAAGCGATAAAAAGGATTTTGTTAGTATAACTGGCACCCCTTTTCTAGTAGTGGTATATTAGTTATCTATTGATTTGTAACAAATTACTCTCACTCTTAGCACCTTAAAACAACAATAAACATTGATTATCCTCATAGTCTGTATGGGTCAGAAATTGGAAAACTGCTTTGCTGGATGTTTTTGACTTGTGTTCTCTTGTGAGACTGCAGTCAAAATGTGAGCTGGGGTGGCAGTCATCTAAAAGCTTATCGGTAGCTACAAGATGTACTTCCAAGGTGGCTCATTAACATGGGTGGAGAGATGGTGCTGACTGTTAGAGAAAAACCTCACTTGCTTCCTGCATGGGCCTCTTCACAGGCTGCTTGAGTATCTTCACCACATGGCTACTTTCTTGCCCCTGAATAGGCAGTTCAAGAGATGGGCTCACATCCACTTCCGCCACATTCTATTTGTTAGAACTGAGTCATTTAGTTTGGCTCACCCTCAAGGGGCTGAGAACGGGACCCCAAATATTGAACGAAGTCATGTCAGAGAACTTGTGAACATAGTTTAAAGCCACCACGTAGTAAATAAAGTAAAGGAACTTCTTAGATATGATAGTGTCATGGATTCATAGAATCCATAGAAATATGATAAAAGCTAAGATTAAATCAAGCTGGGTAGATAGTGTCTTAGTTACCTAGTGCTGCTATAACAGAAATACCCCAAATGTGTAGTTTTAACAAACAGAAATTTATTTTCCCACAGTTAGGAGGATAGAAGTCCAAATTCAGGGCACCTGCTCTATGAAAAGTCTTTCTCTTCTGGCTCTGGGAGAAGGTCTTTGTCTTTTTTCAGCTTCTGTTCCTTGGTTCCTTGGCAATCTTCATGTGGTGTGGTACCTATCTTCCCCCATCTGTGATTGTTGTTTCTGTGCCTCATCTGCTTTTTTATATCTCAGAAGCAACTGGATTAAGACATACACTGCACTGATATGTCCTCATTAACTGAACAATGAAAAATTATATCCCCAAATGGGATTATATTCACGTGTATAGGGGTTAGTATTCCAATACATATTTTAGGGAGACACTATTCAATCTATAACAGAGAGAGACAAGGGACTGCTACTTTAGGGATGGTCTTTTTGAAGAAATTACATATGAGCAGAGTGAGAGAGTGTTCCATGTAGAAATCTGTGGGAACAGAGTTCTCCATACAGGAAAATGTTGTACAAACATCTGGAAATATGACAGGGCCTGTGTGCTCAAGAAAGAGCAAGAAAGCTATAGAGCTTGCTTTTGTATTTTTCTTTAGGCTATTTTTTTAAATGGTCTAAATTTTAATTAACATGCAGCAGATGAGCAAACAGATATTATATTTTATTAATACAAAGAGTGGTTACTAACAGGAGTGATGAATCTTTCACTGAGTTATTTGAGATTGTGCTTTTACGCAATTTTCTACTGGCAGAGGGTTCTGAGAGGGGCTTTCTCCAACTCTTCTACTGGTAAACAAATTTAAGAATAAACATTAGCTTTATACTATATGATTGTATAAATTTTCCATAGGTAATTTTCTGTGTTTTGGAATATCTTCCCTGACCATTGACTTTACTTCTGCTATACTTGAAATAGTATTTTTTTCATTTATTTATCTGAATATTGTCTTGGTATTCATCTATTTCTGGACTGCCAGAAGAATGAACAAATCTGTATTAGAAGAAGTACAGCCAGAATGCTCCTTAAAAGCAAGGATAGCAAGACTTCGACTCATGTACTTTGGACATGTTTATCAGGAGGGAACAGTCCCTGAAGAAAGACATTGTGCTTGGCCAAGTAGAAAACAAAAAAAACCAAACCTGTTGCCCTCGAGTTGCTTCCAACTCATAGCAACCCTATAGGACAGAGTAGAACTGCCCCATAGGGTTTCCAAGGAGCACCTGGTGGATTTGAACTGCTGACCTTTTGGTTAGCAGCCATAGCTCTTAACCACTACACCACCAGGGTTTCCTGGTCAAGTAGACAGTCAGCAAAAAAGAGGAAGGCGCTCAACAAGATGAATTGACACAGTGGTTGCAACAATGGGCTCAAACATAGCAACGATTGTGAGGATGGGGCAGGACTGGGCAGTGTTTCTTTCTGCTGTACTTATGGTCTCTATGAGTTGGAGCCAACTCAACAGCACCTAACAACAATTTGTAGACACTTTTATTCATCCAATTCAGTAGTAAATAAATGAAAATTCTTTATTCGATTTCAACTTCAGTCCTGGGTAGACAACAAACAGTAGTTCTTTGATGAAAAAATTAAATATTTAATCAGAAAATTTACTTAGAAGGGCCATTTTAGTCAAAATAATATGTCCTTCAGCTCCCATGATAGAAGTGGCTAAGTCTAGTTTTGTAGCACTTGTTTGCAGAATTATATCCATAGTGAAGCCGTGCTTTCATAAAAGGTAACTTCCTTCTCTCAAAAATGTCGAGACTTTTTTCCTTAAACTACCTTGATTTCAGTATTTTTTCTCCTGCTTTTTAAAATATGCAATTCCGAAGATTCAAAGTGAAAATTTAATTGTATCCCGTGTTATTTGTAGATACAGATGTTTATCTATTTTGTTAAAACTTGATTTTAAATGACTACACAATTAACAATGAAGACCAGTGATTCTCTAAGTGTGGTCTCCACATCAGCAACATCAGTAAAGAGCTGCTAGACATGCAAAGCCTTGGGCCCCAATAGACTTACTTAGTAAGAAACTCTGGGGATGAGGCCCAGAAGCTGTGTTTTAACAAATCTTTCAGAGGACTATGATGTTTGCTGAAGTTTGAGAACCACTGAACTTTACTTACTGCTCATTTCCTTTATCCTAAAAAAGATTTAAGGAAGGCTTATAAACATCACTAGAGGTTGTTGTTGATATTTTCAAATGGTAGTACATATGATGACCATAAAATTGGGTCTCCATAAAAAAAACAGAAAAGAATGAAAAAAAATTTTTTAAGTTTGTATTATTGAATATACCATGGACTGCCAAAAGAACTAACAGGTCTGTCTTGGAAGAAGTACAACCAGAATACTCCTTGGAAGTAAGGACGGCGAGACTGCGTCTTACATACTTTGGACATGTTGTCAGCCGGGTTCAGTCCCTGGAGAAGGACATCATGCTTGGCAGAGTACAGGGTCAGCGGAAAAGAGGAAGACCCTCAACGAGGTGGATTGACACAGTGGCTGCAACAATGAGCTCAAGTATAACAACGATTGTAAGGATGGCACAGGACCGGGCAGTGTTTCGTTCGGTTGTGCATAGGTTCGCTATGAGTCAGAACCGACTTGACAGCAGCCAACAACAAGGACAACAGTTATTTCCCTAGACCTTCCTAGTGCTTTCTCCTGCTTGAATGATACATGCAATTTGAGTTTACAGGGTCCTGTGCTGCTTACAGTAACAACCATTATTGCAATGGAAACGGGTAGATCTACTATATTCTCCATCCTTTAAAGTTTGGTTTGTAATTGACTTTACCATTCCCTTCACAGATGCTAATGATGGGAGAAGAATTGTATCACATGCTCACACTTATAATGAATGCTTGGCCAGGTTTTCATTTTGATAACAGCTATTTTTTATCAGGTTCTACATAAATCATAAAACTTCTCCACCCTCCCCCTGCCAAAAAATAAACTGGCCGAAATGACTGCAATCTTGAAAGGAAATATGACATATAGGAGCACATGCCACCGTACATTAAAACACCAAACTCTGATTTTATTTAATGACTGAAACCAGCTACCAATGCAGCACCACAGTGTCTGTGCTGGGGGAGGGCAAAGAAGCTGGATATCATCCTGTGAATTTTTTTCCTAATTGTTTAAAAATATTCATGTTCTTTAGTAAGTGACAAGTGCTAGAACTCTACTTTTGCTTTCATCAGACTCATAAAGATAACCCAGATGAGAAAAAAGGAATAAATTAGATACCTAAATCAGGAATAATCCCTTAGGATCCAGGCTAGGATGCAAGGGTCTATGGTTGTGAAAAGAAATCATCTTATGGGCTACATGTGAGTATATGGTAAATTTATGGGAACATACCATTTCATAATTTTATGCATACTTTCTGTTACTTAAAATTCTAGGAAAACAAAAATACTAAGTGTCTGGACTACTTTAAACCTATACATGACATGCTTAATAACTTGGTATTTAGTTTCTGTTTTCAATATAGATTTACAATGTGATCAATCCCAATAGTGATATTCCCAGGTATTTATTATACTCTTGGATATTCTGAAGTAAGCTATGTAATTTAGCAATTATTTTCATATACAATAAATGATAATAGGTATTCACCTGATATTTTATTTCTGTACAATCTTGTCCATTTTCTTCTACTAGAAATTAAATCAAATATCCATATATTGCTGTGGAACAAACTGTTTCTCATTTCCATTATCCTCTTTAAATTTTCTGTTCTTTTTATAATAGTCTTAACGGTTTTTACCATCTTGCCTTGTCAAACCAGTTTATTCCAGTGTATTTAAAATAGGACATTTCTCTCTCTGTATATAACTTTTTGTTTCAGAAGCAGCATATCATTATTGTAGAAAATTAAGAAAAAGGAGAAATACAGAAATAAACATGAAAACCAGATTAAATGTAATGTAATTTCTAAATTTCCTTCAAGTGGAGCATATTAGAGCAATGCCTTAACATGATATCACATGTTTTCATAAATTTACTCTGACTGATGTTTGCATAGTAGAATGTAGGAGGCAAGTGTGGAACCAGGAAGATCAGTTAGGAGGCTATTGAAGGAGAACAAAGGAGGGGATATATGACTGAAACTAGAATGGTAGTAGCCAAAGGAGAGTGAAATGTCTAAATGAGATATAGTTTGAAGATACAGTCCAGAGGATTTGATAATAGAATAGATGCAGAGTATTAGAAAAAAGAAGAGAGATGATAATTATGAACCTGAGCAGTGAGTAAATGGTGGAGCCATTTACTGACATGAAGAACACAAAGTGTGAGAAGATTTGCATGAGGGATATAAATTGAGCAAAGATTTGGCTGTGAAAAGTTTGAGATGCCTAATAAAAATCTAAGTAAAGGCATACATTGCTAGTCTAATAAACATTTGCAGTCCAGGGGACATGTTGAGGCTAGAGATATAATTTTGGTAGTCTTCTTTTTTTTTTTTTCTATGTATTTAAAGCCATGAACAATGTGGTCCCCAAAAAAGTAAGTTTTGACAGAGAAAAGAAGAGTGACGAAGACTCAGCCCTAAGGTTCTTCAATATTTAGAGAGAAAATTCTGCAAAGAACCACAAAATGGAACAGATAGTGTTGTAGGAGACAAGCCATAGGGACATGGTGTTCTAGAAGCCAAATGAAAAAAGTGTTCAAGGTGAGACTGTAGCTGTGATAAATAATGCTCAAAAATCAAGCTGTAATCTTCCCATGTCAAACATTTTTGAAACATGATTTTTATTGCTTGAAATAATTGACGATTATTTTCTACACCATAATATATTTAACAAATTTCCCAAACCTGAATATTTGCTTCCATTTATTATTTTTGCCATTGCAAATAATATGACAATTACCTATATAATCTTTCTGCCTGAAGAGTTCTTCAGGAGATAAAAAGTAATTTAAATTTTGTTAGAAACACAAGCAAAAAAGGGAAAAGAAAAAGAAAAAAGATGATGATGAATATTCTTTATTATATTTCCTTCTTAGTTTTGACTTGATTTCAATGACTATCTTATTTGTACTTAGTGCAAAATCATCTATGATTACAAAAATGTTCAAAAATAAAATTATTAAACTGCCATAATGGATTGCTCTTGGTTTTCTCCAATCTTCATTTTTATGTAGTTTACGATATTTTATTTGGATTTGGGAATTTACACTCTCTACTTCTTGTTTTCTACAAATGCATCTCTGCCTACAAAGCCTGCTCTATAATTTTCCACTAGGATAATGTGATGTACTTAGCAAAACACATCAGATAATGGAAGGCTCTTTGAATTAAAAAAAAATTAATTAGGAGGTGGGGCCAAGATGGTGGAATACCAGATGTTTCCTGTGATCCCTCTTACAGCAAAGATCCCCCCCAAAAAGTGGAACGATTATATTTATGACAAGCTAGGAGCCCTGAACATTAAAGGCAAAGTTAGAAAATGGACTGAGCAGCAGGGAGAGGGACAGACGGTTCAGAAGCAGAGAGGAGATGACAGAACTGAATTGCCAGGATCCCTCAGGCACCATTCCCAACAGCAGCTGTGGTGTGCTGGTAGTAGCATTTGGCCACAGTTTCCTCAGGGAGAAGCAGCCACATGCACACCTTACTCACACCTCCAGAACCAGAAAAAAAAACGGCACTTTTGGCAAAAGCTAAGTACTTGTGTATATTTTACTGCTCTCTCTGCCCCCAAGCTGGCTTCAAAGGCTGTTGATTTCCCTGGGCCTGAGATAGGCCTTGTTCAGTGCCCAGAGCCATCCTTCTGGCCTTGTAGTAGGAACAAATTCACATTTGGGGAAAAAGAAAATTTGCCAGCTCTACTAACCAGGCATAAATGGTCTGCGGACTTTGAATACCTTTCCTCCCTGCATGGGTCTGAGAGGTCCTATTTCAGGAGAATAGGCCCTTGTTGGCAGACTGCAACCATATCAGCTGTGCAGTAAAAGGTGGGTGTTTGATATTTAACACTGCTTTGCATATTAAGCAGGGTCCTCACCTACCCACATCAGGGGCCTAAGGACTGGTGGCTCCGCTCAGGTCACCCAGCTACCCACAACAGGGGTCCAAGGATAACTGGTACCTCCCAGTCCTTACAACCAAAAGCATTGGGTGCCCATGGTCTGTCTGTAGAACCCACTCACCTGTATGCTCTAGGGAAGAGGGACATGCTTTCCTCAAAGACACTTGGGGGATAATTCTCATCCCCCTGCCTTCTTGAGAGTATGACCCCTGCTGCAACCAGATACCAATACCTACACGAATCACCCCTACCCCTCTAAGAATAAGACAGAGCCAGTACCACACACTTGATGATCAGCTTCCTGGACACCTGAGCTGAACTCATACAAGAAAAGTGAATGGACTCCTAGATTGATATACCTGATAACAGCTCTAGCCATATGGTGACAGGACTTCAGAGCTTCAAAGGAGAAAATAATCAAGCCAGCTCACTCAAGCAACCCATTTGGGCATATCAAAATAAAACAAAGCAATAAGCTAGGATACAGTAAGCAAACATAAAATAAAATAATACAATAACTTATAGATGCCTCAAAGACAACAATCAATATCAAGTCACATAAAGAAATAGACCAGGAACACCTCAACAAGCTTCCAAAACAAAGAATCAATGGATCTTCTGGATGAAGCTGCATTCCTGGAATTACCAGGTTAATATACAGAACTCTTCAAGGCATCAGGAATGAGATTAGAAAGGAGATCAGGCAATACTCAGAATATGCCAAAGAACACACAGATAAAGTAGTTGAAGAAATTAAAAATGTTATTCAAGAACATAATGAAAAATTTAATAAGGCTGCAAGAATCCATAGAGAGACAACAATCAGAAACTCAGAGGATTAACAGTAAAATTACAGAAGTAGACAACTCAATAGAAAGTCAGAGGAGTAGAACTGAGCAAGTATAAGGCAGAATTAGAGTGCCTGAAGATAAAGCACTTGGCAATAATATATTTGATGAAAAATCAGATAAAAGAATTTAAAAAAATGAAGAAAACTTAAGAACCATGTGGGACTCTACCAAGAGAAATAACCTAAGAGGGATTGTAGTACCAAAACACAGAGGGACAACAGAAAACACAGAGAGAATTGTTGAAGATTTGTTGGCAGAAAACTTCCCTGATATCATGAAAAATGAGAAGATATCTATCCAAGATGGTCATTGAACTCCATGTAAGGTAGATTTTAAAAGAAAGTCACCAAGACGTATTATAATCAAACTTGCAAAAACCAAAGATTAAGAGAGAATTTAAAGAGCTTTTTAAAGAGCAGCTAGCAACAAACAAATCTCACCTACAAAGGAGAGTCAATAAGAATAAGCTCAGACTACTCAGCTTTACTCAGCAGAAACCAAGCAGGCAAGAAGGCAATAGGATGATTTTTACATAACACTGAAGGAAAAAAATTGCCAGCCAAGAATCATATATCCAGCAAAACTTTCTCTCACATATGAAGGTGAAATTAGGACACTTCCAGATAAACAGAAGTTGAGGGAATATGTAAATACCAAACCAAAACCACAAGAAATACTAAAGGGAGTTCATTGATTAGAAGATCAATAATATCAGGTATCAACCCAAGACTAAAACACTGGACAGAGCAATCAGCTGTCAATCCAGACAGGGAAATCACAAAAATAAATCAAGACAAAAAAACACTCACAACAGGAAAATAGCAATGTTATTACATAAAAGAAGACAACATTAAAACAATAAAGAGGGACTAAGAAAAGTAGTCATAGGTCTTTCATATGGAGAGGAAGACAAAGTGATACAAAGAAATAAAAGTTAGGTTTAAACTTAGAAAAAAGGGTAAATATTAAGGTAACCACAAAGGAGACTAAAAATCCTACTCAACAAAATAAAATACAAGAAAAAACAGAGACTCAGCAGATACAAAATCAACAACTAATGAGAGGAAAAGACAATATACAAAGGTAAATTACTCAGCACAAAAAATTAAGTGGGAAAAAGAATCTTAACAACACACAAAAAAAGGCATCAAAATGACAGCACTAAACTCACACCTATCTATAATTACACCAAATGTAAATGGACTAAATGCACCAATAAAGACAGAGAATGGCAGAAAGGATAAAAAACACAATCTGTCTATATACTGCCTAAAAGGGACACACCTTAGACTTAGAGACACAAACACACTAAAACTCAAAGGATGGAAAGAAATATATGAAGCAAACAGCAATCAAAAGGGGCAGACGTGGCAGTATGAATTTCCGACAAAATAGAATTAAAGTTAAATCCACCACAAAGGACAAGGAGGGACACTATATAATGTTTAAAGGGACAAAAAGAAAGCATTCTTGGCTGCTGTTGGGTGGAAATGCTCTGTATACGTCTATGAGGTTGCATTGGTTGATTATAGCGTTTAGATTTCCGTGTCTTTATTGAACTTTTTTCTGGATGTCCTCACTAACTTAGATGTAAAAATCCTCAACAAAATTCTAGCCAACAGAATTCAACAACATATCAAAAAAATAATTCACCTTGACCAAGTGGTATTCATACCAGTTATGCAGGGATGGTTCAACATTAGAAAAACAATTAATATAATCCATCATATAAATAAAACAAAAGATAAGAATCATGTGATCTTATCAATTGATGCAAAAAAGGCATTTGACAAAGTTCAACATACCTTCATAATAAACACTCTCAGCAAGATAGGAGTAGAAGGAAAATTCCTCAACATAATAAAGGGTATATATACAAAGCCAACAGCTAACATCATCCTAAATGGAGAGAGCCTGAAAGTACTTCCCTTGAGATCAGGAACCAGACAAGAATGCCCTTTATCACCACTCTTATTCAACATTGTGCTGGAGGTCCTAGCCAGAGCAATTAGGGTAGATAAAGA
Organism: Elephas maximus indicus; assembly: GCF_024166365.1. Taxonomy (NCBI): domain Eukaryota; kingdom Metazoa; phylum Chordata; class Mammalia; order Proboscidea; family Elephantidae; genus Elephas; species Elephas maximus. The sequence continues at coordinate 70,821,933 of NC_064826.1, read as the reverse complement.
AATAAAAGGCATCCAGATTGGTAAGGAAGAAGTAAAATTATCTCTATTTGCAAATGACATGATCTTATACACAGAAAACCCTAAAGAATCCTCAAGAAAACTGCTGAAACTAATAGAAGAGTTCAGCAGAGTACTGGGATACAAGATAAACATACAAAAATCACTTGGATTCCTCTACACCAACAAAAAGAATACTGAGGAGGAAGTCACCAAATCAATGCCATTTACAGTAGCCCCCAAGAAGATAAAATACTTAGGAATAAATCTTACCTGAGATGTAAAAGACCTATACAAAGAAAACTACAAGACACTACTGTAAGAAACCAATAGAGACCTCCATAAGTGGAAAAACATACCTTGCTCATGGATAGGAAGACCTAACATTGTAAAAATGTCTATTCTACCAAAAGTGATATATAGATACAATGCAATTCCAATTCAAATTCTTACATTTTTTTTAATGAGATGGAGAAACAAATCTCCAACTTCATATGGAAGGGAAAGAGGCCCCAGCTAAGTAAAACATTACTGAAAAAGAAGAACAAAGTGGGAGGCCTCACTCTACCTGATTTTAGAACCTATTATATCACTACAATAGTCAAAACAGCCTGGTACTGTACAACAGATACATAGGTGAATGAAAAAGAATTGAGAATCCAGACATAAATCCATCCACATATGAGCAGTTGATATTTGACAAAAGCCCAAAGTCAGTTAAATGGGGAAAAGACAGTCTGTTTAATAAATGGTGCTAGCATAACTGGATATCTATCTGCAAAAAAAAAATGAAACAAGACCCATACTTCACACCATGCACAAAACTAACTCAAAATGGATCGAAGACCTGAATACAAAATCTAAAATGATAAAGATCATGGAAGAAAAAATAGGGACAATGCTAGGAGCCATAATACATGGCATAAACAGTATACAAAACATTACTAACAACGCATAAGAAAAACTAGATAACTGGGAGCTCCTAAAAATCAAACACCTATGCTCATCCAAAGCCTTCGCCAAAAGGGTAAAAAGATTATCTACAGACTGGGAAGAGGTTTTTAGCTATGATATTTCTCATCAGCCTTTGATCTCTAAAATCTATGTGATACTGCAAAAACTCAACAACAAAAGACAAATAACCCAACTAAAAAACAGGCAAAGGATATGAACAGGCACTTCACTAAAGAGGGCATTCAGGTAGCTAAGAGATACCTAAGGAAATCTTCACTGTCATTAGCCATTAGAGAAATGCAAATCAAAACTACAATGAGATTCCCTCTCACCCCAACAAGGCTGAAACACTTATACACTGCTTGTGGGAATGTAAAATGGTACAACCACTTTGGAAATTGATTTGTTGTTTCCTTAAAAAACTAGAAATAGTATTACCATATGATCCAGTAATCCCACTGCTTGGGATATATCCTAGAGAATTAAGAGCCTTTACAGGAACAGATACATGCACACCCATGTTCATTGCAGCACTGTTTACAGTAGCAAAAAGATGGAAGCAACCAAGGTGCCCATCAACAGATGAAAGGATAAATAAATTACAGTATATTCACACAGTGGAATACTACACATCAGTAAAGAACAATAATGAATCCGTGAAACATTTCATAACATGGAGGAATCTGGAAGGCATTATGCTGAGTGAAATTAGTCAGTTGCAAAAGGACCAATATTTATGAGACCACTATTATAAGAACTTGAAAAATAGCTTAAACAGAGAAGAATATACTCTTTGATGGTTGCAAGAGTAGACATGGAGGGAGAGGGATATTTACTAATTAGATAGTAGACAAGTATTTTAGGCAAAGGGAAGGACAACACTCAATACAGGTGAGGTCAAGTGGACTAAACTAAAAGCAAAGAAATTTCCTGAATAAACTGAATGCTTCGAAGGCTGGCTGATATAGCTAAGTAAGAGGTTGGGGACCATGTTTCCAGGGGACATCTAGGTTAATTGGCATAATAAAATCTATTAAGAAAACATTCTGCATCCTACTTTGGAGAGTGGCTTCTGGAGCCTTAAATGCTAGCAGGTGGCCATGTAAAATGCATCGATGTGTCTCAACCTATCAGGAGCAAAGGAGAATGAAGAACACCAAAGACACAAGGTAATTATGAGCCCAAAATATAGAAAAGACCACATAAACCAGAGATTACATCTGCCCGAGACCAGAAGAGCTAGATAGTGCCTGCAGAGAGCCCCTGAGGGAGCAGGAGAGCAGTGGGATGCAGATCCCCAAATTCTCGTAAAGAGACCAGACTTAATGCTCTGACTGAGACTAGAAGGACCCTGGAGGTCATGGTCCCCAGACCTTCTGTTAGCCCAAGACAGAAGTCATTCCCAAAGCCAACTCTTCAGACAGGGATTGAACTGGATTATGGAATAGAAAATGATACTGGTGAAGAGTGAGCTTCTTGGATCAAGTAGACACCTGAGACTGCATTGGCATCTCTTTTCTGTAGGGGAGATGAGAGAGCGGATGGGGTCAGAAGCTGGCCGAATGGACACGAAAATAGTCAAGGGAAAGAGCGTGCTGTCTCATTAGGGGGAGAGCAATTAGGAGTATATAGCAAGATGTGTATGAATTTTTGTATGAGAGACTGACTTGATTTGTAAACTTTCACTTAAAGCACAGTAAAAATTAAAAAAAAATTTACACTATTTACTGACATGGTCACAAGGATTTATTACTTATGCAGTAATCGATTAGGATGATGGTAAACAGAGTAAGGTTTATTTATGAATCAGGTTCCCCCAAAAAGCTCTCATTCAAGGGTAGAATGTTTAGTCACCCGCACGTATTCACCTCCATGAATCCTGGGAGAGAAAATGAAGGAATGAAGGAATCCAAGTTTTATATGGACCTTAGACTGGAGAGTTTTACGTACTGGGGTGCATAAGAAAAGCGGAAGCGGGGGAGAAGAAAACTCCTCTTGTCGTAGTCTGGGTTCAACGAAGAACATTCCCTCTGCTACTCTGTCCTAAGATTAGCTCTTGCCAACATACAGTTATATAGTTGATTATGTACCTTACCTCTAAGGAACTAGGGGACCTTACAACAAAGGCACTGGGTGTGGGGAGGTGGTTGGGGTGGGCTTGGTAGGTGGGTGGGGCTTTGGGGGGTTGGAGGGTTTGGGGGGCTCTACTTCCCCCAGGGTACATTTTTTTCAGTACAGCTTCAATGCAGTAGATGGGGGACAAACCTGCTTTTGCTGCCTCTTCAAATAAAAATATAACTGATGTTTTATAAACATTTGACTATCTTTACAAATGCTCATATTGACTCATTTTGTCCAGTGAAATTTCACAGATTTAGGATTATAGAAGTCGAGATAAATTGGGGGCAGATCTACATCACAAATACTGTCCTTGTTTTCCTCTTTCTACTTATTTTCCCCCCTTTCCTCCGATTCCAAACCCAGTTTTTCTTTAGTCTCCTTCTAAATCCAGAATATCTTTTGCTACAGATTTTATCTATCTGTTTTTTTCTATTCAAGTCTCATTTTTTGTCCCTAAGGCATATAGCTTGAAGTGCCTGAGTGGTGGCAGATTAAACTGAAAAACAGAATGGAAAACTGGAAGACCTGGGCCAGGAAAGTCTTTATTAATAATAGGTTTTCTGAGGGATGCAACATTAAGGGCCCATTTGAAATGTAAATCACAAAGGGTTGATTTCCCTGAAGATATTGTTGTGGGAAGATTTTTAATCATGAATTAAATTTCTTGGATATAGATTCTTTAATTTTTTTCTTCTTATCTCAGTTTTGGTAATTTTCTTACTTTGAGAAACATGCCCATTTTACCTAAGTTATTAAATTTATGAACACATGTCTCTAAAAACCGTAGTGAGGTTCTTCATTTTGCATCTGGTTTTGACAATTTGTATCTCCTTTGTTTTTATTTTATTTTTTAATTTTTATTGTGCTTTAAGTGAAAGTTTACAGATCAAGTCACTCTCTCGTACAAAAATTTATACACACCTTGCTATATATGGAAACCCTGGTGGCATAGTGGTTAAGTGCTATGGCTGCTAACCAAAGGGTTGGCAGTTCGAATCTGCCAGGCTCTCCTTGGAAACTCTATGGGGCAGTTCTGGTCCGTCCTATAGGGTCGCTATGAGTCAGAATCAATTCAACGGTACTGGGTTTGGTTTTTTTTTTTTTGGTTTTTGCTGTATACTCCTAACTGCTCTCCCCCTAATGAGACAGCACACTGCTTCCCTTGACTCTCTATTTTCGTGTCCATTTGGCCAGCTTCTGACCCCATTTGCTCTCCCATCTCCCCTCCAGACAAGAGATGCTTACATAGCCTCACGTGTCTACTTGATCCAAGAAACTCATTCTTCACCAGTATCACTTTCTGTCCCATAGTCCAGTTCAATCCCTGTCTGAAGAGTTAGCTTTGGGAATGGCTTCTGTCTTGGGCTAACAGAAGGCCTGGGGACCATGACCTCTGGGATCCTTCTAGTCTCAGACCATTAAGTTTGGTCTCTTTATAGAATTTGGGGTTTGCATCCCACTGCTTTCCTGCTCCCTCAAGGGCTCTCCTTTATTTTTATGTTTAAAATATTTTCATTGTGTGTATACATAACATAAAATTTGCCATTTGAACTTTTTTTTTTGCATTAGGTGAAAGCTTGCAGAGCATCTTAGTTTCTCATTAAGCAACAAGTGCACAAATTATTTTGTGACATTGGTTGCCACCCCGTTGATGTGTTAGCATTCTCCCCTTCTCTACCTCGAGTTCTTCATTTCTATTTGTCCAGTTTTCCTGTCCCTTCTTGCCTTCTCATCTTTGCTTTAGGCTGGTGTGCCCGTTTACTCTTGTATGTTATTGTTTGTTTTATAGGTGTGTCTAATCTTTGACTGAAGAGTGAACTTCAGGAGTGGCTTCAGTACCAAGTAAAAAGGAGGTCCAGGGGCCATACTCTCTGGGTTCCTCCAGTCTCTGACACACCAGAAAGATTGGTCATTTTTTGTGAGTTTGAATTTTGTTCCATATTTTAATCCCGCTCTGTCTGGGACTCTCTGTTGTGGTCCCTGTCAGAGCAGTTGGTGATGATAGAGAGGCACCATCTTGTTGTTTTGGACTCAGTCTGGTAGAAGCTGTGGTAGCTGTGGTCCTCTAGTCCTTTGGACTAATCTTTCCCTTGTGTGTTTCCTTTTCTTCATTTTTCTTTACTCCAGGCAGGGTGGGACTAGTGGATGTATCTTACATGGCCACTCACAAGATTTTAAGACCCCAGACACCAAAATAGGATGTAGAACTTTTTTTAATAAATTAGATTATGAATTTATTTCTTCTTGAATCCAACTAAAGGTTATCAACTTTATTGATTTTTCTTCCAAAGGATCAAAATTTAGCTTCATTGATTTTTCTTTCTCTAATGTTGTAATATTTTCTATTTCTTTGACTGTTACTTTTTATTTCCTTCCTTTTCCATATTTTCCAATTTGTTCTTCATTTTTTACTTTCTCAAAGAACCTTAGAAAATTGATTTTAACCTTTTTCAAAATATAAAAACATTTAAAGTTACGATTTTCCTCTAAGCATTGTTTTAGATGTATTCCACAAATTTTGATTGGTTGAGATTTTATTTTCATTTAATTTAAACTAATATTCATTTTCCATTGTGAGATGTTCTCTGACCCAACATTGTTAAATCTCCAAATATTTGGAAATAATTGTGCAAATTTTTAAATTCATTTCTAATTCAGTTGATTTTAATTGTGATTACAGCATATTTTGTATGATATAAAGTCTTTGAAATTTATTGATATTTATTTCATGTACACTTGAAATAATTTGGATTTTATAGTGCTTGAATGTATTGTGAGGAGTTTGTCATGTAAATTAGGTAAAGTTTGTTGATGATATTACTTAAATAATCTACAATCTTACTTTACTTTTTTTAAGAGAAAAGGTGGCTGAAATTTTCAACCATTATTTTTGAGTTGTTTCTTTCTCCCTCCAATTTTGTCAGTTTTGTTTAACATACTTTGAAGGTCTGTTATTAGTTGAAGATACATTTAGAATTGTCATGTGTTTTTAAAGAGTTGATCCATTATTCATTAGGAAATATCATTTGTAATATTCCTTCTCCTGAAATCTTTTTTTATGAAGTCTGTGTCTTATAAACACCATTTATTTGATTTTTAGTTTTTTTTTAATCTAGTCAATTGTCTCTGCCTTTTATTTGGAGTATTTAGTCTACTTACATTTAATGTAATTTTTTATATATTTGGATCTACCCTCTTGCTATTTTCTCTGTATTTATTCTGTGTATTCTCTGTTCCCTTTTTTCTCCTATCCTCCTTTTTGAACTAATTGAATATTCTCCAGGTTTTATTTTATTTACTTTAATAGATTTTTAGATATGACTGTTAATTGTCTTTTTAACATTTTTCTCTTGGTATTATAGTATGCATCCATAACTTATCAATATCTACCTAGAAAAAATTAAACAACTCTGCACATAATATGATAATTTTACAACACTATAATCTCACTTATCACTTTCCATCATTTATATTTTTGTTATATATTTATCTGTACATATGTTGTAATTTTAAAATAGATTATTACTTATCATCATTATTATTTTTACCTTAAGCAGTCAATTGTCCTTCAATAAAACTAAGATTAAAGGAAATAAATTTTTAGAAAATCATATATTTTCTATTTCCAGTGATCTTTTATTCCTTTTTGTAAATCCAAATTTCTATCTGGCTTCATTTCACTCAAGCCTGATGAACTTCCTTTAAGATGTGTTTCAGTGCATGCCTGCTTTTGAGTAAGAGTCTTAGCTTACAAAGTCAGAAAAATTTCTAAAAAAGTAGTGTCCTTATATTATTAGGGATAGAAGTTGACTCAGGACCCTCTTTTTTATATAATTGTGTCCTGAGAGATCTGGCAGAATTGAGCCATGCTCTATCCATGGTGGCACTAGAAAAAAGAATAAATTTACTCAGCTCTACTACAAATAATACTGTTTGTTATAGATAATTTTATGTTTCCCTTGTCTTTGATTGAATGATAATAATTTGAAAGAAGGGAGATGAAGCATGGTAAGTAAAAAAAAAAAAAAAAGATTACATATTATATGCAGAAAGTATACCAGGCCCTTTATCAACTGTGCCACTAGAACTCTTTTACAGACTCTTTTTTCTAGTATTTATTGTTTTCTTCTGTAATGGATATTCATTTTGTGGCTCTTTTGCTTTTCAGTGACAGATGATGAAAAATAGACATTTTCACTTTCTTTCAAATTACTGATAGTTCTAAAAAGTTTTCTTTTTATTCCTTTTTTTTTTTTTTTACCATAAGCAAATAAGGCAGGCATATTGCACTTGTCATATGTAAATGAAAAAACCTACAAAATTAGTTTTATAAATTATGTAACTATCTGTATCTTGTGGTCAATTTTTCAACTGCTTGAACCACCATATTTATTAAGCCTGTCAAACAAGGAGTGCTATTAAAAGATATAGCATTTGATGACTCACAAAGGCTAATAGTTAACTTTCTTGGCCCTTGTGTAGTCATTATATAAAATGTAGAACTACAAAAATAAACATTCGTAGCCACAATAACTGCCAGGTTCTGCCATGGTGCCTAATCGAATATATAATTAACTAAATAACAAGCTCACAAATATGTATTTGCATTACAGTTTTTGCTAGGTGGAAGCTGTTAAAGCTCAAAGCCCCATACTGTTGCAAATAGTATTAATATTAAAAATCTTTTGGCACTTTTAACCTCTTTTAAGAAGTAAAAATGCAAAAATAATAATGCACTCATGAAATTTTGCTCTCTGCCAAAAAAGATTTCTGTGCTCTTTACTGAAAAGGTATGCTTTTGTTCCCAACAGTTCTCTCTTAGCCAAAAAGAATTTCCATTAAAAATGACTAAAATTAAAAAAAAAAAAAATTATGTGATTTCATGTATTTGTCTATTTACTTAAAAATTCCTATTCATTGAAAATTTTTATTGTTTTAGTTCGGCATGGAAATAGTTCTTACTCTATAATGAAGAAAAAAATTATTTAATAAGTAACGTGTTACCTATTTGAAAGAAAATGTGTCTTCCACAGATTCAGTGAATGAAGACTATTGTTCATAAACTAGCCCCTGGGTGATACATAACCTTTGAAGTAAAATGATCACTAACTTCTCAGAATACTTTTTATTTTGCTTTTTATTATACTGAGGCAAATTATAACTCTGATGAACTACCCTGTGGAACCATAAGCCAGTTTTCACCCCAGACATCAAAGAGAAACAAATCTTCTCTGTTGTTAATGATCTCTAAACTTCTTGCCAACACCTAGAATTAGTTTAGTATCTTTTTCTCCCCTGAGTTCCCAGAAAAATACAAAGCCAGGGATGCTCCATGCAGGTTTCAGCCTCTTGCTTACCTTGACCCATTGAATCAATGTTTTGCTGTCAGTCAGACATATTTCCCAAAATACTATTTTTTTATCACTATACAATATTTCTTTCCAATCTTATCACAAAATTAGTAAATGTCAAATACAGAATTTTGATCAATTCTGTCTGAATTTATACATAGTATCAGATCTAACATTATCAACAATGAAATGAAAAGAATTCACTATTATATCTGTGCCTATATATACAACTTATCTAAATGTAAAGGCACAGAGCAGATCTAATTTTTTTTAATTTAAGACTGAGGAACAGAACAACCACAATGGAAATAAGAGAACGTTCATGTATTGTGAAGGACGTGTAGAAATTATTCAATGAGAACCTAAACTACTGTGTAAACCTTCACTGTAAACACAATAAAATGTTATTAAAACACACACCCCCCACAAGACTAAGTTCTTTTTTTCCCACACGTAGCATACATTTTTTGTTTTTTTACCCACCCCCCTTTTTTTTTAATTGTACTTTAGATGAAGGTTTACAGAACAAACTAGTTTCTCATTAAGCAGGTAGTACACATACTGTTTTATGACATTGGTTAACAATTCCATGACATGTCAACACTCTCCCTTCTCAAACTTGGGTTCCTTATTACCAGCTTTCATGAACCCCCTCTGCCTTCTAGTCCTTGCCCCTGGGCTGGTGTGCCTCTTTAGTCTTGTTTTGTTTTACGGGTCTGTCCAATCTTTGGCAGAAGGGTGAACCTCAGGAGTGAGTCATTACTGAGCAGAAAGGGTGTCTGGGGCCCATACTCTCAGGGTTTCTCCAGTATCTGTCAGGCCAGCAGGTGTAGTCTTTCTTTCTAAGTTAGAATTTTGTTCTACATTTTTCTCCAGCTCTGTCCAGGACCCTCTACTGTGATCTCTGTCAGAGCAGTCGGTGGCGGTAGCCTTGCACCATCTAGTTGTACTGGCCTCAGTCTGATGAATGCTGTGGTAGATATGGCCCATTAGTCCTTTGGACTAATCTTCCCCTTGTATCTTTAGTTGTCTTCATTCTTCCTTGCTCCTGAGGGGTGAGGCCAGTGGAGTATCCTAGATGGCCACTCACAGGCTTTTAAGATCTCAGACACTACTCACCAAAGTAGAATGTAGAATGTTTTCTTTATAAAGTACATTATACCAATTGAGTTAGATGTTCCCCAAGACCATGGTCCCCTCTACCCTCAGTCCAGCAATTCAGTCCCTCAGGGAGTTTGGATGTGTCTATGGAGCTTCCATGACCTTGCCTTGTGCAAGTTGTGCTGGCTTCCCCAGTATTATGTACTGTCTTACCTTCACCAAAGTTACCATTTATGTACAGTCTGTTTAGTGTTTTTCCGTCCCCATCCCTTCCCTCCACCGTAAGCATCAAAGATTGTTTCTTTTTGTGTGTAAACCTTTTCATGTGTTTTTACAGTAATGATCTCATACAATATTTGTCCTTTTGTGATTGATTTACTTCACTCAGCATAACACCCTCCAGATTCTCTCATGTTATGAGATGCTTTACGTATTTATCATTGTTTTTTATCTTTGTGTAATACTTCATTTTGTGGATGTACCACAGTTTGTTTATCCATTCATCTGTTGAAGGGCATCTAGGTTGTTTCCATCTTTTTGCTATTGTGAACAATGCTGCAATGAACATGGGTGTGCATGTGTCTATTCGTATGATGACTCTTATTTCTCTAGGATATATTCCTAAGAGTGGGATTGCTGAATCATATGGTATTTCTATTTCTAGCTTTCTAAGGAAGCACCATATCATTTTCCAAAATGGTTGTATCATTTTGGGTTCCCACCAGCAGTGCATAAGAGTTTTGATCTCCCCAGAACCTCTCCAACATTCGTTATTTCCTCTTTTTTTTCTTTGTGCCAGTAATGTCAGGGTGAGATGATATCTCATTGTGGTTTTCATTGACATTTCTCTAATGGCTAGTGATTAGGAGTGTTTCCTCATGTGTCTGTTGGCTACTTGAATATTGTCATGGACTGAATTATGTCCCCCCAAAATGTGTATATTAACTTGGTTAGGCCATGATTCCCAGTATTCTGTGATTGTCCTTCATTTTGAGATTGTAATTTTATGTTAAAGAGGATTAGGGTGGGATTGTAACACCCTTACCAGGTCACATCTCTGATCCAATATAAAGGAAGCTTCCCTGGAGTGTAGCCTCCACCACATTTTATCTCTTAAGAGATAAAAGGAAATGGAAGCAAGCAGAGAGTTGGGAACTTCATACCACCAAGAAAGCAGTGCTGGGAGCAGATTGCATCCTTTGGACCTGAGGTTCCTCCACTGAGATGCTCCCAAACCAAGGGAAGACCAATGACAGAGACCTTTCTCCAGAGCTGACCGAAAACAAAAGCTTTCCCCTGGAGCCAGCGCCCTAAATTCAGACTTCTAGCCTACTGCGTGGTGAGAGAATAAACTTCTCTTTGTTAAAGCCATCCACTTGCGGTATTTCTGTTATAGCAGTACTAGATAACTAAGACAGAATTTGGTACTAAAAGAGTGGAGTGCTGCTTTAACAGATACCTAAAATGTGAAAGAGGCTTTGAAACTGTGAATGGATAGAAGACTCAGAAGGAAGTGAGAAGTGGAGAAGGCACAGATGGTAGAAAGAGCAGCAAAGGACTGGCGGGAGCAGCAGAGAAGTGGCAGCAACAGAACCAGGACACCAGTGCCACACAGAGCTGGAGCCGGCCCATGGAGTGAGAGAGCTGAGTGTCTGTGAACAGGAGGCTTCCTGGTGGAGTGGGGTGCCTCTAGGCACTTATCAGTGGAGCTAGACTTAACGACCCACAGAGCCAGAGACCTGAGTGCCTGTGTGCAGGAGGCTTCCTGGCATACTGGGGTGCCTTTGGGCACTTATCAGTGGAGCTACTGAGCTTTGGAACACTTGCCCCAGCAGGGCAGATGTAGGCATGAGGCCTGAAGAGCTGAGAGGCCAAGAAACCAGGAATCAGAAGCTGAAGAGACAAGGAATACTAGAAGCAGAGCTGCCTCAGTCTTAAACGGTATGGCCAGGACATCTGGGGTTTCAAAAGGTGGAGCTACAGCCTCTGGTGTTTCTAAGGGTGGAGTAACCACTCAGATGGACTAGGAGAATTACGTGCCTAAAGCTGAGGGGGCAGAGTTGCTGTCCGAGTGGGCCTTGAAGGTAGAGATGAAGCTCAGCGTCAAGAGGCCTCCACTGAGAATCTGGAGAGAGTGGCCAATACCTAGAGCCTGGAGGGCATGGTCATTGTGAAAATTGTCTCAGAAAACAGAGGATTATTTTCAAAGCCTTGAGGGCTAATGTAAGGTGTTCTGGTGACTTGCTTGGTGCCTGTTATCCCTTCTTTTCCTCCAGTTTCTCCCACTTGTAGTTGAAATGTCTAGCTTATGCCTGTTCTGCCGTTGTACTTTTGGAAGCAGATAACTTGTATTCTATATTTCACAGATGAAGAGGAATTTTTGGATTTGGGACTTGGAGTTAAGACTTCTGCTATGATATGATGGGATGAATATGTTTTCCATGTAGCAAGAATGTGATTTTGGGGGAGCCAATTACATTCCCCCAAAATGTGTGTATTGGTTGGGCCACGATTCTCAGTATTCTGTGGTTGTCTTCCATTTTGTGATTGTATTTTTTATGTCAAAGAGGATTAGGGTGGGATCGTAATACCCTTACCAGGTCACATCCCTGATCCAATATAAAGAGAGTTTCCCTGGGGTGTGTTCTGCACTACCTTTTATCACTCAAGAGATTAAAGGAAAGAGAAGTAAGCAGAGAGTGGGGGACCTCATATTACCAAGAAAGCAGCACTAGGAGCAGAGCGAGTCCTTTGGATCTGGGGGCCCTGAGCCTGAGAAGCTGCTAGTCTGGGGAAAGTTGGTGAGAAGTTCTACAGAGAGAGAAAGTCTTCCCCTGGAGCCGAAACCCTGAATTTGGACTTTTAGCCTGCTTTACTGTGAGGAAATAAATTTCTGTTTGTTAAAGCCATCCACTTGTGGTACTTCTGTTACAGCAGCACTGATGATTAAGACAAATGTCTTCTCTGGTCAAGTGTTCATTTCCTTTGGCCATTTTTTAATTGGATTACTTGCCTTTTTATTGTAGGGGTATTGGATTTTCTTGTAAATTTTGGAGATTAGGACTTTCTCTGATTTGTAATAGCCAAAAATTTTTTCCCAGTCTGTAGTTTACCTTTTTAAGCTTTTGTTGAAGTTTTTGATGAGCATAAAAAAAAAACAAAAAACCCAGTGCCGTCGAGTCGATTCCGACTCATAGCGACCCTATAGGACAGAGTAGAACCACCCCATAGAGTTTCCAAAGAGCATAAGTTTGATGAGCATTAAGTGTTTAAGTTTTAAGAAGATCCCAGGTAACTAGCTTATCTTCTGGAGTTTGTGTGTTGTTGGTTGTGGTTTATATCCTGTTAATGCCATGTATTAGAGCCTCTAGTGTTGATCCTATTTTTCTTTTATGAACTTTGTAGTTTTTGGCTTTATATTTAGGTCTTTGACCCATTTTGAATTAGTTTTTGTATATGGTGTGAGATATGGGTCCTGTTTCACTTTTTTGCAGACGGACATCCGGTTTTGCCAGCACCACTTGTTAAAGAGGCTGTCTTTACCCCATTTGATGGACTTTGGGCCTTTGTCAAAGGTCAGGTGACCATAGGTAGCTGGATTTACATCTGGCTTCTCAATTCTTTTCCGTTAGTCAATGTATCTGTTATTGTACCAGTACCAGGCTATTTTGACTACCCTAGCTGTATAGTAGGTTCTGGGGTCAAGTAGTGTGAGTCCTCCTACTTTATTCTTCTTTTTCAATAGTGCCTTACATATGCAGGGATTCTTCCCTTTCTGTATACAGTTAATGATAAGTCTTTCCATCTCTTTAAAGAAAGTTACTAGTATTTGGATCATGATTGCATTGTATTTGTAAATCGCTTTGGGTAGAATTGTCATTTTCACAATGTTGAGTCTACCTATCCATGAGCGTGGTATGTTTTTCCATTTATGTAGATCTCTTTTGGTTTCTTGCAGTAGTGTTCTGTAGCTTTCTTTGTATAGGTCCTTTACATCCCTAGCTAGATTATTCCTAGGTATTTTTTTTTTTTAGGGGCTATTACAAATGGTATTGTTTTCCTGATTTTCTTTTCATTGTTCTCTTTACTGGTGTATAGGAATCCAACTGATTTTTGTATGTTTATCTTGTGTGTTGCTTCTCTGCTGAATCTTTCTGTTAGTTTCAGTAGTTGTCTCTGGAGTCTTTTGGATTTTCTAAGCATAGTATCATATCATTTGCAAATAGGGACAGTTTAACTTCTTAGTTACCAATTTGGATGCCCTTTATTTATTTTTCCTTGCCTTATTGCTCTAGCTAGGACTTCCAGCACAATGTTAAATAGGAGCGGTGATAAAGGGCATCCTTGTTCCTGTTCTCGAGAGGAATGTTTTCAGCCACTCTCCATTAAGAATGATGTTGGCCATTGTTGAGAAATTTCCCTTCTATACCTATTTCATTGAAAGTTTTTATCAGGAATGGGTTTTGGATTTTGTTGAATGCCTTTTCTACATTGATTGAGATGCTCTTTCCTTTTAATTATGTGGTGGATTATGTCGATTGATTTTCTAATGTTGAACCACCCTTGCACATCTGGTATGAATCCTACTTGGTCAAATTGTATTTTTTTTTTTTTCTAATATGATGCTGAATTCTATTGGCTAGAATTTTGTTGAGAATTTTTGCATCTATATTCATGAGAGATATTGGTCTATAATTTTCTTTTCTGTGGTGTCTTTACCTGGTTTTGGTATCAGGGTTATTCTGGCTTCGTAGAATGAATTCAGAAGTATCCTTCTCTTTTCTATGTTCTGAAATATTGAGTAGTACTGGTATAAGCTCTTCTCTAAATGTTTTGAAGAATTCCTATCTGGGCCATGGCTTTTTTTCGTCAGAAGGGTTTTTTTTGTTTGTTTTTTATTACTTTTTCAATCTCTTCTCTTGTTATGCGTTTGTTCAGATTTTTAACATCAGTTTGTGTTAGTCTGGGTAGCTAGTGTGTTTCTAGAAATTTGTCCATTTTCTCTAGGTTTCCAAATTTTTTGGAGTACAGTTTTTCATAATACTGTGTTTTGATCCTGTTTATTTCAGTTGGGTCTGTTGTAATGTCCTCCATTTCATTTCTTCTTTGGGTTATTTACACCTGCTTCTGTTTTTCTTTTGTCAGTTTGGCCAATGGTTTGTCGATTTTGTCGATCCTTTCAAAGAACCAACTTTTGGTTTTGTTGATTCTTTCTATTGTTTTTCTATTCTCTGTATGGTTTATTTCTGCTCTGGTATTTATTTTTCTTTTCTTCTGGTGATTGTCAGCTTCTTTTGCTGTTCTCTTTCTATTTGTTCGAGTTGTGTAGCTAATATGTTTTGTCCCTTTTTTCTTTCTTGATGTATGCATCTATTGCTATAAATTGAACTCTGAGGACTGCCTTTGCTGTGCCCCAAAAGTTTTGGTATCATGTATTTTCATTCTCATTTGATTCTAGGAATTTTTTGATTCCATCTCTGATTTCTTCTGTTACCAGTTGTTTTTAAGCAGAATGTTATTCAGTTTATGTTAGTTGATTTTTTTCCCTTGTTCTTCCTGTTTTTAATTTCTACTTTCTTGGCATTGTGGTCAGAGACAGTACTTTGTATTATCTCAGTGTTTTGGATTTTGTTGAGGGTTCCTCTGTTGCAAAAGTGTAGCTTATTCTGGAGAACAGTCCATGTGCTTTGGAAAAGAATGTGTACTTTGAAGTTGTTGGGTTGTGTGTTCTATGTATGTCTATGAATTCAAGTTGGCTAATTGTGCCCTTTAGCTCTTTTGTATCTTTGTTAAGTTTCTTTCTAGATGGTCTGCCCTTTATTGAGAGTGCTGTTTTGATGTTTCCTACTATTATTGTGGAACTGTCAATTTCTCTTTTTTCTGTATTGTATGTGTTTTGGAGCCCTGTCATTGGGTACACAGATGTTTATTATGATTAAGTCTTCATGATAGATCATCCCTTTAATCATTACGTAGTGCCCTTCTTTGTCTTTTATGGTGGGTTTTGTTTTAAAATCTGTTTTATCTGAAATCACTATTGCCACTCCTGCTCTTTTTTGGTAGTTATTTGCTTGATATATATATTTTTTCCATCCTTTGATTTTTAATAAATTTGTCTTTGTTTCTAAGGTGTGTCTCTTGTAGACAGCATATTGATGGATCCTGTTTTTTATGCATTCTGTCACTGTCTGTCTCTTAATGGGTGCATTTAGGCCATTTACGTTGAGCGTAATTATTGATAGGTATGAGCTTGTTGCTGTTATTTTGTAGTGCTTTTTTTTTGTGGTGCTGACATTTTCTTTGTTCCTCGTACTCTCCTGTACTGAATTCCTTTTGTTTGTGGATTTCTTTTTCATTTCTTTTGTTTTTATAGATTTTGTTTTTATTGAGGCTTTATGTTTTTCTTTTTATTTTTTTGAGTAGGCTTGTTAACTTTCTTTGTGGTTATCTTGAAATTTATCCTTATCTTCCTAGGTTTCTACATATTCCCTTTAGTAATTCTTGTAAGTTTGGTTTGGTTTCTACATAGTCCCTTAATTTCTGTTTATCTGAAAATGTCCTAATTTCACCATCATATCTGAATTAGAGTTTTGCAGGATATATTATTTCTTAAAAAATATATGCTGCTAACCAAAGGGTCAGCAGTTCAAATCCACCAGGTGCTCCTTAGAAACTCTATGGGGCAGTTCTACTCTGTCCCATAGGGTTGCTTTCAGTCAGAATCGACTCAATGGCGCTGGGTTGGATTATTTCTTGGTTGGCAACTTTTTCTCTTTTAAGGTTTTATATATGGCATCCCATTGCCTTCTTGCCTACATGGTTTTTGCCAAATAAGCAGAGCTTAGTCTTATTGTTTTTTCTCTGTATGTGACTTTTTGTTTTCCTTGAGCTGCTCTCAGGAGTTTTTCTTTGTCTTTGGTTTTAGGGAGTGTGATTATGATATCCTGTGATTTTCTTTTGTAGTCTATCCTATATGGGGTTCATTGTGCTTCTTGGATTGTCAACTTTTCATCTTTCCTGATATTAGGAAAGTTTTCTGTCAGCAATTCTTTGTTTTTCTTTTTCTTCCCCTGTTCTGGAACTCCAATCTGTCACAAATTTTTGCTTTTGATTGTATCCCACATCATTCTCTGCATTTCTACATTTTTCTTCATTCTATTTTTTCCTCAAAGTTGTATCCAAGTATTTGTCTTCAATTACGCTGATGCTGTCTTCCATCATTTCAAACCTGTTCCTCAGCCCTTCTATGACACTGTCAATTTTTGAAATATTGCTTACCTTTCATATTTCTAATTGTTGTTTTTGTATGATTTCTAGTTGTGAATTTATTTTGGCATTTTTTTTCCTATATTATTTTCCTGAATTCTTCCATTTTTTGTGTGTATTTTCATGAATTTGTCTGTTTTTTCCATGAATTCATCTATTTTTTTTCCTCATTTTTGTCTGCCTTTTTGCTTCAACTCTTGTATACCCCTGAATACTAGATATTTGAATTCCCTTTCAGGCAGTTCTAGTGCCTTTTCCTCTACTGGAAAGTCATCTGGTATATTATTTTGGATGCCTGCTGGAACTATCCTGTCCATTCTTTTTTAAGTATGTTTTGATATCGTCTGCTATTGTCAGGACATTCAGTAGTTATTTTCTTGGTTTATTGATTGTAGATCTGTTTGTTTCATCCTGCTTTTTTGTTTTACTTGGTTATGCCTGAGCAGGCGGGCTGTGTGTTCTTTGTTGTTTAATCATGTGTGATCACAACAATTTTCACTTCCTTGTCCAATGGGCAGGGCAAGTTGCTCAGCTATGGTGCATCAGGGCATGTCCAGCTGAAGGATCAAGGCTGGGCTGGGTTGTTTGTGGCATGTACAAGGGCCCAAAGGGCAGGCCAGGAATCAGTGCTGGGCAGATTCTGGTAGGCTGTACTCATGCTGTTTGGGGTGTGATGTTCGCACACAGTAAAGGTAGGCAGTCAGGAGGGGCAAGGTTGTGATTGTGTAGCTAATAAGGGTATGGGACAGTGGAGAGAGAAACAAGAGCCAGAAACAAACAAAGTTACAAACCAAAAAAGAGTGCTAAGGGCATGTACTGTTGGAGTGGAGACATAAGAAACCAAGAAATAGAGGAAAACAAGAAGAAAAAGAGAAAAAACAAAAAAGTAACTTGATAAATATTTGGAAAAAAAGAAAGAAAAGCCCCCAGGGTTTCACCTGTGCAGCTACAAAGACTGGGGAGTGGCTCCCAGGCTGCACAGTATAGCATGGCTAGAGGGTGTATAGATGTCACACAATGGAAGGTATTCAGGGGAAAGGAAAAGATGGTAAGTGTAGAGAGACAAGAACCGAGAAAAGAAAGACATAGAAAAAAAAAATGCCCCCAGGGAGCCCACTGACTCAGTTGTGCAGGCTGGGAAATGGCTCATAAGCCATGCAGTGCAGCCCAGCTAGAAAGGGCTCTCAAGCCATGAAAAGAAGAACAACAAACAGAAGAGAACAAAGCAAAACAAAGCAAAAAAAAAAAAAAAACCCTGAGGGTCCCACCAGTGTGGTGTTGTGGTCTGGGGGAGTGGTTCCAAGGAGAAGCAAAGATGGTACACAGAGCCAGGTATTCAAGAGAAAGGAGAAGGACGTGGTAGAAGGCAAGTAAGAAACCAAAAGAAATGGAAAAAAGCAACATTAGCAATAGACAAATGGCACTCAGGAAACCAGACAGTGTAGGCAGGGTGAATCCCAGTGGCCTGTGGCTGAAGCAGGTGCCTCCTGGTGAAGAGACTGTGTCTGGCAGGAAGCAGACAAGGCTGAAGTGGGGGGAAGAAGGGTGAGGGTTAGGAAAGTATATATCACTGGTTAGTGGGTGCTCTGTCTCCTACTGGGAACTTCATGAAGCAGCTTTCCTGTACTCCCTGTCCACCAGTCTCCGATGTGGGCAAGGTGAATCCAAGTGTCATTCATGCTGCACTTCCCAGCCAGCTGAGCTACCACTGATAGCCAGGAAGTGCAGAGGTAGAGCAATGGGGAGAAGACAGGGGCAGGAAAGTATGTATCTCTGGTTACTGGATGCTCTGTCTCCTCCTGGGAGCTCCATGAAACTGTTTTCCCATGCTCCCTGTCTGCCAATCTCTGATAAGAATCCAAGATGGCAAATCCATGCTGCATTAGCTGATAGGGGATCTCTGCATGTATCTCTCCTCACTTTCTGTTCTTTGTCAGTTTCTTATTCCGTTTGGTGCTTGGCTGAGTTATCTCTTCATTTGACACTTCAGGTTCCAGGGGATGACACTTGTCTCTGTTTTACTCAGTTTTTTGGGTCTTTGCTGTGGAGGGATGGCGTGGTGCTTCTGTATATGGCACCATGTTGGCCAGAAGTCCTAAGTAAGTTCTTAAGATTCATTACTGATAAAGCCATTTTATAATGAATTCAGGTCAGTAAGGAGCAAAGATAAAAAAGGAAAAAAAGAAAGTAAAAAGAAGGAAGGAAAAAAGAAAAGAAAGAAGGACTATTTTAGCTGTAAAATTTGGAATTGATTAAGGGTATTATGGACTAAAGGATAAAGAATAAATCTCTAAAAAATTTTTTTTAATTGACATACACTAAAATTTGCTTTTTATACACCCATAGATTCTTATAACTACCACTATAGACAGTAAGATCTTTAATTTTTTTTGTCACCAAAAAAAAAAAAAAAAAACACAGTAATTACTAGAGAAATAATATTGTTGTTAGGTGCCATCAAGTCAGCTCTGACTCATAGAGACCCTGTAGGACAGAGTAAAACTTCCCCCATAAGGTTTCCAAGGAGCAGCTTGTGGATTTGAATGGCTGACCTTTTGGTTAGCAGCCAAGCTCTTAACCACAGTCAGATGAAAAGTAGTTTCTGTCTATCAGAGTCATCTGAAATGTCACTTAAAATTTTAGGAATGTAGATAAATATATCATTTCTTTTAATTCTAATATTTTATCATATTTGTTACTTTTAAAATAACTATGTTTTATATTTTTTTAATATCCCTTGTTAGAATCTTGGCACATGTTGTAAGCCTACTGGGAATGTGTTTAAGAACAATTGGGAAAATCTTACTTCTTCAAGGAAATAATAACAAGTGTTACCTCTTAACTTTAGCCTCTAATTCTCCAGAGTTTTCTTTTCTTTTCCTTTTCCTTTAATCTGCTGAGTTTAAATATTCTTGCTTCTTCTTAGGTCTTCATGCACAACTTCAGTATTTCTTCCACATGAAGACTTTTGAATCTTTTTTTTTTTTCCAACCTGGATTCTCTCCTGAATTCGACCTAGTATTTCCAGTTATCTCTAGGATGCCTCCCCACACATGTTGCACTATAGCAGGTTCAGACTCTCAGAGTCTTATCTGGTTTTTATTCTCTAGCACTCTTTATAACAAATTCTTTGTTAAGCTCTACAAAATTTGTCTCAATGGTGATTTGGCTTCTGTCCCATCTGTTCCATTTTTTAGGACTATCACACTAGCTCAGATTTATGTAGTGTCTCATTTAAACTAACTTCTTCCCCTCCAGGCTCTATACCTTCAGCCCAAATGACCTTTTATTGTCAAATTTATCTTCCTAAGGCGTTATGCAGATCGCACTTTGCACTTAATTGTTTCTTGTTGCCTGCTGATAAATTCTAAACTCCTTAGCAGGTAGTTAAGGCTCCCTACGTTTCAACTCAATTTACCACTGAAAGAATTTAGCAAGACAATATTAGAGGTTTCTGTCTCTTACACATTACAACATATTAAAGATATATGTTCAGAGTTCTTTAGAATAATACAAATTCCAACTTTGTCCAGTTTTACATTGGCTAGATAGATAGATAGATGATAGATAGAGAAATAGACAGAGAGTCAGTCTTTAGCTTAACTTTGTATTTTCCTCTTTCTGCTTTTCTGGCATGGATTATCTTTTTTTTATATTTCTCTAACAAAGCTCTTGATGTATTTTCTTTATCTTCCCTTTTTGACATTTCTTAACATGCAGAAATATTGTGGGAACAGATTTAAACTCAGTATAAATGAGCATAAAAAAAGACACTTAGAAATGGAATGGAATACCAGAAGTGTTTAAGTTAAAAAATGGGTTGGGCCACTATCTTACAGGGATGTGTTAGAACCGGGAATAAGGCGATTGAACTAGATAGCCTTTACTTACTTTCTTTTCGGCTCTGGTATTTCAAGCCTTTTGCCTTATACTATTTCCTTCAGATGACCTGCACAACATGCTGGTTAATCAGTGTTCCTTTAGTAGATCTTGCTGTCTCTCCAATCCAGTTTCCTATCTCTAAAATCTTTCCTTTTTAGAGGAAGGCAAGGCAATACCAAGTAATGGCAGACTAGTTCAAACCTAGGAAGATAAGGGTAAATTTTAAAGTAACCACAAGGAAAGTTAACAAGCCTAGTCAACAAAGCAAAAAAGAGAAACATAAAATCTCAGTAAAAACAAAACCTACGAAAACAAAAGAAATGAAAAAAACAAATCCACAAACAGAAGGAATTAACCGCAGTGGAGTAAGAGGAAAAAAGATAATGTCAGCACCACAAAAAAAAAAAAAAGACATAAATAAACTCACACCTATCAATAATTACACCGAATGTAAATGGCCTAAATGCACCCATAAATAGAGAGTGACAGAATGGATAAAGAAAAAAAAAAAAAAGGATCCACCTTAGAAACAAAGACATAAATTTATTAAAAATCAAAGGATGGAAAAAAATATATCAGCAAACAGCTACTAAAAAACAGCAGAAGTGGAAATACTGATCTCAGATAAAATAAACTTTAAAACAAAAAAACCAAAAAAAATCCACCATAAAAGACAAAGAAGGGCACTATATAATGATTAAAGGAATGATCCATCATGAAGACATAACCATAATAAATATCTATACACCCAATGACAGGGCACCAAAACACATTTAAAAAAAAAAAAAAAAAAACTCTAACAACACTGAAAAGAGAAATTGACAGTTCCACAATAATAGTAGGAGACATCAGCACACCACTCTCAGTAAGACAGAACATCTAGAAAAAAAACCAACAAAGATACAGAAGATCTAAAGGACACAGAAAATCTAAAGGACACAGTCATGCAACTTGAACTCTTAGACATGTATAGAACGCACCACCCAACAGCTTCAAAGTACACATTCCTTTCCAACACACATGAAGTGTTCTCCAGAATGGACCACATCTCAGGCCACAGAGGAACCCTCAACAAAATCCAAAACACTGAGATTATGTGAAGTGTCTTCTCTGATCACAATGCCAAGAAAGTAGAAATTAACAACAGGGAGAGCAAGGAAAAAGAGTCAATTACATGGAAACTGAATAACACCCTCCTTAAAAACCACTCAGTAATATTTAATAGCAGAAAAAAGAGCTGAAATGAAAAAATTCCTAGACTCAAATGAGAATGAAAACACATCATACCAAAACCTTTGTGACACAACAAAAGCAGTCTTCAGAGGTCAATTTATAGCAATAGATGCACACATCAAAAAAGAAGGAAGGGACAAAACACATTAGCTACACAACTCGAACAAATAGAAAGAGAACAGCAAAAGAAGTCCACAGCCACCAAATAAAAGGAAATAGTAAAGATCAGAGCAGAAATAAATGAAATAGAGAATAGAAAAACAATAGAAAGAATCAACAAAACCAAAAGTTGGTTCTTTGAAAGGATCAACAAAATCGACACACCACTGGCCAAACTGACAAAAGAAAAACAGATGTGGATGTAAATAACCCAAATAAGAAATGAAATGGGAACATTACAACAGACCCAACTGAAATAAACAGGATCATGAGTATTTTGAAAAACTGTACTCCAACAAATTTGGAAACCTAGAGCAAAGGGACAAATTTCTAGAAACACACTAGCTACCCAAACTAACACAAAATGATGTTGAAAATCTGAACAGACCCATAACAAGAGAAGAGATTGAAAAAGTAATAAAAACCAATCCGCCCCCCCCCAAAAAAACCCTGGCCCAAATGTCTTCACTGGAGAATTCTACCAAACATTTAGAGAAGAGCTTACACTAGTAGTACTCAAGTTATTTCAAAACATAGAAAAGGAAAGGATACTTCTGAATTTATTCTATGAAGCCAGCATAACCCTGATACCAAAACCAGGCAAAACACCACAAAAAAAGAAAGTTACAGATCAATATCTCTCATGAATATAGATGCAAAAATTCTCAACAAAATTCTAGCCAATAGAATTCAGCATTATATTAAGAAAAAAATGCACCATGACCAAATAGGATTCATACCAGGTTTGCAAAGATGGTTCCACTTTAGAAAATCAGTTAACGTACTCCACCATATAAAGGAATCACATGATCAACTGATGCAGAAAAGGCATCCGGTAAAGTCCAAAACCCATTGCTGATAAAAACTCCCAATAAAATAGGTATGGGGGAAATTCCTCAACATAATAAAGGGCATCTATACATATCTGTCATTCTAAATATGCAAAGATTGTCAGAACTTTGCTTTTCTCCTTTCATAATCAGTTAAATAACTGAATTGAAGCACTTTTTCTTTTTAAGCACTCATGGCAATAATGAGTCATATTTCAATTTTTTAAATTTTTTATTTCATTACCAAACTCTTTGACATAAAGCTTCTTCCATGTTGGATATTCAAAAATATATGTTGTTGTTGTTGGTTGTTGTTGTTGTGTTGTTAGGTGCCGTTGAGTCGGTTCCAACTCATAGCAACCCTATACACAACAGAATGAAACACTGCCTGGTTCCGTGCCATTTGCACAATTGTTGCTATACTTGACCCATTGCTGCAGGCACCGTGTCAATCCATCTCCTTGAGGGTTTTCCTCTTTTTCTATGACCCTCTACTCTACCGAGCATGATGTCCTTCTCCAGGGACTGATCCCTCCTGATAACACATTCAAGTTATGTGAGTCATAGTCTTGCCATCCTTGTTTCTAAGGAGCATTCTGGTTGTACTCCTTCCAGGACAGATTTTTTCATTCTTTTGGCAGCCCATGGTGTAGTCAATATTCTTCTCCAACAGCACAATTCAAAGGCGTTAATTCTTATCCAGCTTCCACGTGCATATGAGACAACTAAAAACACCATGGCTTGGGTCAGACACACCTTAGTCTTCAAGGTGACATCCTGGCTTTCCAACACTTAAAAGAAGCCTTTTGCAGATGATTTGCCAATGCAATGCATCTTTTGATTTCTTGACTGCTACTTCCATGAGGGTTGATTGTGGATCCAAGTAAAATAAATCCTTGACAACCTCAATCTTTTCTCCATTTATCATTGTCTTAGTTACTTAGTGCTTCCATAACAGAAATAACCACAAGTGGATGGCTTTAACAAAGAGAAATTTATTTCCTCCCAGTAAAGTAGGCTAAAAGTCCAAATTCAAGGCATCAGCTCCAGGGGAAGTGTTTCTCTCTCTGTCAGCTCTGGAGGAAGGTCCTCAATCTTCCCATGGTCGAGGAGCTTCTCAGGCACAGGGGATCTGGGTCCACAGCAGCTCCCAGTGCTGCTTTCTTGGTGTTATGAGGTCCCCAACTCTCTGCTTGCTTCCCTTTCCTTTTATCTCTTGAGAGATAAGAGGTGGTGAAGGCCACACCCCAGGGAAACTCTCTTTACCTTGGATCAGGGAGGTGACCTGAGTAAGGGTGGTGTTACAATCCCATCCCAATCCTCTTAACATAAAATTACAATCACGAGATGGAGGAAAACCACACATAGCCTAACCAAGTTGATACACAGAGATTTGGGGAGACATAATTCAATCCAGGAAACCCTGGTAGCATTATGGTTAAGAGCTATGGCTGCTAGCCAAAAGGTCAGCAGTTCGAATCCACCAGGCGCTCCTTGGAAACCGTATGGGGCAGTTTTACTCTGTCCTATAGGGTCACTATGAGTCGAAATCGACTCGACGGCAACAGGTTTTAATTCAATCCATGACAATCACGATATTGCTTATTGGTCCAGTCGTCAGGATTTTTGTTTTCTTTATGTTGAAATGTAATCCATACTGAAGGCTGTGGTCTTTGATCTTAGTCAGTAAGTGCTTCAAATCCTCTTCACTTTCAGCAAGCAAGGTTGTGTTATTTGCATAACACAGGTTGTTAATGAATCTTCCTCCAATCCTGATGCCCTGTTTTTCTTCATATAGTCCCACCCAATGCCGTCGAGTCGATTCAGACTCATAGCGGCCCTACAGGACAGAGTAGAACCGCCCCACAGAGTTTCCAAGGAGCGCCTGGTGGATTCGAACTGCTGACCCTTTGGTTTCCTTATATAGTCCAGCTTCTCAAATTATTTCCTCAGCATACAGTTTGAATAGGTATAATGCAAGGATACAATCCTGACACAAACTTTTCCTGACTTTAAACCATGCTGTATCCCCATATTTTGTTTGAATGTCTCTCTCTTGACCCATGTACAGATTCCTCATGAGCACAATTAAGTGTACTGGAATTCCCATTCTCCACAATGTTATCCATAATTTGTCATGATCCACAGTCGAATGCTTTAGCATAGTCAATAAACACAGGTAAACCTCTTTCTGGTCTTCTGTTTTCAGCCATGATCCATCTATCATCAGCACTGATATCCCTGGTTCCCTGTCCTCTTCTGAATTTGGCTTGAATTTCTGGCAGTTCCCTGTCGATATACTGCTTCAGCTGCTTTTGAATGATCTTCAGCAAAATTTTGCTTGCATGTGATATTAGTGCTGTTGTTTGATAATTTCCACATTAGGTTGGATCACCTTTCTTGGGAATAGGCATAAATATGGATCTCTTCCAGTCGGTTAGCCAGGTAGCTGTCTTCCAGATTTCTTGGCATAGACAAGTGAGCATTTCCAGCTCTGCAACTGTTTGTTGAAACATCTCAATTGGTATTCTGTCAGTTCCCATAGCCTTGTTCTTTGCCAATGCCCTCAGTGCACCCTGGACTTCTTCTTTCTGTACCATTGGCTCCTGATCATATGTTACCTCCTGGAATGGTTGATCATCGATCAATTCTTTTTTGTAAGCGCCTCTGTGTACTCCTTCCATCTTCATTGGATGCTTCCTTTGTAGTTTGGTATTTTGTCCATAGAACCATTCAACTTGAGGTTTGAATTTTTTCTTCAGTTCTTTGAGCTTGAAAAATGCAGAGCACGTTATTCCCTTTTGGTTTTCCATCTCCAGGTCTTTGCACATGTCATCATAATACTTTATCTTCTTGAGCTGCTCTTTGAAATCTTCTGTTCAACTATTTTACTTCATCATTTTTTTTTTATTTTACTTTACCTACATGATGTTCAAGAGTAAGTTTCACAGACTCTTCTGACATCCATTTAGGTCTTTTCTTTCTCTCCTGTCTTTTTAAGGCCCTCTTGCTTTCTTCATATAGGATGTCCTTGATGTCATTCCCAAACTCATCTGGTCTTTGATCATTACTGTTCAACACATCAAATCTATCCTTGAGACAGTCTCTAAATTTAGGTGGGTCATACTTAAGGTCATACTTTAGCTCTCGTGGACTTGTTATAATTTTCTTCAGTTTAAACTTGAATTTGCATATCGTTAATTTATGGTCTGATCTGCAGTCGGCCCCTTGCTTTGTTCTAACTGATGATATTGAGCTTTTCCATCATCTCTTTCCACAGATGTAGTCGATTTGATTCCTGTGTATTCCATCTGGTGAGGTCCATGTGTAGAGTCACTGTTTATGTTGGTGAAAAAAGGTATTTGCAAAGACGTTGTTGTTGCAAAATTCAATCATTCAATCTCCAGCATCATTTCTATCACCAAGGCCATATTTTTCAACTACCAGTCCTTCTTCATTTCCAACTTTTGCGTTCCAATTATCAGTAAGTATCAGTGTATCTTGATTGCATGTTTGATCAATTTTGAGCTGCAGAAGTTGGTAAAAAATCTTCAGTTTCTTCATCTTTGGCCTTAGTGGTTGATGTGTAAATTTGAATAATAGTCATATTAACTGGTCTTCCTTGTGAGCGTGTGGATATTACCCTATCACTGATAGCAGTTATACTTCAGGATAGATCTTGTAATGTTCTTTTTGATAATGAGTAAAATGCCATCCCTCTTCAAGTTGTCATTTCTGGCATAGTAGAACATGTGATTGTCCAAATCAAAATGGCCAATACTAGTCCATTTTAGCCCAATAATGCCTAAGATATCGATCTTTATGAGTTCCATTTCATTTTTGATGATTTCCAATTTTCCTGGATTCATACTTCGTATATTCCAAGTTCCGATTATTAATGGATATTTGCAGTTGTTTCTTCTCATTTCAAGTAGTGCCACATCAGCAAATGAAGGCCCCGAAAGCTCGACTCCATCCATGTCATTAAGGTCAACTTTACTTTGAGGAGGCAGCTCTTCCCCAGTTGTCTTTTGAGAGCCTTCCAACCAGAGGGACTCATCTTCTGGCACTATATCAGACAGTCTTCCACTGCTATTCATAAGATTTTCACTGACTAATTATTTTCAGAAGTAGACCACCAGGTTCTTCTTCATAGTCTGTCTTAGTCTGGAAGCTCAGCTGAAACCTGTTCACTATGGGTGACCCTGCTGGTATTTGAATACCTGTGGTATAGCTCCCAGCATCACAACAATACACAAGCCCCCACAATACAACAGACAGATGCATGGGGGTCAAAAATATATAGTATATTATAAAAGAGGAGAAGTGGAATAATGATTAGTAAGATGTCATAAAAGAACAACATTTGAATAGACTACATTTAGATATTTTCTTTATGTATATTCTTGCTATTTCAATTCATCTGAAATTGAGAGGTAGTAGTTATTATTTTTGGCCATATAAAATATTGCGGAGTAAGATTTTCTGTACATCTTTCTTTTTTTCTCAGAAAGTTCAGCCTTATTATTAATTTGACTATGAAATCACGTTAAAGACTATGTAAGTTTAGGCTTTTTAATCTCTTTGATCTATTTTAAAAATGTGAGAAGTTTAAACATCATTTTATATCATTTACAGATATACTCAAAGTAGCTTCTCATCCAATTACCATAATAACTTTCACTAATATTCACTTATGGATCTTTAGGGAAAGCTAATGTCAGTATCATTGGTTAACTATCACATATGATTTTTCTTTGGACAAACTCCAAGTCGCATAAATTGTTCTTCAGAGAGACTATTCGTTACTGCAAATTTCATTATTTTAATGTTGTCAAAGCCAATAGCATATGCTAGTAGTGGTTTTATTGCTTTAGGTGTTGAAACTGTGATTCTCAATACTGCAGATGCACTTAGCACAGGCGGAAGAGGGAGATAGTTTTGTTAGCTACAAACTCTTAATTCCTTGGGATAGATCTATGAACAGACTTCAATTGTGTTCATAATCCTTGAAGTTGCAAGTGACTTTTCTATTGTGTTTGAGTGACAGTGCTCTGAAAAGACAAGTTACTTGTGTTTTTAGGTGAAGTTTAACATGTTCTAGTTAATCAGTCCTAAATCTGGTTGATGTTATCTAAATACAAGATGTATAAAAATTTTCTTTCTAGAGAAAGATTTAACTCTGTTTCTAAGATGAGATAGATGGATTAGTCAAGTACCTCATTTATCTAAATTACTCTGGCAGCTTTTTTTTTTTTTTCAAGAAAAGAATATTTTAACTGCACTACGGCTTGTGATTTCAAACTGTCTCTAACTGATTGGATGCCTAAGGACTATGATAATTATTAAACTGATGACTTTCTAACTATACCAATTGTCAAAGGTCATCTATATGCCTGTGGAAGGGAAGGGAAGAGAAAAAACATATCACTAAAGTGAAAGCAAATAATACGTGCAGTTATGCTACACCTCCAAGAGAATAATCCATATTTAACATTAATGTGGTGGACTCCTGCACTAAAGTTGGAGTCTTGTCTACCATGATTGCAAACCTACCAACACAGGTGATGTACAGAGTTAAAGAGACAAATGGGAGGAAGAACAGAGAAACAGGCATGCTTTAAACTAACTGCAGCATAGCTGTAAACAATACAATGTAACTATGATTTCCCAGTAGATGACAGTAGTAGGTAGGCTAACCAGTACCAAGAAGTCAGAATTAGTAGAAGGAATATCTGAGTCTGTACATCTCTACTAATTCGGAAATGGACCTTTCAAAAGATGCAAGAGTGTTTCTGTAGAGATTTCCAGAAATTGCATCTCTACTGCTCATAAATGTCGTTTGTAATAATTCCAGAAAACCAAACTCAGAAACAACATTTAGCCCATCCAGTATACCTGAGTTACGTTGACCTTACACGAAGATTTGAATGGTTTTGTCAGCTGTTGTTGGGTGCTGTTGAGTCGGTTCCATATCATAGCGACACCACGTACAACAGAATGAAACACTGCCCAATCTTGCATTTCCTCGTGATCGTCATTACCCTTGAGCCCATTGTTGCAGCCACTGT
Organism: Elephas maximus indicus; assembly: GCF_024166365.1. Classification (NCBI taxonomy): domain Eukaryota; kingdom Metazoa; phylum Chordata; class Mammalia; order Proboscidea; family Elephantidae; genus Elephas; species Elephas maximus. The sequence continues at coordinate 70,792,968 of NC_064826.1, read as the reverse complement.
GTCAATCCATCTCACTGAGGGTCTTCTTTTTCATTGACCCTCCGCTTTACTAAGCATGATGTCATTCTCCAGGGACTGATCACTCCTAAGTGTGTGTGAGAGAAAGTCTCTTCATCCTCCCTTCTAAGGAGCTTTGTAGACATACTTCTTCCAAGACAGATTTATTCATTTTTCTAGCAGTCCATGGTATATTCAAGTATTCTTTGCCAACACCACAATTCAAAAGTGTCAGTTTTTCAACCTTCCTTATTCATTGTCCAGCTTTCGCATTGAAAGTGATTGAAAATGCCATGGCTTGGGTCAGGTGCACCTTGGCCTTTGCTCGATATCTTTGTTTTTTAGCAGTAGATTTGCCCAATGCAATGTTTTGTTTGATTTCTTGACTGCTGCTTCCATGAGCATTGATTGTGGATCCAAGTAAAATGAAATCCTTGACAACTTAAATCTTTTCTCAATTTATCATGATGCTGCTTATTTGTTCAGTTGTGAGGATTTTTATTTTACGTTGAGGTGTAATCCATACCGAAGGCTATAGTCTCTGATCTTCATCAGTAAGTGCTTCAAGTCCTCTTCATTTTCAGCAAGCAAGGTTATGTCATCTGCATATCACAGGTTGTTACTGAGTCTACCTCCAATCCTGAAGCCCCATTCTTCTTCATATAGTCCAGCTTCTTGGATTATTTGCTTAGCATACAAATTGAAGAAATATGGTGAAAGGATACAACCCTGACACAAACCTTTCCTGACTTAAAACTACACAGTATCCTCCTGTTCTGTTTGAACGACCGTCTCTTGATCTATGTACAGGCTCCTCATGAGCACAGTTACGTGTTCTGGACTTCCAGTTCTTCACAATGTTATTCATAATTTGTTATGATCCACACAGACCTTTGCATAGTCAATAAGCCACAGATAAACATCTTTTTGGTATTCTTTGCTTTCAGCCATGACCCATCTGACATCAGCAATGATATCCCTCATTCCACAACCTCTTCTGAATCCAGCTTCTGGCAGCTCCCTGTTAACGTACTGCTGCAAGTACTTTTGAATTTTCTTCAGCAAAATTTTACTTGTGGATGGCATTAATGATATTGTTGGGTAATTTTCACATTGGATTGGATCACCTTCCTTCGGGATAGGTATAAATATGGATCTCTTCCAGTCGGTTGGCCGTGTAGCTGTCTTCCAAATTTCTTGGCATAGAGTGAGCACTTAGAGCATTGCATCCATTTGTTGGAACATCTCAATTCCTGGATCCTTATTTTTTGTCAATGCCTCCAGTGCAGCTTGGACTTCTTCCTTCTGTACCATTAGTTCTTGATCATATACTACTCCCTGACATGATTGAAGGTCAACAAATTCTTTTCAGTACAGTGACTCTGTGTATTCCTTCCATCTTCTTTTGATGCTTCCTCTGTAATTCAGCACTTTGCTCATAGAATTTTTCAATATTGTAATTCAAGTTTTGAAGTTTTTCTTCAGTTCTTTTAGCTTGAGAAATGCCTAGCATGTTCTTCCCTTTTGGTGCCCTATCTCCTGATCTTTTCACATTTTGTTATAATACTTTGTCTTCTCGAGCTGCTTTTTGAAATCTTCTGTTCAGTTCTTTTACTTCATAATTTCTTCCTTCTCCTCGAAGTTCAAGAGCAAGTTTCAGAGCCTCTTCTGACACCCATTTTGGTCTTTTCTTTCTTCCCTTTTTAATGACCTCTTGCTCTGTTCATAAATGATGGCCTTAAAGTCATTCTACAGCTCATGTGGTCTTGGTCATTAGTGTTCAATGCATCATATCTATTCTTGAGATGGTCTCTAAATTAAGGTGGGATATACACAACGTTGTACTTTGGCTATTGTGTGCTTTTTTTTTTTTTTTTTTAGTTTCAGAACTTTATTACTGTGCTTTAAGTGAAAATTTACAAATCAAGGCAGTATCTCATACAAAAATTTATATACACCTTTGTTATGTACTCCTAGTTGCTTTCCCCCTAATGAGACAGCACACTCCTGTTCTCCACCCTGTATTCCCTGTGTCCATTCAGCCAGCTCCTGTCCCCCTCTGCCTTCTCATCTCCCCTCCAGACAGAAGCTGCCCACAGAGTCTCATGTGTTTACTCGAGCTAAGAGGCTCACTCCTCACCAGTATCATTTTCTGTCTTATAGTCCAGTCCAATCCCTGTCTGAAGAGTTGGCTTCAGGAATGGTTTCAGTCTTGGGTTAACAGAAGGTTTGGGGACCATGACCTCTGGGGTCCTTCAGGTCTCAGACAGACCACTAAGTCTGGTCTTTTTATGAGAATTTGAGGTCTGCATTCCACTGTTCTAATGCTCCATCAGGGATTCTCTGTTATGTTTCCTGTCAGGGCCGGCATCGTTGATAGCCAGGCACCATCTAGTTCTCCGGGTCTCAAGCTGATGCCTCTGATTTATGTGGCACTTTCTATCTCTTGAGCTCATATTAACCTTGTGTCTTTGGGGTTCTTCATTCTCCTTTGCTCCAGGTGAGTTGAGACCAATTGATGCTTCTTAGATGGCTGCTTGCTAGCATTTAAGAACCCAGAAGCCACTGACCAAAGTGGGATGGAGAATAGTTCTTAATAATTTTTGTTATGCCAGTTGACCTAGATATCCCCTGAAATCATGGTCCCTAGACCCCCACCCCCGCTACTCTGCCCTTCGAAGCATTCAGTTGTATTCAGGAAACTTCTTTCCTTTTGGTTTAGTCAAGTTGTGCACAACACACCTGTATTGTGTGTTGTCTTTCCATTTACCTAAAATACTTCTGGTCTACTATTTAATTAGTGAATACCCCTCTTCCTCCGTCACCACTGTGTAACAATCAAGGAATATTTAAATAGTGTTTAAACTATTTCTTGAGTTTTTATAATAATGGTCTCATACAATATTTGTCCTTTTGTAACTGACTAATTTCACTCAGCATAGCACCAGGTGCTCCTTGGAAACTCTATGGGGCAGTTCTACTCTGTCCTATAGGGTCGCTATGAGTCAGAATCAACTCAACGACACTGGGTTTGGTTTTGGTTTTTTGGTGCAACTGACTAATTTCACTCAGCTCGACGGCAGTGGGTTTGGGTGTTTTAATGCCTTCCAGATTCCTCCATGCTATGAACTGTTTCATGGATTCATCATTGTTCTTTATTGTTGCATAGTATCCCGTTGTGTGAATTTACCATAACTTATCTATCCATTCATCCATTGATGGGCACCTTGGTTGCTTCCATCTTTTTGCATATTATAAACAGTGCTGCAATGAACATGGGTATGTGTATATCTGTTCATGTGAAGGCTCTTATTTCTCTGGGATGTATTCCAAGGCATGGGAGTGCTGGATCATATGGTAGTTTTATTTCTAGCTTTTTAAGGAAGCGCCAAATCGCGTTCCAAAGTGGTTGTACTTTTTTACATTCCCACCAGCCGTGTATAAGTGTTCCAGTCTCTCCAAACCTCTCCAAAATTTATTATTTTGTGGTTTTTGGATTAATGCCAGCCCTTTTTGTTGGAGTAAGATGGAATCTCATTGTAGTTTTAATTTGCATTTCTCTAATGGCTAATAATCTAAAGCATTTCCTCATGTATTTGTTAGCTGCCTGAATGTCTTGTTTGGTGAAGTGCCTATTCATATCCTTTGCCCATTTTTTAATTGGGTTGTTTGTCTTTTTGTTGTTGAGTTTTTGCAGTATTGTGTAGATTTTAGAGAGCAGATGCTGATCGGAAATGTCATAGCTAAAAATTTTTTCCCAGTCTGTAGGTAATCTTTTTACTCTTTTGGTGAAGTCTTTGGATGAGGATAAGTATTTGATTTTTAGGAACTCCTGGTTATCTAGTTTCTCTTCTGGTCTTTGTGCATTGTTAGTAATGTTTTGTATATTGTTTGTGACATGTATTAGGGCTCCTAGCATTGTCCACATTTTTTCTTCCATTTAGTTTTTATATTTAGGTCTTTGATCCGTTTTGAGTTAGTTTTTGTGCATGGTGTGAGATATGGGTCTTGTTTCATTTTTTTGCAGATGGATGTCTAGTTATGCCAGTACCATTTGTTAAAGAGGCTGTCTTATCCATATTTAAGAGACTTTGGGCCTTTGTCAAATATCAGCTGCTCATATGTGGATAGATTTATGTCTGGATTCTCAGTTCTGTTCCATTGGTCTATGTGTCTGTTGTACCAGTACCAGGCTGTTTTGACTACTGTGGCAGTATAGTTATGATAGGTTCTAAAATCAGATAGTGTGAGGCCTCCAGCTTTGTTCTTTTTCAGTAATGCTTTACTTATCTGGGGACTCTTTCCTTCCATATGAAGTTGGTGGTTTGTTTCTCCATCTCATTAAAAAATGTCATTGGAATTTGAATCAGAATTGCATTGTATCTATGGATTGCTTTTGGTAGAATAAACATTTTTACAATGTTGAGTCTTCCCATCCATGAGCAAGGTATGTTTCTCCACTTACATAGGTCTTTATTGGTTTCTTCCAGTAGTGTCTTGCAGTTTTCTTTGTACAGCTCTTTTACATCTCTGGTAAGATTTATTCCTAAGTATTTTATCTTCTTGGGGGCTATTGCAATTGGTATTGATTTGGTGGTTTTGTCTTCAATGTTCTCTTTGTTGGTGTAGAGGAATCCAACTGATTTTTGTATACTTATCTTGTATCCTGATACTCCGCAGACCTCTTCTATTAGTTTCAGTAGTTTTCTTGAGGATTCTTTAGGGTTTTCTCTGTGTGAGATCATGTCACCTGCAAATAGCGATAATTTTACTTCTTTACAAATCTGGATGCCCTTTATTTCTTCATCTAGCCTAATTGCTCTGGCTAGGACTTCCAGCACAATGCTGAATAAGAGTGGTGATAAAGGGCATCCTTGCCTGGTTCCCTTTCTCAAAGGGAATGATTTCAGGCTCTCTCCATTTAGGATAATGTTGGCTGTTGGCTTTGTATGAATGCCTTTTATTATGTTGAGGAATTTCCCTTCTATTTTTACTTTGCTGAGAGTTTTTACCAAGAATGGGTGTTGGACTTTGTCAAATGCCTTTTCTGCATCAATTGATAAAATCATGTGATTCTTGTCTTTTGTTTTATATTTACGACGGATTACATTGATTGTTTTTCTAATGTTGAACCATCCCTGTATACCTGGAATGCATCCCACTTGGTCATGGTGAATTATTTTTTTGCTGTGTTGTTAAATTCTGTTGGTTAGAAATTTTTTTGAAGATTTTTGGATCTAAGTTCATGAGGTACATAGGTCTGTAATTTTTTTTTGTGTGTGGTGTCTTTGCCTGGTTTTGGTATCAGGGTATGCTGGCTTCATAGATTGAGTTGAGGAGTATTCCATACTTTTCTGTGCTCTGGAACACCTTTAGTAGTATTGGTGTTAACTCTTCTCTGAAAGTTTGGTAGAGTTCTCCAGTGAAGCCGTCCGGGCCAGGGCTTTTTTTTTTTTTTGGAGCATTTTAGTTATCTTTTCAATCTCTTCTTTTGTTATGGGTTTATTTAGTTGTTCTACCTTTGTTTGTGTTCGTTTAGGTAGGTAGTGTGTTTCTAGAAATTCATTCAGGTTTTCTTCCTGGTTTTTAAATTTGTTAGAGAACAATTTTTAATAGTAATCTGATATGATTCTTTTAATTTCAGTTGGGTCTTTTGTGATATTGCCCATCTCATTTCCTGTTCAGGTTATTTGCTTCCTCTCCTTTTTTTCTTCTGTCAGTTTGGCCAAAGGTTTATCAATTTTGTTAATTTTTTCAAAGAGCCAGCTTTTGGTCTTGTTAACTCTTTCAATTGTCTTTCTGTTCTCTATTTCATTTAATTCTGTTCTAATTTTCATTATTTGTTTTCTTCCAGTACCTGGGGGCTGTTATGTTGTTCTCTTTCTATTTGTTCAAGTTGTAGGGATAACTCTTTGATTTTGGACCTTTTTTCTTTTTGTATGTGTGCATTTATTAGTATAAATTGACCTGTGAGCACTGCTTTAGCTGAGTATCAAAGGTTCTGATAGGAAGTATGCTCATTCTCATTGGATTCTATGAATTTCTTTATTCTGTCCTTACTTTCTTCTGTAACCCAGTCATTTTTGAGCAAGGTGTTCAGTTTTGATTTCTTTTCCCTGCTTTTTCTGTTATTGATTTCTGTTTTTACTGCTTTATGGTCAGAGAATATGCTTTGTGATATTTCCATGTGTGGATTCTCTCAAGGCTTGCTTTGTTACCTAATATGTGGTCTATTCTAGAGAATGTTCCATGTGCACTAGAAAAAAAGTATACTTGGCTGCTTTAGGGTGGAGCGTTCTGTATATTTCTATGAAATCAAGTTGATTGATTGGGGCATTAAAATTTTCCATGTCTTCGTTGAGCTTGTTTCTGGATGTTCCATTCTTCACTAAAGCGGTATGTGAAGTCTCTTACTATTATTGTGGAACTACCTACGTCAGTTTTCATTGCTGTTAGAGTTTGTTTTGTGTATCTTGAAGCCCTGTCATTGGGTGTGTAAATATTTAATATAGTTATATCCTCCTGATATATTGTCCTTTTAATCATTACATAGTGTCCGTCCTCATCCTTTGTGGTGGATTTTATTTTAAAGCCTGTTTTGTCAGAAATTAATATTGCTATTCCTGCTCTTTTTTGATTATTGTGTGCTTGATGTATTTTTTTTCCAGCCTTTGATCTTTAGTTTGTTAGTGTCTTTAAGTCCAGGTATGTCTCTTGTAGGTAGCACATAGACCGATCATGTTTTTCTTTTTTTCCATTCTGCCATTCTCTGTCTCTTTATTGGTGCATTTAGTCCATTTATATTTAGCATAATTATGGATAGGTATGAGTTTAATGCTGCCATTTTGATGTCTTTTTTTGTGTGTTGTTAACAGTTTCTTTTTTCCATTTAATTTTTCGTGCTGTTTTTCTTTATATATTGCCTTTTCCTCTTTTTTGTTGTTGTTGATTTTGTTTTTGCTGAGTCTTTATGTTTGTATTATATTTTATCTTGTTGGGTAGGATTGTTAGTCTTCTTCGTGGTTACCTTAATATTTACCCCTATTTTTCTAAGTTTAAACCAAGCTTTACACTTAGAAGTCACCTTGACTTCTTTTCCATATAAAAGATCTGCGACTACATTTTTTTAGTCCTTCTTTATTGATTTAACATCATCTTTTACATTATGACATCACTGTTTCCCAGTTTTGAGTGTTACTGATTTATTTTTGTGATTTTCCTATCAGTGTTGATATCTGTTTGCTCTGTCCTGTGTTCTAGTCTAAGATTGATATCTGATGTTATTGATTTTCTAACCTGAGGACTCCCTTTAGTATATCTTATAGTTTTGATTTTTGCAAATTCCCTAGACTTCTGTTTATCTGGAAATGTCCTAATTTCACCTTCATATTCGAGAGACAGTTTTGCTGGATATGTGATTCTTGGCTGGCAATTTTTTTCCTTCAATGATTTATATATGTCATGCCATTGCCTTCTTACCTGCATGGTTTCTGCTGCATAGTCCAAGCTTATTCTTATTGACTATTGTGGGTAACTGTTTATCTCTAGCTGCTCTTAAAATTCTATCTTTTATCTTTGCATTTTGGAAAGTTTGATTATAATATGTCTTGGTGACTTTCTTTTAAGATCTATCTTATGTGGGATTTGATGAGCCTCTTGGATAGATATCTTTTCATCTTTCTTGATATCAGGGAAGATTTTCTGCCAACAAATCTTCAGCAATTTTGTCTGTATTTTCTGTTCTCCCTTACTGTTCTGGTACTCCAATCACTTCTAGGTTATTTCTCTTGATAGAGTCCCACATGATTCTTAAGGTTTCTACATTTTTTTTATTCTTTTATCTGATTTTTCTTCAAATATATTGTTTCCAAATGTTTTATCTTCAATCTTGCTAATTCAGACTTCCATTTCCTTAATTCTCCTCCTCTGACTTTCTACTGAGGTGTGTAATTCTGAAATTTTATTGTTAATCTTCTGAATTTCTGATTGCTCTCTCTCTATGGATTCTTGCACCCTATTAACTTTTTCATTATGCTCTTGAATAACCTTCTTAATTTCCTCCACTGCTTTATCTGTGTGTTCCTTGGATTGTTCTGCCTTTTGCCGGATCTCATTCCTGATCTCTTGAAGAGTTCTGCATATTAATCTTTTGTATTCTGCCTCTGGTAATTCCAGTAAGATATTTTGATTTAGAAAATCCTTGATTCTTTGTTTTGAGAGATTGTTGAAGCGATCATGCTCTACTTTTTTATGTGATTTGATATTGACCATTGTCTCTGAGCCATCTATAAGTTATTATATTATTTTATGTTTTCTTACTGTATCCTAGCTTCTTGCTTTGTTCTGCTTTGATATGCCCAAATGCTTGAGAGAGCTAGCTTGATTATTTGTGCCTTTTGAAGCTCTAACATCATGTCACCAGAAGGCTAGAACTGCTACCAGGTATATGAACCTAGGAGTCTATTAACTTTTCTGGTATGGATTCAGCTTAAGTGCCCAGGTAGTCGGTCACCAAGTGTGCGGCATAGGCTCTGTCCTACAGTTTTAGGGGGACTGGGTCTTTGGTGTAGGCACAGGAATCTGATTGCAGCAGGCAGTCACACTCAGAGCAAGGCAGGGGGCTGACAACCATCCCTTGAGTGTCTGTGAGGAAAGCACATCCCTGTTCCCTAGAGCACACAGGTTGGCGGATTATGCAGCCAGACCATGAGCACCCAATGCTTTTGGTTGTAAGGACTGAGAGGCACCACTTATCCTTGGACATCTGTCATGGGTGGCTAAGTGGTGTAGGTGGAGCCACCAATCCTCAGGCCCCTGATATGGGTAGGCAAGGACCCTGTTTAATAGGCAGATCTGTGTCAAACATCAAAAACCCACCTCTTCACTGCACAGCTGAAACAGTTAAAGTCAGATCTTAGGTACATATACCATTGCAGTCTGCCAACAAGGGTGTAGCCCTCTGAAATGGGCCCACACAGGTCCATGTAGGGGTGGAAGTTATTCAAAGTCAGTGAAACCTTTGTGCCTGGACAGGAGCCGCATCTGCCCTGAGTTCCTAGCTTAGGGGAGCTGGCAGATTATCTTTTCTCCCAATTGTTAATTTATTCCTTCTCCAAGGCCAGGATAATGGCTCAGGATGCACAGCAGGACCTATCTCAGGCCCAGGGAAGTAAACCCCCACTGAAGTCAGCTTGGAGGCTGGGGTGAGATAAAATAGACACAAGTGCTTAGCTTTTGCAGAGAGCACTGTTCTCTGATTCTGGAGGCATGAATAGACTGTGCAGCTTGCTGTCTCTTCCTGAGGAACTTGCATCTTGGATGCTGCCAGCCCCACCACAGTCATGCCAGAGGATGGTGCTTGAGGGGCTCTGGTTTCCGCCGAGTCAGGTCCAGCAACCCTCGCTGCTTCTGAACCTTCTCTCCCTCTCCCTGCTGCTCCATACAATTTCCTAATTTTGCCTTTGATGTTCAGGGCTCCTAGCTTGTCATATATATAATCCTTTCACTTGTTTTTTTGAATCTTTGTTGTAAGAGGGATCACAGGAAACATCTGACTACTCCGCCATCTTGGCCCTGCCTCCTCGTGGACTTGTTTTAATTTTCTTCAGCTACAGCCGGTGGTCTGTTCCACAGCTGGGCCTTAGCTTTGTTCTGACTGATGATCCTAAGCTTTTCCATCATGTCTTCCCACAGATGTAGTCAATTTGATCCCTGCGTATCCCGTCTGGTGAGGTCTGTGCGCATAGTTAGCATTTATGTTATTGAGAAAAGGTATTTGCAATGAAGAAGTCATTGGTTTTGCAAAATTCTGTCATAACATCTCTGGCATCATTTCTATCACCAAGGCCATAATTTCCAGCCACTGATTTTTCTTCTTTGTTTGCAGCTTTCACATTCCAATCACCAGTAATTATCAATGCATCTTGATTGCATGTTTGATCAATTTCAGACTGCAGAAGTTGGTAAAACTCTTCAATTTCATCACCTTAGGCTTTAATGGTTGGTGCATAAATTTAAATAGTTGTATTAACTGGACTTCCTGTAGTCATATGGATATTACCCTATCACTGACAATGTTGTGCTTCAGGATAGAACTTGAAATGTTCTTTTTGATGATGAATGCAATGCCATTCCTCTTCAGTTTGTTGTTCCTGGCATAGTAGCACATATGATTGTCTGATTCAAAATGACCAATACTAGTCTATTTCACCTCACGATGCCTAGGATATTGACGTTTATGTGTTTCACTTTTTATGATTTCCGATTTTTGTAGATTATACTTCATACACTCCATGTTCTGATTATTAACGGATGTCTACAGCTGTTTCTTCTCATTTTGAGTTGAGCCACATCAGCAAATGAAGGTCTGAAAGCTTGACTCCATCCACATCATTGAGAGCAACTTTACTTTGAGCAGGTAGCTCTTCCCTAGTCATCTTTTGAGTACCTTCCAACCCAAGGGGCTCGTCTTCTGGCACTATATCAGATGATGTTCTGCTGTTATTGATAAGGTTTTCACTGGCTAATTTTTTTCAGAAGTAGAATGCCAGGTCTTTCTTTCTAGTTTGTCTTAGTCTGGAAGCTCAGTTGAAACCTGTCAGCCATGAGTGACATTACAGGTATTTGAATAGTTTCTTTAAATAATGACTATAAGCTAAAAAGTGACATTTCCACACAATGGCATAAAAATTACGTCTTAGATACTTTTTTGCATGTAGACAATTATCATCAGCAATGAAATCTTGAAATATGTGGAAAAACCTATATGGCTGGATTACAATATTACAGTGGTTTGATGGCTGAATGGAAACTTTCTGAAGAGAAAGCTAACCCAAATTGTAGCAGCTTTATGATTAAGCCTCAATGTATGGATAGACTATAATAAAAAACAGCATACAGCATATAATATTCAGTTTAAATGTATAATTAAAGCATAAAAAATAACCTTGTACCATATTCAATATTTTTTTTTCCTATCAAAATGTGTGGTGCATTTCTTTACTGGAACCTAACATGATCAGTGTTCTTCTGTACTACCAATTATAATATAATAAGTTCACTATTCCAGACAAGAAGATTTGTGTGTTATTTGAGGATAGTGAAGCTGATCATCTTTACAATGATTCAATAGGCTGTGGTATTTGAAATACACCAACTTTACAGTCTTTGAATGGCTTTTTCATAAACTTCTTTCACTTTCTTTAACCATTCATTTTTATGATGTTCTGTCAGGCAAACTGCAGATATGTCTTTGTGTGTAATGTTATAGAAAAGTTGCTATAAAAAGCACTTCACTGTTAAAAAATTTTAGTGTTGTGACACAATCTGACAACAGCCATTGGTTCTGGAACTGAAGCAAGCACCTTCCCCATTCATGACATGATGATGGGAATAAAAACAAAGTCGTGTGAGGGAAAGAAACTGTGGTAGATCTAATGTGAGGTTCTAGGATTTGATCAGGTCTGCATCTCCCAGATATTTTGAAAGATTTTTTTTTTTTTCATATTAGCATTGATTCATTATGGCTCCATGTAAATGACAACATAACACATTCATAAATTCTATTCCTTAGTTTAAACTTAAACTATGTTAACAAATTTATTATAGACTGCATTTGTTTAACTTAAAAGAGTATTATGTTTAGCACAGAACTAAGCTTAAAAATATTAATCATGATAGAATTTTTAATAATAGTAGCACTGGCAACAATGAAAACAGCCTTCCCTACCTGCAGCCCAACATCCAGCATTATTTTCCTGGTGGTGTGGTGGTTTAGAGCTTGGCTGCTTACCAAAAGGTTGACAGTTCAAATCCATGAGCAGCTCCTTGGAAGCCCTATGGGTCAGTTCTACTCTGACCTTTAGGGTCACTATGAGTTGGAATTGACTGGACAGTAATGGGTTTGTTTTTTGATATGCAATTTTAAGAGGTAGTGGCATTGTTGACTCCTCAATCAAATATGATACTTCATATGAAGATTTAGGTATGTTGGTGAAGATAGACATTGTTGCAGGGAGAATTCACCATTAGAACCTATTTTACGGTGAATGATCTTATTGAAGCTTTCAGAGGATAGGGCTGAATGCTTCTCTTAGAAAATAGATGCATATCTAGATGCAGAAGGTAACTCCTCTTCAAAACTAGATTTCCTTTCCTGTAGACATACATATGAATTACTTTAAAATAGAATAATAATAACTCAAAATCAAATATAGGAATATAAGAAAGTAATTTAAGTGGGGTAATGATATCCATATGCTTTCTGTAAATATGATTTTATTCATATACTGGTAGTCCCCAACTTATGACATTTTTGAGTTATGATAAATCACGCTTATGACTATCTGGTTTCATTGCTTTAAGGCTGAATTGGTTTATATAATGTGTACATAGCTGGAGAAGAAGGAAGCACCTATGTTGAAGCCGCCAAAATATTCAAGGATGGGCTGGGCAAGATAATACAAGGTGAAGAATATCTGCTAGAGGAAATTTTCAACATGGATAAAACAGGGTTTTTTTTTGGAAAGGGATGGCAGAATAGGCCTACTTTCAAAAGAGGAGAAGTCGATGCCTGTTGCTTGGAGGAAATGTTCCTGTATTTAAGTTAAACCCTTTTTTTGTTTACTGTTCTGAAAACCCCCAAGCATTCAAAAACTCTGAAAAAATAAGCTGTTAGTCTACTACAGAAATAAATCCAAGGCCTGGATGACAATTGTGTTATTCCAAACCTGGTTTTTAAATTGTGTGTGCCTACTGCTTTGAAAAAAGCATTTCTTTCAAGATTCTGCTGCCACCTGATAATGCCCCAAGACTTCCTCCTCACATAGATGATATAAGTGCAATCACCACTATGGGTTACATTTGAGGTACTGTAACATTATTTGATTTCTGGAAAAATTATAATACTCTTCAGTGTATCTGGAGCTGCATCTTCCTGGAAGTTACGGGAAAATGCATGCAGTGTGTATGGAAAAATTGCTGAGTTATGTGAACATGCTGTAAGCATATGATCAGGATACTATGATGAAAAAAGTTGGTGGAAAAGTTGTCCACATGGCAAGAACATTGAATTTAAAACTTGATATCACCGATGTGGAACAGCTCATAGATCATGAAGAAGGGGAACTGACAGATCAAGACTTAATGGATTTTGCAGAGGAAAGAAATGCTGAAGAAGAAAGAAATAATGAGGAAGAGGAAGCAGAGAAGCTGTCAAAAAAATTTACAGTGAAAAGATTAGCTGAAGTTTTTTTTTTTTTTCTTTTAAACTAAATGAGGGATTTCAGTTGCTTGAAAACATGGACCTAAATGCTGATTGTTTTGCTAAAGTAGGCAGATTCGGGAAGCAGTGAGATGTTACTGTGAAATATATGAAGAAAAGGACCAAATAGACAATTCTCATTAGTTTTCTGACTAGAAACGCTATGTCGATTCCCAGGGATAACCCAGATGATCCAGAACCTTCCACAAGTGGAGTTATTTCCACAACTGACAAAATGTCAACATTGTCCAACTCTTCTTCATTATTGGAGTAAATTTTTGTGATTTGTGTATTTTTTTATGTATGATTGTTTATATGCATTAAATGTGTATCTGTAAGTTCATATGTAATGTTTCCAACCCCCAAAGACAAATAAAGGTTAGATGTATAAAGATACTGATAATAAAAGGTAATAATAATGAAAACAAACAAACAAAAAAATGAGGTATTCAACTTATGTCAGAACTGACTTATGAGGGAGTTATTGGAATTGAACCTCATTGTAAGTTGGGAACTACCTATATAATAGAAAATATATCTCAAAAACTGAAATGACAGAATAAAATAACATAATAATCTTAATAAATTGATTATATCTATGTGCATTGTTGACCAATAAATTATTTGTTGAACTATACAAATACTTTTTACAGTATGTTTGTTTTTCATTTAACAGGAGAACAAACTATATTCAAAACTCTAAGTATATCACTGGGAATATGGCTGAAGAAATCTGTGTCTTGTCTTCTTGGACTTGGAGTCTGGTAAAGGTAGGAGACAGATATTTTTAAAAGCATACAAATAGTATTTAACTAACTGCGAGTTTTATAAATGCTATGAAATAACAGTATAGGATGTTATAGAATCTATCAATGGGGGCTTTTACAGTTTTTTTTAAATTGTTCAAAGTTTAAAGCAAATTATTGCATTAAAAAAATAATTTTCCATTTGCATGTTGTACAGGGGTGCTATATATTTCCCCAAACAGTTTTGAGTTTCTGAATTACTCAATTTTGTGTGTATTGGCCATCTACTTTTGCAATCATCTTACTATTGCACAGACTAGTTGATAAGTTTGCTGTTTGATATATAGACAAGTATGATCAGCATTTTAAAAACATTCTTAAATTATCTTATTTAAAACACAAGCAAACTTTTTTTTTTCAATTTATTGGGGGGGTGGGTTTACAGCTTTGCAGTAAACTCATAAAAAAGACAGTTTATAATTAAAATGCTAACACAATGAATGCTATAAAAGCTATGAACAGCCTTGCTATAAAAATGCTTATGATTGCATTAACTTCCTTTGCAGAGCTTGTGCTACAGAACTGCTACAGTAAGAGCAGTTGTGATTGCTGATAACAGTGTGCCTTACATAGGATTCTTATCTGCTCATCAGATGCTATTTTTACATTATTGCCGAAACTTTTTCCTCCCATACTTAAAGTGGCATTTGCTTTATATTGTCATTCTGGGAAGATAACTTGTAATGAGCAATCTCAATTAAGCTGAACTTCAACATGTCCAACTTTTCAATAAAGTAATAAATTAGATTTGACGACAATTGACTTTGACATGTGCCGTCACACCCTATCAAGTCAAAGGCATTTTACAACACTTCTAATCCACTTGGAGTTTGGGAGGAAAACTTACCAATAATTTTTCAGGAAATTCGAGAATGGTTTGAAATAATGCAGTTAGTTAATGTTTCTTTTGCTAAAAGGTGCTCCATGATCTCTATAACCTGATGAGAAAATAACAGACATGCGCTTAAGAGGTCTTGAGGGGGTCTACGGGACTCCAATGTGGGAAAAGAAGAAATAGTAAAAGTTCATGGCCTAGATAGAATTGATAAAATGTAGCCTGGATTTCTGGAAGTTAAATAATTTGTATCTACAAAAAATATTACCAGTATATGTCTTGCTAACTTAATCACTCAGTTGTAAAGTTAATTTACTATAATGGCAGTTTTTATTGACAGGCTGATTTTAATGCACTGTTTCTATGATACAGACTTAATTCATTTTAGTCAATGATTTTCTAATATCCTTCTTATCTTTTTTTTTCCAGAACATAGTATCGTCATTGTCATTGAGTTCTCAACAAACCAATTGTAAGGAGGTTATATATATACGGAGAAATAATATGATGTTATATATTAGTTCTAAGGTATTCAGACTTGGAGATAGCAACTATGGTGGGTAGAGAAGAGAGGAGTGAGTCTGAAAAAAAGGGTGTTAATTTAAATTCTATGCATGAAAACTGTGTATGCAACCAGGCATTTACACGAGGAAAAATACAAGACACACACACACGCAAAAAACAAGAGAATCCTCTTCTAAAAACCTAAGGGAAGAATTAGAGCAGTTAGTGTTAGTGCTGATACCTAAGATTAATCAAAACCAAACCCAGTGCCATAGAGTCATTCCGACTCATAGTGACCCTAAGGACAGTGTAAAACTGCCCTATAGGGTTTCCAAGGCTGTAAATCTTTCAGGAAGCAGACTGCCACATCTTTTTCCTGCCATGTCTTGATTAAAGTCCTCTAATTCTGGCATTGCGTGGGATCTTCATGAGTCAAAATTGACCCCACAGCAGCTGATAATTCTGGTACTTAGGTACTCCCAGTATAACATGTGGCTTTCCATCTGCCCATCCTAATGCAAAACCATCCGTCTACTTACCCAGAGGTCTCTATCAACCTTGCTGTTCTGTCATTTTAAATTATGAATGGATAGCCAAAATCATCAGAATCTTGAGAAATATATGACAGAAAAAAATTAGACTATCATGAAGGAAACATGACCCTAGATAAAACTGAGATAATTGAAGGGTTTTAAACACACACACACACATGCTCACATATGCATATTCATATAGTCACTCAAATACACACATCCTCTGGGAGTCTCTGAGATATTTGATGAGATGATGCATCTAAAAAAAAAAGAAAATATGATGCTGTGAAAAACAAACAGGGAAAAGAACATTTGGATATATATATATGTATGGCAGTGAGGTTTAGAGGTGAGGATATACATATATATATATATATATACACATACATACAGAGAGAGAGGCAGAAAGCACCCTGGTGGTCCAATGGTTAAAGCACTGGGCTGCTAACTGAAAGGTCGGTGATTGAACCCACAAGCAGCTCTGGGGGATAAAAGACCTGGTGATCTGCTGCTGTAAGATGACAGCCTAGGAAACCCTATGAGGCAGTCCTACTCTGATCTATAAGGTCCCTATGATTTGGAATCAGCTCAACGGCACACAATAGCCACAATGTATATATTGTTTTGAAAATTATATAAGTAGTAATTTACGTAAAAAACTTATATACATATAATTTTTAAAGGGAAAACTCATTGAAATGTAATTCTAAGATTA
This sequence comes from Elephas maximus indicus, assembly GCF_024166365.1. NCBI lineage: Eukaryota > Metazoa > Chordata > Mammalia > Proboscidea > Elephantidae > Elephas > Elephas maximus. Next base: position 70,776,317 of record NC_064826.1, on the reverse strand, counting down.
TAGATTATAAATAAAAAGTGGCAGAAAATATGAGGGAAATTATTTAGAGGACAATTTTTTACAACAACCAATCTCAGAATAATTCAATAAATATTTAAATTTTTTTTGTGAAAATAATCTATTTCTTAGATGCTGGCAGAGAAACAATGGAAAAACAAATGACTTTTAAAATTTTTTTGACATTTCATCTATCAGGTCAGATTCTATTATTGATGATTTCTCAGCACTGTATATCCTTTTGGTGAAGCCTGACACAGATATATCTAATTGCATGCTAATAAAGTATTACAAAAAAAAAAAAAAAAAACTCATCATTTTAAATTATTTTGTTCATTATACACTCAGAAAGTTATGTAAAGACATTAAAATTTTATTCATCAAAATAATACAAATAGGTTTCTTAATTCTTCCTCTTGAGTAGAAGGGGAAGCCGTCTAGATCATGAGTCAGCATAATGTAGCTGTAGATCAAATTCAGCCCACATCCTGTTTTTGTAAAAAACATTTCATTACAACACAGCACATCCATTTGTGTATATATATATAATCTATGGCTGTTTTTGTGCTACAAAGGCAGAGTTGAGCAGCTGCAACAGAGATTGTATAGCCTGCAAAGTTTAAAATACTTACTATCTGGTACTATACAGAGAAAAGTTACCAACCCCTGATCTAGAGGAGTAGTTCTCAAAGTATTCACAGACCAGCAACATCAGCCTTACCCGGTAACTTCTTGGAGATGCAAATTTTTGGACCTCACCTCAGAACTACTGAATCAGAATTTTGGGGGTGGGGCCAAGCAATTCGATTTATCTAGTCCTTCAATTGATTCTGAAGCATATTCAAGTTTGCGAACCACTATTTATAGCAGGGATCAGGCTAGACTTGGCCCATTTCCTATTACAGACAGCCCCAGGGTTACGAACGTCCAACTTCTATACAACGTATAGTTATGAATCAACCCCAGCAAAGCCTATTTTATTAAAAATTTGAGGTAAATACAATGGTTCATAATAACAAACACTACTTTGTGACACACATCAAAACATTATTATTACTGTATTTTGTTAAGATATTTTAGTGTATCTGGAAGTATTTTATTTTTTTATTCATAGAAAGGTACGCTATATACTACACATGAAGACAAACATTTGACTGATGTTAGACACAAACTGTACCTAACTGTTCTGACTTATGTAAAAATTCAACTTAAAGACAGATTTAGAAGTGGAACTCATTTGCAATCTGGGGACTGCCTGAATTCCAAGCTCTTAGTCTAAGAATGGTTTGTATGTTATTTAAATAATTGAAAAAAAAAAAAAAAGAATGAGAATATTCTGTGACTCTTAAAAGTCATATAAAATTCAAATCTCAGTGTGCATAAATAAAGTTTTATTAAGACATAGCTTTTCTCATTCGTTTATGTATGGCTGCTTTCAAACTACAATAGCAGAGTTTAATGTTATAGTTAGTGACCATCTAGTTGATTCCAGCTCAGTAGGTGACCCCACGTGTGTAAGTAGAACTGCTCTGTAGGGTTTTCAAGGCTGTGATCTTTCAGAGGCAGATCTCCAGGCTTGTCTTCTGAAGCACCTCTGCGTGGGTTTGAACTGTCAACCTTTTGGCTAGTAGTTGAGCACTTATTCCTTTGCACCACTCAAGGATACTTACGGCAGATTTGAGTAGTTGCCACAAAACCATATGGCTACCAAAGCCTAATCTATTTACTCTCTAACCCTTTAAATAATACATTTACTGACCACTAGCTTAAATCATTATCAATATGTATTTTACAGTATCATTGAGTGTTAGGAACTTCAGAGATTGAGAATTTACCCATTGGGGTTAAGTACCTCCTCCAAGACACTGCCAAGTGTCAGTGTGGAGCCTAACATGCAGACACATCTGGGGAATGTCTAGCAGTCAGAACCCAAAATTCTGTATTCATTAGGGCCCTTAGTTTCCTGAGAAGAACTGGGAAGGAAAAATTAAGTGGAGAAAGAGTAAGTAAATAAAAAACAAATAAACAAAAAAAAAAAAAAAAAAGGAGGAAAAATACAGCAACACCAGCAAGAATTAAAACCTGTCACATCTGACATGAGTTTTTAAAGAGTGGGAAGTAGTAGCATGTGCAAATGCTTGATCTTGTCTCAACTTTCTTCTCTAAATTCCTTGTTCTCTCCAGAAAGCCTGGAAATGCATGCAAAAGTGGCCAGGGGCCAGTGAAACATACATCAAGTCTTGAGATTCTATATCCTGGTGGTGTTTCCACTGTTGGAAGAGTTATGCATAAAGAATTCATAGTTTTAAAGGGCACGGATTAAACAAAGAAGAAAAGTAACTGGGAGTTAATGAAAATTGATGTAAATTTTCCCTATCCCACTGTATCTGACTAGAAAAATATTCTTGATAGCAAATCAGAGCGTTTGAACTTAAATTCTTGAGAATTTTGCATGCAACCATTGCTCATCTTGCACTTGCAAGTGATGGCTGCTATGGGTGACCCAGAAATGAAACCAATCATGGCACTGTAATTTAAAACTAAAACAGCTGGCGAAAATCTTTCCTCTCAGAGCATGTTGTCGTAGAAGTAAATGAAAAGTCGGAAGACTTTCCATTTGCTTCTGCAATAACATGGACTACTTGAACTGAGGAACATATTAATGTTTCCTCTGAAGCTTTCTATTATGTGTCAGGAGCCCCATTCCAGGATATCACACTGGAGGTGATAGAAAAAGACAGATGATAGAATGGAACGGTTGGTCCTAACACAAAATAATCAGGCATCTTTATACTTCCACTTTACATTATAACAGGAAACCTGATTAGATTCTGTGGTTTTACCTAAAAATAAACCTGGCTCCGGAGGAAGTTTTTGTCTTTATGCACCAATTCTGATTATAAAAGAATTTCTTTTAAAGGCACAGCCACATCTTCACATGATACACTTCATACTTCTCATGTTAAAAGCCAGGAAGCTCCTGAAGATAGTTCTAATACATCATTTCATGCATTTTAAATATTATAGTAAGACAAACTTCTCTTGGAGGAAACATCTGCCATTTGACATTCTTGAATACTGACCTATTAACAACAACAAAAAAAAAAAACTATGGGAAAATATAATTTTACTATTTATATTAGAAGACTTTGTATTTAAAATTAGAATACTGATTCTACTAAGCAGATCCTTAGAGTCACTCAAGCAGAGAATGAAATATATTCTAAAAATTCATATAAAGAGTGAGCAGGTATTGTTATCTGCTTGTGTCCACTAAGTCATGGTCTTTTGATTAATCATACGTTTTAGCTAGCTAAAGCCAGAAAATCTACTAAAGAATGTTGTAGTTGAAAAGCTACCATAAAGAAATCGGGAGAAATAAGATTGATACACTGGGTACTGGAAATATCTCAAGAGAATGGATGATGTATATATAAAACAAAGCTGTGAATGTACTAAGCAAAAATGTGTGTGAAGCCCTTGACGATCGTGGAAGGGAGAAGCCTTTCTAATTATGACTTACAATACAGAAGTCGTAAAAGCAAAGACTGATATATTCGACTATGTAAAATAATAATTTGCTCTAAAAAAGCTACACTATTTTTTTATCAAAGAACTCTATGGAAAGTAAGAAAACAATGACAAATTCTAAAAAAATGTACTCAATTCATACTGCAAAGAAGTAATTTCTCTAATATATAAAAAAAAGCTCCTAGAAATTTATAACAAAAGATAACTTTCTTGCTTCCTCTAGGAAGAAAATGTAAATAGACTACCAAAATAGAAAGTGTAAAGGATATAAGCAAGCAATTCACAGAGAAGTTACAAAAAAAAAAAAAAAAGAGATGCCCATCCTTTGGAGAAATGCAAATTGAAACCATGCTGAGATTCTACTCCCTCCTCCATCGAATTGGCAAAAATTGAAAAGTTTCGTATCACACCCTGTTGGTGAGGAAAATGGTGGTCTCACCCACCTGGTGGTACTGTAAAATTGCACAGTTGCCTAGAACAGTGGTTCCGCCCTGGGGACATTTTGACCTCCCTGGGAATACTTGGCACTACCTGGTCGTGGAACTAGATGGGGGGAGGGGCTGCTACTGTCATCTAATGGGTAGAGACCAGGGATGCTGTTTAACGTTCTACAATGTACAAGACAGTCTTCCACAACAAAGAATTATCCAAAAGAACCTTTCTCTGGATGACAGTTTTATAAATATGCAGTATAGTATTCATATCGGGAATTTATCCTCCAATTGCAAATAAATGCCATTTACACAAGATTATTTAATGAAGCATGACATGCAATTGCACAAGATAAGGCAAGCAGTCATAATGGCCACTAGGAGAGGCCTGGTTAAGGAGCCCTGGTGGTACAATGGTTAAACACTCAGTTGTTTACTGAGAGGTTGGTAGCTTGAACCCACACAGTGGCTCTGCAGGAGAAAAACCTGGTGATCCTCTTCCATAAAGATTACAACCTAGAAAACCCTATGGGGCAGGTCTACTGTGATTCGAAATTGACTTGATGACACCTAACAACAACAACAAAAAAGGGGCCTGGTTAAATTATGACGCACCCATATGCAGCTGTAAAATGAATGGAGATGGTCTCTATGTTCCATTAAGGACCTACCTCTAAAATATTAAGAGAAAAAAATATGAAAAAGGCGACTATTTCTAAGGAATCTAAATAAGTAGAACAACTGTAAAGAGGGAAACTGTATAGAGGAATAAGTAACTGAAGGAACATAACAGATTTTTGACTGTGTCGTCAACCTAAGCAAATGAAACCTTATGCTTTTTTACATACTGACATAATGTGCGATGGCTGTTCCATGCATCTTCTTTAGGGAACTTCTTTTGCCAGGACACCTGAGTAGGAAAACGCAGAACATTATCCTATATAATTCTAAGATATTCATATAAATGCATGGGGAAGAGGCCAACTATGAAAAACTCTAGAGGATCAGAACAAAATTTTAAATCGCTGGATCTGTGGAAATTGGCAAAGTACAGGCAAATCTTGTAATAGTAATTATTATTTAACATTATTCACCATAAGTGAGAAAACGCAGACAGTGATTTTCTTCACAGTTCCAACTTCCAAGGTACACTGCTGTGTGGTGTTTCTTCCAAGCTTTAATAAGAAATATGATGATAAATGGTCCCTGCTAACGTTTTTAAGGCAGCCAAGATTAAAAGATAGAGTTCTGGTTAATAATTGTATATCAGAGGGAAAGAACCTGAACATGCAGAGAATGACAAAAGAACCACTAATGGTTTTAAAAGATACTGTCTAAGCTACGTTTTTTTTTTATCTTAGCTTCATTTTTGTCCCTTTCTCTTATTTTTTCCCCCCTCTCCCAAAACATAAGCTGTCATGTACCTATGTTTTCAGTTGCCTACTTCATCAAAGGATTTACTAAATTATCTATTTGCTTGTGGAGACAACATGTATTTATCGTAATAATTAAAACTTTACAGCCATAAAATGTCTTAAAAAGGACGCATGTTAATTTTCCTGCTGTTAAGTGTTAGTGTGATAAAAATAGCTTGTTTCACCACAGGTTATGGTGATGTCTAGTAATTATTTTGATTGAAAGTAATGTTATCTTGGTAATTACACATGCTCTCATGACAAGACTAAATGTATATTCACTTGTCTATTTTTTAAAGGAAAGAGTTTCTTTTTCTTTTGTTCTAGAAGAGCATGTAAATGCATATTTCCATTTATAAGATCAGCACAAATCTGGTTCCTTCCAGGCAGAGGTTAAAGATGTCCCAAATGTCCAACTTTCCAAGCTGCTGTACCACTCCATCACCTCTGACATCAATTATTCCCACTCCCCTTAGCACTCTCCCGCCCGTCTTGGGGTTCCCTAATGCACCGCAACATCTCACAGAACTCATGAACAGTATACAGGAAATGGCTCACACGGTTGTGAAGGCTGGCAAGTCCCAAATTCATGGGTTAAGCATAGGCTTCTCCCTGGCCCTCAGCCTCTGTCCAAAGGCGCTCAGCTTTCTGGACTCCATGGACCAGGAAACCCACTGCGCTCTTTCTCCTGCAGGTCTTTCCCTCGAGTCTCTGCTGTAGGTCTCTGTTGCTGATCTTTCCTTCCTTGGTGGTGGTGGGCTTTCCTCTGTCTCATCTCTGGGGTGGCTCATTTCAAGTCCAGCAGGATGGCAAAACTGACCAATCATCTTAAAAAAAAAAAAAATCTTAATGGGACACAATTACCCTATCACACAGTCCTGCCCAATCACATGGGTGGGAGTTACAAGACCATGGCTAGAAAGGCCTCACAAAAAGCAATCCATTACACAGAAGTGTGTGAATAATTGATTCTTTATAAATGTTACCAACAACCTCCTAAATACACTAATCTGTTATTGTGATCTGCTGTTGTCTTTGTTTGATAATTGAAGCTTACTTAAGTTTGAAAACAAGCATTTTATTTCTTTAGACTCACTTGTAATTAATACTGTCTAGATGTTGTTCTTTTGTTTTTTTAGATGTTGTTCTAAGGAGCTTTGGTGGTGCAGTGGTTGAGTGCTTGGCTGCTAGCTGAAGGGTCATCAGATTCAACCCACCAGCCACTCAGTGGGAGAAAGATGGGGCAATCTACTACCATAAAGATTACAGCCTTGGAAACCCAATGGGGCAGTTCTACTCTGTCTTACAGTGTCGCTGTAAGTCAGAATCGAAGATGTTCTCTTTTATTCTGCTAATACACTTATCAGCACAATGGCTTCTTCACTGGAGAGAACAAGATGGTACCTTCAAAATGGATGGTCTGCACACATACAGAGAGTTTCGCAAAGCAACAAATCCTCATAAAGTCTTTTAAAAATTACAGTAGCGGTGTTTTTTTTTTTTTTTTTTAGTGGGAATGGAAAAAGAAGACCATATTAGTGGCAAAAGAAAAAGAATGTTTAAAAAAATTTACAAAAACCAAGATTTTCTTCTGGCCAGGAATTCTACTCCAATTTATTTAGTGTGTTAAATGTGTTATTTATTTATTTCCATCATTTTTACTGTTAGTAAAGCTACCCTACGGCCCAGATCTTCAACAGTAGAAGGCATTGTCTGTTGCTTAGGCATGGCGCCTGATCTAGAAGTGACTTTTTAAACATCGTTAGACAGCCTCGGTTCCCTCTGCAAAGTCTACGGACTAACACCAAGGAGCTGACATTTAACTAACAAATTTTCACCGAGATGAATGATTTGAGTCAAGTGGCATAAAATGGCTTCAGTGTGCTCAGAAATGGAATCCCAGAATCAAACTATGTTGAACATCAGCCTTCTGGGTCTGCTTTATAACTGTCAAAAGCTCAAGTTTTCTTTAACTGGGGAACTTGAGCAGAATGCTCTGCATAGTACCCCCTGTAGTGTTAATTATCCTATCAAGTCTAATTGCAGATTGGATCTCTCAAGGACTGGAAAGCTCTAACTTTGTAAGGAAAACCAATAAATGTATGAACTATTTATATTCCAGACACCAAGCTATACAGAATCTTGAGTCATGTATTCACAATGCCTAGGTCTCCTGACGATAGCAAAATCACGAAGTTAAAGAATCAACTAACGCTGTGCTTCATTTTGTATTTTTATCTCATTTTTTTAAATCAGGCTTTTGGGATTCACTTTTTTTTTTTTAGTGGCTATTATACCCATTAGTGGCTATGGGGATGGTGGTAGAGGGGAGGTACATTAGAGTAAGCCTTCTACAGTAAGGCTTGATATAGGGTGGACAGATTTCTCCCACATTCCTCTTCTTCTAGAATGTTTTAGCTGTTCTAGGGCCTGTGTCTTTCCATATAATTCAGAATAAGTTTATCTAGGTCTGCAAAAAGCTTTGCTGGGATTTTGATAGAAATTTTATTAAAATTATAGATCAATGCCTAGTTTTATTTTGTGTAGAAAGGCTTAACTTAGCCATTTGCCTAATTTTAAGGCCCTCGTTTCTGTTGGGTGAATTAATCTTTTTATGCATCCATTGAATTAAAAATTTACATAAGAACAAAAACTACTCTCACAGGTAGAAATAAAAAAAAACTATATACACACACACATATGATAAAACTCTGAAATAAACATCTCAAAGGGTAAAAGTAAATATTTTCACATTATTTTATATATCAAGTTAGAGTATAAAGACAGACTAACCAAATGTAATAGACTAACCAATTTGTAGTAATAATTTTGTAGTGTGTGCCAGGAATTATCCTATTTGCTTTACAAGTAAAAACTCCCCTAATCCTTTTGATTCCCCTAGGAGGTAGAGGTACTATCATTACCCCCATTATATATAAGGAAACTGAGGAGACTAAATAACTTGCTTAAGGTCACTCAAATAAAAGGAGGTGAGTTTAGATTTCAGTACAGGTAATCTGGCTTTAGAAGTGCTAACTGAAAGGTTGGTGGTTAGAACCCACACAGAGGTGCCTTGGAAGAAAGGCCTGGTGATCTGCTTCTGAAATGTCACAGCTGTGAAAAGCATAGGGAGCACAATTCTACTATGAAACACATGGGATCATCAAGAGTTGGAATTGACTGAACAGCAAATGGTTTTAATCTGGTTTCAGAGTCTGAGTTTTTAAACACTTCACCATGCTATCTCCGTAGCAAGTTATTGGCAAAAGAGAGAGAAAATCTGATTGCTGTATATATTCTTTTTTTCAAAGAATTTCTAAAATATCAGTAAATGCTTTAAATAAAAATGCAAAATAGTAAATACAGTGGAAGAATTGTGATTTTTTTTTTAGCCTACAACAATCCTACTTTACAGTATCATTAATGAGGAGGCCATATGACAAGGGAAACATGGAGACTCCCTGGGATGCAGGCTCTATAGGAGATCAACAAATCAGGGTTATCTTTCTTTTGTGGAGTCCTAAATAAACCAATATGTGTTAAACAAAACAAACTGAGTTGAACAAGAAATGAAAGCATGCCTAGGGCAACAAATAGATTTTTAATTTTTTGTGTGTACAGCTTGCTTCTCCTTAGTGTCTCTCTGTGATGAATGAGGTGAACAACAGATCCTCTGAAAATTATAAACCCTAGATAAATTATGAGCAGAGTAACAATAAGCCACTACATTCTTCTCTTGCAACTGCTTTGACTTTCTCCTAGGGAGGCTACTGCCCAGAGATGCAGAATCTGGGCCATTGAGAGGCTCATGTATGCACTGTGAACTTCAGCCCACATGTATTGGGGAGGAAGTGGGTTAAAAGGTTATTCAACTGTATTGACATTTTACTACCTTTCCTTCCCCGTTCTTACACAATGAATTTTTGAGCAGAAATAATTAGGGACAGGTGAAGTTTCTTGAAAAAAATTTAAATAATGATTTTCCTTAAAAATTGGAATCCTATTTTGTGCTTCAATAACATGAAATTTATATTTCTGTCTGTTATGGATTGAATTGTGTTGTAAATATGTGCTGTAAAAAAATACGTGTTGTAAATCCTAATTCCTATCCTGTTATAATCCCATTTGGGAATGGGTTTTCTTTTTCATATTAATGAGATAGCATTAGTGTAGGGTGTGTCTTGAGTCAGTCTCTTCTGAGATATGAAAGGAGAAGACTAAGTACAAGCAAGCAGTGATGGGGAAGATGGATGCCACACCACTTGAAGATCACCATAATCTCCAAGGAATGGAAGCTGCAAAGATACCAGAAACTTCCTCCACAACCAACAGGGAAAGAACACCTTCCCCTAGAGCCAGTGCCCTGTATTCGGACTTCTAGCCTCCTAAACTGTGAGAAAATAAATTTCTGTTTGTCAAAGCCACACATTTGTGGTATTTCTGCCATAGCAGCACTAGATAACCTAAGACACGGCCTAACCAACATTTGTTGGTTGATTTACTACTTTTTATTGATTATTTAGATTCCGTAATAACTAGAACAGAAAAAATAAATTTATTATAAAACATTTTTACAGCCAATTATTTCACTATTGTGCCGATATTACATTTTATAGGCATTTCCTTCCTTCTTTATCTGCTTTTTTTTTCTTATTGACATACAGTCCCGGGCCTCTCTTTACACTTGGTAGAATATCTGTCAAAATGCAGTAGAAAGGCAGTCAGACCTTCACAGAAATTTAGAACTCAAAGGAACTGTATAGATGCTCCAGTCCAACTTCCCTATATGTTTAAAAAAAAAGAAAAAAATTGAAATCTTCTCAGAGCTCACCAACTAGAGACAAGTTACATATATAATGTTTTACCCATGCCATGAACAGCTAGGCAGGGAAAAAAAAAGTTAAATTTGCACTGAATTGTAAAACCATCTTTGATATCGTCATAAATGACGACAGTGAGTTGCAGGGGAAAAAACACAGCATAAAGTCGTAACTGTAAAAAATAAAATAAAAACTCTAAGTGTGACTACTGTCACATATTTACATATATATCCATATTTTAAATGTATGTAAGTATGCACAACAAGCTGTTAGCCGGTTTTACTCCATGGTATTATGGATTGAATTGTGCCCCATAAAAACATGTGTTGTAAATCCTAAATCCCTATACCTGTGGCCATAATCCCACTTGGGAATGGACCTTTTGATACGTTATTTACAACAGATTAGTGTAGGGTATGTCTTAAACCAATCACCTCTGAGATACAAAAATAGCAGGTTAGGCACAGAGGCAGAAACACAAAGGGAGGGGAAGATACATGCCACAGGAGGAACACCAAGGAACCAAGAAAAAGAAGGTGAGAAGAGACAAGAACCTACCCCCAGACTCCACAGAGAGAGAAGGCCTTTCCCTAGAGCTGGCACCCTGAATTCAGACGTCTAGCCTCCTAAACTGTGAGAAAATAAATTTCTGTTTATTAAAGCTGCCCATTTGTGGTATTTCTTTTATAGCAGCACCAAGAAACTAAGACAGATGGGAAGGAGATTGGAAGGAAAAGAGGAAGGCATAATGTTTACATCTTATTTTTAAATTTTCTGTGTTTTCTAAATAGTGAAAATAATCCACAACAGGTAAAAACAGAAAAACAGGAGCGGTGGGGGAAGAGAAGAGATTAGGGTATATTCATGCAGCTTTGACACTTGAAAGAGTGGGCTGAAATGGAGGTGTGACACTTGTGAATTAATGGCAGATTCCTATCTTGCCAAGGAGCCCTGGTGGCACAGTGGTTGAGAGCTTGGCTGCTAACAAAAAGTCGGCAGTTCGAACCCACAAGCCACTCCTTGGAAACCCTAGGGGCAGTTATGCTCTGTCCTATAGGGTCATTATGAGTTGGAATCAGCTCCACCAAAATGGGTTTGGTTTGGTTTTGGTTCATCCTCTCAAGGTTCCCTGGATGGCACAAACAGTTAAGTGATTGACTAGTAGCTGAAATATTAGTGGATCAAATTTACCAAAAGGGCCCTTGGAAGACAATCCTTGTGATCAGGTTCTAGAAGATCACAACTTTGAAAACCTGAAGTAGAATTTCTACTCTGCACACATGGGATCACCATGAGTTGGAGTCAGCTCAACGGCAGCTAACCACAGCCCGTCCTGCCACTGCTGTTCAGGCAGTATCCACAGGGAGCTGTAGGGTAAATTTAGCTTGAGCTAGTGCTCTGCTTCTCCCAGAAACTTCCAAATTTTATTTCCCACAGAAAATAGTGAAGCTGTCTAGTAAAAGTGTACTTCTTTGCCCTTTCATGAAATAAGCAAGACAGCAAATGTCACCAGTTTGCCTTTGCTTAACATTTTCCTGTCATAATTGGGTACCCCTCATAGAGCTTCTGAGGCCCTGTCCTGTGCCCCTAAATTAGAAAATCCTACAATTGAGCAAGCTTGTTTCTCTGACCTTTTATGTTTCTGATTCTAAACTCATTCGTGTAAGGCCTGCAAATGTACAACGAAATATTGGTTTGTCAATAATCACAATGCATAATCAACACCTTCTTTCCCTTTGCAGACTAAAAAAATAAAAACAATACAAAACAAAGCAAAACGTTGTGTAGATATTGGCTCTTGCAAGCTTTCTTTGATGGTAGTGAGGGAAGAATTTAAATTATGAAATTAGGCTGTAAAAGATTATAGAGGATAAAATGCTAGTTATCAATACTTTTTTTCTAGGTTTATTCAGGGTAAGTGACTGAAATGATCAAGTTTGAGTGAACTTAACATTTCTCATCAATTATTTTAGGGATCTGCAAACTAGAGTCCACAGGCCAAAACTGGACCACTGCCTATATTTGTATGACCTCGGAGTTTAGAACACTTGAAAAAACTAAAAGAAGAATAGTATTTCCATGACATGTAAAAATTATATGAAGTTCAAATATCAGTGTCCATAAGTAAAGTTTTATTGGGACATAGCCATGCTCATGCATTTACATATCATCTATGACTGCTTTCATTCTAAATAGTTGGGACAGAAACCACATGACCCACAAAGCCTAAAATATTTACTATCTGGCCCTTTATAGAAAAATTTGTGACCCTTGATTTATTTTGTAACAGTTTGCCCCATGAGTATTTAAAAAGTTGTTTATTCCCTCTTTTCTTTGCTTCATTCCTTCTCTAAACAGAGAGGGGATAAAGGAGGTTGATTTTATCTTCAACATTCAGAAGCTTTCTCACATGACCAATTTTTCTGGATCCTTAAAGAAATAATAGAACAATTATTAAAAATCCCAAGGTGAAGGCAATTATCTTCAAATGGGCATTGCCTTATGCAATTATAGAGAGACTGATCCTTCCCCCACCTGCTCGTAAGGACCTTTCTTTCAAAAATGTTTTCCATCTAATATTAATCATTTTTCTCTATGAACTATTTCATTTCCAACTTGCACTTAACAATAATAGCAAATATCATTGCCTATCATTGTCAAAGGCAGTATATAGGAATGAATGTAATAATTACATATTGGGCAGGAATGCTAATTATCCACTCTTCTTGTCTATAGACATTTTCCTCTTTACTAGAGAAAAGCCTTTGGAGTATGCTTTCAACTTCTTTCCAATGCTTCTCTCTCTCTTTTTTTTTTCCCAACCTCCTTTCCATGTCTCACCCAAGAAGAGTAACTTCTGGTAGGTGAATTTAGAGGAGAAAGTGACCATGCCTGTGTCACTCTTACCTGTTCATAAAGCAGGAAAAGTCTTATCTACTTTCCCATCATGCAATTCTCTTGAGTGGTACCTTTTGCTCTTGTGAAGGTTACCTGGAATTCCCAGCGGTAAGGTATTAAGAGACTTCATTGATCATGGAATTATAGTGATAATGCTGAATTTTACCTGAACCCTGTAACACTGGAAAACAGCAATGGCTAAAGAAATCCTTCCACTCTGTGTTCAGGAAAACAGTTTACTGCAAATAACCACCTTTCCCATATGACTTAGATAAGACTCACAGAAGCCCCCTGTTTATCTATGAAAAGGCCAAACACAGGCCCTCCAAATTTTCATTCCTTGCTTCATAAATAAGTAACTGAATTGCTTGTTCCCACTGATCTATCAGAAACAAAGTGCTTATTAACCAAACTCTGGTTCAGTTCTTTCCTTCCAGCAAGTCCATGAACTTTGACCCATGTTCAATCTGAGCCAACATACACCACCTCTTTAAGAGCATCTCTCAGAGAATAGGCTGGCCTCCCCATAAAACATTCTGATATATTTAACGATGTCACTCTTTCATCTCACTTCTCCACACCTGGTTTTTTTCTAGTCTTGTTTACTTTAAATCTACCAAAAAAACAAAAAAACAAAAAACTCACTTTTTCCCTAACTCTTTGAGAAGCTTGTAGACCTTTTGGTCAGAGTGTTCTCCTCACTAGTGTCTTGGTCCACCTCCTCCACTACTACAATAGTCCCTTTCCTTTTCCCCCTTTGTCTTTGTTGTCTAGTGCTGCTGTAACACAAATACCACAAGTGGATGGCTTTAACAGAGAGAAATTTATTTTCTCCCAGTCTAGTAGGTTACAAGTCCAAATTCAGGGTGTCGGCTCCAGGGGAAGGCTTATCTGTCTTTGTCAGCTCTGGAGGAAGGTCTTTGTCATCAATCTTTCCCTGGTGGAGGAGCTTCTCAGGCACAGGGACCCTGTGTCCAAAGGACGCGCTCCGCTCCTGATGCTGCTTTCTTGGTGGTATGAGGTCCCCAACTCTCTGCTTGCTTCCCTTTCCTTTTATCTATTGAGAGAGAAAAGGTGGTGCAGGCCACACCCCAGAGAAACTCTACCTTGGATCAGGGAGGTGTCCTGAGTAAGGGTGATGTTACGAACCCACCCTAATTCTCTCAACATAAAATTGCGATCACTAAATGGAGGATAACCGCACAGTACTGGGAATCGTGGTCTAACCAAGTTGATACACACATTTTTGGGAGGACATAGTCCAAACCATGATACCCTTTTCTTTCTGAATAAAGCTTCTCTCTATTAAAGTTTGGATTTTTTTTTTTATGTGACAATTAATGGTACCTTGCCTCAGGAGGAGTGATGACTGCCTCTGAGACCCTGCTGTCTACACCCAGGTATTCATGCTGGCTCCTCAAACCTTTTATGTCCTCCCTGGCTGAAGGAATTGGGTTTCACAGTGGTGAGTCACCACTCTTTATCTAGTGCTGCAGACATTGGTCTGTAGTAGCAAGATAGGGATTGCTTTAAGTATATTCAGGGGAGCTTTTCCCTGTTCATTTCTGTGTGAGCAGGACCCTTTCTGGTTCTTTTCTGTTTGAGCAGGACTTTCCTTGGCTCTTGTGAGGCCTCATGGCCTTTTCTGGCTCCTTGTCCAGAGATCGTGCACAGTGAGTCCTTTGCTGCCTCAAAGAAGATTATGTGAGGAGCTCAATTATCAATTGAATTGCGTCTCCAAAATATATGTTATCAATCCTAACCCCTATACATGTGGAGGAAACCCTGGTGGTGCAACAGTTAAGCACTTGGCTGCTAACCAAAAGGCTGGTGGTTCAAATTCACCTAGAGACGTCATGGGAGGAAGCCGATGATCTGCTTCTATAACAATTACAGCCTGGAAAACCCTACTGGGCAGTTCTCTGTCACATGAGGAAGATATGAGTCAGAATGGACCAGAAGGAGTCCAATGGCAACAACGTACACATGGATATAATCCATCTGGGAATGGGATTTTCGTTGTTATGTTAATGAGGCTACATCAGTGTAGGGTGTGTCTTAAGCTAATTAGTTTTGAGATATAAAGGAGCAGATTAGAAACAGGAATAGGAAAAAAATAGATGCTACATAGAGAGCTCCAAGAAAGGCCAAGAATAATATTAGAGAAGGCGAGGCAAGAATTTTCTCCCAGAGTGGGCAGAGGGCAGAAATAAACTTCCCCCAGAGCCAGTGCCTTGAATTCAGGTTTCTAGGCTTCTAAACTGTGAGAAAATAAATTTCTGTTTGTTAAAGCAACCCACTTGTGACATTTCTGTTACACCAGCGCTAAGAAACTAAGACAGACCCTATGACTCCCAGATGGGGATTGTGCATGGAATTGACTTTTCCTTCTTTTCTCACTTAATCCTGTTCCTCCCTGGCAAACTCTGAATCTACTGGATGCTCCTCTTCCTCCTCTTCCTTTACTGATACATGGCTCTGCCACTTTGACACTCATTCTGTCCTCTATCTCCAAAAATACCAACACTTTACTCAAGAAACTTTAGAACTTGGATGGCCTGTTTGAGAACTTTGCTATCTTCCCAAAATAGCTCATTGAAGATCTCTTCCTTCCCGCCATCCTTCCCTTACTCCTTGTCCCTTTTTACCAAAAAAAAAAAAAAAAGAAAACAACATAAAAAAAAAACCCAAAATCAAAACCTGTTGCCCTTGACTCGATTCAGACTCATAATGACCCCAAGTGTTGCAGAGTAGAACTGCTCCAGAGGATTTTCTTGGCGGGGGAGCCCTGGTGGCACAGGGGTTAATAGTTCGGCTGCTAACCAAAAGGTCAGCAGTTGGAATCTTCCAGCCACTCCTTGGAAACCCGATGGGACAGTTCTACTCTGTCTTATAGGGTTGCTATGAGTCCGAATCAACTCGAAGGCAACAGGTTTGGGTTTTTTTGTTTTTGTTGTTAATCTTTAAGAAGCAGATTGACAGGCCTTTCTTCCATGGCACCACGGAGTGGGCTCAAACTATCAACATTAGGTTAGTAATAGAGCACAAACCCTTTGGGCCACCCAGGGAACACCTTGTTTTACCACTGTAGATGTTCCCTTTAACTTCCTTAAATCCTTTGATTTGTCCTCCTACTCCCTCCACTCTTCCATCTGCCCCTGTTAGACCTTTCCCTCTCCACTCCATCCCCACAACTCCCCTAGTCACTAGAACTTTAGTCAGGGGGGCCTCTGAAGAGGCTCAGAAAACTGCAAGAACAACCACTTGTGACTGAAAAAGGTGAATTGGAATCAGTTTGGATATTATATTCCCTCAGAAGGGCTTTGGAAACACTCAGGTGACCACTTGGTCTCTCCTCAGTCCCTCACTCAAAATTTAGTCCACAGCCTCCGTAAGATTGTCCATCACTGCAAAGGAGATTTTAATGGTCTCCACAATTTTTGTTGGAGAAAGTTCACCCCTCATCTTGAGCAGGCAATCTCAACTTGTCCTATTTGACAGAAACACAATCCTGGTAAAAAATGCAAAGGTGGGGCAAGAATGAAAGCCAGCTCCCTTATATACCCCAGGGAATTTTGTATTTTTTGTGTTTATACCTGACATTTGACTGGAATTTTAAGATTGAAGCTGTGGTATCTCTATTTGGGTCTTTATGTATGTTTATGTTTATATGTGTATATATTTTCCTACTTCCAGATTATCAAATTAGATTATAGCTCCCCTTCAAAGAGCTCTATTCTGATTGGTTTAGAAACAAATTAATGCTTACATAAATTAAATAGTCCTAATGTTCCTAGAAGTTAATGAAAGTGAGTAAACAATAATTATGTTTTATAATATGCCAGATTGAAGAGAATCTCCAATATCTTTCTGGTAATCTAAAACCTTGGATTTAGGCTAGATTAAGTATGTAAGGTATGCAGACTATGTTTTGTTAAGGATAAAGGGAGTACTTTTTTTCTAAAATGAAATGACATATCGTTCCAGAATGGAAAAGAGGAAAGTGTAAAATAAAACATAATTGGGTATGGAAAGTTGTAGAAGGTTTGTGGGAAAGAAACTCTGTTATGGTAAAAATCGGCTAAGACTTGACAGGCTTATTTATAATATTTTAATGGTGTTTAGCATCAAATAGTATGTTGTTGTTGTTTGCTGTCATCAAGTCAGTCCACAACTTCATGGATCCCGTGCACAATGGAAGGAAATGCTGCCCGGTCTTGTGCCACCCCCATGATAGATTGTGGACTGGACCAGGGTGTTCCCTAGGGTTTTCATTGGCTGATTTTCAGCTGTAGATTGTCAACACTTTCTTCCTAGTCTATCTTAGTATGGAAGCGCCCCTGAAACCTTTTCAGTATCATAGTGACAGGCTTAAGTCTTCACTGACAGACAGGTGGTGACTGTGCACGAGGTACATTGGCCTGGAATTGAACTTGCAAGGAAGGGGAGAAGTCTACCAATAACTACCACTGTCCCCACATCAAATAGTATACTAACATAAAACTAGAATTTGCTATTCACTTTGTTAAAATGACAATTTTTTTTTTAATTACTGACTCTTTCTTAATAAGAGGTTGTAAAAGATGATTTTACCTTCTGTATTTTATCAGAATCACTTCCCTACCCTCTGAGCTGACTTTATTACGCCATTTTTATTTAAAAGAACAAGCTTTTCTCAGTTAAAAAAAAAAAAGAGCCATGGTTTTCACAATCATGTTACTTTTAAGATATTTTATTGTCACCTTTGTTAAATAGATGGCTAAGTATTGCCTCTCAGTGACCCATGATCATATTTAATCAAGTGTTCGAACCTCCTAACAAGTTTTGATATATTGCCTTCTCGAAGTCTAATCCTAAATTATATATTTTACACCCAAATCTGAATGCTAGGATTTCCCAGAGGACCACTGGAAATTTCTAAATGGTTAATTTTTTCACCTTGTAAAAAGGCTTAGTTGATATGTTATAAATTGCATGGGAAATGCCATTAAATAAAAAGAGATGCTTAACTTTCCCTAGGTTAAATTTGTCTGGGTAAAATGTTGTTATTATAAATATTTCAGAAATTACATAAGGTTCCTAGAAATTTGTCAGTGCTCTTGTTTTTCATGATATATATCTCCTGGTGCAACTTTGCCTGATATTTAAGAACCCTCCCAGATCTCCCCCTATGTGTCTCTTCATTTGTACCCTTTTTACTATAATAAAACAATAATCATAAATATAGCACTTTCTTGAATTCTATGAGTTGTTCTAGCAAATTATCAAACCCAAGGGAGTAGTGGGAGCCAGAAGTCAGAATTGCAATGGGCCTGGGGACCCCCGAACTTATGGTTGGTATTCTAGGAGGTAGAGGGAGACCTCATATTTATAGACAGCAGATCAGAAGTGAGAGTGTTGGCTGGCACCTAAGGTCTTGGGCAGACTTGGCAGTCTGGGGGATTATGCCTTTTTAATTTGTGAGATCTTACCTACTTCTGATGGTTAGGATCAAAGGAAGAGGTACTACATGTGAAATTAGAAATAAATTTGTATTAGAATAGAATTGATATTGCATTGATTGATCCAATGCTTTTGATGAAAGAAGTGGAATAGATTGCTATTGATCCTTACACATGCAGAAATCTACACTCAAATATCATATTTCCACAAGAATTCTGAATTGCAAAAGAACTCATTACAAAATATTGGTATTAGAAAAGTTGAGAGCTTCTAATGCATAGAGAATCTCCCCCCAACTTCATCAGTACCAGCAGAAGATTAAACTTCAAGAAAAGTCAATTCAACAAATACTCATTGAGGATTCATTATTTTCAGGGCATCATCTGATAGGGCTACCGTAAATTCAAAGCAAAATAAAACATTGAGCCATCAGAGTACGTGAAGTCTAATTGGAAAGGAAAGTGGTTAAATATTACATCAAATTTACTATATAAGACAGTATAAAAAAGTTACAGGAAAGAATAAAACAGAATGCTCTTGGGTTTCAAAGGAGAGTGAGACCACACAGAACGAACAGAATCAGGAAGGAATACATGGGATGACTAGTCAGATACCTAGAATTAAAGGATGCATGGGATTCCAATGGAAGAGAAGGCAGGATTGGGGTATTCAAAAAAAAAGAGCGGGGTTGTAGAACAAAAAAAAATGTGAGAGTATTTTTCCATATCAATTCATTTCTAATTGACAATGACAAATAATTTAGCTATGAAGGCTGGAATTTTCAATGAAGTTGTTAAATGCTGTCGTCTGTTCCAACTCATAGCAGCCCTATGTACAACACAACAAAATGGTGCCCAGTCCTCCACCATCCCCACAACGCTTGCTATGTTTGAGCCCATTGTTGCAGCTATTGTATCAATCCATCTCATTCACAGTCTTCCTCTTTTTTGCTGACCCTCTACTTTACCAAGCATGACGTCTTACTCTAGGAACTTGTCCCTCCTGATAACATGTCCAAAGTACTTAAGACAAAGGTTTACCATCCTGGCTTCTGAGGAGCATCCTAGCTATGTTTCTTCCAAGACAGATTTGTTCATTCTCCTGGCAGTCCAGGCTATATTCAGTATTCTTCAACAACACCATAATTCAAAGGCATCAATCTTCTTTGGTCTTCTTATTCATTGTCCAGCTTTTCCATGCATATAGGCAATTGAAAACGCTATGACTTGGGTCAGGTGCACCTTAGTTCTCAAAGTGATATCTTTGCTTTCTAATACTTTAAAGAGGTCTTTTCAGCAGATTTGCCCAGTGCAATGTGTCTTTTGATTTCTTCAATGAGGCTTCTATGGGGATTGATTGTGGATCAAAGTAAAAAGAAATCCTTTACAATTTCAGTATTTTCTCCATTTATCATGATGTTGCTTATTGGTCCAGCTGTGAGGACTTTTGTTTTCTTTATGTTGAGGTGCAAGCCAAGTTGAAAGCTGTAATCTTTGACCTTCATCAGTAAGTATTTCAAGTCTTCTGCACTTTCAGCAAGCAAGGCTGTGTCATCTGTATACCGTAGGTTTTTTATTCAACCTGTCTGCACTGTCCTGTGCAACTGTCTAGGCTGAGGGACATTTCCATGTTTATTTTCCTATTCCATATGTCCTTCAGAATTGCTAAAGTTGGTGTTGATTAATTGACCATGGCAATACCTGTCTCAGCGACAGGACATGATTCCAATCATAGACAAGAAATTTCATTTGGAGAAAAAGAAATTAGCTCCAAAACCAGATAATTAAGAGAAGATATTACCCCATAAAGTTCAGCACATTGTGCAGTAGGCCTGGCCTTAATAAAATGGAAAAGAGACTGAAATGAATAACTCTTGAAGCCTCCCTACAGTTGGTTTGAGAAGAAACAAAAAGCAAGGGTTTCTTCCACTGTGGAATAGAAGAGATGAACCTCCCTGGCTCCTTTTCTTGTGTTAAGGTGTACTTTTCCAGGTCGTCAAGAGGATTATCTCTATTCTCTAAAGTGAGAGGCAGACCAGTGAATCTTCTTTAATTGCACCTAGGGAGCAGCAAACCACTTTTTAAACACAGGCTTTGATACTACGTAACTGGCAATCCCTCCTTTTTCTTTGGAGACCTCTGGTGTTCAGAGGAACAGCCTACTAAATGCAAGCAAGTGTCAGATATTAACGTTGAATTAAAACTGCAGGTAAAAATGGGGACACTGGCATATTCCTGTCTGTGGACTTGACAGGAAATTTATTTTGCTGTAGCGGAAAAGTAATTAACCTCCACTGTGAGAGAATCCTATTACTAGAAGCTATTCTGCCATGCAAAGTGCACTACATGGAAATGTTACAGGCTATCAAGCAGAAATGGCAGATCCGTCTGCATTTTAAACTGTATTTCCATTACCCTTGTTCTCTTCTCTTCTCTATCTCTCCTTCCCCACCACCTTCTCCCTTGTTTTAACTGAAGCTGGAAATTGAGACACACATGGAACTGGCAAAAATGATGAAAGTAAAAAAGTGTTTATAAGGATTTTATAAGACCTATTTTTTTTCTAGTATTAGGAGTTTCTTTTTTTTGCTTTCTTAAAGAAAGATTGTCCTTTGCCGTGGTCAAAAAAATGCAGTGTTATGCAAAGGTATTCAACCGTGAATAATTTCACAATGGACGTTATATGAGAAAATCATAATTTATTGAATTCTACTCATTTTTTAATATTCAATGTCATATACACATTTATGCATTTATATTTATATACATAACCTACATACAGAATAGATTTGAGGATAAATAGCCCCTGAAATTGATACCCGATCATATCTGCCGTAACACTTGCTTTGAAAATGCCAAATTTACTCCAATGTGATTGATATATTAGGGGGCAATTTGAGCATAAGGTAAATTTCATGTTTGCTTATGTCTGATTTTGTCAACGAGGTGAAAGGCAAAAAACTGCACTCAGTTGAACTGGGCTGCCTAGGAATTCACAAAACACACACACGCAAACCTCAGATGTTTACCAGCTACCTCAGATCATCACATGTGTTGTGAACCACACCCATCCACATCTGGTGTTACAACTCTCCTTCTGATTTCAGACAACCTGCCTTTCAACAACTCCACAATAATTCATGAGCTGCAATCCTCCTGACTGCAACCTCAGGTCTTTTTCAAGGTAAAGTGTTATATTTATTGTAGTATTTATGCATTTTTAATCATTTAACTGTTCTACTGTTTTATTACATCATTACCTATCTTTTTTTTTTTTTTAATGTGCCACTGGTGAAGTTTTTGAGTGGTGTGCCCCTAACCTCATGTTCCCATAAGCCCTGTGGTTTTTATTGCTTGCTTTTGTAGTGTGGTAATAGGAACAAATATGCCGCATTATAATAGAACTGACTATACTTCTTTTATTATTATGCTTAATGTCTGTGGCTCTTGTTTTATCAATAAGGGATGCTCTCAGCTTGCAGCGCAATTGTCACATAGATACAGCAGCACAGAACCCAGTCATACTGGTTGAGGGAAGATTTCCTCTCCTGGAAAGCAATTGCTAGAATAAAGAAAGCAAAACAATTGGTTTTAACTGCTATTACTGATTTTCTGAAATAATAACAGTCACTATTCATAAAAGCTGTACTGAATGCTTAGTGCACAGCTGTACCTTTCCACATAGATCCCCATGCCAATATGGACTGGAAGGCAGAGATATCTTCTATGCTTTAAAAAGGAATAAACCAGGACTTGGAGAGTCCAAGTAGCTTGTCTGGTGTTTCTTGTTGTTGTTGTTAGTTACCACTGAGTCAGCTCTAACTCATGGTGACCCCATGTGTTTCTTAACTGTTCAGAATAGTAACAGGACTGGGAAGAACTCTGAAGTGAAGACTTCAGTTCTGTCATCTCCAGTGTCTTTCTTGTTAGCATCATATGTGTCGAAGGTCCCTGGGTTGTGCAAATCGTTTGTACCAGACTATTAACCTCAAGGTTGGTGGCTTGAACCTATCCAATGGCACCACAGAAGAAGGGCCTGACTATCTGCTTCCATAAAGATTACAGCCCAGAAAGTCCTATGGAGTAGTTCTACTGTATAACGCATGGGGTTGGCATGAATCCAAATTGACTCGATGGCAATGAATTTGGTTTTAGGTTTTCACATGTGTCAAAGGCTGCTAGAATTTATATTTAGGAATTATCGGGCCTACTCCCTCCCCAAATTGAAAAACAAGGAAATTTAGGCTCAGGAGATAAGTGCAATTTACCATAATTGCACAGATTTGTCAGAGTTAGAACAGCTCAGGTATCTTGACCAAAAGTTTATTTCTCCAGACCCTTTGTATTGTGATTTTGAATGTCAGGGGCAGGGAGGGGGTTAATTTCTGAGAAGCTGTTTGGTCTCATTACTATAATAGGAACATTCAGCTAGTGCTTTGTTTCCTTCATTTTCTTATGTAAAATAACATGCATACTCATGAACTTCCTAAGGTAAGAAACAGGGTGAGGAGCACCTACATCATATCATATTTGTGTATTTCCAGATCTAAGAGAAGAAAAATTGGCCTCAAAATATCAGGGATTTTTCTTTTTTCTTCCTTAAAACAATATCTAGATGTGTGGTATTTTGTGGTAATTGCTATTTATAATATAGTATTCTGGGAATTGCACTTTACAAGCCATGAGACCCAACTTGTAAATTTTCCCTGACAGAGAATAATACTGAGCTCCGGAAAGCAGAAAGTGGTGTACATTCTCTCTGAGATCTGTCCCTGTTCATGATCATTAAAGAAGGCAGATGGAATAAACAAATTTTTATTATTTGACTGTTACAGGAAAGTTGAGATGGAGAACAAAATTGCTTCTTTTTTGGTCTTGAAATAGCTAACTGGGCTGTCTGCCTTCACTCTAGGAAAATGCCATGAACTTGTGGTGGTAGTGGTAGTTCATTCTATTTTAGATGCCAAAAAAGCAAAGCCTTCACTGAAAATTACAGGGGATGTAAATTTGAGGAATTACAGACTAATGGTTCTCTTCCTTTTCCCAGTTTCCTACCAGCCATGTGTGTGAACGACGGCTATGCATTAACAGCTTGCTGCCCTCGTTCGTAGGAAGAGGTGGCTGGTGGCATGTTTCAGATTTGAAATGACTTAGGCTTAATGATGGGCTATAGGGAGACTGGGATTTCTTTCTCTCTTTCCCTACCTTAAATCGGTGCTTGAAAGTTTCAAGGAACTCTTGGATTCCAGATTACTATTATTAATGAGAAATATTTAAATGCCTTTGTCATAGGGGTCGTGAATTATAATATATCCAGAAAAGATTTCTCACTTCTCTTTCTCTTAGAAAAGTTTTCTAGAAAGAATAATTGAAGATTAGTCCACTATTGTACAACTATTCAAAAGCCTTTTATTCCCCATTCACCAATCCTCTGTGCTTCCGTGAGAGAAAGATACTTGTGTAATAGACCATAATTGATCAATTTAATGGTCTCTGAATTAACACTCAAGCTTCTTCCCACTCAAGTTGCCATCTGTAACTCTTATAGGTCAAAAGTATACTTCAAGGGCCTAAGGAGAAGTTGTATCCAAAGAAATGTCATCAAAATTATGATTTGGCTGTAAGATAAACTAGTGACAACGCTTTTGAAATAAATGGATCCGCAGCAAACTTTTTTTTTTAGATTGAGTTCTAGATGTTTTCAGTTCTGAAAAATCCAGATTGACCCTAACGCCAATATTCTGAAGATCACCATGTGTACTGACCCTTCATCTTATCCTGTGGATCTTTGACTAGGGGGTGTGCAAAAGAGAGTGAAGGCCAGAGCTCCTATTGTTTTGAGATCTCTAGATCCAAAAGCCTTTATTTTACTCTTGAAAATGTAGGAAAAAATCTTTACATTTTCTTTCAAAAGTTGTAGTGTCACTCCCCAATGAATGAATTTAAGAAATAGGGAAAGTTTAAAGCATCTTTAATTGATTAAGCTTACAGACAGAACACAAGTCAGCTCTGACAAATGACAGAGGGCAGGCGTGGGGAATATGACATTTAAACTTTAAATCAGGAGCATCACAAGGAGGTTAAAAAGAAGTTAATTCTCTTTCTGATTAATTTGTGGCCACTAGTTTAGGTCTGGATCAAAATTGGAATAAAGACAATATATACAGATTAACCAAACCGAAAACCAAACCCGTTGCCCTCCAGTTGACTTCGACTCATAATGACCATATATAGATTAGGTTGACTAAACCGAAAACAAACCCAAACCCCCTGCCCTCGAGTTGATTCTGACTCATAGTGATTCTACAGAACAGAGTAGAGCTGCCCCATAGGGTTTCAAGAAGCTCCTAGTGGATCCCAACTGCAGACTTTTTTGTCAGCAGCCAAGCTCTTAACCACCAGGGTTGACTAGCGCTGGGTGAATCTCTCTATACATAAAGTATTAAAGTGAGAACATCCTAATTTTCAGGAGAAAATGTTGAAGAACAATATATAAAACATTAAGAAGCAAATTTTTTTAGCAAAGGCATATATTATGAGGAATAAACCAAAACCAAACCCATTGCCATCAAATCAATTCTGACTCACAGCTACCCTATAGGACAGAGTAGAACTGTCCCATAGGGTTTCCAAGGACCGCTTGCAGGATTCAAACTGCTGATGTTTTGGTTAACAGGTGTAGTGCTTAGCTACTATGCCACCAGGGTTTCCATTATGAGGAAAGGGTAGAGACAAATTATAAAGCAATATATCTGAGGAACAATTTTGTTTATTTTAGGATACTAAGGATGAGTTTTCCTTTCCTTTTTTTTTTTTCTCCCTCTGGACTGAACGAGGAATAGCAACTGAGTCTTTTGTGAGAAATATGTCAGGAGAAAGAAGAAAGATGGGAACTCACATAAGAACATCTGCTCTGCTAAACCACTTGAAAAACAACTGAGTGTTAACAGGAAAGAAAATGTGCTCAGCATGAAACTAACCACCAGTAATGTGGTAGCAGGGAGGCGGGAACAGTGACATAAGGAACTGGCACCCTACCAAGTGATAACTTCTGAGTGTCCGATTCCAAGTCACCTCCTCAGTTAATGTGAGGGGAAGTGGGGGCAGACATTATCTAGGCAAATTGCCCGTGAAGTATCACAAGTTGCAATTGAAACAAGATCTAGGGTTGTAAGAGCTATACTAAAACAAATGAGATGGCAAATAAAATCTTAGGGTTTTTTTTTTTTCTTCCTCCTTTAGACAATAGATTTATTTATAAAAGGGCTTTTTGTTTTTCTTTTCTATGGTTGGCTTTTTAATTTAGTGGTAGATTTTCTGAATTATGAATATGCAACTGCAAATATATACTTCCAAATTGTGTATTATATTTGGGATTCCTCTTTTTTCAATTTCACTGATTTCAGAGACGATTTGGACAAATTGGAGTGTGCAATCCTGTGCTTCACATTTCCTAAGGTTCTGAAAATGCTCGATCATTGTATCTGGAACAATATCATTTTTGCCAAATTTGCTACTATTTTCAAAAGACCCATAATTAGAATGCACCTCTCACAACCTCTTTTAATTTGGGACAATTTCAAAATGTCATTTGTATGTTTAATTAGTTTGATTTTTCAAGGAAATAGTGCTTGGAAAGGAATGATAACTTAATTGCTTTCGCAAGTATAATCTCTTTTAAAAACTCAAAACAACCATTTAAAGTTGATATATCAGGTACTATTATCTGTGCCACAGCCCTTCTCCCCTCGCCCTCCAACTGCCCACCCCCCCCAAAAAAAAGAAGAAATGGCCCCAAAGGGGATAAGTGCCCTCCCTAAAGTCACAGGTTAGTATTGGGGCTATAGAAGAAGCCTTGGTGTTTGTCTTCCTTGCCTTAACCATGTTGCCTCCATGAATTCTTCTTGGGAATTTGTAGTGCTTGTTCTATTTCTTAAGCTGAGTGATGGGTTCATAAGTGTTTGCTCTCTTACCATACTTTAAACTGTACATATATTTTATATAAACACTATTACAGAGTAAGCATTTTTGAGATCTATTTTCAGTCTCTAATATCATCTCCTCATTATTGTTTTCTCTTCCTCTTCTCAACACACTCTGTCCCCTACATTCATTAATAAAAACCTTTAAGGAAAAATAATTTAAAATGTGTACAATTCTCCTGCACGCTAAATTATGTTCAGGCTAATCTTTTAATGTGCTAACATCTATTGTATCTAAAGACAACACAAATAAAATCTGCATTATAGTTCTATTTCATAAGGAAACTATCAAAACCTAATGTAACCTATTTTCATAAGTCAGATGAAACTTATACATGACAAAATAAGATTATGGATTTCATTGCAATGAATGGAAGAGGAAATTTTAGAAGCTGCAAAGGTTTGTTAATGGAATTTATAAAAACAGGAACAATGTCATTATTGCAGCAACTTTATTGGCTATTAGAATTTTGATAGCCTTTAATGTGCCATATTAATAGATTGTAAGGACTAAGGTACTGGTGTAGGTTAAGCAGAACCCGACACAAAGGCGTAAGTGTAAATCTTCTACTGGAAAGAGACAGACAGTGGGAGCAAAGAAGGGAAGAAGCGAGTCCAAATTAATGATGAACTGGCTGTCACTATGGGCAATGGCTTCTGTATACTGCGGGACCATATGAGAAGCTGTGTGAGAATTTAAAGTTCCATTCTACCTTTTTCTTTTTAATAAGTACCCATCTATCATGGCTGTGATCAAAATGTTCGGTAATGGTAGCTGGGCACCACCCAACTCTCCTGGTCTCATGACAGAAGAGGCAGTAGTTCATGGATGCGATTAGTCCTGTAGTCCATCTCGTTCTCTGGTTCCTGGGTCTCCTTCTTCTTCTGGTGCTTCCTGCAGCTAGAGTCCAATTGTTGTATCTTGGATGGCTGCTCACAAGCTTTTAATATCCCAGGCACTACTCACCAAATTAAGAGGTAGAGCAGAAACGATAAAAATGGTATTATGACAATTGTCAAAGTTATGTTTATACAGAGATCCAAATAAGGTGAAAGGAGGTGGTGAATGTACTCCATGCAGCTGGACTAACTGCACCTTTGAGTGAGTACTGTACTGTGTGTATTTTACTCCCCATAAAACTCTTAAATCCATCCACTTTTATCCTTTCCCACTGCCACCACCATGCTAGTGCTTGGTGAATGGTTGGATATTGGGAATAAGGTAGGTGTGGGGAGCTGAGCTTTAGGAAGATTCAAGAGAAAGCCCTTAAGAGTGCAGAGGCCAGGGAAGCTCAGTGAGAGAGAACATAGCAAGTTAATCACATTTACAGAGGGGTTGCACTGGAGGCATCTTTTAGAGGACCCTTGGAGTATCCATCAAGACTGAAGTTTCTGAATTAAATTTTAACCAGAAATGAAGTGGAAAGTACGAGGACCTATAGATACCACCTAGCCAATTATGAGGCCTGGAGAAGGCCATGCTAATGTCCTTTCCCCAGGGGCAGGCCCGCTCCTGAGTATGTACTCAGATCATGTGTGATGTACCTGGCACAAAAACTGGTAATAAAAACTAAACTTTATTGAGGATTTATTCTATAATAGACACTATTCTAGGCATCTGTCTATTCTTCACATAAACTCATTTCTTACGACAATCTTAGAGTTAGATGATAATGTTAGTCCTATTTTACAGATGAAGAAATTAAGGCACAGAAAAAAGTAAGAATTTTTTCACAGTCATCTGCCTAGTAAGTAGCAAAGTCAAAAATAAACTCAGAAACATTATGGAGAGGAAAAAAAAGCAATTGAGCAAAATTAGAAAGTTTAGGAATACAGTTTGGTATACAGTTTTGTCCTTATATATTCCAAAGCAGACAGACATGTTTGTAGTAACAGAAAATTAAAGTTTGCTTCCAAATATTCACCATAGAGATATCCTTCATTTTAATTAAACCAAGCCTCTCCCCTTTTGTCACAACGATCTACTGTCTACATTTTTAAACCCTGATGTTTTTCATTCCATGGGCCTTATATGTGTTGCATTATCTTACTGATTTCATATACATATAGTCTCTGATTTAAACTGGGTTCTGTTCCAATGACACCATGGCAAGTTGGTTCTGATGTAAGTTGAATACCTCTTTTTTTGCTTTGTTTTCATTATTAGTCTCTTTTACTATCAGTAATCTTTATAAATCTTAACTTTAAACATCTGCGAGAGAACATCTGAGAATAACATGAACAGGGTATGAGCCGCAACATTGTATGTACTACATATTACTAATACTAAGATATAAAAAAAAAAATGACGGCCCTAAGTGCGATTCGTCATGACTCAAGTATGTCGTTAGTCAAGTCAAGGACTACCTATATGTCAATCTACCTTTTTTTTTTTTTTCCCCAGAGATATAAAATCTATCCCTAAGAATTTACAAACTTCTTGGAACAAAGGAGTTATTTTCTAGTTTCCTTTTTAAGTTTTTATTTTCTCCTTTGAAAGAAAATGTTAGAACTCTGTAAACATTTTGAAAACATTTTGGAGGTTTAAGAATGAAAAACAAATTATAAACTCCTTTGAAGGAATATGAAATACATAGTTCTTCATTCCTTATCTCCTTTTTCCTCTCACTTTCCTCATCATTTCCACTCTTACCTGCCATCTCTTTTTCTACAAAGTGTTTGCTTGTGAGAAATTTCCCTTCCACATTATCTTAGAGAATATTTGGTTATTCCGTATTCTGTCTCTTAAGCAATATATCTTCCTTTTTCTTTTTTATTGCGTGTGTGTGTGTGTGTGCGTAAAACCAAAAAAAGCCAAACCTATTGCTGTCAAGTTCGACCCATAGCTACCCTATAGGACAGAGTAGAACTGCCATATAGGGTTTTAAAGGATCTGTTGGTGGATTTGAACTGCTGACCTTTCGGTTAACAGCTGAGCTATTTAACCAGTGCACCTTCAGGGTTATATATATATACACACACACACACACACACATATATACTTGATACCATTTATCCAAAAGAGACATTAAGGTGGCCCAGGTGAATTTTTCTGCCACCACCTTGTAAGAATTTTCAAACCCTCAGAATCACTCTTTTAATTAAGTTTTTTAAGTAACATAATATTTAAACATTTTAATGCAAGTTTTCTCATAAAAATTCAACATTCCAACCAAATAAAATTAGAGCTGGCTTCTCTTTCAGGAAAGACCTGCCTCTACAATGTTTCAATATTCAGAGGAAAAGTGAAACAAGTTTTGTTATCTGGATGCTTTCTCCACCCAATACCAAAAGTCAAGAACAACAATTGAATGTTTCCCTTTCCGTTTCATATGTTTTCGCATTTTATAGATATAGTCAAAATTATCCTTTAACTGGCTGCATTATCATCTCAGCTCCATCAAGAGTGCACTTTTGTAGACCACTGTTTTAAATTTATTGCTAAAATAGTCTACTGGTTATAAAAAGCTTGGCGTTAAGTCATGGATGACTTACAAATGTCCCCTGTTCTCACTGAGTCACTAGTCGATTATCATATTCACCCTTCCGCCCAACTGGGTGGGAATCCAGCTTTTAACTGGAATTAAAAATTCGATGTCTGCACCGTAAGGCTCATTATCTGAATCTGAAACACCTGCTGTAAGAGAATAAAAGGCGATCTTGTAACAGATCATTTAATAATTGACTTAGTTGGGAAAAAGCAAATGGCCTTTTGTTGGTTCTTGATATCATCGCTCATCTTCTCAAAGTGACCGTGGACACAGCAGGAAGACAGTTTCCTGTTGAATGGATAAGTATCAAATTCAGTCTGACTTAGTTTTTTAGTAGCTTTGGGCTTGATTCCAATTACTCAAGATCCAGGTCTCTCTAGTCATGGTTAGACAAGGGTTTTACAATTTCTTTTATTTGATGGTGTGTGATTAGGAGAGCTTGCTTACAGAGATCCCCAATACTTGATGCAGAAGTCCCTGACTGGTGCAGACGGTTAAGGCACTAGGCTACCAACCAAAAGTTTTGAAGTTCAAGTCCACCCAGAGGCATCTCTGAAGAAAGGTCTGGCAATCTCCTTATGAAAAATCAGTCGTTGAAAATCTTGGAGCACAGTTCTACTATGACACATGTGGGGTTACCCTGAGTTGGAATCAGCTTGACGGCAACTGTTCTTTTTTTTTCTTTTTACTTGATGTAGGTGTCCAGCTGAAGTGAAACAGATGTAACATGAATCCTTATTCTGACGCACTGACCAGCATTCAAAGGTCTACAGTTCATATACAAATCTTCCTGGGAAACTATGTGCCTTCATTAATGACATTTAGGAGATTACTTTGAAATTCTTAGATGAAATGTGGTACAATACTTTTTACACAGCTGTCCTTTGATTTGAGCTGTAATCTCTACCTAAAAAACTTTCTGACAACAGGCTCTGACAACAAGCAAATGGGATGCTAGAATTGACAGCCAGGCATCATGACAAATGAGGCTCACATGGCTTCCACAATTAAGTTATTTTGAACATAGTAGAATTACCTTAGGGCCCAATTGTGGTTCAGTCCAGAGCTAAAAATCCTATTCCAGGCCTACAAAGGAAAGGAGAAATTTGAGCACTGTAGCGGATTAATTTGAGATAATTAAGGGAAATGTGGACACTGGAAGAATAAATGATATTATTAATAAAAATGAATGAAAAACATGGCACAGAAATAAAAAAAACACTAGCAAAATCAAGAGTTAGGACTGCTAAACCGAGGGGAAGACTTCTGATAATGCTGAATTTTCTTCTGCTAGTTAGCTTCATCTTGGATGGCCTCAGTGTACAATAATATGCACATACTTTCCCCATTAGTAATTTTCCTTTTTTTTAAGAAAAGAAAACTTTTCTATAGACTTATCGGAGGTTTTGAGGGATTACTTATTTTTCATGTATTAGCAGTTATGGCATTAATAATTTTTTAAATTATTTTTACTTTTAATTATAATAAAATGAAAATTTAGACTGTATTACCAAAAAAAAAAAAAAACCCATTGCCGTCGAGTCGATTCTGACTCATAGCGACCCTATAGGACAGAGTAGAACTGCCCCCTAGAGTTTCTAAGGAGTGCCTGGTGGATTTGAACTGCCTACCTTTAGGTTAGCAGCCATAGCACTTAACCACTATGCCACCAGGGTTTCCCAAACTGTATTAAGAGAAGCATAATATTCAACTCAGTAATGGATAACCCTGAATGCTGAATTTATCAGAATTTATACAAAATAGCTTATTGAACATCAGGAAACATATGTTATTGTTGTTAATTTTTAATTAGGCTAGATTGTACTTTCTTTCTAAAATATGTTTCTCTTATTATAAATGTAATATTTTTTTTTCTGATAAAAATTCACCAAGCACAGAATAATAGTATAACTTGTGGGCAGAGCAAGAACTTATCTTCTGAGAACTGAGTTATAAAATCAACATTTAAAGATTCTAAACAAAAATATGTAAAGAGTGGACTGATACTATTAGAATATCTCAAGAAAGATTTCAAACAAATGTGCTAATGAGTGCTTGTTGGGAGACAGTTGATTATTAAAGGATAAGAAGGAACTCAGGTAGACCATTTAGTCTATGTCCATATGATGAGGTAAGAAGGTATCCAGTCAAACTGTTGTACTCCTCAAGTCTTCCTCTCAGCTGCATCCCTTTTATTGAGTGGGAGGCACCAGGCTTGTTGAGTCAGTTGAGGTAGTATCATTACATATCTGAATCAAAGAACTATTCTCCTTATTCTGGTAGTCATTTTAGGCTCACCAGCTACCTTGTAGTAACAGGATTCCCACTTAACTTGTTTTGAGAGAAAGTATTCACTAGTTGTTGTGTGACATTGAGTCTATTCTGACTCATGGTGACCCTATAGAACACAGTACGACTGCCCTATAGGTTTTCCAAGTCTATAATTTTTATGGGGAGCCCTGGTGGTGCAGTGGTTTAGAGCTATGGCTGCTAACCAAAAGGTCAGCAGTTCAAATCCACCAGCTGCTAGGTTGCTATGAGTCATAATCCATTTGAAGGTGATGTGATTTTTTTTTTTTTTGTAATTTAACTTCTAGGGAGCCAGACTGCCATATCTTTTCCCTCAGAGAGGCTGGTAGGTTCGACCTCTGAGCTTTTGGTTAGCAGTGAATGCTTAACCACTGTGCCATAAGGGCTCCTTACTCACTGATTAGACTGATACAAATGTCTAGTCCATCTGACACCTATATTTCTCTTGTAATAAATTTATTGACACTGGTTTTAAACATCAGTTTCTTAGGAACTTTATGAAAATGAGTCATCACCAACTCTGACACACCAGCAAAATCAAGAGTTAGGACTGCTAAACCGAGGGGAAGCCTTCTGATAATGCTGAATTTTCTTCTGCTAGTTAGCTTCATCTTGGATGGCCTCAGTGTACAATAATATGCATATACTTTCCCCATTAGTAATTTTCC
The DNA here is from genome assembly GCF_024166365.1 of Elephas maximus indicus. Taxonomy (NCBI): domain Eukaryota; kingdom Metazoa; phylum Chordata; class Mammalia; order Proboscidea; family Elephantidae; genus Elephas; species Elephas maximus. Next base: position 70,743,333 of record NC_064826.1, on the reverse strand, counting down.
TTTTTTTAAGAAAAGAAAACTTTTCTATAGACTTATCGGAGGTTTTGAGGGATTACTTATTTTGCATGTATTAGCAGTTATGGCATTAATAATTTTTATTTTTTTTTAGGCATTAGCAAACTGGAAAGTCCATGACTGGTAAAGATATGTAATTTAGCTAAGGCCTGCACTTAAACAGTGTCAAATGGAAGTCTGGTGTGCAAGATTTAGGAATGTTGTGAATGTGCTGTCTAATGTCCAGAACTTGTATCTCAGCCCTTCTTTGTTAACCTCTATGGTGATATATAGTTCATTTTCTAAGGAGTTTTAACATTGTCTATTTGAGAAAGATTGTTGCTGTTCTTAGGTGCATGTTCTTAGGTGTTGGTTCTGACTCACAGTGACCCCACGTACAACAGAATGAAACACTGCCTGGTCCTGCAGCATCCTCACAATCGTTGCTATGTTTGAGCCCATTGTTGCAGCCACCGTGTCAATCCATCTCATTGAGGGTCTTCCTCTTTTTTGCTGACATCTACTTTACCAAGCATGATGACCTTCTCCAGGGACTGGTCCCTCCTCATGATGTATCCAAAGTACGTGAGACGAAGTCTCACTATCCTTGCTTCCAAGGAGCACTCTGGCTATATTTCTTCCAAGACAGACTTGTTTGTTCTTCTGGAAGTCCATAGTATATTCAATATTTTTTACCAACACCATAATTCAAAGCCATCAATTCTTCTTTGGTCTTCCATATTCATTGTTCAGTTTTTGTATGCATATGAGGTGATTAAAAATATTTATGGCTTGGGTCAGGTGCACCTTAGTCCTGAAAGTGACATCTTTGCTTTTTAACACTTTAAAGAGGTCTTTTGCAGCAGATTTGCCTAATGCAATATGTCATTTGATTTCCTGACCACTGCCTCTGTGGGCATTGATTGTGGATCCAAGTAAAATAAAAACCTTGATAACTTCAATCTTTTCTCCATTTATCATGATGTTGAGAAAGATAACTCGATAGAATAGGAGAGAAGCTGACTGCTAGTATTAAGCATAAAAGTGGAAATGTCTAGGAATTACATGATATTTTTTATAAGCATTTTCCCATGCCATTAAAGTTATTTTAGACACATTTTTTAAAGGCTGTATAATTTTCTAGCATTTAGATATGCCATATTTAAGTCAACATTTCCCCTAATTTGGGGATCTTTAGTTTTTGTTCACACTTACTATTTTAAATAATGTCATAGTGAACATATTTAACTGTAAGAAATGCTTAGAGTACAAATGATAATTTTCTTAAAATATCTGATTTTTTTTTTTTTCATTTGGGAAGAGGAGCCATTTTCAGGATTGTAAACATGTTCACCAGATTACAGGTGATGATATACTGCAGTACACAAAGTCAAATTTGACTTGGCTTATAGCCCTTTCAGAAGTAAATTCTAAGAGACTCCACTGCCTGTCATAATCTTCCTTCCCAGCTCTGTGGGGGTCTAGCACTTACTCAAACAATCAAGTTAATCATCAACTCTTTCGGATTCAGCTAGAAACCCATGATGTCCAGGAGTATTTAAAATTATTAATAAGAAATACATGGTTTCCTTTTTAAGATTGTAGACAAAGATTATTGCTGCATGCCTCACAGCTTAAGAAGAGAGCAGCTGGGGTTGTATAAACGCTCTTTGATGCTGAGTAGGAATGGCATTAAGGTTATAGCTTTGGAACCTGGTGAATACAGATCCATCTCCACTTGCCGAGGTTTTGTTTTTTTCACATTTCTTTTAAGATGTGAAAGTTTCCTAGTTGCAACTTGTTTTGCTTTTCAGGTAAAGTAATAATAGTGCCTTTGATCCTGGCTTTTTATCTTAGGCTCATTCCTAAGATGCATTATATCTTATTTTATAAATAAACACCCGGCAATAGTTATTGTCTTTATCTTTCAGAGTCTGTCTATGGTGGACCATATTCTCTGAGAATGGCAATATGGAGATTTTTAAAAATTACAAAATATGTAATATATGCATCTTATTTTATTTGGAGCATGTATTACCTTTGATATCCAGAAAAAATATATATATATATGTATATATATGCTTAAATGTTTATCTAGGGCTCTTGTCTTGAAACTAATATTTTAATAAAATACTTTTCACATTTTATATATTGCTTTTTTCAGAAGAAACTAAAAGCACCTTTCAGATCTCATTTAATTAATCCTTATTATTATATTCTAGACATCTAGATCAAAATTTTAAAAGCTAGAGGATTAATTTCTAAGTATATGAAAACCATTTTCTAGTTGACTAGGTAATATATAACACAAGATTGATTACTTTTTATCAAGTGAAGATTTTTTTTCTTTCTGGTTGCCATCGTTTCTCTCACTTTACCATTGTATTTGAAAACACAGGTTCTGATGTCAAGATAGTTGTGTGACCCTGGAGGAATTACATAACTTCCTTATCACAGCCTCCTCATCTGTAAAATGGACAGAATTATAGTAATTACCCATACAGTTGTTGAAATGATCAAAAAGATATGCAAATTAGTTAGCATAGTCCTAGTCAAACAGATAATTATAAACAGAGCAGATACTTGCTATAAAGAGAGCAGATACTTGCTATAACTATTATTATATTTTCCAAAATTAGGCTTCAAAAAAATAAGAAAGGAAATATCTTATTTTCAGCTTTTAGTACGTGTCAGTATAATTATGCTATCTTATGTCACTTATACGCACACACACACACACACACACACACTTACCTCAAAAGGTTGGCAGTTCAAACTCACCCAGAGGTGCCTCAAAGAAAAGCCTAGAGATTTGCTTCTGAAAGGTCACAGCCTTGAAAACCCTGTGGAGTGCAGTTCTGCTCTGAAACTCACGGGGTTACCATGAGAAGGAATTGATTTGATGACAACTGGTTTAGTATTTGGTTTTTGGTATATAGTTTATTATTATCATTATTATTTTAAGCATAGATAAATGCTCTATGGTTTTGTGTTGTGAATACTAGAAGGAAATGTAGACACATTACAAATTATAATATGCTGCAGATTTTCTTAATTTAAGCTATTTAAAAAAATAACTGACTTAGCCCCATTTCTCCTCTCGGAATAGAATCGTCGCTTAAGAGATTGACTTGAAGCTTTAGTAATCGTTTAAAAACACAATCTGAATTGAAATTCTCCATGTCATTTACTGGTCTAGCTCATGTCTCTCACAGAATTTTCTCAATCAATACTAATTGAGAGCTCACAGTGTGCATGGTTCTAGGCAAGCTATTTTAATTTAAAAGGTAGAAATGCATTAAATACCTGTAGCATTTAGCTTAACTTGAAGTAATTTTTAATAATTAGACTTAGAACAATTTCAGTTCTGTTTTTTACATTTGGTCAAACTTTGCCTAATGAGTCATTCTTTCATTCACTCCAAACACTATTATTAGTGCCATTATGAGTCAAGCAATGTGCTAAATACCAGGGAATACAGAGATGATCAGATCACAGCCCCTTCTTTTCAGAGGCTCAAAATCTGGTGCTGGGATAAGGCAAGGAAACATATGTTTATACTGATAGGTGAACAAAGTGCCAATGATGCATGGAAGAAAGAGCATATCACTATGCATGAAGGACCAGCAAGAAGCTTGTAGGACAGAGTAGTTTGAAGAAACTTTAAATGACTTACTTTATTTTGAAATCAATAATTATTCACAATAGAGAAAATTTTTTGAAGATGCAAGAGCTAAAAGATTAAAACATTCATGATTTTTCATGATTTCCCCACTGAAGTGTAAATATTGTCAACATATTAGTGAATATTATTCTTGTCAGGAAAATTTTATATATATGTATATCGACATGTATTTCATGTAACACAACCATAGGAACACACACAGTTATATGCATTGTACTTAAAAATTTTTCTCAATCATATTTCCAGATAAGCAAATACTCACTTGTAGTGGTTTTCTAATGAATGAGTAGAATTTCATGAAAATATTTCACAATTTATTTAACCAGTCTTCTTTTGCTGAACACTTCTTAGACATTTTTAAATTTATCCTATAACAATTGAGAAACCTTTTAGAGAAATATTTATTTATATTATTTATTATGTGCATGATATAAATACCTAAAAGTAGAAGTGCCAAGTAAAATGATATGTACATTTTAAACATATTTGTTAAATATTGCCAAATAGCCTATTAGAAATATAAACAAATTTTCAGCCCCACCAACAGCTTACAACTTTCCTACAACATTCATTTTTCTTTTTTAAGTTTTTGATTGCGGAAATGAACCACATTAAGGTTCTTCTAATTTTCATTTGTCGTCATTGCTGTTAGATGTCTTCCAGTTGGTTCCAGCCCATGGCGACCCTACGTACAATAGAACGAAACATGGCCGGGTCCTGTGCCAACCTCACATTGATGTAATTCATATAATAATTACTGTGAAATTCTTTTTCTTTCTAATTTTTTTTTGCTTGTATGTATCTTTGTCAATAATGATATTCAGGATCAAGAAGCTCAAACAGTAGCAGAACTGTCATTTAAACCTGCTATGACTGCACTTTATATAATGGTTCCAAACTGTCCATTTGTTTGCAATACTATAGTTCTCAAGTTGGGATGGTTTGTCTCAAACATGAGGAAAGTTTCTCCTCTTCCCAACAGCTAGCTTTGGTTAAGAAGTTGAGATCTCTGAATCTTCATCTAAATCCTTCACTGAAAAGTGAAGGTGGTCTTGTCAACATTGTCACTTTAATTTTCAAGAACATCATACTGAAAGTTACCTACAAATAGAAAACCAGCCTGAATTCTTCTGGAATATTTAATCCTACTACTCTCTTCCATATAACTCAAACAACTCTACGCAAGAGTAATCTGCTTGGCTGCTAGATTTTACCACAGGTGGATTTGGAAGAGCACTAATTTAGGGTCAGGATTAGTTGGATGTGTTAGAAGGAACAACAATTGTCTAGATTGCTGATTCTGATGTGAATAACCCAGATGTTAGTAAAAGCTGCCAGCTGGGAACACAATGACCAAATCCCCTGCATATGTACTCTAATGATGATGAGTGAATCATTTGACCACAACTGGCATTCTTGGCTTGTTTGACTATTAAGGCTTGTAACCTAATTGCCTCATCTTAAGACACAGGGTAGAAATTTAACAAAATGTTTGCTATTAAAAACTCCACTGTCTGCTATTTTTGTGCACCCAAAATATAATTTGTCATTATGTTTTGATTGTTTCATAAGGAATAAGTCTAAATTATGCATAAAAACCTAATTTTAGTTTATTTCTCCCAATTATAGGAAAATAAGGAAATGTATGGTGATCACGGACACCAGTCCCCAGCCGCACCCCTACTCAGCTCTTAACAGCAATGTTTCATGAAATCATTTGAATCAGACATAAAAGGGCCAGTGTTTAAAATGATGGTGCTTTGTCTGTCCTAGGATGTGCTTTCTCCTCTTCACTCTGCTGCTAGAAGGAACCAAAGAAGTTAAAAAGATGGCAAAATAAAGGTTCATCAGCAAGTAAAAATGAAGGTGAAGCACCAAACCAAAAAACCCACTGCCGTCAAGTTGATTCTAACTCATAGTGACCCTATAGGACAGAGTAGAATTGCCCCATAAGATTTCCAAAGCTATAAATCTTTACAGAAGCAGATTACCACATCTTTCTCCTGCGAGGGGCTGGTGGGTTCTAACCACTGACCTTTAGGTTAACAGCTGAGGGCTTTAACCACCATACCACCAGGGGTCCTTAGGTGAAACACAGGTAATGTTTTTCTTACATTAACACAGTTTTCATTTGTGGATGGATGAACTGCATTAACGGGACCTTCACTCAATATGTTAATTATTAATACACAGATAGTTTTTTTTAGATGATTCAGTTGTATTGTATACAGTCTAAAACTGTGCATCTGTCAGATCTGGGTGCCTTTCATTTTCACGATCTGGGACAATGGTACCTTGTCTTAGGCTTGGTGCTCTAGGGAAGCAAAACTAATAAAGCCTATAAATATATATATATATATAGAGAGAGATTTCTATGAAGGAAATGGCTCATAGGGTGGTAGAGGCTGGAAAGACCCAAGTCTGTAAGTCAATGTGAGGCTACAGAGACCAATGAATTATAAGATCAGCAGCAAGAAGGCAGGCAAAGTGCTAGCTCAAGCCTCAAGAACCAGAGGTCAGATGCCAGCCTCAGAATCCATGGTGAGCAAAAGCCTTGCCAGAAAGTCTACCCATATTGGATGCAGGCCACACCCTCAAGGAAACTCCCTTTCAACTGACTGGCTACTCACAGCAGATCTCATCATGGAGGTGATCACATTATATCAAATCTTATCATGGAAGTGATTCCATTATTATCTGATTGCCAAACTACATCAAAATATGCCAAACCACTGAGAATCATAGCCCAACCAAACTGACACACAACCTTAACCATCGCAGACCCGTAGCTTCATTGCCTCATATTTTTCTTACTAACACTTTTTCTATGCTGTAAATGAAACACATTAGGAAGAAGATACTTGAAATTAAACTGCAGGTATCTAATAGATTCAAAATCCATATTCATAATAGTAGATTTGCTTATTCTTTTTTTTTTTGGTGGCGAATGATAGAGGGAATCTCTGTAATTAGAAAAATTTTTCAAACTTATTTAATAGCATATGATTATTTTTCCTCAATAGCCTATCTGAATCCTTGTGAGCAAGATGTGAGCTAAACTCTGAATATCAGATCAGCAACTTCTCAAATCCATTGATTTATATATGGCTTAAATCAAGATATTTTACAGTCAGGCGTATTCTATAAACTCTCATCTTTGTGCACAGCATGAAAATATTTTAGGACTTCTCAGACTGATGAAGAGAAATGCCTCATTAAATAAAATACAGCCCAATGCAGTATTATAAACACAGCATGGGCAGCATTGTAAAAGTAATTCCTTAGACCAAGTAAAGGGGAATGTATGTGTAGAGACTAAAGACTATGTCCAAGCCTGAAGGCAGAATAGAAAACTCTTAGGTAGAAGTGGATAAAAAGATTTCATTATGTATATATGGAACTTGTTATGTAAATTGGTAATAAATCAATGGATTGTATGGAGTGCAATATGGCTAAAGTACTTTTTTTTTAATTTTAGAGGAAGTGTTCAGACATATTACATTAAAGCAAAAGCCTTCAGTCCTCTAGGTTTCTGGTAGACATAAACAATCAAGCTAAAGAAATTCTCTTCTGTTCTTATCTTTCTAAAATATTTTACTGTTAGTGATTGGTGCTTTTCTGCATCTTTTGAAATAACTAAATGGATTTTCTCCTTTAATATATTAAAAGCATGAATTATATCATTAAAATTTTTAATTCTAAACAGTTTTTGAAGTCCAAGGATTAAACCTTATTTGGTCATTATAAATTTAGTTATAAATTCTTGGATTTGACTTTTGAATAACTTACTTGGGATTTCTGTGTGTATTGCAAATGAATTTGGGCTACATTTTTCATTCTGTTCTTGTCCTGTTTTGGTGTCAAAGCAAGGTAAGCCTAAAAAAACACAGCTAAGGAGATACCTGATTCTGCTTAGACCGTGGGCCATTGTTAAATTTTTGATAATAACAACAACAAAAAAAAAAACCCAAACCCATTGCCTTTCTGTTGATTTCGACTCATAGTGACCCTATAGAGCAGAGCAGAACTGACCCAAGGCTGTAACCTTTATAGAAGCAGACTGCCACATCTTTCTCCCATGGAGTGACCTTCACAGTCTAGTGTTCTTTTGAATAGAATTTTTCTTTAGCTACTGATTAAACTTCTTAATAGGTTATAGGTAATTTTGTGTTTTATATTTATTCTTCAGTAAATTTTGGGATGTTATTTGCCATAAAATTGTCCTGAACATAATTTATTTTCATACTGCTATTTTCATGATTCCTCTAAGGTTTCTCAATCACTATAGTTCTTGTAGTTAGATGCCATTTTATAACTCTGCTACTTTATTTTGCAATCTAAAGACCTGAAAAATAAATAGAAGCAGGCAGATTGAACAAGAAGGAGGAACCAGGATTTTAACTCTGACTGAACTGGCATTGAGTTTATCATGTTTTTCCTCCAGTGTCTGCTGGCCTGAACTTAACACACCCAAAAACGTGGAAGTGAGAACCATGGAACACAGAGTAAGTCCCAGAGAAGCCCTCTAGTTCTGGCTCAAAGAGCAAAAAAGAGAACTTCTAGCCCTGGTGGCACAGCGGTTAACAGCTCAACTGCTAACCAAAAGGTCAGCAGTTTGAATCTACCAGCCACTCCTTGGAAACCCTATGGAACAGTTCTACACTGCCTTAGAGAGTTACTGGGAGTTGGAGTTGACTCGACAGCAACACATTATTTATTTATTTATTGGTTAAAGTTCATAGAATGGAGGAAAATTCCCTGTTTTGCTTTCCTTTCATTCGTTTTCCTCTGTTTTCTTGTACCCCAGTTCCAGGGCAAATTTATGGTGGCAACAGCAACAACAGCAACAGTGGTGCTACTGAGATACAGCAGGACAAAAAGCTGTAAAGGCCAAGAACCTCCTTTTCTGTATGATGAAGCTGCAGTTCTAAGAAGGCAGGAAAATACCCCATTGTTTCTTTGTTTGTTTTCTCTTTGACCTTCTGCTGCCTGGCTCTGAGCATGACACTCTTGTGGAAAAGAATGGTTTCTAAACAGTGGAAGTAAAAGGGAATTAAATGAAAACAGAAATTATCAGAATTATTGCAGAGAGTGAGAAGCTCAGGAAAACACCCCATAAAGTTTTTTAAAACCTGGGTTCATCTCCATTTATAATTTCTTAGAAATGAACCTAATTACAGTACCAAAGACTAATACTGAGCTGAACCAGACTTTACACATAGTTCAGATGAAACACTAAGTGGTGCACACCAGACAAATCTGAACAGCACTGCAAAGACCATGAAAGTTGAACTAATGTTGGAACCATAAAATAAGAAGGTGAGTTGGAACTTGCAGCCCAAACTTACAAATTGATTGCCTGTTAAAAGGAACCAACGAACAAAAATTATCAACATTCTCTATAGTATTTAAATAAGACCTAATGGCTCATAATGTACTGCCCAGAATAGCCAGGCTATGTTCTAAAATTATTTAGAATGCAAAGAATCATGAAAGTGTCAACTCTCACTGAAAAACTCAACAGGCCCAAGAGACAAGATGACACAGAAGATGGAATTATCTGACAAAATTTTTAAAGCAGCTACATTTACACACTAGGAAACTCTATGGGGCAGTTCAACCCTGTCATACAGGGTCGCTATGAGTTGGAATCAATTCAAAGACACACAAAAATAACAATAACTATAAAAATGTCAAATGAGTAATTGCAAATACTAGTAATAAAATAAAAGCATCAACAATGAATTAGAAGATAAAAGGAAAAATTTTAGAACTAAAACAACAATAACTGAAGTGAAAAACTTACTGGATGAGCTCAAGAATTTAATGGGAATGATACAATAAAGATTCAGTGAGCTGAATTAACAGACCAATCAGAGTAAAAAAAGAGAGAAAAACATACAATAATGAACAGAGTTTCAGAATCTGTTCTATAACAAAAATATCTAATGCTTGTGTCATCAGAGTCCAAGAAGGAAAGAAGAAAAAGTGAAAGGTGCGAAAACTATTTGAATAGTTGCTAAAAATTTTCCAGGTGGGACAGAAGACACATACCTACATGATTCAAGAAACTGAGCAAAGCATTAACAGAATAAGCCTAGAGATTCATGCCCAGACATATTATAATCAAAGTACAGATAACTAAAGACAAAGAAAAAATCCCAAAAGCAGTGAGGGGTAATCAGTGCATTACCAACAGGAGAACAATGATTTAAACAACAATACATTTCTTATGAGAAAACAAGAAGGCCAAAAGAGAGTAATACATTTTTAAAATGTTGTAAGAAAAGAACTGTCAACCTAGAGGTGTACATCCAGCTAAAATATCCTTCAGAAATGAAGAAGAAATAAAAGCTTACTCAAATGAGGAAATACTGAGAGAATTTGTAGCCAACATACCTGCTGTAAAATAATTGCTAAAAGAAGATGAAGGGAAATGGTACCAGGTGGAGACTTAGAACATCAGAAATCAAGGGAGTACAACAAAGACATTGAATATCTGGGTAAACATAGAGACATTTCTTCTCTTCTTGAGTTCTTTAAAATATGTTTGATGATTCAAAGCAAAAATTATAAACATGTATAGCATGGTTCTCAATGCATGTAGATATAGTATTTAAGAGAAGTATAGCAACAAGAAGGGAGGGTAAAGGAAAATATAAGGTGATAACATTTCGCAATTCAAATTGAAGCAATAAAATATTGGTTACAAACAAATTGTAAAATGCTAAGAATGTTTTCTGTAATGCTGAAAGCAATTTCTTAAAAAAAGAATTTTTTTTTAAGTAATCAGAATCCCAATAGATAAATTGAAAAGCAAAACTTAAAAATGTCAAAGTAATCCAAAAGAATATGAGAAGGGAAACCTGAAGAGACAAAAACAGAGGTAACAAAGAAAAAACAAATAATAAACTGGTAGACCTACATACAGGAGTCCTTGGGCAGTGCAAAAAGATAAGCACTCAACTGCTAGATGAAAGGTGGGTGGTTTGAATCCACCCAGAGGAGCCTAGGAAGGCAGACCTGATGATCTGCCTCCAAAAGGTGACAGACTTGAAAACCCTATGGGACAGTTCTGGTCTGCACATATGGGGTCACCATGACTTGGAATTCCCTCGAAAGCAACTAGCAACAATAACAGATCTATCCATCAGTCTATCATCCATTTGTCTATCTATATATTAACATACATATACACACACATATGTATTTACATGAAAGTATTTTCGCTAAGTACAATATTAAACTAAAAATAAAAAATGAAAGAATATCAAAAATACCCAAATATATGAAAATTAATAAACATACTTCTACATAATATGTCAAAGAAGAAGTCACAAGGAAAATTAGAAAATTCTTTGAACAGAATGAAAACAAAAATACATCATACCAAAATTTGTGGTATACAGCTGAAGGCAAAATATAAAGAGAAACTTAGGGAATTACATGCTTATATTGAAAAGAAGAAAGGTTACAAATCATTAATCTAAGCTTCCCCCTACAAACCAAGATTTGGATGGGGGAGGGGGAAGAAAATTAGACCTAAAGAAGCAGAAGAAAAGAAATAATGGAGATAGATAGAAATCACTGAAATAGAAAACAAACAAAACATAGAATAGATTGATAAAACCAAATTCTGAATCTTTAAAAAGATTTAAAAAAATTGTGCACCTCCATTAAGACAAATCAAGGAAAAAAACATTAGAGGACACAAATTACCAATATCAGGAATGAGAAAGGGACATTATTACAGGTCCTATAAATATTAAATAGAAAGTTGAAAACAAAACAGTTTTAAAAAATTGAAAAATCAATGTTCAACACAATAAAACCAAAAACTTCAGTGAAATGAAATCCCTTGAAAGACACAAACTAACTGAACTCACCCCAACAGAGGTTAATAAACTGAAAAGTTCTATATCTGTTAAAGCTATGAAATTTGTTAAAAAACTTTCCAACAAAAAAAGCTACAGGTTCAGATGGTCTCGTCAGTGAACTGTAACAAACATTTAAACAAGTAAAAATACAGTCTATACAATCTCTTCAAGAAAATACAAGGAGAGGGAAAACTTCCCACTCACTATATGAGGTAAACTTTACATAGATGGCAAAAGCAAAAAAAAAAAAAAGGGGGAATTAACAAAATCGACAAACCATAGGCTAGACTGACTAAAGAAATACAGGAAAGGAAATAAATAACCCGAATAAGAAACGAGAAGGGCCACATCACAACAGACCCAACTGAAATTAAAAGAATTAGATTATTACAAAAAATTGTACTCTAACAAATTTGCAAACCTAGAAGAAATGGATGAATTCCTACAAAAACACTACCTACCTAAACTAACACAATCAGAAGTAGAACAACTAAATAGACCCATAACAAAAAAAGAGATTGAAATGGTAATCAAAAAACTCCCAACAAAAAAAAAGCCCTGGCCTGGATGGCTACACTGCAGAGTTCTACCAAACTTTCAGAGAAGAGTTAACACCACTACTACTAAAGGTATTTCAAAGCATAGAAAATGACGGAATACTACCTAACTCATTCTATGAAGCCACCATCTCTCTGATACCAAAACCAGGTAAAGACATCACAAAAAGAGAAAATTACAGACCTATATCCCTCATGAACATAGATGCAAAAATCCTCAACAAAATTCTAGCCAATAGAATTCAACAACATATCAAAAAAATAATCCACCACGACCAAGTGGGATTTATACCAGGTATGCAAGGCTGGTTTAATATTAGAAAAACCATTAATGTAATCCACCATATAAATAAAACAAAAGACAAAAACCACATGATCTTATCAATTGATGCAGAAAAGGCATTTGACAAAGTCCAACACCCATTTATGATAAAAACTCTTACCAAAATAGGAATTGAAGGAAAATTCCTCAACATAATAAAGGGCATCTATGCAAAGCCAACAGCCAACATCACTCTAAATGGAGAGAGCCTGAAAGCATTGCCCTTGAGAATGGGAACCAGACAAGGATGCCCTTTATCACCGCTCTTATTCAACATTGTGCTAGAAGTCCTAGCCAGAGCAATTAGGCTAGAAAAAGAAATAAAGGGCATCCGGATTGGCAAGGAGGAAGTAACATTATCTCTATTTGCAGATGACATGATCTTATACACAGAAAACCCTAAGGAATCCTCCAGAAAACTACTGAAACTAATAGAAGAGTTTGGCAGAGTCTCAGGTTATAAGATAAACAGACAAAAATCACTTGGATTCCTCTACATCAACAAAAAGAACATCGAAGAGGAAATCACCAAATCAATACCATTCACAGTAGCCCCCAAGAAGATAAAATACTTAGGAATAAATCTTACCAAAGATGTAAAAACCTATACAAAGAAAACTACACAGCACTACTACAAGAAATTAAAAAGGACATACTTAAGTGGAAAAACATACCTTGCTCATGGATAGGAAGATTTAACATAGTAAAAATGTCTATTCTACCAAAAGCCATCTATACATACAATGCACTTCCGATCCAAATTCCAATGTCATTTTTTAATGTGATAGAGAAATAAATCACCAACTTCATATGGAAGGGAAAGAAGCCTCGGATAAGTAAAGCGTTACTGAAAAAGAAGAAGAAAGTGGGAGGCCTCACTCTACTTGATTTCAGAACCTATTATACAGCCACAGTAGTCAAAACAGCCTGGTACTGGTACAACAACAGGCACATAGACCAGTGGAACAGAATTGAGAACCCAGATATAAACCCATCCACGTATGAGCAGCTGATATTTGACAAAGGACCAGTGTCAGTTAATTGGGGAAAAGATAGTCTTTTTAACAAATGGTGCTGGCATAACTGGATATCCATTTGCAAAAAAATGAAACAGGACCCATACCTCACACCATGCACAAAACCTAACTCCAAGTGGATCAAAGACCTAAACATAAAATCTAAAACGATAAAGATCATGGAAGAAAAAATAGAGACAACCTTAGGAGCCCTAATTCAAGGCATAAACAGAATACAAAACATTACCAAAAATGATGAAGAGAAACCAGATAACTGGGAGCTCCTAAAAATCAAACACCTATGCTCATCTAAAGACTTCACCAAAAGAGTAAAAAGACCACCTACAGACTGGGAAAGAACGTTCAGCTATGACATCTCCGACCAGTGCCTGATCTCTAAAATCTGTATGATTCTGTCAAAACTCAACCACAAAAAGACAAACAACCCAATCAAGAAGTGGGCAAAGGATATGAACACACACTTCATTAAAGAAGATATTCAGGCAGCCAACAGATACATGAGAAAATGCTCTCGATCATTAGCCATTAGAGAAATGCAAATTAAAACTACGATGAGATTCCATCTCACTCCAACAAGGCTGGCATTAATCCAAAAAACACAAAATAGTAAATGTTGGAGAGGCTGCGGAGAGATTGGAACTCTTATACACTGCTGGTGGGAATGTAAAATGGTACAACCACTTTGGAAATCTATCTGGCGTTATCTTAAACAGTTAGAAATAGAACTACCATACAACCCAGAAATCCCACTCCTCGGAATATACCCTAGAGAAATGAGAGTCTTCACACAAACAGATATATGCACACCCATGTTTATTGCAACTCTGTTTACAATAGCAAAAAGCTGTAAGCAACCAAGGTGTCCATCAACAGATGAATGGTTAAATAAATTGTGGTACATTCACACAATGGAATACTACACATCGATAAAGAACAGTGACGAATCTGTGAAACATTTCATAACATGGAGGAACCTGGAAGGCATTATGCTGAGCGAAATTAGTCAGAGGCAAAAGGACAAATATTGTAGAAGACCACTATTATAAAATCTTGAGAAATAGTATAAACTGAGAAGAACACATACTTTTGTGGTTACGAGCGGGGGAGGGAGGGAAGGTGGGAGAGGGTTTTTTACTGATTAATTAGTAGATAAGAACTACTTTAGGTGAAGGGAAGGACAATACTCAATACATGGAAGGTCAGCTCAACTGGACTGGACTGGACCAAAAGCAAAGAAGTTTCTGGGATAAACTGAATACTTCAAAGGTCAGCGGAGCAAGGGCGGGGGTTTGGGGACTATGGCTTAAGGGGACTTCTAAGTCAATTGGCAAAATAATTCTATTATGAAAACATTCTGCACCGCACTTTGAAATGTGGAGTCTGGGGTCTTAAATGCCAACAAGCGGCCATCTAAGATGCATCAATTGGTCTCAACTCACCTGGATCAAAGGAGAATGAAGAACACCAAGTTCACATGATAACTAAGAGCCCAAGAGACAGAAAGGGCCGCATGAACTAGAGACTTACATCATCCTGAGACCAGAAGAACTAGTTGGTGCCCGGCTACAACCGATGACTGCCCTTGCAGGGAGCACAACAGAGAACCCCTGAGGGAGCAGGAGATCAGTGGGATGCAGACCCCAAATTCTCACAAAAAGACCATACTTAATGGTCTGACTGAGACTAGAGGAATCCCGGAGGTCATGGTCCCCAAACCTTCTGTTGGCCCAGGACAGGAACCATTCCCGAAGACAACTCATCAGACATGAAAGGGACTGGACAGTGGGTAGGAGAGAGATGCTGATGAATAGTGAACTAATGATATCAGGTGGACACTTGAGACTGTGTTGGCATCTCCTGTCTGGAGCGGGGATGGGAGGATAGAGAGAGTTGGAAGCTGGCAAAATTGTCACGAAAGGAGAGACTGGAAGGGCTGATTCATTAGGGGGAGAGCAAGTGGGAGTATGGAGTAAGGTGTATATAAACTTATATGTGACAGTCTAACTTTATTTGTAAACATTCACTTGAAGCTCAATAAAAAAAAAAAGTTAATAAAAAAAAGGGGGGGAAAAGAGCAAAAACATTCTCAACAAAATATTAAATTGATCAATACTTAAGAAAGGTAATATACCATGTCTAAGTGGGGTTTAATTTAAGAAAGAAAAACTGATCCAACATTTAACAAGCAATCAATATATTTCATCATATTAATAGAATAAAGGAAAAGAAAATCCACATGATCAATGCGATAGAAGTAGAAAGAGCATTTGACAAAATACATCTATTTATAGTTAAAAAAAAAACCCTTAGAAAACTAGGAATAGAATGGATCTTCCTTAACCTGATATTGGGTACTGACAAAACACCTACAGCTAATATTTAATAGTGAATAACTGAGTGCTTTCCTCTAACAGTGGGGACACTCTCACCACTCGTATTCAACATAACATTGGAACTCTAGCCAGTACAATAAGATAATAATAAATATCTATCTAATTTTTTTCAGGACTAGACTGCCAGGTCCTTCTTCCTAGTTTATCTTAGCTGGAAGCTCCACTGAAACCTGTCCACCATGGGTGACCCTGCTGGTATTTGAAAAACCAGTGACATAGCTTCCAGAATCACAGCAACATGCAAGCCACCACAGTACAACAAACTGGCAGATGTGTGGGGTGTGATAATAATAATAGATAAGATAGACAATTTGAAGCCTGGAAAGGAAGAAATAAAAATACTTTTATTACCATAAAAAAAAAGCACTTGCCATCAAGTCGATTTGAACTCAGGGTGACCCCCTGTGTCCAGAGTTGAACTGCACTATGTAGTGTTTTGAAGGCCATGAACTTCCAGAAGCAGATCTCCAGGCCTGTCTTTTGAGGCGCCTCTGGGTGGTTTCGAACAGCCAACCTTTCAGCTAGTAGTTGTGCATTTAACCATTCGTGCTGCCCAGGGACTGCCTTAATGTTAGCAAGGAAGAGTTTTGTGCAGTTAACCCACCCACTGACCCACTGCCGCCTAGCCGATTCCGACTCATAGCGACCCTATAGGACAGAGTAGAACTGCCCCGTAGAGTTTCCAGGGAGGGCCTGGTGAATTCGAACTGCTGACCTTTTGGTTAGCAGCTGTAGCAGAGTTAGATGGTGCTAAATAGTGAGGTGGATCTGTGGAACTCAAGTTGGTTACCATGACTGACACATAGGTTGTGTCTTGGAGAATTGGTTAAAGCCGAACCTGGCTAAAAACTGGCTACAGTCATTCCTACTCCTAAGGAATAAGGATTGTTTCTCATTGAAAGTTTTTAAGCAGGAAAACAATATGTTTGGATCTGTATTTTGAACAGACAACCTTGTTGTACACAGAATTTGGATTGGAGAGGAAAGATGGAAGTGGAGAGATGAGTTGATTAGAGCCTGAACTAGTGCAGATAAAATGGGAATATTTACTTGCTTACTTCTAAACATGTAATGCTATTTGAATATAGTTTATCTGAGTTAACTTCTCTGCTTTTAAAATTAATTTTAGTTCATTATCCTGCATTTGCGTATTTACATAATTTAATCTAATTGCATGTTTAATGTAAATAGCTCTAATCACAAAATTTCTATGTGTTAATGACATAATTAGATGATGCACAATTATAATTTTAATGATGTTCATAAGGCATGGCCAAACATAAGCTTACCAGAGGGATGTGGCCTTTGAGGTCAGAGATTGTGGGAAGTGGAAGGACCATATATTGCCTATTTCAACCCGCTCACTTTAACAAGTAACATTTTACCAAAGAATGTAGAAGAAGCATTTGTGTACTATTTTCCTAAGTTTTTCATCTTTATACACTGAATGGGATTAGTGTGTTAAAAGAAGAAAGAGAACAAGACCTTCATGGAATGCACTAATCCAATGAAAGGAGAGGAATTTTTTAGAATAATGAGTAGATTGATGCATGGGACAGTTCTCAGCTCTTTTTACTCATTTGTTCATTCTTTCATCTGACTTGTTTGGAAATCTCCTTATACTAGGGTGTTGAACCCAGGTCTACTTGACTGCAGAAAATTAGACCTGAATCTTATGAATAAGACCTGATCTACAATAATAAAACGAAAGATAGATATGAATGACACAATATGATGCAGCATGTTCTATAATAATACTGCAAAGAACTAACCAGTTACATAGAGGGATGAAAAATGAACTTTGCTTTCAGGATTTGGGAAGGCTTTGTAGAAGGGATGATAAGTGAGTTACATCTTAAAGAGGAATTTAACAGACAAAAAAGAGGACAAAGGCAATTCTGTCAGAAGTAACAATTTCTTCAGAGATAAACGATTGCTACAAAGTCAGACGTGCCTGAGTACCACAAAGAATTTATGAGGAGAGAGTGATGATGTTGGACATGTAGTTTGGAGCTAGAATATAAAGACACCATTTGCCATACTAAGAGTGAGCTTTGCTTTATAGACAATGAAAAATTGATAAAAACTTTTATACCTAGAAAGTTATGTGATGAGAATTGTGTTTTAGAATAATAGCTCTGGGGGCAGTGTGAAAGTGGCTTGCAGGCAGGACACCAGTTACAAAATATTGAGACAGAAAATTATATATATAAAAAAAAAATTTAAACAAGAAAGGGTGTACTAAGAGGATGGGAATGGAAATGAATATTATAATATGTGCACATTGCAGTGATATTATAGATATACCATAGATATGGGCAGAGGTCAAACAAACTATCATAGATAAAGACGGACATCAAATTATGGCTTACAAACACAATGAATGGGGTGGGGGAGAACAATAGAAAGGGGCAGGAGGTAATTGGAGATAGGAATGGTGATGTTAACAACCAAGCTAAGAAATTGGGCAAGAAGAACAGAATTGGGAGTGAACCGAGTGATTTTATTATGTGTTTGTTGAAAATGTGGTCCAGCTAAGAGCACATCTTGTCAGCCAATATTTTTTACACTTTGTTCATTTGAGCTCCATTTTCAGTTTTTATTAAATCTCATCATCTGTACTATAATTTGCTCAATGCTTGTCTTTGCATTGATTCACTTTTTTCCTACATACATTTATTTTAAAAGGAAAACCTAGTACCTTTGCCATTAATGTAAACAAGTGCCGTCAATTTTCCTATATACAAGTAAATATTAAATTAATGCATTAAACCAACAGAAATTTAAAGTTTTCAATTAAATACAAATGAACACAAATTATCATGATTCTAACTGGTTTATCCAAAAAAAAAAAGTGCTTAAAAAATCTTTCCCCAGTGGGAATAAAATAAAACTCTTTAAAAAGTGATACTTGGTTTAAAATAAAGATAAGGTTCTATATCTGTATCTATAAAATTGTTCCAATATTTAGTTCTAAAGTTTACTGGCACTAAGAAAATATATTCATAAGTTTCTATGGTCAGAAAGGGTAGTATCCTTAGCCAGATTACAATTTAAATTTTTACTATGGATTGGGAGCTCTTTGAGCATATGGGATGCAACTTGGTGCCTACCTTCATCCTCCTCTCAGGGAAAAAGATTTAAAGAAATGTATTAGATTAAAACCGCTCCCTTTTCTTCTCCTTCACATCCCAGGACCTTTTGAACTGTACCAGACTCAAATGCTAACCCTGGGTTAGAAGCAAGGGTTAGAAGCCCAGTGCAGCCCAAGTCAGAGAAGAGCATGGTGTTAAGAGCAGTACAAACCCTGATAACAAAGAACACTTGTTCTAATTTCCCAGACTTACCTCCCAAGAATGTAGGCCATAGCTAGAGTCTCAGAGGGGGAAAAGTAAGGGTGCAGACTTACCAAGTGTCAACTGGCTCACCAAAAGACTTAAAATTATCTCCTGAATCACCAGGTGGGTACCACCTCTTGAAAAATACTGCAACAATTAAGGACGCAACTAGAACTGAAAGAAAAGTGAAGTTTAGATGTAAAGGACTGCACATCTTAGGTATCAGGTAGTAATCGTGATCATTGGAATGAATTGATCTTGATACATCTCAGTGTCTAACTGCCTTGTCTCCCTGTGACTAAGGGTCAGTAGATACTATCCTGTTTAATCGGGGTTATTTTCATTATATCATTAATTTTACTTCATTATTGTGCATGAATCTGACTTAGTTTATTTGCTACCTAAGAATTTTAGGGATGTGTGTGTGTGTGTGTGTGTGTGTGTGTTTGTATTCATGGGTAGTGGTTGATGTTGTTCAGCTAGAAATTGAGATATATGAATTAAAAATAGCAGATTTTGTTTTCTAAATGAGTTCGAGGATGAGTGGCAAGTGTAAATATCTTTTTGGAAGGGCAACGTTTCAAATTAGTAGGTCTATATTTGTTAATATTTATGTATAATGCATTGTGCATTATATTACCCTAGAAACTTTAGGAAAATTTACATTGATTTCACAAAACTTGAAGGAAGTACATACTGATATTTTGAAATATGTAGTGTTTACATTGAATAGTGTGTCTATAGAGCTCCTCTGGAGCTATTATCTCTTATTGGTTCAAATCCTTGATTTTTATAAAATATCTAATCACATATCAATCTGATTTTTCTACTCTTTCCTAGGGAATTATGTAATTTTCCCTGGAAAATAGCATAATTTCCATCATAAACATTTATTTTATGTACAATCTATTTCTTAAATAACTATATAGAAAATTAGAGGTAAACATAAAATGAGGTGAGATGTTTAATAACAAGACTTATCCACGTTATAGACCCTGCAGACCCTTTCCTCTCTGATTAATGTTTGAATTAATGATGGCATTAATTACTATAATTCAGCAGTATTTCCTTTCCACAAAATTTGTCATGTTATTTATGTTATATCTCATTTTTGTGAAACTTTTCTCGAACAAGACAATGCATAAACAAACATAAAAACAAACAAAATATCTAAGAGGAACTTAAATTCTCAAGCTTGATGTTCTTCTTAGACAATTACCCATTTCGTTTTAAATCCCATTCTAATTGTTTAGCTCATGGCATTTAGTCTGAATAGACTTTGGGTATTGTCTGTAAGAAACAAGTCCTGCCTGTTCTTTTGCTGTAGAGCTTAGAATAAAGAAGCAATGTAGTTGTTATGAAAAAAAAAAAACCTTAATAGTTTGAATAACTAAATTCCCATTTGCTTTGGCCCCTTAAAAGAACAACTAGGTAGTTCCAGGTTTAAAGGAAAATAAAACCTCTTTAATTTGATTATCTTAATATATAAGAACAGCAATTAAATAAATTGTCACATCCACAATATAACTCAGAGATAGAAAATAACACAAATTGACTAGTTGACTCTAAAGCCCACACAAAACAGAGAAATGTATGGGAATTCTATGGACCAGGGGAAAATGTGTCTGAGACCTAGTGGTAATAGATCAGAGAAAACATGATGGAAAATTCATCTTCAAAGAAGAATGCCCTAACTTAACAGAGGAAACACTGAGAATAGGCATGAGGCTTGCTGGATCAGAGGACTGGACAAAGGAAAGTAAAAAAGTGAGGAAAAGTTAGTATGGAAGAAGGCTGTGGTCTTTAGAATCTTGATAGAAAATAGAAAGCAGAGAGCAAAGACAAGGATCTTCCTGAAACAAATCAGTATTTAAGAATTAGAAAAAGATAGAAAGAAAATATTGCCATTTTTTTTAAGCTGAACTTGAGTGTAGTGACTAAAGGAAACACTCTTGAACTAGATAACCTAGTAGTTCACCCAACAACTCCCCTATCCATTTCAAGATCACATATTAATGTTAGTCCAGGAAAATCCATCACAAATAACAAGCAAGAAAAAGGAAAAAAAAAAAAAAAGCGAGTATTCACATCCATTACTGTAATAAGAAATGACAAATATATATATAGAACATGAACACAAGGTATGATTAAAAAAAAGAAAGATAAAAGTAATACATATTCTCTCTTACCTCTTGCCTTTGAGTTGATTCTGACTCATAGCAACCCTATAGGACAGAGTAGAACTGCCCCACATTGTTTCCAAGGAGTGTCTGGTGGGTTCAAACTACCGACATTTTGGTTAGCAGCCATAGCTTTTCACCACTATCGACCAGAGTTTCTATATTCTCTCTTGGACATCTGATAACAGTATTCACTTTCAAGATGATTTATTAAATTTCTTTCTATTTCTGTCATGATTTCAATCAGCTCCCATTTCGCAGCCTCCTTTTCGTCTGTTTTTATTCTGAGTCACTGAATGTCTAATTCATGGTGTTATTTCCTATATATAATTGAACTTAAATTATATTTTCTTCAAATTGTAGTCTCATAGTCAAATTTCTTCTATTTCACTGCTTTTTTCTATGTGTATATGTGTGTGCTTGTGCACTTCCATCTGTTGAATAGTTTTGGTTTTTATTTTCTTTATAGAATATTCACATTTTCTGTCCTTAAGTTTATCGTAAAAGTTGTTCCAATGTTGTCTTGAACGGATTTTGCTGTCAAGATATCTGATACAAAATTGATTTCTTCCCTTTATAAATGATGTTTTACTTTGTCTTTAATATCTAGTATTATCTGCGTTAACTTTCCCAAGTAAACAGTGGAGTCTTTTAGTATGAGAAATGAGATACGGTTAAATGTCAATAAAATTTTCTTAAATTATAATTATAAATTTTAATCCTGATCCATGTTGTTTTACTTTTAAGTAATTATAAGTATTTTGGATTTTCTTTGCTTGTCATCTATAATTTTTTCTCTGACTTTTCTACCTTTTTAAATTTTATTTTTATTCTTGATTCTTTTCATTTCTATTCAATTCACAGCTTCGACTAAAAATAAAATAGGGACAGGATGAAAGAAAAGTAAAAATATTTTATTTGATAATGCTCTTAAGTACATATATCAATAAATATTAAAGAATTAAAATAAATTCAGCGACAAATGCAAAAGGTTAAAAACCTAACAGAAATAAGGACATAATGTAGAAAAATGCAGAAATTATAGCAGAAAAGACAAATATAGATGCAATAATTGAATAAATAATTGAATAAATAATTTCTTATTTTATATAATTGTGCTTTTTTATCTTTTCAAGTTAGATTATAACTGGTGGTTTATTCATCTTTTAAAAATAAAAAGATGAATAAACCACCAGTTATAATCTAACTTGAAAAGATAAAAAAGCACAATTATATAAAATAAGAAATTAAAAAATAACTATTGCAAAAATTAAAAAAAAAAAAAGAAGAAGAAAATTACCTTGTTTTTAAATCTATGTAAATAAATTTGAAAGCCCAGACGGAAACTTTTGGTCATTGTTGTTAGGTGCCGTCGAGTCAGTTCCGACTCATAGCGACCCTATGCACAACAGAACGAAACACTGCCCGGTCCTGAGACATCCTTGCAATCGTTGCTTTGCTTGAGCTCATCCTTGCAGCCACTGTGTCAATCCACCTCTCTGAGGGTCTTCCTCTTTTCCACTGACACTGTACTCTAACAAGCATGATGTCCTTCTCCAAGGACTGATCCCTCCCAACAACATGTCCAAAGTACTTAAGAAGCAGTCTCGCCATCCTTGCTTCTAAGGAGCATCCTGGCTGTACTTCTTCTAAGACAGATTTGTTCATTCTTTTGGCAGTCCATGGTGTATTCAATATTCTTCACCAACACAACAATTCAAAGGCGTCAACTCTTCTTCGGTCTTCCTTATTCATTGTTCAGCTTTCACATATATATGATGTGATTGAAAATACCATGGCTTGGGTCAGGCACACCTTAGTCTTCAGGGTGACATCTTTGCCCTTCAACACTTTAAAGAGGTCCTTTGCAGCAGATTTGCCCCAAACAATGCGTCTTTTGATTTCTTGACTGCTGCTTCCATGGCTGTTGATTGTGGATCCAAGTAAAATGAAATCCTTGACAACTTCAATCTTTTCTCCTTTTATCATGATGTTGCTCATTGGTCCAGTTGTGAGGATTTTTGTTTACTTTATGTTGAGCTGTACTCCATACTGAAGGCTGTGGTCTTTGATCTTCATTAGTAAGTGCTTCAAGTCCTTTTCAATTTCAGCAAGTAAAGTCATGTCATCTGCATAATGCAGGTTGTTAATGATTCTTCCTCCAATCCTGATGCCCCATTCTTCTTCATATAGTCCAGCTTCTTGTATTATCTGCTCACCATACAGACTGAATAAGTGTGATGAAAGAATACAACCCTGACGCACACCTTTCCTGACTTTAAACCAATCAGTATTTCCTTGTTCTGTCCGAACAACCGCCTCTTGATCTATGTAAGGGTTCCTTACGAGCACGATTAAGTGTTCTGGAATTCCCATTTTTCACAATCTTATCCATAATTTGTTATGATCCACACAGCCGAATGCCTTTGCATAGTCAATAAAACACAGGTAAACATCCTTCTGGTATTCTCTGCTTTCAGCCAGGATCCATCTGACATCAGCAATGATATCCCTAGGTCCATGTCCTCTTCTGAAACCAGCCTGAATTTCTGGCAGTTCCCTGTCGATATACTGCGGCAACTGTTTCTGAATGATCAATGATAGGATAATATCCATATGCCTACGAGGAAGACCAGTTAATAGGACTATTCAAATTTACGCACCAAACACTAGGGCCAAAGATGAAGAAATAGAAGATTTTTATCTGCTGCTGCAGTCTGAAATTTCAACATGCAATCAAGATGCATCGATAATTACTGGTGACTGAAATGCAAAAGTTGGAAACAAAGAAGAAGGATTGGTAGTTGGAAATACGGTCTTGGTGATAGAAACAATGCCGGAGATCGAATGATAGAATTTTGCAAGACCGAGTTCTTCATTGCAAATACCTTCTTTCACCAACATAAACAGCAACTATACACGTGGACCTCCCCAGATGGAACACACAGAAATCAAATTGACTACATCTGTGGAAAGAGGCAATGGAAAAGCTCAATATCATTAGTCAGAACAAGGCCAGGGGCCGACTGTGGAACAGACCATCAATTGCTCATATGCAAGTTTAAGCTGAAACTGAAGAAAATCAGAGCAAGTCCATAAGAGCTAAAATATGACCTTGAGTACATCCCACCTGAATTTAGAGACGAACTGAAAAATAGATTTGATGCATTGAACACTAGTGACTGAAGTTGTGGAATGACATCAAGGACATCATACATGAAGAAAGAAAGAGATCACTTAAAAGACAGAAAAGAAAGGAAAGATCAAGATGGATGTCAGAGGAGACTCTGAAACTTGCTCACGAACGTCAAGCAGCTAAAGCAAAAGGAAGAATTGATGAAGTAAAAGAACTGAACAGAGGATTTCAAAGGGTGTCTCAAGAAGACAAAGTAAAGTATTATAATGACATGTGCAAAGAGCTGGAGATGGAAAACCAAAAGGGAAGAACATGCTCGGCATTTCTCAAACTGAAAGAACTGAAGAAAAAATTCAAGCCTCAAGCTGCCATGGTGAAGGATTCTATGGGGAAAATATTAAATGACACAGGAAGCATCAAAAGAAGATGGAAGGAATACACAGAGTCATTATGCCAAAAAGATTTAGTCGATGTTCAACCATTTCAGGAGGTGGCATATGATCAGGAACTGATGGTACTGAAGGAAGAAGTCCAAGCTGCTCTGAAGGCATTGACGAAGAACATGGCTCCAGGAATTGATGGAATATCAATTGAGATGTTTCAACAAACAGATGCAGCACCGGAGGTGCTCAATCGTCTATGCCAAGAAATATGAAAGACAGCTTCCTGGCCAACTGACTGGAAGAGATCCATATTTATGCCTATTCCCAAGAAAGGTGATCCAACCGAATGTGGAAAGTGGATATTTTTTAGAACGCATGAAACTCCAATGGAGATAAAATCTCTAGAAGTCTAGTGCCCATAAAAGAAACAGATGAAGTTATCAAGGAAGTGCAGCTCCCCTCCCCACCGTCCACTGCCCATAAGTGACCGATCCCTGGTAGTTTCAGGAAATTCTACCTAATATTCAAAATGTAGAGAGTTCCACTGCTACTTAAACAATTTCCGTGAATGCCAGCATAAGAAAAATTTATGGTGCAAGGATAAACTGATAGTAAATTCTGATGTAGGCAGTATGAAAGGAAATACAAACTATTATTTGTGATTATTGATGAAAATTCAAATAAAGTATTTGCAGAAATTAAATGTAAGTTATAAAGATAACACATAAAATCAAGTGAGGTATGTTTCAGAAAGTGAGAAGGGAATGCAATTATTATTTTAACATGGACATACATGAATATTATTCAACATATTAGCAGATTTGATGAGCAAAATCACACAATCTCCTCTATAGATTCATTGTACAATAGAGCTCTCTCTTTTTGACTAGTTCTTCCCCTGACCCTGGATGTAATTTTGGTATGGAGTACAGCTTATCCAACACTCTCAGATAATAAAAATTTCTCCAGTCACTTTAATCCAAAGTGAACCTCAGTTTGATAATAATATCCAGTTCAGTATAATTATCAACACTCTAACCTTCATTCTAATTTTAATCTCCTGCTTGAGTCTGCTGTGGGAAAGATATCTGCCATGGGTAAAAGGAAAGTAATCAGATGATTCTCTCTTCAAGTCTACTCATCCCTTTTCCCCAGCTTGCTAATTGTAGTTTCTGACACATCAACCATCAGACATGGGGCGGCAGAGGTGGCGGGGCGGTGAATAAGAGGTAATGGACTGGGAAATTCTCTCTTGACCTTTCAGTTGTAAACTGGATTTGACACTTTCTTGTTGGATATGCGATTAAGGTCACTCTTTCTTTTTTGAGCAGCTTTGTGATTTCCTCACATACCATTCCTATCTCTATACATCATCCTTCTATTGTCTCTGGACAACCAGGCGGACATCTGCAGCATTTTTTTTTTTTTTTTGGCTGAGTTGTTCTTTCACTTTCACATGGTTTTCTTTGGAAATTTATTAAAAAAAAAAAAAACACTGATTCTTTTCTACCTGTGGACATTATCTGTTTCTCTAATTTGCAAGCATATGTTGCTTTAGTCAAATCCTTGCCATTTAAATAAATGCCAACTAATTATCATATTTTTTTTTTTCTAAAGAATTGCTGCTTCTACCTTTCGCTTGGCTTCTGCAGTCTCATTTATAGGCTGAAACTGGGTGATTGTCTAAGGGTTACAGCAGCAGTTTTCAATCAACTCCTTTGTTGTCATTTGGTAGCCAAATAAAGTTAGAGAAAAGCACATTCTTCAATTCTTTTGGACTTTACTATTTTCATTTAATATTACAGAAGGTTAATTGTGAAGTCTTTGTCAGTATCATGCCAAATGGAAATGATTTATTTAACTCAGGATTTGTCTTTATTTCTCTAACGGAAAAAAGGAAAATCTAATATTATTTCTTGAGTTTGAGCTTAACCTCTGGTCTTACGTACTTTATAGGAAACAAAACAGCTGGATTTGAAACAGGTCCTCAATTTCTGAACAGTGATGTAATTTCTTCTCTAAAAACTTTTCAATAGTTGCAAGGTGTTTTTGGTCTTTGTATAAGAAAATATGCTATTTCTTTTAAGCAATGTTCTTGTCCTTTCTTGTATCTGTTGTTAACAGTACTTGTTACTTGATTAAGTTACCGGGAGGAACAAGACCAGAGTGACAATCATACAGTATGGCTATCAAAGATGCAATATTGTATCTCTCCCCTTGGTTCACGGTTCAGTGTACAAGCGTACAAACATTTTGCAATGCCCATCATTGCAGCCACATATGAATTACAAGTTATTCTTTACAATAATATATTTGGCCCTGCCCGCCCCACTTGAGTTTGACAGAAGAAAATACTACAGTTGATTAAATTTATGTTTTAACGAAAAGTAAGTTCAGATGAATCTTAGGAAAGCTTTCTACTTTTGGATATCTAGTTTAGCTAAAAGGATATAAATATTACCAAAATCAAGAATATAAAACAGTAAACAAACATCTATGCAACTATGCATCCATGCCATTATTCATAAAGGATATATTATAGCAATATTTCCTTTTTACAGAACCATCAGATATTGATGGTATTAATACCTAATGTACATACGTATCCTACTTAGGTAGTCAGATGTACCTAAGGGAATAATAATAAAGTATACTTTATGATATAGTTGTACATAAAAATGCACAATAATATGCAAGACTATTAAAGAAATATTCCAAATAAAGGGTTCCTCTTTGTGAGTGAGTTAATTCAGCATTTATGACTGCTGGGAAAAACAAGATGAATAAGAACAAAGTTCTGTCAAATAGACAAAAAGGACCCGTACATTTCTAACTATAACCAATACCAAGATGTGGACATTGCAATAATAATAGTATAAATAGTACAATAGATGTCCATAAAATCATATATTAATATGAAAAGGGTAATCATGAACTATTTATAAAGAAGATAAATTTGAGCTGAAGCTTAAATTTTCAGGTAAAGAGGTGTCATTTTAATTATAAGTAGGGGAAACAGATGAAAATATATTTAAAGCACTCAAGAGAACCCAACCAAAAAATCCTGTGGCCACCTAGTCAATTCTGATTCATAGTGACCCTGTAGGACAGAGTAGAACTGCCACATAGGGTTTCCAAGGAGCTTTAGGTTAAAAGCTGAGTCCTTAACCACTGCATCACCAGGGCTTCACATTCTGAGAACAGAAGGAAGAAACGTGAGTTAAAATCAAAGATATAGGGAAAGATACCATACCTCCTTTACAAGTATACAAAAGGAGGTAAACTCTAAAGGTTGGTCAGAACCAGATAATGATGTCATGTTAATGAAAGAGGCCTGCTTTCAGGCTGTGGTAAATGAAAAGTCTAGCCAGCACAAAATCGGAAGTAGAGAGATAAGTGTTGATAAAATGTTGGGATCCCATTTTACCCACAAACAGTCAATGGTGGGAAACCCTGGTGGCATAGTGGTGAAGTGCTATGACTGCTAATGAAAAGATCAGCAGTTCAAATCCACCAGGTGCTTTTTCTTGGAAACTCTATGGGGCAGTTCTACTCTGTCCTTTAGGGCCGCTATTCGTCAGAATCGACTCGATGGCTGCAGGTTTGTTTTTTTTTTAGTCGGTGGTGAGACAGATACTCTTGAAGATGGTTTTACTTTTCATCAAGTGGCTGACAAGAGGTGGAATGATCAGATCTTTATTTAAGACAAATGTTGCTAACAGTAATCTGGAGACTGGCCTGCAATGGGAAATAGTTTGAGAAAAATACCTATTGGCCTAAGGATTTTTCAGTAGTGGCACTAATGACATTTGGGGTGAGAAAAATTCTTTGTAATGGGGAACTGTTCTGTTGATTATAGGATGTTTAGCAGCATCCCTGCACTCTATCTACTTGATACCAGTATCACACCCTCATCCCCCAGTTGTGACAAACAAAAATTTCTCCAGACATTGACAAATCTCCTCTGGGGACAAAATCATCCCCTCCACCTCCCCATCTCACATTGAGAACTACTGGTCTAACACAATTGTTCAGAGATAAGTGCAAAGGAAGGGTAGAGATTTTAGAGGTAGAAGAGCAGGACTTCATTGGACATGCTGGGCAACAGAGAAGGAGAAATCAATAATGATACTTCATTAATTATCTAGATTTGAATGACAGGGTAGGCGATGATGACATTAACTAAACTCTAGACTCCTGGAGCAAGACCAGGTATGAGGAGTAAAGAACGATTGCATTTGCAGCATATAAGGTGTGAAGTGCCCATAGAATAAGGCAGAGGAATAGACCAGACACTTGGAAATTTGAATCAGGAAATCTATAAGGGAGTTTCATTGGAAAAATAAAATAATTTTGTGAAAGTGATTTCAGAATTATCATACTATTTACTTGGAAAAATCCCCATCCTATTCACCTCCACACTATCTCCATCCATGTATTTTTACCTTTCCAAAAGATGTTTGGCCATAATAATTTAATTAAGACTATTTAGTTCCTGTGGCCAAATAATTTGTGGTTTATCAAACAATCATTCTTCTTTTTTCTCAAATGTGTTCTGATTTTAATTTGGCAGCAATATGCCCACTAAATTATTCCCCTCCGTCAGCTTTAGGCCATAAACCATGACTGAGCTAAGCAATTTTGGTTGGGTATGGTTGACCCGTTTACCTTTGCCAGTGATTAGTTTCAGGGTTGGCATATGACCAAATTCTCAATAATGAGTGTAATGGAAGACTGCTGGGACACTAATGAGAAAGATTTTTCTTTCTGCTGAAAAATGAAGTCCATGAAGGAATAAGGACTTCATTTTATCTTTGGTTGCTGTTATTTGAGTACATGATTTTCAGAGTTGATACAGACATGTTGCAACCATGAAAGGAGATACTGTTAATACAATGAGAATTGCAGAGCACAGAGAGGATGAAAGAACTGGGTCCATGTCAACACACTGATATTCTCCAGAACTGTCTAACTTTAAGTAACTTTAACCTTACTGCAATAAGGAAAAAAAGAAAAAAAATCTTTTCATTGACTAAGACGTAACTATTCAAACATTTTAACACAGATTTGATAGTGTCTTAACAGATAGATAAATACCTGCCATTCAGTTGACTCCAACTCACGGAGACTTTATGTACAATGGAGCAAAATGTTGCCTGGTCCTGTGTCATCCTCGTGATCTCTGCCATGTTCAAATCCATTGATGTGGTTAATGTGCCAGCCCATCTCACTGAGGGTCTCTGTCCTCATCCCTGGCCTTCTACATCACCAAACATGACGTCCTCCTCCAGTAATTGATCTCTCCTGAGGACATAACCAAAGCAAATGAGTTGGACAATGTTCTGTTATGAACCATAAGGTTTTCACTGGCTAATTTTCAGAAGTAGATCTTCAGGCCTTTCTTTTGTGTCTGTCTTAGTCTAGAAGTTCTACTGAAATCTGTCCACCATAGATAACCCTGCTAATACACCCTATTGACTATCCCATTACCTGACATTTCACATTTACAAAAATAGTAAAAAAATCTACTATCTGAATATTTTGCACATTAATAATGTATATCTGGCAGTAACGAATGTCAAGGTGTGAGGTGAGAGTAATGTTGGCTGTGATGGTTAAGGTTATGTGTCATCTCGGCTGGGCCATGATTCTCAGTGGTTTGGCAGTTATGAAATGATGTAATTTGGAAGTTATGTAATGATGCAGTTATCTTCTATTTTGTGATCTGATATGGTCATCCTCCATTTTTGCATAACACTGATTTCCCATAACAACCTGGTCTTTGGAACCTAACCATGCCAGTAACTGAGGATAGGGTTTACTTGAAATACTGGTGGCATAGCTTCCAGCATCACAGCAGCATGCAAGCCACCACAACAGACAAACTTACAGACGAGTGATGGATCTTAACTGAGATAATGCATCTATCTATCTATTTGTAAGAGAAAATCATTAAACTAGAAGTTTCTCTAAGGAAGAGAACAAACTAATGCATAGTAATTGGGTCAAGAGGGTGGCAAAAGAATACAAGCACAATTCCTCCATGTATTTTTTGTTAATAAATACATATTAATGTTAGGTTAGTTAGCCATCTGTGAAAGCAGAGAGAAGAAGAGCAAATCAAAATTCACCTTTCTTTTGCCATCATATTAACCATTCTTTTCTGAATTGTTTTATGGACTCCTTTCCAAGTTTATGAAATTATGTCAATCTTGGAATTGGTAGGCTCTTGCAAAAAAAAAAAAAAGTTCTTATTCATAAAACAAAAGTTTTTTTAAAATCATTAATTCCACCTTAAAAAGAGGATTTCTGAAGTGCATAATTTTCAGTCATTTACTAATTTTTCTTCTCTCTTTTCCCCGATCTTAAGAGCAGACATAATTCCAACTTAAAATATTTTTCCTCTCTAAGTGGAAAGGATGAAGATGTGTTATGAAGGTTGGAAATCCACTTAGCTTCACCAGTGATTGCTGTGTAGCTGCAGATAAGTAATTACTTTTTAATAAACTGAGATGAGAATCTTAATCATTAATAAAATTTGTCAGGTGTGGCAGAATCCCAGATGCTTGCATAATTCATCTCATCCCCCCGTTTAAGTAAAATCATCTGGGAAATATGGCTAATTGCTTGTAGTATGAAAATATGTCTAAATACAAGAGTTTTTTAAAATGTAACAATGATTTAATTTGTGGAAATTCATCCAACAACTACAGGAGAAATACGACTTGGATTTAAAAAACATGCAAAAAAAGAGATCAGATCTAGGATTGATTAAGATATGAAATGGTATTACTGCTTGAGATTGACAAGAAAGTAAAAGCAATCAGGTGACCCACAATACAAAAAAAAAAAAAAAACCTGTTACTGTCGGGTTGATTCTGACCCATGGCAACGTCATTTATTACAGAGTACAACTATTTCATAGGGTTTTCTTGGCTATAGTCTTTACAGAAGCAGATTACCAGGAACCTCTGGGCAGGTTTAAATTGTCAACCTTTGGGTTAGTAGTCAAGCACAAGCTATAAGGGAAATGATACCCTGCTTCTATAATTGGAATGAGACGGACTTGGGGAGGATCTTGAACAGTAGCAACATCCTTTGTCTTGTACAGGGGGAAGTGTTTTCTGAGCCAATTTGAGTGTATAGTAGCACAGTCATATGGAACGACTTCTCCTTCATCAGGATATAAAAATGTGGGAAGGTGTCTTAAGCTGGGTTCTCTAAAGAAGCAAAACCAGTGAAGCATATATCACACACACACACACACACACACGTGTGTGTGTATATATTTATACGGAGAAAGAGAGATTTATCTAGAGGAAATGGCTCATGTGGTTGTAGATGCTGGCAAGTCCCAAGTCCATGGGCCAGGTGTCAGGCATCAGGCTGTAGGCTTCTCTTAACTCAGGTAGCTGCAGGGGCTGATGGACCCAAGACCCTCAGATCAGACGGCAGGCTGCTGGCTTATAGCCGTGAAGGCTTACAAATCCAAGATCAGCAGGTAAGATGGGCAGGCTGCAGGTCCAAGTCCCAAGAACTGGAGGTCAGGTACTGATGAACCAAATGCAGGATCCAAAACAGAGCAAAAGCCAGCGAGCTTTGGCAGAAAGTCCACATATATTTGATATAGGCCACACCCCTAAGGAAACTCCCTTTCAACTGATTGGCTACTCATAGCAGATCTCATCATCATGGTGATTACATTATATCAGATGTCATCACTGAGGTGATTGCATCATTATATGACTGCCAAACTATATCATAACTGCCAAACCACTGAGAATCATGACCCAAGCTGACACACAACCTTAACCATCGCAGAAGGGATCTTAGAAAGTACGGAATTCCAGATTGTGTGGGTGTGTTTCTCATTCATATAAAGCTCAGAAAAAATAGAAATCAATTCACCTAGGAAGTACTTTATGATAGAACCACCTTTTTCAGTTTGTCACTTTATTGGTAATCCTTCAACACCAAGTAGAAATTGTGTTTGGATAATATTAAGTTCTCTTTGTTTGAATATTATTCTGAAGTTGCCTCTTACTATTTGTTTCACGTGACTGTCTCATTAAACACTCATATACACAAACTTTGCTCAAATAAATATGTGTTTCAAAGACTGTGGTAAGGAAATGTGTTTTCTATCCTTTTTTAACCCTTCTCTCTTTATCATCCTTGCCACAGTGCTTTAGATACAGTAGAAAGTAAAAAAATTAAATTAACCAATTAATTTTTTTTTTTTAGTGAAACTCATACACATGCAACAAAATTAAGCTCCACTTAATGGTTATTCATTTAACCAACCTGCAGTTGAGGACATTTTAATATATAAATTAATAAAAACTAATCTTTTGAAAAATACATAAATCTCTTAAGCATATAAATTCATCTCCTGTCATTTCAGCCCAAACTCTGATGACAAGTTGTTGTTGTCAAAAATAGGCAAAGTAGCTGCTAAGTGTAAAAATTTTTGACAGCATTTCACAGCTGTTTCCTAAGATGTCATTCCCTGTATACTTGGGAGAGCCAAGTTAAACATTTTGCACTGTTAATCTTAAGAAACTATCATAGTAAAAGTTTTACAAGATGAATCAAGAGTGAATCAACATCAGTAGTTCACTATAATATTCCTATTTTTAAAAGGATCAATTTCTCCCTAGAAAGTGAGCTTTATCCTCCATTAAACTTCCAGGACATTCACCGAGAGGGCTTTAATAGCTCTCTCAATAGTATTTTCCTTAGCAGAAGATAATAATATTGATGTGTTTTATAGAAGCATTTTGTGTGATAACAGTTAAAAATTATCTCTAAATTCTGGGGACCCGTGAACTCATATCAAAAACCATGTAAAGCTACAGTTTTACATCTCTTATCTAATGTTAATTTCTCTCTGAACTATGTTTTCTTTGGGGAATTTGAAAAAAAATATTTTTTTATATTAGAGTATGCTTGAGACAACTGTATTTTCATTTAATTAAAAGGGTATAAATGAGAACACCAGAAATGTGACAGCATTAAAAATCCAAAGTGTGTGTGTGTGTGAAGCCATTTGTGAACCTTGAGTGTAGGACTTAGGTGAGAAGTACCTTATAGCTTATCAGTCCTTGGATTTTCCTTGCTAACATAGTTATAAACATGGATGGCCGGTCAAAATCGAAGAAAAGCAATATTAATTTTAAGAAGGGTTTTCTTACATGCATTTGCAGTAAACCATTTCTTTTTAGTGACCGTAAGGTTTATGCACTATCAACATAACACATCATGCCTGGTTTCATCTGCAATTATAAAATGTCATCTTCCAAGATGTGATAAACTCAGCAGGTTGAAGTGGATGCAGTTCACTAAAGCCCTTGACTCCAGCTTTAAGTAAAACTTTTGCTTGAACAGGTTAAAAAACAGGATTAAAAAGGGGGAAAAGGCAGCTAGATTTTTATTTTGCAATATTGTGTAATTAATAGTGCATACTCAAGAAATCTCTGAAAGCATAAGGACACGTTTTGCCTTGGTGATAGATTATCTGACAGAAATACAAAAATATAAATATAGAACCTGAAAAGTATTGTATATCAGAAAAAAGCTTTAAAATGTACGGTATAAAGATACTGTGGTCCCTTTTAAACTGTGAAATCGGTCTTGGGAGTAAAGTCTGTAATAAGATTTCATGCTCTCATAACAACTAGCACAGTACTAGACATATAGCAAGTTTATGCCTTGCAAAGTTGTTATGAAATGTTAAACAATTCTAATTTGTAAGCATTACAGAACTATAACTGCACTCTTGGAAAACTCAATATCCTAGATGGTAATTTTAGAAGATCATTTGAAAAATTTCTTGTGTCCCAAGCAGTTTAAATGACAGTACGCCTACTCCTTGCTTAGAGACTATCTAGTTATTTGACATTTCATATTTACAACTATAGTAAAAGATCTACTGACTATATTGCATATTAGCGATGAACCTCTAGCAGTAAAGAATGCCAAGAGGCAAGGCAGGAGTAATGCTCGCTGTGATGGTTAATATATGTCAAGTCAGTTGGGCCATGATTCTCAGTGGTTTGGCAGTTATGTAATGAGGTAATTTGGCAGTTATGTAACTATGCAGTCATCCTCCATTTTGTGATCTGATGTGTTCATCTCCCCTTTTTGCAAAACACTAATTTTTGCATAACGACCTGGTCCTTGGAACCTAACCATGTCGATCAGTGAGGAGGGAGTGTATAATTTCTTCATACAATACTTAATCAGTTTCTGTTATCATCAAGAACACAGATGCTCATGAAAATTTTGAAGTTGAGTTTTTTTTTTAATCAGATATATGTAGAACAGAGATGTATACAGACATTTTACATTTTTTAATTGGTGGTGATATGTTGTGGAAATCTGTCTTACCTTTTTGGACCTGCCTCAAGGATCACAATCATATATGAATCATCTCGTGTGTAAATTGTTTCCCCAACCAGACATACTTATCAGGCTGACCAAATTAGCATAGAGTAGATTCAAGAAAGTTAGGAAGAAATCGGAGAATAAATTTTTAAAGCTTCATATTAATTTATTTACCATATAATAAGAATGCAATACAGTTCAAAATTAGAGTTTTTAATGCTTTTATTTGCAATAAAATAAAACTACCTAATTATAAAGGCAATTGCCTGCATATTGTGAGAAAAAAAAATTAGTTCTGATTTCACAAAGTTTTTGTCCCCCTGCTGGTATGCAAATAGTTACTTAGCAGGAATCATTACCCAATGAAAATTATCATGAAGTATTAACGACCTGATAGAAGAATGTTCCATAGAAAAGAATCTATAATGTTAGATCCAGAAGGAAACGCTGAAATTTTTTTTTTGTTAAATCCTTTCATCTAGAAGATAATTAATTTGTTGTTGTTGTTGTTAGGTGCCATCGAGTCAGCTCCGACTCACAGCTACCCTATGCGCAACAGAACAAAACACTGCCCTGTCCTGTGCCATCCTTACAATTGTTGTTATGCTTGAGCTCATTGTTGCATCCACTGTGTCAATCCACCTCTTTGAGGGTCTTCCTCTTTTCCGCTGACACTGTATTCTGCCAAGCATGATGTCCTTCTCCAGGGACTGATCCCTCCTGACAACATGTCCAAAGTATGTAAGATGCAGTCTTGTCATCTTTGCCTCTAAGGAGCATTCTGGCCGCACTTCTTCTAAGACAGATTTGTTCGTTCTTTTGGCAGTCCATGGTATATTCAATATTCTTCACAAACACCACAGTTCAAATTAATTTGGGAGGTCAGAAATCTGAAATAATGTGCCACAGCTAGTTAGAGTCAGACTTAGGACTAGAACTTAAGTCTCTTAATTTACAGGCCAATTTTATTTCCATTAACATGCAAATTTTCACTGGACAGATTATAATCATTACCTACTATCCCTCTCTTGGTAGAAGCTCTCTACTTTGTGTTAACATTCATATGGAGGAAATCAGTATGATCTTATACTGTGAGATAGCTCTCTAAATTAGTTTTCCAGAAAAGATTCAGGCTAGTTTGAGAACTATTGTAACATAAAAAATAAAAAAGCACAACTTCAGAGATTTATCTTTATAAATATATGGCGAAAATTATTAGATTAACCTCTCAGACTTTATCATTATGCAGCTTCTATTTACTAAATTTTGTCTCTTGCAAAGTTTCCTATAAAATAGTTTAATACCTAATTTGAGGTTTAAGAACAGTGATAGAGTCACCATGATAAGAAAGACACAGTAGTTAATGGTACAGTTACAATCAAGGTTTTAAATCTGGAATTAGAATGAAAGTGAAGGCTGCCAAAGATCAGGTGATAAGCTGAAATAAGGAAGAAATGTGGTTATCCTACCACCAAGAGCCTCCTGCTTTGAGATGGGTAAGTTTGTCCAACCTGTGAGAACAGCTTTGCTCAATGATGCTGAGAGAAGCAAGCTGAGAATTACCAGCAGTCTCTTGAGTGGACTTGGCTCAGTAGTGCCTTATCTAAGGAGAAATGATTGGGCTGATTGCCCTGGCCAAGGCCGAGATTCAGATGATGGCAGCTAAAGATAAACATGGAAAGAGGTATTTAGGAGAAAGGAGCAGAAGTGGATTAGGCTCAGGTGTATAGGCACGGCAGCAATTCAGAACAAGATGAGTTACTCTTCAGGTTGTACAAGTTGGAAAGAATACATCCAAAGTAACTTTTAGGAAACACAGAGCTTTGCCAAAGTTTCTGAAAGTGGGCATTTTTCACTCAGCTGGATTTTGTCTGAATAAGCTACCAAACTGGAACACATTTCTCGATGGAGCTCCATTCCAGTGTTATCAGGAGGGAAGTGGGGGTGCTTCAATAGGATAGGCAATCATTTGGAGATCTTGTTTAGGAATCTCTGAGCAGAAATATCCCTTGGCTAACATCTGAAATTTCCATTGTACAGGTTTATGTTGTAGCTGAAAGTGAAAATATATTATCTTTTTTACATTGCCATTCTAAGTGGATAAAATTTCAGAGAGAGAGAACTCACTTAAGAATGGCACCTGTTCATTCCCATTCAATCTATGAAATAGATAATGATAATAATAATAACTAGACCTGATTCCAGGTAGAATACAATTTGGTAGCTGAGGTTAAGGAGTCCCTGGGTGGTGCAAACAGTTAAACACTGTACTAGCTGATAGGTTGGTGGTTCAAACCCACCCACAGATGCCTGAGAATACAGGTCTGAAAAGTAATAGCCTTGAAAACCCTATGGGGCAATTCTATTCTGCATACTTGGGGCTGCCATTAGTCAAAATCAACTTGACGGGCAACTAAACAATAGCTGAGATTAAGACTCATATGAACTATTATTTGAAGAAATTACCCATGCATGAATTTTTCAGTAAGACTCAAGGTCAATGAATTTCAACATAATTTTTCTCAATAATGGCATTTTTCTTCCCACTCCCACCTCCCTATTTTCTGTAAGCCTTTTTCAGTTGACACCTCTTATTTGCATCTGAAATATAGCCATTAAAATCCTAATAGATCTGCCCTGCACTTAGATGTTATTTTGTTTGGTATTCTCAACCTGATCATATTTGAATCTATAAAGTTGAGTCTTTCTTTCTCTCTCTCTTAATCCCTACCCTTTTTTCTTTTCTCTTTAAGTCAGATCATTCTCCTTAGGGCCGTGGAATATTCTCTTTCAATAGATCTGGGTCAAGATGATCATAACTTTTTCCACTGGAATAGATGAAATACTATGATGCATCTCAGCCCAGCTGAATAAAGTTAGTTCAAATTCCAAATGGTACATTGCCTATATTTTGGTAAATCTCTAAGTACCTTTTAATATACCTACCAATGATCCCCCCCCCCAAAAAAAAACAAAACCCACTGCCATCGAGTTGATTCCAACTCATAGCGACCCTATAGGACAGAGTAGAACTGCCCCATAGAGTTTCTAAGGAGCACCTGGTGGATTTGAACTGTTGACCTCTTGGTTAGCAGCCATAGCACTTAACCACTACACCACCTGGGTTTCCTACCAATGACCAAGAATCATTAATTCTATTAAAATGGACCCAGTGAAATATACTTGAGTTTTTTCCATTTGCTAGGTTTTGAAATGTGACAAGATACAAATAAGACAGAGGTCGGGAAAATTCCACCACCTCAAGCAGCTTGCTTGGCACATTGCTTAGATTTACATCCTGGTTCCTTTACATGAAAAGACCTGTAACTTTATGTTAAAATCCTGGATCTCCCCTCCTTAACTGCTGCCCCAAAACTAGAGGAAATAGGTGGAAACTGGTTTAGGCTCGATGTTAACATTCAGGATAACCTTTTAGACCTCATACTTAGTAACTTCCTCACCTCTGGGTGGAGTTTAACAGCCATTTTCTGAACAAGCAATGCATGAAGTTACAAGTAAACCCCATTGCGCCCATGTAGTAGGATTAAGAATGTTGCTGATGTAACTTGTATGAACTTCGGACTTGTAAATCCCTGAAAGTAATCTTTCCCACCTTGTCCTTGCTGAGCAGTCTTGGCGGAGGCAGCCCCAACTGTCCCCTTTCCTTGGGCAATGAAGTAAAGGTGTCTTTCTACTCTCCCACCTCGATCTCTTGTTTATTGGCTGAGACATATCACACAGAGCAGAACCTGGGGTTTCCACCCAGCAACACAGACATAATTGTGAAAATATTAATTCTCTGTTCTTTAAAGTTTAACTACATTTGTTTCTGGAATACCTATTGCTTAGTATTTCAATTCCCCTCATATTTAAGATTTTGAGCAAGTACAAAAAATAACAAATGAAAATATTCAATTTCACTGTAAAGTAATTTTGATGAGAAGCAAAATCACACTGAATACAGTTAACAAATTGTAGATTTAGTTCTCAGTTACCAGGAGACCGATTTTACACTGAAGGAAGTACTAGAATGATATAGTAGACCCATGGAATCCATTGATTGTATCAGGTACCCCTGCATCCATAAGTTACTGACTTCATAGCACATTGGAATGCCTACTGAAGGCATAGCTAAAGTGCCAGTTTGGAGACAATTCTTACTAGGCAGTATATAAGCTGACTCAAATATTTTTATATGGCACTGTGTTCCCAATAGGAAGAATACATAGGTGCAAACCAAAGAATAGAGGCAGGAGTGGACCTACTTACTATTACTCCCAATGACCTGCCAGGGAACTTTGTATTTCCCACCTCTGCAACCCTGGCTCTGTAGTAGTAGAGGTCCTGGTGTCCAAAGGGACACACTTGTACCAGGGAACACAGAAAGTCTCCCATTGGGGCATAAACTATGTTTGCAACCTGATCCATTATGCTTCTTGTGTCCAGCAGACAATAGGAGTGTGCCTCCTTTGTACTCCCTTACCTAATTGTGACTATAAATACGCAGGTAAAGTAGAACCGGCCTAGGAAGGGAATTCAAGGGTTCGGTTACCTCAAGCATGATGATCTGTTGTACCACTAAACTAAGTCATTGATCTTAGCAGAGTTGGCAGCTGAGGGTGAGGGAAATGTAGAATAGCTAGTTGAAAAGAGAGATAGTGAGTATCAATAGCAACTTCAATACCAACTACAGCAGCAATGGCTATATTACTAGCCTCCTTTTTTTAAAGTTTCCCGTAAGGAAAAAAAGCTCATCAGAATCCTGGAGAATCTGCTTCCCAAATGCGTATGGAGAAGTGGATCTGAGCAGCTTAATGGGTAGACTGTATTTGACATGGAGATATGTCCTAATCCCCTTTCAGGAAGGACTGGTCTAACTGTAGAAAGTGAAATCTGAAGGGAGCCTCTAGCTCTCAGAGAACTCCTTTGTGATCTGCCTCAGCTACAGAGAAGAGCTTTCCCAAGGTCAACCCTTTCCCCAAAATCTTGGCTTCAGTGATGGAGTGAGTTAGAGATATAAATACCCATCAGTTTGGGGCTGATGGACAATTCTTGCTCCAGAGCTCTCCACTAGGTTCCCCAAGGCTTTGTTGTGCCTGCATCACTGTTCAACTTTTTTCTGTCCTCAATTCCAACACCTTCTCTTCACATGCATCAATATCTTTTAAACATCTTGAGCTTCAGTATCCATCTCAGGATCCTCTTCTGGAGAATACAATTTGTGAGTTTTACCTTGTACTAGTCACCCAAACCTTATCAGGAGAATGTTTTGATTTGTAGCAAACACGAATCTTGTCCCTTAAGCAGAAGATTGCTGAATTAAAAGCGGTTAAGTCTCCAGTTCACTTAACAGCTATTTGGAGTAAATAAGCTGAGGAAAAGTAAGCCACCGTTGCAGATGTAACAATTGTGAACACCAAGGGGGCTATGAGGGCATAGAGTTGCTCCAGGAGACTGATCATGAATAGACAATAATGCAATTGGTACATCAGTTCCTCACATGATCCCCTTCTACTTAACTGGCCCCTTTGACTCTCCCATTCTTTGCAACAGAAAAATTGTTTTCCAAAGGAATGTTTCTGTAGAGAAACTTTTCTTAGGCAAAGCCAAATTCGATTGCAGATACATTTATAAGCAAGAATGTTTGGCCTAAGTCTAGCTGATTTATTTTATAGGCTATACATAATTAGCCAAAGAAATTCTCATGACTCTTACAACCACTCAAAAAAGAAAAAATGTAAAAATGCACTTATTTAATACAATCAACTGTTATCCAACTAACTCTCAGTGGTAAAAAGAGTTAACAACAACAAAAACGTATTCTTCTTAGTTGCCATTTCTATCATGTTAACAGTTTTTCCTAAATATCTGAGAACAAATATATGGAAATTTTGTAACACATAAAAGTGACCACAAAGGTATTGGAATTTTTGAGATGATGTAATGAGTACTTGAATTCTTTGAGCATCTGGATGTTTGGTATTTAATAATGGTCTGCTTTTCAGAGTAATGAAACATATAGCTCATTACATGCATGGTAGTCATCCTTTTCTACCTAAAAAAAAAAAAATAATAAACTTTTCTTTTCTTTTTCCTGGACAGCAATATACCCAGTGCAAAGACTAACTAAATGACTTTGAAGATAGAGCTGGCCAATGAGATGGATGTAAGTAGAAGATGGTGAAGGGAACTTCCAGGAATGCTTCTCCAGCCTGGGATATATAGCTAGCATCAGCCCTTTTTTGTCCATCCCTTCTCACCCTCATGCTTCTTTACCTGGAGTACAGGTGTGATGCCTGCCTGGTACTCCAACCAATTTGGAAAGTGAGGCAAAATTGAAGGTGGAAAACAAGTGCTAAAGGTAGTGCAGCACACACAAAAAAAG
Source organism: Elephas maximus indicus (assembly GCF_024166365.1). NCBI lineage: Eukaryota > Metazoa > Chordata > Mammalia > Proboscidea > Elephantidae > Elephas > Elephas maximus. The sequence continues at coordinate 70,701,660 of NC_064826.1, read as the reverse complement.
GATATTGGTTCCTGATGGCACAAGGTAGCTATCGTACATACCGTCTTAGTCGTCTAGCCCTGCTATAACAGATATACCACAAGTGGATGTCTTCAACAAAGAAAAAATTATTCTCTCACAGTCTAGTAGGCTACAAGTTCAAATTCAGGGCACCAGCTCCAGGGGAAGGCTTTCTCTCCTCTGTTGGCTTTGGAGGAAGAACTTTTTTATCTGTCTTCCCCTGGTCTAGGAGTTTTTCAGTGCAGAGACCCCCAGTCCAAAGGACACATGCCCCTGGCTCTGCTTTCTTGGTGGTATGAGGTCTCCCAGCTCTCTGCTCACTCCCCTTTCCTTTTATCTCTTGCAAGGTGAAAGGTGGTGCAGGCCACACCTCAGGGAAACTTCCTTTACTTTGGATCAGGGACGTGACCTAAGCAAGTGTGCTATATCCCACCCTAACCCTCTGTAATACAATCTAATCTTGCTTCATTAACCACAGACAGAGGTTAGGATTTACAACCCACAGAAAAATACACCAGATGACAAAAATGGTGGACTATCACAAAATCCTGGGAATCAAAGCCTAGCCAAATTAATACACACATTTTTCTGGGACACAATTCAATCAATGACACATGCCTACCCTCGATTCCCTTTCTCAGACTTATTTTACATGACAGGGATTTAACCTACCAATTTATTTAGGCTACTGTTATTTCTGGCTAATGTTACTAGCCTCTGAATGAAATTCCTACAAGATAGAGTACTTTAGCCTGGCAGTAAGAACCACATTCATTCCATGCAGTTATTAAATAGGATGAAATCCATTTCCATGTTAGATATTTAACTCATATCTTGGTTTCCAGTTCTATGTGAAATATTGCCTTAATAATAGTTAAAGAATCATTTTTTCCTATGGCTGAACAATGGCAATTATAATATTTTATAATTATATATTATAAAATATATATTATTTTAAGCAACAACTTTAGGAACACAAAATCTAAAAATTTGAAATATTTTATGAATGGCTAGAATTATCTTTCATTAGTTTTAACTAGATACAGATATATTAAAAATTAGAATTGCTTGCAGCATCTTCAGTGGTCACTCATCCTTTATAATTAATCTCACACAAGAGAACATTTTTATTCATCTTAAATGATTGCCTAATTAGTCATTTATCTGCATTTGGGGATTTGTAGCTACATGCTGATTTAATTAGAACGCTTGAAAAATCATTGAGTTTTGATGTTCCTTTTCTCTTTTATAAAAACATATTACTTGATAAAGATAAAATTTTGTTTAGATACAATGGAAGTGTATATGACCCAATAAGCTTTCTTTTTCAAATACATCATAAATTATACACTATATATGGGTCAGAATATTAAAAATTAACAACCCTGTCCCAAAATTAATTCTTGGAATAAATTAGTATTTAACAAACCCAACCCACTGCCGTCGAGTCGATTCCGACTCACAGCGACCCTATAAGGCAGAGTAGAACTGCCCGATAGAGTTTCCAAGGAACGCCTGGTGGATTCGAACTGCCAGCCTCTTGGTTAGCAGCCGTAGCACTTAACCACTATGCCACCAGGGTTTCCATTTAGGAACATAGGGCTTACTTGATCATATTACCCTTGATGTCAAGCCAACTATAATCTGAGAACTTCAGAAAATATATATTTTTTAATCTCTTAGTGTTCCATTTTTTACAATTTAGAGAATGTTATTTCACAAGCATCTGTTGTCTCAAATTATATTCATCACCTTAAAGCATAAGGGAGTTTCCATTATTATTTCTTTAATAGTCAACCAAAATTCAAATAATTGACTATATGTCTTTAAAAGTTAAATATTAGAATGCTAGTTCCAAATTTGACTCAGCATGTTTCATTTAATGACTTTCAAATTATACAAAAAATTAAGTTTCTGATAATAAAATTTTGGAAGAGGGATATGCCCTGTGTTTCAGAAGAAAAGATATGCCATAAAGTTTACAAAGCTTAAACAAAGGCTGATTCTTCTCTTGAGTTCAAGAACAAAGCCTCAGTAAAGAACATGTCATCATTTTTGATACAGAAAAAACAAAAAAGTTACATTTTTCTCCTGTTCCTGTTACGTTCTTCCTCTGATCTGAACTAAGGCCTAAGATCTATTTGACTTTAAAAGAAGTACTCCTTTAGAAATTGTTCTTAGTTTACATTTATGTAATATTATTAATAACACACTTCTCAAATATATTTTCTATTATTTCTAAATTAATAATATTGGAGTTATGTAGTGTTATCTTTAAGATAATACTACCTTTATAAGAGGTGCACGATTCTTCTACCACACTGTACTTCAGTTAAAAACATTTCCTCATCTTTGAAAGATATTTATAGAAAATTTAATTTGTGACATAAAAAGTATTTCCTATCTTCCATATCTGTTAGCAAACGTTGACCTAATTTTTATTTGCCTCTTCAAATGTCAGAGAAAATTTACTGACAATTGGTGACCTTAAGTCTAATATCCATCAGTTTCATTTTAAATATCATTTATCTAATTAAAATGAATTTAAAAAGCACATCTAAACCTGTCTTTTATATTCTTAAATTGGAAAGAAAAGAAAATCTTAAGGTGTCTTAGACTGGGTTCTCTACAGAAGCAAAACCAGTAAAGTTTATAAATATCTATATAAAAAGACTTATATCAAGAAAATGGCTCATGTGGTTGTAGAGGCTGAAACATCCCAAATTCGTAGGTCAGGCTGGAGGCTTCTCCTGATTCACGTAGCCACAGGGGCTGACAAGCCGAAGAGTGGCAAGTCAGACATCAGGGCTATTGCTCACAGGATGAAAAGAACGATGAATCCCAAGATCAGCTGGCAAGACTGCAGGTAAGCGGCTAGTTCAATTCCCAGGAACTGGAGGTCAGACAAACAGGAGCCAGCTGCAGGATCCAGAGCAAACAAAAGCTTGAGAGCCTTGCCAAAGAGTCCATTTAAATTGGATGCAGGCCACAACCCCAAGGAAAATCCCTTTCAACTGATTGCCTAGTCACAGCTGATCTCATCACATTATATCAAATCTCATCACAGAGGTGATCGCATTATCATACTACTGCCAAACTACATCATAATTGCCAAACCACTGAAAATCATGGTCCAGCCAAGTTGACACACAACCTTAACAATCACAATTCACTCCTTCATCAATTTGGCAGCTGTACACATCTTCTTAAATCATACATAATCTTTGAATGAAGATGATTATAAAGTCATACTTGTGCCTAACATGATACAAAAACACACATGCAACTGAAAATGTTATCCAAACAAAACCAAACCCACTGCCGTTGAGTCAATTCTGACTCATAGTGACCCTAGACGACAGAGTAGACCTGCCCCATAGAGTTTCCAAGGAGCGCCTGGCGGATATGAACTGCCAACATCTTGATTAGAAGCCGTAGCACTTAACCACTACGCCACCAGGATTCTGAAAATGCAATAACCGTGTTTATATTTTATAAGTGAAGAAAACAAAAATATTTGATGCACACATGCAAAGCAGAAATACTCATAACAATTACAGTCCTTGTTTTGCAACTGGTCATGTGGTCGTACCTGATATTTCTAACTACCTTCTTCCACCACCCATTCCACATTCCCTTTTCTCTTAGGAAACATCTTAACTAGCTGTGGTTCTTTGTCTGGTGAGGTGACACAAATTTTCATTCCTGAAGGTTCTGGGCCACTAGTAGTCATGTTGGAATTGAGTTGCTGTAGTTTTTCACTTACTTTAATCACAGGGTATGGTAGTACAAAGACCCTCTAAGGGATCTCTTGAATTCCAGATATACTCTTCTTTATCTCCATTACATAATATAGTCTAATTTCCTTTTGGTAATCAGGACCCAAGCCATGATATTTTCAATCATCTTATACACATGGAAAAGCAGGACAATGAATAAAGAAGACCAAAGAAGAATTGACTTCTTTGAATTATGGTATTTCAAATATCAGTAGGATCACCAGTGGTGGACAGCTTTCAGCAGAGCTTCCAAACAAAGTCAGATTAGGAAGAAGGACCTAGTAGTCTACTTCTGAAAAAAAAACCGGCAGTGAAAACCTTATGCAGTGGAATATTGTCTGATATACTGTCAAAAGATGAGTGCTTCAAGTTTGAAAAAAAGGAAGGCATTCAAAATATGACTTGGAAAGAGTTGCCTTCTCAAAGTGGAGCCCACATTAATGATGTGAGTGGAGTAAAGCTTTTGGGACCTTTATTTGCTCAGGTGGCATGACTTAACATGGGAAGAAACAGCAGCAAACATCCATTAAAAATCAGAATGTGGAATGTACAAAGTATGAATCTAGGAAAACTGGAAGTTGTCAAAAATGAAATAGAATGCATACAAATTGATTTTCTTGGCAATAGTGAGCTGAAATGGACTGATACTGGCCGTTTTGAATCAGGCAACCATAAAGTCTATTATCTCAGGAATGACAAATTGAGGAGGAATGGCATCACATTCATTGTCAAAAAGAACATTTCAAGATTTATCCTGAAGTACAATGCTATCAGTGATAGGATAATATCCTTATACCTAGAAGGAAGACCTGCTAATACTACTATTACTCAACTTTATGCACCAGTCACTAATGCCAAAGATGAGGAAATTAAAGATTTTTACCAGCTGCTGCAGCTTGAAATTGATCGAACATGCAATCAGGATGCACTGGTAATTACTTGTGATTAGAACGAGAAAGTTCTAAAAGAACGAGGATCAGTAGTTGGAAAATATGGCCTTGGAGATAGAAATAATGCCAGACATAGCATGATAGAATTTTGCAAGATCAACAACCTCTTCATTGCAAATACCTTTTTGAACAACATGAATGATGACAATACACATGAACCTCACCAGGAATTAAATAGACTACATCTGTGGAAAGAGATGAGGGAGAAGCTCAATATCATCAGTCAGAACAATGTCAGGGGCCAATTGTGCAATAGATCATCAATTACTCATATGCAAATTCAAGCTGAAACTGAAGAAAATTAGATCAAGTTCACAAGAGCCAAAATACAGCCTTCAATATTTCTATGTGACTCTAGAGACCATCTGAAAAATAGATTTGTCTCATTGAATGACCAAAGACTAGATGAGTTGTGTAATGACTTCAAGGACATCATTAAAAAGAGAGGAAAGAAAGAAAAAGACCAAAATGGACATCAGAAGAGACTCTAAGATTCATTCTTGAATGTCAAGTAGCTAAAATGAAGGAAGAAATGATGATGTAAAAGAGCTGAACAGAAGATTTCAAAGGGTGGCTCAAAAAGGCAAAGTATTATACGGAAATGTGCAAAGACCTGCAGTTAAAAAACCAAAAGGACTGAAACCCTTCCCTCTGGCTCTGGATGCTTCCCACCACCTACTGCAGCCACAAAGGGACCCGTCCTGGACCCCAGATCCTTTCCAGCTGGCTCTGGGCCCCACCTGCCACCTGTTGCAGTCCTGAGAGAGCTGGACCCAAATCCCAGGTACTTCCCCACTAGCTCTGGACTCCTCCTACCACCCATCACAGCCATGAGGGGACTGGGCCCAGACACCAGGCTCCTCCCTGCCAGCACCATGCCCCCACTGCCACCCATTGCAGCCCTAAAAGGACCCAGCCCAGAAGCCAGGCTGCTTCCCACCAGCTTGGGGACCCCCCCCCCACCGGATGACCACCCCAGCCATGCTCCTGCCCATGACCCAGTTCATGCTGCAGATAAATGACCCATCTCCATACCTGCCCTCCCAGTTGGACCTGCCCTACTACACTTTAGCTGAGTGACAGGCTGTTCACACCTGGACAAACTGGTGAGAACCATCATGCCCACAGAATAGCAAGCAACAAAGTACGCCTGGCTCACCCACCCAAATATAATCAAACCAAACAGAACAAAACAAACAAACCTACAATCAATCAATAATAATAATAATAAAATTCTGAACTTTTCAGAGGCAGCAGACAATATCAAAACAAAACAAACAGGTCAAGATGGGTCCAGTAAGCAACCAGAATAAAGGACCAGTTGACCCTCTGGTGGAGCCCTGGTGCCATAGTGGTTAAAAGCTTGGCTGCTAACCAAGAGGTCTGCAGTTTGAACCCACAAGCTATTCCTTGGAAACCCTAAAAGGCAATTCTACTCTGTCCTGTAGGATCACTATGAATCAAAATCTACTCGACAGCAGTGAATTTGTTTTTGAGTTTGGTTGACCTTCCAGCAGAAGTAGTCACTGAAACTACCTGGATAAGGAAAAAAAAAAAAACTGCCTTCCAATCAATTCATACTCATAGTGACCCCATAGGGCTTCCAAGGCTATAATCTTTATGGAAACAAACTGCCGTATATTTCTCTCACAGAGTATCTGGTGGTTTCAAAATGCTGACCTTTCAGTTAGTGGTTGACTGCTTTAACAACTGTGCCACCAGGGCAGTAATCAAACTCATTGCTGTCAAGTCAATTCCAACTCATAATGACCACATAGGATTGAGTATAACTGCCCCACAGTGTTTCCAAGAAGCAGCTGGTGGATTCAAACGGTCAACCTTTTGGTTAGTAGCTGTAGCTCTTAACTACCGCGCAACCAGGTCTCCTTACATAATGATAAGGGGGTCAATTTTTCTAACTACCTGATAGGGAGTTCAAAAGTGTAATATTCAGGGCTTTTCAAGAGATTAGGAAAGAGATCAAGAAAAACACAGACAAAATCATGGGTAACACAGACAAAACTAACCAAAACATAGCCAAAAATCAAGGAAAACACAGATCAAACAGCAGCATACTTCAGGAAAATAATACAATTAAAAAGTCAAAATAAATAACCTATTAGAAATCATACAAAAACAACAATTAGAAATCAAAAGATAAACAACAAAATTTCAGAAATGGAATGCAGTAGAAGGTTTTAGGAGCAAATTTGAAACAATGGAAGACAGAATCAGTGAAATTAAAGACAAATCCATGGATGCCACTTTGTTACAGGAAAAGTCAGAAGAAAGAATAGAGAAAAATGAAGAAAACCTAAGAGCTATGTGGGAAACATTCAACAATAAAAATCTGCATGTGATGGGAGTTTCAGTATAGAGGAAGAAAATGGAAAACACAGAGAAGATCATTGAAGGTTTGCTGACAGAATACTTCCCCAAAATCACGATAGATGAAATTCTGACTATTCAGGAAGCTCAACAAACCCCATATAGGATAGACCCCAAGAAAAGTCACTAGGTCATATCATAAACACACTCACCAAAACCAGACAAAGAAAGAATCTTGAGAGCAGATAGAGAAAAATGAAAAATCATATACAAAGGGAAAACAATAAGACTAAACTCTTATTACTTGGCAGAAACCAAGCCTGCAAGAAGGCAATGGGATGACATATATCAAATCTTCAAAAAAAAAAAAAAAAAAACTTGCCAACCAAGAATAATATATCCTGCAAAACTCTCTCTCAGATATGGTGGGAAGATTAAGACATTTCTAGATGAAAAGAGATTAAGGGAATTTGTAAAAACCAAACTAAAATTACAGGAATTATTAAAGGGAAGCCTTCAGTTAGAGAACCAACAGCATCAGACAACAACCTGACTCTAGGACACAAGTCAGTATCAGCCAATTGTAAAACCTAAGTAATGAACTCTCAAGGTAAAACAAAACTAAAAGATTCAAAACAGGGAACTAGAGATTTCAGTCTGCAAATGATGACAACGTCAGAACAATAAAAAAGGGAATACATGGTGCAACAATAGAACTTTCAAATGGAAAAGTTAAGGCAACATCAAGTCATAAAAGACTGGTTCAAACTTAGGAAGATAACAGTAAATTTCAAGGTAACCACAAAGAAAGTTAACAAACCTATTCATCAAAATAAAGGAAAAAAAAAAAAAACATAAAGCCTCAGTAAACAAAAAACCTACAATAACAAAAGAAACAAAAAGAAATTTCACAAACAAAAGAACTCAACTCAGGAGAGTAAGAGGGAAAAAGAAAACATCACCACCATAAAAAAAAAAAAGCACTAGAAAAATGACAGCAAAAAACACACATCTATCCATAATCACACTGAATATAATTGGCTTGTATGTGGAAAGTGACAAAATGGATAAATAGAAAATGATCCATCAATATGCTGTCTACAAGAGACACACCTTAGACACAAAGACAACACTAGCCATTAGAGAAATGCAAATCAAAATTACAATGAGATACCTTCTCTCCCCGACGCTACTGGCACTAATCCAAAAAACAGAAAATAATAAATGTTGGTGAGGTTGCAGGGAGATTGGAACTCTTATGCACTGCTGGTGGAAATGCAAAAGGATTCATTTTTGGAAAATGACGCGGCACTTCTTTACAAAACTAGGAATAGAAATACCATAAAATCCAGAAATCCCACTCCTAGAGATATAGCTGACAGAAATAAGAGCCATCACAGGAATGGACATACACACACCCATGTTCATTTCAGCATCATTCACAGGAGCAAAAGGATGGAAACAACCTAAGTGCCTATCAACAGACGAATGGTAAATGAACATACACACAATGGAATACTATGCAATGACAAAGAACAACGATGAATCTGCGAAACATCTCACAACATGGGTGAATCTGGAGGACATTATACTGAGTGAAATAAATCATTCACAAAAGGACAAACACTGGATGAGACCACTCTTATAAAAACATGTGAAAATGTTTCCACACAGAAAGAAGTAACCTTCCATGGTTACAACAGAGGGGAAGGGTGGGGAGAGAAAAGCACTAAGTATGTAGTAGAAAAGTGGTAACTTTGGTGAAGCTTGGTAAAGTAAAGGGTCAGTGAAAAAGAGGAAGACCCTCAATGAGATGGATTGACACAGTAGCTGCAACAATGAGCTCAAGCATACCAATGACTGTGAGGATGGTGCCGGACAGGGCAGTGTTTCTGTCTGTTGCACATAGGTTGCTATGAGTTAGAACCAACAAGATGGCACCTAACAAAAATTAGCTTTAGTTTCAACATGTCAACAATTTCAAACATATGATAAATCATATTCACTCAGTTTAACTTTGGCTTTTACAGCTATGGACTGGTAGTAGCAACTTCACCTTTCTTCTTGCAATAAAAGTAGTTGAAAAATATGCAATTGCTGTTCTCTTAGATTTAGTCAGCTTATGTCTCTGTGTTCCTTTGGAATGGCTATTTGTAGAGAAGGAAGTTTTCTGTACATTTTATTCAACTGCAGCGAAGTGGAATGGATCACTTTTATATGGCCTTTCTTGTAACTCCTACCAAACGACTTCATGGTACTTGGAAATGAGGCACTTTCAGCCCATCGAGGGGACTGGATAGCTTGCTAATAATGTAAATAAGGTGCATGCTACACTTGTAGGGGTGGGACCATGTAAATAAGATGCATAGAGTCTTACCAAAGGGATTGGTCAGTTTTGCCATCCTGCTAGGCTTAAAATGAGCCATCCTAGAGGCACAAAAGGGAGGAGAACCTCATTTTCATGAAGAAAGAAGACTTAGGAGTTGGGCGCTTCCTTTGAACCTGGATTCTCTGTACTAAATGGCACGAGAGAGCAAGAATCGGCAGCCAGGAAATGGTGGCAACAGAGGTAGCAGAACCAGGATACTGGCAGGAGATAGTACAGTGGGCTTTCAAAGGGAGAATGTTCCATGCCTTCAGGCATAGGCTTTCTGGAGGAATGGGGTACATTTGGGCACTTGTCAGCAGAACAAGGCTTGCTGAACCCTAGATCTAGAGAGTTGAGTGCCTTCAGACCAAGGCTTACTGACAGAGTGGGGTGCCTCTGGACACTTATCGATGGAGCTAAAGAGACTTGTAACATTTTCTTGAGCAGGCCAGAGGCCAGGGCCAAGGGCCTGAGGGCCCTAGGGCCAGAAAGAGGTCTGCCTGCAGGCATGGCTGAAAAGAGGCTGTCCTAATGAAAGAACTCTTTCTTAAGTCATTTTCTATCCTAAATTGTAACCTGTTACTTTCCTAATAAACCCCATATTGTATTTTTACACAAATAATATGTACCTTCTACATTTGTTTGCCAACAGCTCCCTCCCCCTGTGAGGTATTTTTGTAATTGCCCCTGTGCCAATTTTTTTAAATGTTTCTCTGAAAAAAAATTAGCATAGCATGTTTAGGAAAATACCTCGAGGAGGGAGGGAAAGTTTGACAAACAAACTTAGAAAGGAACGTATTATTTGTGTAAAACTATGATAATTGCAAGTATGGTTTGTAGTTTTTGTGTGGTCATTGCAATGAATTATTGAATCCAGCAGAGGAGTAGAGAGTGCTGAGGGAGGGATGGCTGGTGTAGGAACCGGTAGAAAGTTTAGAGAGAAGAGGTATGTCTGACCTCCGCCTCATTGGAATCAGCTTTGGGCTGTTCTTTTTTTTTTAATAATTCATTTTATTTTTTGTTGTTGTTGACAACATACACAGCAGGACATACACCAATTCAGCAGTTTCTACATGTACAGTTCTGTGACACTGACTACATTCTTTGAGTTGTGCAACCATTCTCACCCTCCTTCTCTGAGTTGTTCCTACCGCATTAACAGAAACTCACTACCTTCTAAAGTTCCTATATAATCTTTTGAGTTGCTGTTACCAATTTGATTCCATATGGATAGTTCTTAAAAGAGCACAATGATCAAAGCAGACACTCTGCTAGCTATGCTAAATTATTGTTTGGTTTTAAAAAGACATCAGGGGATATTTTTGGTTTAAGGTTTAAAGATTATCTAAGGGGTTCATCCAGCTTCCATGAATCCAGAAGATCTGGATTCCTTGAGACTTTAACATTCTGTTCCTTGTCAATCAGGATTCTTCTATAGAATCTTTAATGAAAATATTCAGTAATCGTAGCTGGGCACCATCAATTTCTTCTGGTCTCATAACAAAGGAGGCAGTTGTTCATGGAGGCAATTAGCCACATATTCCATTTCTTCCTGATTCCCGTTGTTCCTCTGTTTCTTCAGGGGAATAAAGACCAATTGTAGTGCCTTGGATGGCTGCTCATAAGCTTTCAAGACTCCAGGTACTATACTAAGGAGGTAGAACAGAAGCACTAAACACATTATCAGGCCAATTAACTGGGATGCCCCATGAAACCATGACTGGGAACCTCTGAACTAAGAAAACAAATTCCGTGCGGTGTTTAGTTCTACATAAGTAGCCTCAGCAACTGCTCTTTTTGTTGCTGTTGCCAATCTGACTTTTTCATTTGTACAACTTATTGACAACAATTATGTTATTTGGCTGTGCAGCCCTACTCTTAATCAATGCAATTTTTCCATCACCATAGACGGAAACTCAGTGTTCCATAAGCAATAAACCTTGCTCTTCTCCCTCTCCCTCCTGCCTCTGGTAACCACTAATAAACTCTGGTCTCTATGCATTTGCCTGTTCTTATCTTTTTATATAAATGAGGTTACATAATATTTGTCCTTCTGTGATTGACTTATTTCACTCAGAATAATGTCTTCCAGCTCCATCAATATTGTAGCATGTATCAAGGCTTCCTTCTCTTACTGGCTGAGTAGTATTCCATTGCATGTATGTGCCACATTTTGTTTTTCTGTTCATCTGTTGATGGGCATTTCAGTTGTTTCCATCTTTTGGCTATTGTGAATAATGTTGCAATGAACATTGGTATGTCCATAATTTTTTAATTGAAAGGAATGTGCTTTGCAGAAACAGAAAAATTATAGTCTTGTCATTGATTCATTTACCACTTGGTTTGGCCCAGAGTAGGCTGTTCCACTGTCCTGCACCTTAATGTCCTCAGCTTTAAAGTGGGACAACCATTTTAGTGTCTTTTTCTGAAGAATCCAACATAGTGTTGCAATACGAATCAATTCAAGTCAACTGACATTATCATAATGTTTATGAGCTGCTACTTCTCTTGGTGAGAAAGGTTAATATGCTTGGCTTCTAAATGAAAGATTGGAGGTTCAAGTTTACCCAGAGATACCTCAGAATAAAGGTCTGGTGATTTACTTTCAAAAAATCAAGAATAGAAAATGAACACAGTTCTACTCTAATATATGTGGGATCACCATGAGTTGGAATTGACTTGATGAGAGCTGGTTCACTTTCTGAAAACACTTCACAGTTTCCCTCTGTGGGTGGTGGCAGGTGAGGTAAGGAGCTCACAGATCAGATGGAGGGCTGACTGAATGAAAAGCCCGGCTCATTGCCTCAGGTTGCACATGTCACAGGGCTCAAGTGTGAGCACATAGCAAGGCCTTCTATACCTTCAGCCTGATGCCTGCCAGATGTTCAGACCCCAAGGACTTCGTTCCGGGTGTGTGCTCTGACACGGGTTGTCTAAAATCTTTCCTCTGGGGCCAGGCATTGGGCTGTTGAAATTGATTCTCCTTCCTCCTTGTGAAGTTAGAACAAGAGGTCTGATGCTCCTGCCACACCATTTTTACAGTTAGTGTCAGAAGCAGGATTCATTGCAATGGCTCCATATTAATGGAAGCATAGGACTTTGTAAGAGAAGGAATGAAGGGGCGTGGAAGTGAAACTTTTGATTCTTAGATGATTACTTTGGTTATTGTTACCTCTAACGGCTGAAAGGAAAGCAAGAGATGTTATGCTGCACCTGAGGGGAGAAAAACAAAATCAGGAGTGGCTTGGGGCAAAAGCCAGGCCAGTTAAACAAGATGATTGATAGGAGGCCAGGGTCTTTTGGTTCCACCCAGCCAGAGGCCCAAGGCCATATGCATATGGATGGGAAAAGAGTCAAGGAGTAGAGAGGAGAAGATGAAAAGGGAATGTTTAAAAAGGTTTTATGTCTCTATCTAAATGTACAATGGATATTGAATGTTTCTCCCACCAAGTGTTGTAAAACAGACCTAGTGTATAATGGAAATAGATATTGGGTATTATAGATAACAGAGGGTGTGTAACTCTGTCTTCAGCCAATACTTGATTGCATATGCAAAAAGGGAAACTAGGATTTGCCCCAGATAATCACAGGCTGTTAGTTTGAATGCAGTAGCCCTCTGCATAGGGTATTGGGAGCTTAGGTCAAAAACCTAAGCCTCACCCAAATATCTCCAATAAAGAAATTTGCATTTGAAAAGACATACAGGCCCATCCAGAACTGCTGGGAGAGGTGGAAATTTACATTTGAAGGAAGGAATTACAGAAAAAAAAAAAGACTTTTTCATTTTGAATTTTGAGCAAGTGGTTTGCATCGGATGCATTAAGGCAGGAAAAGTCAGTGCTCACCGGAAGAACCCTCTTCCAGGGCTGGAAGTTAAAAGAAGGTGGTGAGTAGACAGCCTGGTATTCTCACTTGTGGTGACTGCCTGGGTCCACGCAATGAGTGGAAGTGGAGGAGGTGCAGTAATGAAGAGATGGGCTGGGATTAGACATCTTCCACTGGCAAGAGATGAGAGAAAGGCCTGGCTGGTCTGAAGTGCAGGGAGGTGTGTGGACTACTGAGTCTACAGCTGGTACCCACTGACCTAGCCTACAGTGGCTATTGAGGAGCTGACTAGAACCTGAACAAATGAAGAGAAAGATGTTTGACACCAAGAGTTGATATAGATTGCTTTAATTTGATGGCATGCTCTGGACTGGACTTTGCTTATGGATGTAGATGCTCAAAGTTCCAACTGGGACAGAAGATTCTTTAGGTCAAGGAACACGTTTGTCACCTCAGAGTACTGGTTTGATAGGAATGGGCAATTAAAACATTGGCTATCTAAAATGCAGGTTAGATAAAGGCATGGAGTGGCTGGTTTACATGCTTTTGTGGGTATGCTTAGGCTCAATGTGAAAGGGAAAAGCGAGAATCTTTATTGAATAGCTTCTTCTTTTCCTAATGAGTCTGCAGAAGAGAGGGTGGGGAAAGATACTGATAGGATTATATGATTCAGTTGTGAGTGTTGATTGTTAACAGGCTTAGTCATGATTGTAAAAATTGTAATTGTAGAGACTGTAAGTGTGAAAGAGTGTACTAAGGTGGAGGCCCTGCTGGACTGGACTACAGTGGCCAGGCCTAAACCAAAAAACACCAAACCCACTGCCGTGGAGTTGAGTCCAACTCATAGCAAACCTATAGGACAGAACTTCCCGATAGTTTCCAAGGAGTGCCTGGCGAATTTGAACTGGTGACCTCTTGGTTAGCAGCTGTAGCAGTTAACCACTACACCAGCAGGGTTTCCATGGCCAGACCTAAAGTTCCTTAAATGTTCTACTATGCTGAAACTTCGTGAGACTGAACGCGAGGGAATAATTTTCTCTCAGGTGCATTTTTTCAGAGACCAGAGAGGGTGACACCAAGGCAAGCTTTGGAGAACCTGACCAGATTACACAGATACCTGCACCAGAACTGAATGACTGGTACCTGAATAACTTCACCCTGAGGACTCTTTGCCTTACTGAAGGACTAATTGTTAATGACTGTTTTAGACTGGTAAAATAATTGGGAGGGGGAAGTTACTCTCCAAGTCTGAAAGAACTATGTTTAGAAAAACTAGGGGGTGGCCTGTGGTGGGATTGATCAATTTTATACGGCCTTTCTCACCATGGTCTTATAACTCCCACCAAATGACTGGGTGGTATTATGCAAATGATGTGCTGTGTCCCATGAAGGGGATTGGATAGCTTGCTAAAAATGTAAATAAGGTTCCTGGCACCTTGTGGGGGTAAGACCATGCAAATAAGATATATGGAACCCTATCAAGGGGATTGGTCAATTTTTCCATCCCTCTAAGCTTAAAATGAGCCATCCCAGAGGTAGAAAGGGGAGACTTCATTCCACCAAGAAAGAAGAGCTAGGAGTGGAGCATGTCCTTTGGATCTGGGATCCTTGTGCTAGACAAGGAGAGAGGGCAAGAAGCAGCTGCAGAGAAATGGCGGCAGCAGAGGCAGTAGAACCAGGAGACCAGTAGAAGATAGTGCAAGGGTTTCTTGGACTACAGAGTGAGGAAGCTGAGCACCTTTGGGTAAGGGGCTTGCTGGAGGAGTGGGGTGCTTCTGGGCACTTGGTGGCAGAGCCGGGCTTGACAACCCACAGCACTAGAGAACTGAACACCTTTGGGTCAAGGTTTGCTGGTAGAGTGGGGTGCCTCTGGGCACTTATCCGTGGAGTTAAAGAGCTTTGCAACACTTGCCTGAACAGGGCAGAGGCTAGGGCCAAGGGGCAGAAGGTTTGAGGGCCAGAGAAAGGCCTATCTGTGGGCCTGGCCAAGAAAGGGCTATTCTGAACCAAGAACTGTATCTTGTGTCGTTTTTGATCCTGAATTATAACCTGTTACTTCCCTAATAAACCCCATAACTGTGAATATGGTCTGTTAGTTTTGCATGGCCATTGCAATGAATTATCGAATCCAGCAGAAGAGTAGGGAGCACTGTGGGAGGGACAGCTGGTGCAGGAATCGGTAAAAAGTTTGGAGAAATGATGTATGTCTGACCTCTACCTTACAAGAATCAGCCTTAGGCTGTTGATCTTGATTCTCCTTCTCCCTTGTGAAGTTAGACCAGGAGGTCTGATGATACCATCGCACCATTTTTACATGCATTTTCATAATAATTTCTTATTTTTTATTAATTTTATGGTATGGTCTCATTTTTGTGCCTACCAGTTCATTGGGGGAGGCATGCTGAATTGTGGATGTACTGTTATTGTTTTTTTCAGTGGGTGGTAGTTCTGTTAGAGAATTAGTCTTTTATTATTTGTTTCAAAGTAAAATATTGAATAAAACAATGATCATGTAATTTGAATGATCCTAGAATTTCTTTTTCTTTGCCTTTATGTTAATAGAAGGAAAAAATATTTATTATAAGATACTTTCTTCTTTTAACTTTTATCATGGAAAACTTAAACAAGTAAAAACATAGAAAAAAGAATAACAAACCCCTATATATCCACTATTGAACTTCAAAAATGACCAAGCTTGATTCATCGATGTTCCCACCCATTCCCCATACTACTCAGATTATTTTAAGGCAAAATACAGATATTGTTTCAATTCAACAGTGAATATTTCAGTATGTACCTCTCAAAGATTATCACAACTAAAATTTTTTAAATATTCCATATTATCACATATCTATTTTTTTTATCCACCTGTCAATCCTCCCTGATTAGTTCATAAACTTCATATTGTTTGTTCAGTTGAGAATACAAGTAAACTCCATACGTTGCAGCTACTCTCTTAAGACTCAACCCACAAGTCGTCTCTCTTTTTCTTTGCAACTTCCACAGAGTTTCACATAATCTGACTTTCGCTCACCTCATCCCCATGAAATTTAACATCAATCTGTTATGATAAATATTACTTTAGGGATAATTGGAATCCATGCAATTGAAAAGTCCTAATCCATCAGTGTGCTATATCTTTCCATTTACACAAATCTTACTGCATGACTTTCAGAAAATTATAATTTTCTCAAGTTTATTTTTAAGAAGTTTGCATTTTCATTGCTATTGAAGATGAGACTTTTTTTCATTGTGTTTTCTTATATTTTGGTGTATTCACTTTGTAAATAACTTTCATTTGGAAGGATTGTTCCCATAAGCATCTTTCCTTTAGTCAAAATATGACCCTATTGAAACACTCATGAACTTCAGGATAAGCTAAAATAGTAATTTTATGCTGCCCATCATGTGCTCAGATATTGTCAGATTATAAGCAATTCTGCACAATTGTGATCAAGGCTTAAATAAGAAGACAGGCCCCCATACTATTTGTATGGTATTTTTTTTTTTTTCTGAGTCTATTTTAACCCCCTTGCCAACACTTAAAGAGGAACAGTTGTTTAAAATACAGGGGAGCAAGTACTCATTGATTTCTAAACTGGTGTTCATTCAACTATTAAATTAATAGGGATGGGTTGTCAGCATGTCAGGATTACCACTACATGGTGTATGCTTTAGTTTTGGAGGAGACTGGTGACGCTGGAGAGATGAGAAAGTAGGTTAGCCATGGCAGATCTCCCCCGGCTTTTTGAAATTTAATACTCTACAGTGCTTGTGGATTGGCCAGTATGAATTTTCTCAGAAAAAAATCTTCTAAGCTCTTTAATTTTCAGTGCAGTACAGAGTATGCCTGAAAGAAAAGCAATCAAATTGATTGTTAGTGTATGATACAGATAGTCCCTGATTTAAGGTGGATTCTTTTTTTTTTTTAGTTTTCATTATTATTTCCTTTTATTATCAGTATCTTTATAAATCTGATCTTTGAACTTCTGCCAGTAAACATCTGAGAATGAGAACATCAGCAAATTATGCACTACTACTTGGGTTTTTTGTTTTACTTTGTATGTAGTACATATTACTAACAATAAGATGTACAAAAAAAATAAATAAAAAACAGGCAGTGATAAGTGTCGTTAATCATACCTCAAATACATCGTAAATTGGGGACTACCTGTACTCACTATAAATCTTTTATTTTGTAAATTAAAATATTTACAAAACTATGTATGTAGCATGCATTTTACAAGTAGCTTTCTAATGTATTTCTTCTTTGAAATCACAAGAATTCTGTGAACTATAATTTTCATTACTACTAATCCTTAATTAAACACACATTTATTACCTCCTAAGAGACATACTGTAAATTGAACCCCAGGGCTCAAAGATAAAAGGCATGATCCTTGTTTCCCTGGAGCTTAAAATCTATTGGAAGAAATAGAAAAGAATACTGATAATGGTAACAGTGTGATTTTCAGAAAAAAGTTTTATTTTCTTCTAAAATCCATTTTAGTCTTATCTTTCTTTCCGGTCTTTTTAATGACTTCTTGCTTTCTTCATGTATGATGTCCTTGATGTCATCCCACAACTGGTCTGGTCTTTGGTCATTAGTGTTCAATGCATCAAATCTATTCTTGAGATGGTCCCTGAATTCAGGTGGGATATATTCAAGGTTGTACTTTGGCTCTCGTGGACTTGTTTTAACTTTTTTCAGCTTCGACTTGAACTTGCATGAGCAACTGATGGTTTGTTCCACAGTCAGACCCTGGCCTTGTTCTGACTGAAGATATTGAGCTACTCCATTGTCAGTTTCCACGGATGTAGTGGATTTTGTTCCTGTGTATTCCATCTGGAAAGGTCCATGTGTATAGATGCCATTTATGTTGTTGTAAAAAGGTAGTCCCAAAGAACAGGTCATTGGTCTTGTAAAATTCTATCACATGATTTCTGACGTCATTTCTAGCACCAAGACCATATTCTTCAGCTACTAATCCTACTTCTTTGTTTCCAACTTTCACATTCCAATCACTAGTAATTATCAGTGCATCTTGACAGCATGTTTGATCAATTTCAAACTGCAGAAGTTGGTAAAAAATCTTCAATTTATTTATTCTTGGTACTAGTGATTGGTGCGTAAATTTGAGTAATGTTGTTTTTAGGTGCCATGGAGTCAGTTCCAACTCATAGCGACCGTATAGGTCAGAGTAGAACTGCCCCATAGGGTTTCCAAGGAGTGGCTAGTGGATTTGAACTGCTGACCTTTTTTGGTTAGCAGCCAAGCTCTTAATCACTATGCCACCAGGGCTCCAAATTTGAATAATAGTCATATTAATTGGTCTTACTTGTAGGCATTTGGATATTATCCTGTCACAGACAACATCGTTTCAGGATAGATCTTGAAATGTTCTTTTTAGTGATGAATGTGCCACTCTTCCTCTTCAATTTGTCATTCCTGACATAATCATCACCCCCACCCAGTGCCATTGAGTCGATTCTGACTCAGCGACGCTATAGGACAGAGTAGAACTGCCCCATAGAGTTTCCAAGGAGCTCCTGGCGGATTCGAACTGCCGACCCTTTGGTTAGCATATAATTGCCTGATTCAAAATGGCCAATACCAGTCAACTTCAACTCACTAAAGGCCAGGATATTGATCTTCAAGCATTCCATTTCATTTTGGGCAACTACCAGTTTTCCTAGATTCATATTTTGTACATTCCACATTCTGATTGTTAATGGACGTTTGCAGCTGTTTCTTCTCATTTTAAGTTGTGCCACATCAGCAAATGAAGGTCCTGAAAGCTTTACTCCATCCGTGTCATTAAGGTAGACTCTATTTTGTGGAGGCAGCTCTTCTCGAGTCATATTCTGAGTGCTATCCAACCTGAGGTGCCCATCTTCTGGAACTATATCAATGTTCTCCTGTAATTCATAAGGTATTCACTGATCAAAAAAAAAATTTTTTTTTTTTAGAAGTAGATCTTCAGATCCTTCTTCCCAATCTTTCTTAGTCTGAAAACTGTGGGTGAATCTTCCAACCATGGGTGACCCTGCCGATATTTGAAATATTGGTGGCATAACTCCAGCATCACAGCAACCTGCAAACTACCAGAGTAGAACAAACTGACAGATGAGAAGATTTCCAAGTGTGGCTTGAGAAGACAAAGTAAAGTATTAAAAGGAAATATGCAAAGACCTGCAGTTAGAAATCAAAAGTGAAGAACATGCTTGACATTTCTCAAGCTAAAATAACTGACAAATTCAAGCCTCAAGCTGCAATATTGAAGGATTCTAGGGGCAAAATGTTGAATGATGCAGGACGCATCAAAAGAATGTGGAAGGAATACACAGAATCACTGTTAAAAAAGAATTTGTTGACGTTCAAACATTTCAGGAGGTAGTATATTATCAAGAACCTATGGTGCTGAAGGAAGAAGTCCAAGCTGCACTGAAAGCACTGGCAAAAACAAAGCTCCAGGAATTGATAGAATACCAATTGAGATGTTTCAAAAATGGATGCAATACTGGAAGCGCTTACTTGTTCATGCCAAGAAATTTGGAAGACAGCTAGCTGGCCAACCAACTGGAAAAAATCCATGCTTATGCCCATTCCAAATAAAGGTGATCCAGCAGAATGCAGACATTATTGAACAATGTCATTAACATCACACACAAGTAAAATTTTGCTGAAGATCATTCAAAATGGGTTGGAGCACTATGTCGAAAGGGAGCTGCCAGAAATTCAAGCCAGATTTAGAAGAGGATGTAAAACAGGGAATATCATAGCTGATGTCAGATGGATCATGGCTGAAGCAGAAAATTCCAGAAAGATGTTTACCAGTGTTTTACTGACTACATAAAAGGATTTGAGTGTGTAGGTCATAACAAATTGTGGCTAACATTGTGAAGAATGGAAATTCCAGAACACTTAATTGTGCTCGTGAGGAATCTGTACTTAGACCAAGAGGCAGTCCTTCAAACAGAATAAGGTGATACTGCGTGGTTTAAAGTTGACAAAGGTGAGCATCAGGGTTGTATTCTTTTACCATATGGTTCAATCTGCATGCTGAGCAAATAATCCAAGAATCTGGATTATATGAAGAAAAACAGGGCATCAGCATTGGAGGAAGACTCATTAACAACCTGTGATATGCAGATAACACAACCTTGCTTGCTGAAAGTGAGGAGGACTTGAAGCATTTACTGATGAAGATTAAAGTTGACAGCTTTCAGTATGGATTACACCTCAACATAAAGAAATCAAAAATCCTCCCAACTGGACTAATAATCTACATCATGATAAAAGGTAAAAATATTGAAGTTGTCAAGGATTTCATTTTACTTGGACCTATAATCAATGCCCATGGAAGCAGCAGACAAGAAATCAAAGACATATTGCATTGGGCAAATCTGCTGCAAAAGAACTCTTTGAAGGGTTAAAAAGCAAAGATGTCACCTTGAGGACTAAGGTGTGCCTGACTCAAGTCATGGTTTTTTCAATCACTTCATATGTATGTGGAAGGTGGACAATGAATAAGGAAGACCAAAATAAAATTGGTGCCTTTGCATTATGGTGTTGGCGATGAATATTGAATACACCACGGACTGCTAGAAGAAGGAAAAAATTTGTCTTGGAAGAAGTACAGCCAGAATCCTCCTTAGAGGCAAAGATGGTGAGTCTTCACCTTTTACACTTTGGATGTGTTGTCAGAAGGACTAGGCCCTGAAGAAGGACACCAAGCTTGATAAAGTAGAAGGTCAGCAAAAAAGAGGAAGTCACTCAACATGATAGACATACAGTGGCTACAACAATGGACCAAAACATAGCAATAATTGTGAGAATGGTTCAGGACTGGGCACTGTTTTGTTCTGTTGTACATATAGGGTCACTGTGAGTCAGAACCTACTGGATGCCACCTATCAACAAGAGTGTGATAAATATAGTGAGAGAGTTATATATGAAGGTATGAAGGGATAAGGAGATCACCCGACCCAGACTTGAGGAATGCAAAACCTTCCTTAAAGGTGTGATAGATGATACAAGCATTGGATGTTGAATAGGAGATAGAAAAGTGAAGAATGGGAAGAAAAGTGGACTATTAAAAAGGGGTAAAGTTACGCCATTCTCTTACAGGAATGGTAAACCAGTGTAGGATTTTTACCAGGGAAATAATACTATGATATTAGACTTTATCAGAGTATATATTAGAGTCAGTCAGTATATATTCTGACTGTTGTGTAGAAATGTGCAGTAAGAGTATTAAGAATATGAGTTTTTACTAAAGCAGTAACAAAAGATTAAAAAAAAAAAAAACAAAAAACCTTTGCCATCTAGTTGATTTAGGCTCATAGCAACCTTATAGGACAGAGTAGAACAGTCCCATAGTGTTTCCAAGGCAGTAAATCTTTATGAAAGCAAATTGCCACATATTTCTCCTTCAGAGCTGCTGGTGGATTTTAACCGTCAAGCTTTCAGTTAGCATCTGTTAACCACTGTATCACCAGGGATCCTTTTAAAGTATTAGCAGTGGGGATTAAAATTAGAGAGTAGATTCAAGAGATTATGAAGAAATAGTATTTACAACACTCATTACAGAACTGAATTTGTTGGATAAAGTTCATGTGAGGAATTAAGAGTGACGTATAGGTTGGGATTTTGGTATTTATTTAGAGACAGGAGCAAAACTGGCAAAAAGTCAGTGATAGGTGAAAACAGTGGAATTGATATTGGACATGCCAAATTTGGCTTTTCTAAAAGCTTGCTGTGGTGGGTAGGCAGTGTAATGGCCATGAAAGATGTTCACAATCTAATTTCCTGGAACCTGGAACTTGTGAGTATGTTAATTACATGACAAAGGGAATTGAAAATGCAGCAGAATTAAGGTTGTTTATCAACTGGCCTTGAGAGGACAGCGGTGGTTAAGTGGTAGGATTCTAGCCTTCTAATGCAGGAGACCACATTCAATTTCTAGCCAATGGACCTCATGTGCAATCATTACACATCTATCAGTGGAGGTTTTCGTGTTATGAGTCAGAATCAACTCGAAGGCACTGGGTTTGGTTTTTGGTTTGACTTCATTGGGCATTGATTGTGGATCCAAGTAAAACGAAATTCTTGACAACTTCAATATTTTCTATGTCTAACATGATGTTGCTTATTGGTCCAGTCCTGAGGATTTTTGTTTCTTTATGTTAAGGTGTAATATATACTCAAGGCCTTAGTTTTTGATCTTCATTAATAAGTACTTCAAGTCCTCTTCACTTTTAGCAAGCAAGGTTGTGTCACCTGCATGTCTCATGTTGTTAATGAGTCTTCCTCCAATTGTGATACTGTGTTCTTCATATAGTCTACCTTCTTGGATTATTTGCTCAGCATACAGGTTTAATAATATGGTGAAAGGATACAACCCTGATGCACACCTATCCTCATTTTAAATCACACAGTATCCCCTTGTTCTATTCCAATGACTGCTTCTTGGTCTAGGTACAGGTTCCTCATAAGCACAATTAAGTGTTCTGGAATTCTCATTCTTCACAATGTTATCCATAGGTTATTATGATTCACACCCTTGGATGCTTTTGTGTAGTCATTAAAACACAGAAAAACATCTTTCTGGTATTCCCTGCCTTCAGCTAAGCTCCATCTGACATCAACAGTGATATCCCTGATTCCACGTTCTCTTCTGAATCTGGCTTGAATATCTGGCAGTTGCCTGTTGAGGTACTGCAGTAGCTTTTGAATGATCTTCAGCAAAATTTTACTTGTGTGTGATATTAATGATCTTTTTCATTAATTTGCACATTCTGTTGAATCATCTTTCCTTGGAATGGGCACTAATGTGGGTCTCTTCCAGTCAGTTGGCCTGGTAGGTGTCTCCTGTGTTTTTTGGCATAGATGAGTGAGCACTTCCAACATTGCATCCATTTGTTGAAACATTTCAGTTGGTATTCCGTCAATTCCTGGAGGCTTATTTTTCTCCAATGCCTTCCATGCAGCTGGGACTTCTTCCTTCAGTACCATTGGTTCTTGATTATATGCTGTCTCCTGAAATGGTTGAACATCAACCAATTGTTTTTGTTGCAGTCACTCTGTGTATTCCTTCCATCTTCTTTTGATGCTTCCTGTGTCATTTAATATTTTGCCCATAGAATCCTTCAATAGTGCAACTCAGGGCTTGAGTTTTCTGTTCAGTTCTTTCAGCTTGAGAAATGCCAAGTGCATTCTTCCCTTTTCATTTTCTAACTTTGGTTTTTTAACCTATAAAGTTTACAGCCTAGGAAACCCTATGGGCAATTCTACTCTGTCCTGTAGGGTCCCTGTGAGTTGGAATCAACTTGAAGGCATGCAACAACAACAACAATGAAATCTTTAAAAATATGAGAGTGGTGTGGTCTTTCCTAGAGATGTAATAAAATCCCAGTGGCAAGACTTCCTGCAGAGTTCTTTCAACAAAGAGGGTTTTTGTTTCATTTGTTTGTATGCTAGTTTTATTTTTTGGTTTTGTCTGTTTGTTTGTTTTACCTGGGGCAACTCCCAGAAATGAAAAAGGAAGAGCATATTAACAAATATTAAAAACAGGCACCATACAATGATTTTTTATTCTCATCCAGGCACTTTACATAAATTAACTAATTTCTTCTTTCTAACATTTTTGAGGTGGGTATGATTCCACTTTGGGATCTGATTTGTCTCCAAGTCTAAAAGGAAGCAAATTCAAAGCCAGGAATGCCATTCTGAGCATGACGGAGCTGTCTTCCTTTGCTTAAGACTTCAATTTTTACCAAAGAAGTCTTGCATTCGTAGGGAAGATTAGAGGTGAAACCAGGACTCTGGATACAGTAACAACTCCTCAACTGAATCTCATTTGAGGCCAAGTTATTCACAACTGCACTGTGGTCCTACACTGAAGTTTGTTTTCATTTAAATGTTAACTTCAGTACCCTCCAATCTGCCATTAGTAGAGACAGTGGAAGTGTTACCAGAATAAGGTTCTTGCCTCTCACTGGTCAAGAATTAGCAGGTAACTCACATAGTGTTCCACACGAGCAAAGCTTTATTGAAGAGGCTTGCTAGCCAAGATGAGGAGGGGCTAAGCAATGCATACCCACATCTCACAGAACAAAAGACAGGCTTGGGTTTTTAAAAGTTCTTGGGTGGGAAAGGATTCATGTTTATTCACAGGCATAGGTGGGGATATGTTAAATACAGTGCTCATGAAGCAGCCTTCCCAGATGGCTCCTGTCCTGGAGGCTTCTGGAATTCGTAGCAGGACTTATTATGGGGCTTCATGCCTATGCAGTCTCTTGCTTCCCGGGTTCGATTCCCTGGCTGCTGCTGCAGCCCCTCACTGCCCCTGGTGGAAGGTCACACAGTGGTCACAGGTGGATGTTCTGCGCATGTCCCTGGGGCTGGTTTTCTACAGCTGCTTCTGAAAGACAACTTTAAAGAAGTTTGAGGGCTATTTTCTGATACCCTTCCCCATTGTTCTGGGGAATGGCTTTGTTTCTGCACCCTGGCCCATTTCTTGTTGTTTTGTAGATTGGGGGAGCCTCTGTTCCCTGTCTTAAAAGTTTCTACATATATGTAATTATGGTAAATTATTATTGGAAATTGTGCCCATTATTTTGAATTGCAGCTTTAATATTAGTAATAAACCTATAACCTATTTTCACAGAGTGTTTATATTATTATTGTCAGAACTGCTCATTCCCTTTCAATTTTGCTATCCTTTTAATACCATTTTATTTTCCATTTTTTAAGTGAACCAGACTAAAATTGGGAAGTAAATAGGAAAACTGGGCAAATGGACATGGGGAACCCCGGGGGTGTAAAGGGAAATGGGGAGAGTGCTGACACATTGTGGGGATTGCAACCAATGTCACAAAACAATTTGTGTATACATTTTTGAATGAGAAACTAATTTGTGCTGTAAATTTCCTCCTAAACCACAATAAATTAAAAAAAAAAATAGAAAATAAGGAAAAAACTTCAAAATTCAGAGGTTAAAAAAATAATAATAATTACCTAGTTCTTTTTGATAGTTTTGTTGTCCTGAATACATACAATGAGAAAAAATTTACAGTTAAACTCTTATTTTCTAAGGTCAACAACTCACTTGTTATGTTTTAAAATCAAAACACTAAGTAAAATATAATGTGGAACATTCTTATCATTATGACTTCTTCATCAAATGGCAACTGTAATAGTTTGTCCTTTCTTTAAAAAAAAATCACTTTCAGAGCAAGAGAAAAAAGTACTGAAAGAGGGAATACCAACAAACATTTCAAATGCAGTAGGCTGATAGCTATTGGTGATTGAAACAAACCCCTTCATTATTAGCAAAGTAGGTGAACCCTGAGGAGCTATGAATAGCAAACAAATTATTGTGACCTGCTAAAGCTAAAGAATAAAATAAGAACCTTACAAGAACACAACATAGGAAGACAAAGCTAGATTGCCAATATTCCCAGGGTCTCATGGAACTGTGGATAAATTATTTGGAAACACATACCTAACATAGGTGAAGGCGCCTTATTGAAGACATTCTTATCTTCTATTCCAGGGGCATAACTTTTGCATTTTGAATCGTAATGTGCTTCTGACACTTGAAAATCCAGGAATTACTAACACATTTCTTCCTTTACCACTTCACTGTTCACTGAAGCTATACTGGACAGAATTATTTGAATCAAATGATACAAGAGATTCATAGGTCGATATGTCAGAAAAAAAGGTCCAAGGACATCTTGTGAAATAGTTTTCATATATTGAGGTACATTAGAATCACCTAAAAACTTCTGTAAAAATTCAGATTCTTAGGCTTCACCACTGACCTGTTAAGTCAGAATATTCAAAGATGTGTCTTTGCAATATTTATAAATTTCCCCAGGTGTTTCTAATTTTCCAGCCCATCCTCTGCTTGTTCCTTCGTCATCTTGGATAGATTCCAATTTGTTCTGTTTTCAAATATAAAGTAAGGAAGACAGTCAATAACTCCACTCACTAAGCATTTTAAAAATCAACATTGGCACATCAACAAATTCTAACACACATTTTTCAGAAGGAATATGAGCTGATTTTTTTTCCTCTTCATAACTATGAAAAATAATTTACTACAATGCTCCTTTTGATATATGTCAGAGTCTTATTTTAGCTTTATTTTCCCCAGCCTAAAACAAAATCAATTTATTTGAACCTTTTCTCAGAGGCTCTATTTTCCAATGTATCCTTCTTTAGTTACTTTGCAATGTTTCTCATAGAACAAGAAATATATCTTGATTCTCTAATTGAATAAACTTCTGATGTACAGTTTTATGTTTATATGTTACCTTTCAGATTTATTTTATGATTATTAATAAAATTAATAACAAGCCTCTACAGAAATTATACCACCAATATCTAAACCATTATGCATTTTATAGGAAGAAAAATGACATTGGCTCTGAGAGAGATCACTTCCGAAGGTAACTTGGAAGTCGTTGAAATATGCCACATTGAAACTATTTTCAACTTTCTTGGTCAATGTGTACATTAAAATATCTGACCCCCAGGTTCCAAAACTTCCTTTAAGAAGAAGCTTATTAGAATCTCTATCTAGGTATGTAGAAAAAATTATGTTTTGAAAAAACATGTATGCACTATCTATCGGACACCTGTTTTAGTCTTTCATCATTTTTGAAGGAATTTAATACTCTTTGTAAGTCATAGGTAATTTTAGACATGCAAATCCTGTCCTGTCTGGTGAACAAGGTTCAATTGTCTTCCCTCCCACCCTGTGGAAAAACCAGTGTTGCCTCTATTTGCATATTCATTTAAATATTCCTGATCTATAAATGTTTTTGTTTTCTAGATTCTCCTTTGAACCAATTATAACATCTGCCTTGTTCCCTAGTGAGTTAAATATAATCTTTAACACTGTTTATTTTTATATCTATATGAAAGTTATAATTTTACCTTTTTCTAAAAATTATCTCTTAACATATTATATAGTGTGAATTGTGAATATTTTAAGTTTCACTGACACTAATTAGATAACTCAGTGTCAAATATCTGAAGGTCTTTATTGTCTAGTTTATAGAGGCCAAGGTATCATAAATACCACATTGCATATTTGATTTCAGATTAATAAAAGAACAAAAAGAAACTTAAATTACAAATGGCAGAAAAAGCATTTATGGTTAGGTTTGATGCACGCAAATTAACTACTTTGGGATTTTATTTGGTCATGGAGTTCATTGGGAGTATCTTTTATTTCATGGCTATGCTTTGAATTCCCTTTTCCCATGACATCTCTTCTAAACCTACACTACCCCTCAAGCCCTGAACTCCAATGCCTCTTTCATGTTCACCAAATAATTTGCTTCTTTCTTCACAAAGAAAACCTAGGCTGTCAGCTGTATTAGTTTTAATATTCATAACAACTTGAAAGGTAAGTACTATTATCCCTATTTCATTCAAATATTTTGGCAATTCGGAAATGTTAACTTTTCTGAAGGCTGTGTATTTTCCACCACCTCCACCATGGCAAGATCTGGTATTTAGTGCCTCTTCTTCCCTACACCGTAGCTAAAATGTCCACCTGTAACATACAAATGAAACTACTTTCTTGGGCCTCACCAATGACATTTTTATTTAATACTTTTTATTTGGAAATAATTTTAGACTTAGAGGAAATTTTCAAAACCAGTACAGAGATATCTCTTTATCCCTCACATAGCTTCCACTAAATTTACCATTTTACGTATTCACGTGCAATTATAAAAACTAAAAAATTACCATTATTACTATACTATTGAAAACCCTGGTGGCTTAGTGGTTAAGTGCTGCAGCTGCCGCAGTTCTACCCTGTCCTATAGTGTCGCTATGAGTCGGAATCGACTAGATGGCACTGGGTTCAGGTTTGGTTTACTATTCAATTGTTTTCTGTTTTCTATTTCATTTAGTTCTGCTCTAATTTTTCTGATTTGTTTTCTTCTAGTGCCTGAGGGTTTCTTTTGTTGCTCTCTTTCTGTTCGTTCATGTGGTAGGGATAATTCTTTGATTTTGGCCGTTTCTTCTTTTTATATGGGTGCATTTATTGATATAAATTGACCTCTGAGCACTGCTTTTGCTGTGTCCCAAAGGTTCTGATAGGAAGCGTTTTCATTCTTACTGGACTCTATGAATTTCTTTAATCTATCCTTAATGTCTTCTATAACCTTAATGTCTTCTATAACCCAGTCTTTTTTGAGCAGGATATTGTTTGGGTTCCAAGTGTTTGATTTCTTTTCTCTGTTATTGATTTCCACTTTTATGGCCTTATGGTCAGAGAAGATGCTTTGTAATATTTCAATGTTTTGGATTCTGCTAAGGCTTGCTTTATGACCTAATATGTGGTCTATTCTAGAGAATGTTCCATGTGCACTAGAAAAGAACATATACTTAGTTGCTGTTGTGTGGAGTGTTCTATACATGTCTATGAGGTCAAGTTGGTAGATTGTGGCATTAAGATCTTCTGTGTGGTTAATGAGCTTCATTCTGGATGTTCTGTCCTTCACCGACAGTGGTGTGTTGAAGTCTCCTACTATTATTGTGGAGCTGTCTATCTCACTTTTCAATGCTGATAGAGTTTGTTTTACGTATCTTGCAGCCCTGTCATTGTATGCATAAATATTTAATATGGTTATATCTTCTTGGTATATATTGTCCCTTTCATCATTATATAGTTTTCTTCCTTATTCTTTACGATGGATTTAACTTTAAAGTCTGTTTTGTCAGAAATTAATGTTGCCACTCCTGCTCTTTTTTGACTGTTGTTTGCTTGGTATATGTTTTTCCATCCTTTGAGTTTTAGTTTGTTTGTGTTTCTAAGTCTAAGGTGTGTCTTTTGTAGGAAGCATATAGATGGATCATGTTTTTTAATCCATTCTGCCACTCTCTGTCTCTTTATTGGTGGATTTAGTCCATTAATATTCAGCGTAATTGTGAGTATATATGAATTTCATGCTATCATTTTGATGTCTTTTTTGTGTGTTGTTGACAGTTTCTTTTTCCCACTAAATTTGCTGAGTAGGTTATCTTTATATATTGTCCTTTCCTCATATTTGTTGTTGTTGATTTTGTTTCTGCTGAGCCTCTATATTTTTCATGTATTTTATCTTGATATGTAGGATAGTTTGTCTCCTTTGTGGTTACCTTATTATTTATCCCTATTTTTCTAAATTTAAACCTAACTTTTATATCTTTGTATCGCTGTATCTTCCCATCAATACGGAAGATCTATGATTACATTTCTTAGTCCCTGTTTATTGTTTTAATGTTGCCTTCTTTTATACCATAACATTGCTGTTATCCTGTTTTGAGTTTTTTTATTATTATTATTCTTGCATTGTTCTTTTGATTTCCCTGTCTGGGTTGACTTCTGATTGCTCTGTCCAGTGTTCTAGTCTTGGGTTGATACCTGATATTATTGATTTTCTAAGCAAAGAACTCCCTTTATTATTTCTTATAGTTTTGGTTTGGATTTTACAAATTCCCTAAACTTCTGTTTATCTGGCACTGTCCTAATTTCACCTTCATATTTAAGAGACAGTTTTGCTGGATATATGATTCTTGATTAGGGATTTTTTTTCCTTCAGTTTTTGAAAGAAGTCTTCCCAGTGCCTTCTTGCCTGCATGGTTTGTTTGTGCCGAGTAGTCTGAGCTCATTCTTATTGGCTCTCCTTCGTAGCTGATTTTTCATTTATCCCTAGCTGCTCTTAAAATTCTCTCTTTATCTTTGGTTTTGGTAAGTTTGGTTATAATATGTCTTCATGATTTTCTTTTAACATCTACCTTATGTGGAGTTCAATGAGCATCTTGGATAGATATCTTCTCATCTCTCACAATATCAGGGAAGTTTTCTGCCAACAAATCTTCAACAATTCTTTGTGTATTTTCTGTTATCCCTCCCTGTTCTGGAACTCCAGTTATTCATAGGTTATTTCTCTTGATAGAGTCTCACATGATTCTTAAGATTTCATCATTTTTTTTGATTCTTTTATCTGATTTTTCTTTGAATATATTAGTGTCAAGTGATTTATCTTCAAGTTCAGAAATTCTGGCTTCTACTTGCTTAATTCTGCTCCTCTGACTTTCTACTGAGTTGCCTACTTCTATAATTTTATTGTTAATCTTCTGAATTTCTGCTTGCTGTCTGTCTATGGATTTTTCCAGCTTATTAAACTTTTCATTATGTTGCTGAATAATCTTTCTGATTTCTCCAATTGCTTTTTCTGTGTGTTTCTTGGCTTGTTCTGCATATTGCCTCATTTGCTTCATGATGTCTTGAAGGGTTCTGTATATCAACCTTTTATATTCTGCCTCTGGTAATTCCAGGAATGCACTTTCGTCTAGAAGATCCCTGGATTCTTTGTTTTGAGAGCCTGTTGAGGTGATCATGGTCTGTTTCTTTATGTGGCTTGATATTGACTGTTGCCTCCGAGCCATCTGTAAGGTATTGTATTAGTTTATGCTTGCTTACTGTGTCATAGCTGCTTGCTTTTTTTTGTTTTAGTATACCCCTATGGGTTGCTTGAGTAAGCTAGCTTGATTATTTTTGCATTTGGAGCTCTGACGTCCTGTTCCCAGATGGCTAGAGGTGTTATCAGGTATATCAATCTAAGAGTCCATTCACTTTTCTTGTATGAATTCAGCTCAGGTTTCCAGGTAGCTGATCATCAAGTGTGTGGTACAGGCTCTGCCCTACACTCTTAGAGGGGCAGGGGTGATTGGTGTATGTACTGGTATCTGACTGCAGCAGGGGGTCATGCTGTGAACAAGGCAGGGGGCTGAGAACCAACCCCTGAGTGTCTCTGAGGAAAGCGTGTCCCTGTTCCCTGGAGCATGCAGGTGGATGGGTTCTGCAGAATGACCAAGAGCACCCAGTGTTTTTGTTTGTAAGGACTGGGAGGTACCAGTTATCCCTGTACCCCTGTCGTGGGTGGCTGGGTCATCTGAGTGGAGCTACCAGTCCTTAGGTTCCTGATGTGCATAGGTGAGGACCCTGTTTAACAGGCAAAGCAATGTCAAACTTCAAACACCCACCTCTCTGCCGCATAGCTGAAATGGTTGGAGTCTGCCAACAAAGGCCTATTCTCCTGAAACAGGCCCACACAGGTCCATGCAGAGGGGAAAGGTGCTCAAAGTCCATGGGCTTTTTATGACTGGACAGGAGCTGCTTCTGTCCTGAGCTCCCCTGGTTAGTGGAGCTGGCAAATTGTCTTAAGCTCCAATTGCAAATTTTTTCCTTCTCCAAGGCCAGGAGGATGGCTCTAGGTGCTCAACAGTACCTGTCTCAGGCCCAGGGAATTCAGCCACTGAAGCTGGCTTGGGGGTTGGGGGGGTGTGGTAAAATATACGCAAGCACTTAGCTTTTGCCAGGAGCACCATTCTCTGGTTCTAGAGGGGTGAGTACGCTGTGTAGCTGGCTGCTTCTCCCTGAGGAAACTGCAGCTGAACGCTAGTGGAGGCCCATTGCCACTGCTCCAGGAATGGTGCGTGAGTTCTCCCTGCGATTCAGGTCTGGTAATTCCTCTCTGCTTCTGAACCGTCTTTTCCTCCCCCTGCCCCTCAGTTCATTTTATAAGCTTGGCTTTGATGCTCAGGGCTCCTACCTTGTCATAAATATACTCGTTTCACATGTTTTTTGGGGGGCTTTGTTGTAAAGAGGGCTCACTGGAAGCATCTATCTATTTTGCCATCTTGGCTCTGCCAAGAAATATCTCTTGTTTAAATCATGTCATGTAAAAATATCTATAACATAATTCTATGCCAGCATATGTATAGAAAATATGTCTTTATGTGTAGAGATACAACAAAATGCCTTTCTTTGAATAGTTTAAGTTTGTAAATGAGATTGATAATCTATAATCTAAGTACTTCTGTATTATTGAATTTGGTTTTAAAATTCACATATATTAATTTTGTACATCTTTTTAAAAGTAGAAAAATTATAGTTTTAAAAACTAATTTAAAAACACATCAAACTGGTTTTCTCTCCAATGTATAAGTGACACTGCACTAAAACTATACAATTTCTGATTTCTAAGGCTGTTTATAACCATAGCTTATCAATATTCTCTAGGTCTAGAAGAAATAAAATTGTATGTTTAATTTGTATTTTTTTTTATTGAAAATTTTATTAACACAATTTTTCACATTTCTTGTTAATCATTTACAGAGTCAATCATTAAGGTATTATTCTATATTTACTGACAGAAAGTACTTATGGAAATAATACATTAATCAGTAGTTGCTACTTTGTGGCACTAAACAATTAAAAAATAATGTACTTTTCCTTAAAAATAAGTGGTGTGATATTCAGCACACTCTACTTTTGCTGTTTTGTCAGATTTTGCATTGCAGATTTCTGAAATTTGACCCTTGAATCCTTTTTGTCCATCTGGAACCATCTTTGAATACTATATCACTGCTGTGCCTCACTCTAATGATTTAGTAGACTTATAAATCATTAGAAACACTGATCTGACTGATGATGCATTTGAGTAATACATCAACAGAAAAAGATGCTTAGATGATATATTACCCCAAAGATGGCGCTGTGTAGAATGGAATCCTTCTAGTTACTGCATACAATACTCACTCTGGAGAGGGCTTCATTTAAAAAAACATTCACTATCTTTTGGCTAGGTTTTAATCCATCATTAAATATCTCATTATAAGAGTTTTACTCTATTTCTTCCTAAAAACAGACACTCACAGGAAATATAACATGTTATAGTGTGAAATTACTCTCTTTCTTCATTAAGAGATGTGTGACATGATATTTTGGACTTTTATTGAATATTAATTCTGTACCTCTCTTACTGATACTATGTAAGACCATATAATACTGAGATTTTTCATCATTAATGTTAATCATTGTTTTGCATATTCTAAGACAGCAATATTAGAATAATGTAACTCTGGAGGTATATCTACAATCACTATTAATCCAGAGCCATATGACTACTGTGTGAATTGTGGAGTCTTTAAAATAATATAGGTCAAAAATAGAGCTCTCAGGGATCTGTGATTTGAATTTGAGTCCTATATAACTTTAGAACCATAGTTTATCAATCTTCTAATATCTATTTGTAATCAAGTATTATTTTACACTACTAATTTCCATTTGCGAGAAATAATGTGTGCTTTTTCTCATGCAAATTCGTGGGTACTAAGCCTTGATGCTGAAAATGAGTATGCAATGTTTTTTAGTTTTGTATTTTTAATTAAAGAAAAGCAGTCTGGTAAGTGAAATGAACATTCTTACACATTTTTATTAGTAGTGTCAAATGCTACAATCATAATCAATATACCAAAGCCTTTTTTCTATGATACGGAAAGAAACTTCTGAATTTTCCAGATTTTTCCTCTCTGAAGATTCTCTTGCACATTTAGGTTCATTAATCACTGCTCTAAACCACCTCAATGCCTTGGATATCAGAACAATTGACTCTCTGATCAAAAAAAAAAAGTTTTTTTCCCCCTCTTTTCTGATGTACACCTTCTGCCCCCCAATACGGCACCTATCTAGTTTCTGCCAAAGAAAGGTGGTCAGAAAACACATCCATTCTTTTCAAGATAAGGCTTGCCCTCTATTTAAAAAGAAATATATGTCCTCTTGACCTACAATTGACAATTACAATAGCCTGAGTATGTGTTATACAGTGTTAAATGACACCACTTATGCAGCCATCATCACAGCCCTGTGACTTTCATGGTCATTCCTCCTATGTAAGGGATCAGCCCAATCATTCCTGCCTGCCGTGGTCAGCACCCCTCACATACTTCTGTCAGCACAGATCATATCCCTTACAAATAAACAATAATTTTCAGGCATGTTGTTCTTGTTATTAGGTGCCCTCAAGTTGGTTCTGACTCATAGTGACCCTATATACAACAGAACGAAACAGTCTGGTCCTGCACCATCCTCACAATGGTTGCTATGTTTGAGCCCATTATTGAAGCCACAGGATCAATTCACCTTGTCTTGTGTCTTCCTCTTTTTGCTGATCCTTTAATTACCAAGCATGATGTCCTTCTCCAGGGATTGGTCCCTCCTGATAACATGTCCAAAGTACGTGAGATGAAGTCTCCTCATCCTTGCATCTGAGGAGCACTCTGGCTGTACTTCCCCCAGGACATATTTGTTTACTCTTCAGGCAGTCCATGGAATATTCAATATTATTTGCCTACACCATAATTCAAAGGCATCAATTCTTTAGCCTTCCTTACTCATTGTCTAGCTTTTGCATGCAGTATCTAGGCATAAACCCCCCAAAAACCAAACCCTGTTGCCGTTGAGTCAATTGTGACTCATAACTACCCTGTAGGACAGAGTAAAACTGTACCATAGAGTTTTCAAGGAGCACCTAGTGGATTCAAACTGCCAACTGCTTGGTTAGTAGCCATAGCTCTTAACCACTACTCCATCAGAGTTTCAATCAGGTATAGGATAGCTTAAATCTATGTTAACAACAACACTGAATATTTCTCTTGTGTAATCTGAGGAGTGTACCTAATTTCATTACTAAGCAGAACATTTAACATATACATTTAAATACTCTCTGTTTGGTTTACTTTCAAACCACTCCAATCTTTTCCAAGGACAATAGTGGGCATTTACTTTAAATCTGCTTGATTAAATAACCTGATAAGGTGATTCTCCCAATACAAAGGAGCCGTTAGCTTGAAAAAGTAAATTCTGATCTTTTTAGGTGGTGTAAAATGCTTATGACTTCGAAATTGGCAGTTTTTCCTGCTAGACTCCACAGAATGTCTCATTACACAAGCTCCAGGAAAGAAATTTTGACTTTTTTTTTTTAAGCCTAACAGTGTTTTTTACACACAGGCACAATAATTCCTCTTTGAGAAATACTAAATATTCTGTGATACAGAAAAAGGCTATTTTTATATATTTATTTCAGATATATTTATTGAATTATTTTTGACAATAATAAAAATTATAGGAACAGTGTAAGTGTCCAACAATAGGGGACTAAAAGCATAACCCACAGAATATCTTTCCAGTTAATATTTTCTCAGTAGAATGACACCTGTTTTTCAATATCAACACTTCGTATAACATAGTTTTCTTTATAACAATATTTTTCAGGTATTACGTATCTTATATTTGTATCTCCGAATCACAGTACATTTTTAAAAAAACATCTTGCTATATTCTAAATACATCAGTATCATAATTAAGTGTTTTTTTTAATTTTGTTGTTTTTGAGAATATACAAAGCAAATCATACACCGATTCAACAGTTTCTACATGTACAATTCAGTGAAGCTGATTAAGTTCTTTGAGTTTGTGCAAACATTCTCACTCTCCTTTTATGAGTTGTTTTCCCCCCATTAACATAACCTCACTACCCCCTAAGGTTCCTATCTAATCTTTCCAGTTGCTGTTGTCAATTTGATCCCATATAGGTAGTTCTTAAAATAGCATAATGCTCAAACCAGACCTTTGTTAGTAGTTAAGCTAAACTATTGTTTGGTTTTAAGAAGTCTCCCAGGGATATTTTTGTTGTGGGTTTAAATATTATTTGAGGGCAATAGCTTCAGAGATTCACCCACCCTCCATTGCTCTAGGAAGTCTAGAGTTCATGAGCAATTGACGTTCTGTTCTACATTTTCCCCTTTTTGATCAGGATTCTTCTATGGGATCTTTGACCAAAATATTCAGTAACAGAAGCTGGTACCACCTGATCCTTCTGGTCTCACGCATAAGAAAAGGTTGTTCATGAAGACAATTAGCCACATGTTCCATATCCTTCTTCTAGTCCTGACTCTCCTTCTTCTGTTGCTCCAGGTGAATAGAGACCAATTGTTGTACTTTGGATGGCCAGTTAGAAGTTTTTAAGACCCCAGTTACTAAACACTGAATGTGGAGGTAGAACAGAGCACTAAACACATTATTAGGCCAATTTATTGGGATGTCCCATGAAATCGTGGCCCTAAACCTCCAAACCACATAGTTACGTTTTTTTTGAAAAGCATTCTTAATATCAACAAAGAACAAGTGCATCATGAATGTGACTGGCCATAAGACAGTCATTGCAAGGTTGCATCCAGTGTGCCTCTACAATGAAAAGTCTTTCAAAAGTGGCCTAATATCACTAGGTTGTTGTTGCTGTTGTTAATTATAGAGTTGACTTTAACTCATGAAGATACAATTTGTTACAGAGTAGAACTGCTCCATCAGGTTTTCTCTTCCGTCATTTTAACAAAAGTAGATTGCCAGCCCTTTTCTTCCTCAGTGCCAGTGGGTGGGTTTGAACTATTAAACTTTTTGTTAGCAGTAGAGGGCAAACCATTTGCACCACCTAGGAACCCATAATATCACTTATGTTGTTGTTGGGTGCCATCAAGTGGATTTTGACTCATAGCAATCCCGTGTTGCTATGGGACAGAGTAGAACTGCTCCATAGGGATTTCTAGGCTGTAATCTTTATGGGAGCAGATCATCAGGTCTTTCTCACCTGGAGTCACTGAATGTGTTTGAACCAGCAATATTTTGGCTAGCAGCAGAGTACTTAACCAGGGCTTTTTGATATCACTTATAGCACCAAAGAAGTTTACAACGGTAAGCAACAAGAATGTAGTCAAAGCCTCAGTTCCGATAATTTTTATGCTAAAGTGTTGATCACCTCCCCTTTAGATTTAGAAAAGCCTTTGTCTTCAATAATCTGTGTAGACTCCTCTCTCTTACCACTTCCTCTAAGTTTCATAGGCGGCTTACAGTCAGCCTTTAGTTATCATCTCCACTTCATTCTCACTTTTGCAATCAGTGATAAGCAATGAAGTTTCAACCCTCATCTTCTTTCTTATTTTTCTTCAATCTTTAAGTCTCTACCTCACTTAGTAAACAGTTACCTTATTTTTTTAACTGTAAAGTTTGCATTTCCTTCACAAATCTTGTTATTGCGCCATATTCTTTGCCATGCTATATTATAAATATTATGATATGGAATGCATACTCTACAAGTTACAGCAAGTAAACTGTTTATTAGCAACTATATCAATTTTTTTTTTAATAACCAAGATATTTAAAATGATTTAAATTTGAATGTGGTGATAGTTTGTTTCTTGCATATCAAGTCCAACATGAGTTCAAAGGAGGCTCTGCTATCATATTCAAGCATCCAGAATGACAGAGGTGTCATCTTGACTGGTGCTTCCATAATCACCACAACAGCCAAAGGCAACTCTGGAAAGTGCCATGCTGGAAATCCACACAACTTTTGCTCCCACAGCATTGGCTAGGAGTACTTGCCATGACCCACCTGACCACAGTATGGCCAGCAATGAGATGAGAGTCAGTTGTCAATAAGTAGCTTTCATGAGTATGACTACAAATATAACTACAACTTTCTACAATAATTCATAGTATTTAGTCCTATTCTTGTGTTATTATTTTAAAGATCTCGTGAATTACTATTAATTCAGTCCAATCCAGTTGCCATCAATTTGATTGTGATTCATGGCTATTTCATGTGTCTCAGAGTAGAATTGTGCTCCAGCATTTACATATGGTGTTTTAGGTAGCATTTAATCAAAAGGCTACACTCAGAAATTGCCTAGCCCAAGAGTTTTAGTTCTCTTAATCTATGATCAATGCTCGGAGTTTTATTAATTAGGGTACTAAAAGTCAGAATTGACCTTTTGTTGGTGAAATTAATAGTGCTTAAATTAGGTGGCAAAGTAGAGGGTCAGTGAAAAAGAGGAAGACCTTCGATGAGATGGATTGTCACAGTGGCTGTAACAATGGTCTCAAACATAATAACAATGGTCTCAAACATAATAACAATTGTTAGGATGGCGCAGGACCAGGCAGTGGTTTGTTCTGTTATATATAACTCGCTATGAGTCAGAACCTATTTTATGGCACCTAACAATAAAAACAACAAATTAGATAGCACTATTTTAACAATAAAAACAACAAATTAGGTGGGTTGGCTAAAGTACTTAAAAAAAAATCTCTGCTCTATTGTGGGGAATCAAGAATTTAGAAAGCCACTCCACTCTCAAATTTCAGGATGAAATCCATTATTTATTTAAAAGAACCTAACAACCCTACATCATCAATTTGGTTTAGATCAGTTCACAATGAAGAAGAAGATATTTTATTATGAAGAATAAATGATTTTAAAAATGGACCAGATAGAAAAACATCAACATGTGAATGATGGTTTCTAAAATTTTTCCATGTTTTCTTCAGTTGTTATGGATTGAAATGTGAACCCCAAAAATATGTGTTGTAAATCCTAATCCCTGTAGTTGTGGATGTAATTCTATTTGGGAAAAAGACTTTCTTTGTTATACTAAGGAGATCATATCAGTGTAGTGTGAGTCTTAACTCAATCACCTTTGAGATATAGAAAAAGCAGGCCAGGTGCAGAAAGGGAATCTCAAAGGGAGGGCTAGATAGAAGCCAGATGAAAATCACCAAGGAAAGGATGAACAGAAGCTGAGAAGAGACAAGGGCCATCCCCCAAAGCTGACAGATGGAGAAAGCTTTCCCCAGAGCCAGAGCCCTGAATTTGGATTTCTAGCCTCCTGAACTGTGAGAAAATAAATGTCTATTTGTTAAAGCTACCCACTTGCGATTTAAACTGTGAGAAAATAAATGTCTATTTGTTAAAGCTACCCACTTGCGATATTTCTGTTATAGCAGCACTAAGAAACTAAGGCAGATGTCTGTCTTTATTTTTGAGGAAAAAAATGTTATGGATATTGCTAGGCTCCTTCACACTTTCTCATTCCTTTCCCAGAGGTAACCAATATAGTGATGTTGCTGTATACCATTCTCATGTAAATATAGTTCTCTTTTATAGATATAGGTATGTATGCACATGTATTTACATGTATATATGTACAAAACACATATATCAAGTATACTTATGTATCATATATATAATTATGTAGTATTTTGTGTGTCATAAAAATTATATAAATGACTGTTATGGATTGAATTGTGCCCCACTCCTGCAACAACAAAAAAATCATGTTAAGGTACTAACCCATGGTACCTGTGAACATGACTTTGTTTGGAAATAGGGTCTTTAGAGGTGTTATCAGTTATGCAGTCATACTGGAACATGATGAGCCCTAATCTCATCTGAATGATGTTTTATAAAAGATGAGGACAGACAGAGATAGACACAGGATTACAGTCATGTGATGACAGAGACAGACATATCTACAAGCCAAGGAATGCCAAGGATTTCTGGGAACTACTAGAATTTAGAAGAGAGTCATAGAACAGTTATTCTCTCAGAGCCCTCAGAAGGAATTGAATCAAAATGGCCAAAACCCTGATTTCGACTCTAGCCTTCAGAACTGTGAGACAATAAATTTCAGATCTTTAAAGCCATTCACTTTATGGTATTTCCTTATGGCAGCCCTAGAAAACTAACATAATAACATTATATTTTATGTTTGTTTTATGCTTTATTATTTTCACTCAGTGCTGTAGTTTTGAGCTATCTTCATGTTGTTACATATAAAACTAGCTCATTCTTTTTACCTGATATATTATAGTCTATTGTAAGAATAAACCATTCTCTTATATATGAACAATTAATTTGTTTTCTTTTTTCAACAATTTAAAATGCTGAATGCTATATATTACAATAAATATCTTTCCATATCTTCCTCTTTCTGTGGTGCATGATCATATGTAGAGGTGCTGGATTTCAGAAAATAGTGTATTAACTTGTGCTGGACACACTGGTGTGCTGGAATCTCTTTTCAAAATCCCCGTAGCTATTAAAGGACATAATTGCTGTTAACGGACACAAAGTAAAGTATGCACTTTATGGACAGATGGTCACCCTCTGAAGAAACCCAGGAGTCTGTTAAGTTATCTCTGTGGGATAAAGGGAAAGGAATGCTCCTGGTATCAGTAAATCTAGCTAGAATACCCATCTGGAAATGGTCACCCACCAAAAACAGGGGCAATGACTAATATCCATTACTGGCAAGGGACTTCCACCTTTATTACTCCCTTTTGCATTTTATTAATCCTTTAATTAACTGTTCCCCTACTTGATCTCTGTGCATGCTATTTGGCACATGGACTTGACTATCCCATTAAGTATATTAACCTTGGGAGAGAGGGGCTCTGGCATTCATTTTCCACGGTGTAAGATGGGGCACACTTGGATGCAATCATCAGATCACACCCTGGGACAGAAGCCTAACTTCAGGAAACCTTGGCTGATGATGATGTATTCTGTTCTATCATCCCAGTCCTGTTTATTCTGTAAGTAATAAAAGTCAGTTGACATTTGAACAGTGTCTGCTCTGTGCTCTGCTCTAGCCTTGACTAAAAACTATGAATACAGCACATTGCAACTTGACTAGTTATTGAAAATTGTGCTCTCTCTTTTTAAAGTGGGTATTTTTTATTTAAAAGACCACCCTGCGGTGTAGTGGTTAAGACTTTGGCTGCTAACCAAAGGTTGGCAGCTTGAATCTACCAGGAGCTCCTTGGAAACCCCATGGGGCAGCTCTACTCTGTCCTATAGGGTTGCTATGAGTCAGAATCAGCGTAACGGCAATGGTTTTTTTGGTTGATGTGTATAGATCAATTTATCGTATCTCTGTGATTCCTTCCATCAATCTGAAAAATAGAAAGTCCTCACCTAGTCTACAATAAATATTCAATTTATATTTTATTACAAGATTTTATGGGTAACATTTCAAAAGATGGGAATTTCAGAACACTTAATTGTGCTGATGGAGAACCTGTACATAAACCAAGAGGCAGTCATCTGAACAAAATAAGAGGATACTGTGTGGTTTAAAATCAGAAAAGGTGTGCATCAGGGTTGTATCCTTTCAGCTATCTATATACTGAGGAAATAATCTGAGAAGCTGGACTATATGAAGAAGTGCGAGGCACCAGGATTGGAGGAAGACTCATTAACAACCTGCATTATAGAGATGACACAACCTTGCTTGCTGAAAGTGAAGAGGACTTGAGGTACTTACTCATGAAGATCAAAGACTTCAGCTTTCAGTATGGATTACACCTCAGCATAAAGACAACAAACATCCTCACAACTGGACTAATAAGAAACCTTATGATAAATGGAGAAAAGATTAATGTTGTCAAGGATTTCATTTGACTTGGATCCACAATCAATGCCCATGGGAGCAGAAGTCAAGAAATCAGACAATGTATTGTGCTGGGCAAATCTTCTGCAAAATATCTCTTTAAAGTATTGAAAAGCAAAGATTTCACTTTGAGGACTAAAGGGCACCTTACCCAAGCCATGGTATTTTTAATCACCTCATATGCATGTGAAAGCTGGATAATGAATAAGGAAGACGTAAGAAGAATTGATGCCTTTCAGTTATGGTGTTAGTGAAGAAAATTGAATATACCATGAACTTCCAGAAGAACAAAAAATCTATTTTGGAAAAAGTTCAACCAGAATGCTCCTTGGAAGCAAGGATGGTGAGCCTTCATCTCATGTACATTGGACATGTTATCAGGAAGAACCAGTCCCTGGAAAAGGATATCATGCTTGGTAAAGTAGAGGGTCAGTGAGAAAGAGGAAGACCTTCAACGAGATGGATTGACACAGTGGCTGCAACAACAGGCTCAAACACAGCAACGATTTGTGCGGATGGTCCAGGACCAGGCAGTGTTTCCTTCTGTTGTATATAGGGTCGCTATGAGTCAGAACTCGCTTGATGGCACCTAAGGATAACAACAAGCACTTAAAAAACAAACAAACAAAAAAACCTTACACTCTAAACAACATGTATATTTCTATGCAAGCTAGGTAGAGTTCTTTGTTTTCTGACCAGTTTATAAGGTCATATATTCTTTTCTAAATTACTGGAAAAAGTAGGGTCTATTACTGGGCTTATCTCCCCTATTAAGAATACTTAGATACTTTCATATATTTATGGTGGATGACTGGGAAGTATTTTTTTTTTTCTGTTGTACATTGGGTTGCTATGAGTCGGAACTGACTCAGTGGCACCTAACAACAACATATATAAATGTTTCCAGCATTTTATAAGGTTTCTAACATTTTTATAATATTTATAAGGTAATCCAATATTTTGATAAGGTAAGTAATTCATTTATAATTAAAAATATAGTATTTATTTGTTATTAGTATATATATGAGTGAGTTGGAATTGACTCGATGACGATGGATTAGTATGTATATATTTGTTTTCTCACCAGTTTATAAGGCCATATATCCTTTTCTAAACTACTGAAAATTAGACAGATAGATAAATGATATTTGCCAACATTTCACACTCAGTATTATAAATTTTTAAGTTGAATAAAACCAATAATTTACCTCTGAGTACCATTTGGGTAAATGTCCTAGCTTTTGATGCTGTGAGTTTAGTACATATCCAAGTATTTAACACATTTTGGGGTGCATGACGTTCTGTGTGACACTATAGTTACTTGAAAGAAAATTTTTAGCATTCAGTTGATGTGACTTTCTTTGTTTTTTCTCTATTAATTTCTAATGCTACTACTTAATGGTTTGAATATGGCTTCTTTTTTAAGTATCGGTGGTGGGATTCTTTCTGGCATAGTACATTATCACATTTTTTAAAAAAATTCTAAGCCAACCTCAAAAGTTAAATACTATGTGTCATAGATTGAATTGTGTCCCTCAAAAATATGTGTTAACTTGGTTAGGCCATGATTCCCAGTATTGTGATTGTAACACCCTTACTAAGGTCACATCCCTGATCCAATGTAAAGGGAGTTTCCCTGGGGTGTGGCCCGCACCACCTTTTATCTTACAAGAGGTGAAAGGAAAGGGAAACAAGCAGAGAGTTGGGGACCTCATACCACCAAGAAAGAAGCACCTGGATCACAGTGCATCCTTTAGACAGTGTTTCTGCATGAAGAAGCTCCTAGTCCAGGGGAAGATTGATAAGATGGACCTTTCTCCAGAGCTGACAGAGACAGAAAGCCTTTCCCTGGAGCTGATGCCCTGAATTTGGACTTGTAGCCTACTAGACTGTGAGAAAACAAATTTCTCTTTGTTAAAGACATCCACTTGTGGTATTTCTGTTATAGCAGCACTAGATAACTAGAACACTATGTATAACTATATATATAAAAATACAAAAATCCAATTTTAAAATATGATGTGATATCATGTTTAATTATAATTTTTGCTGTTTTCTATTCACTGTTAATTTCTTGTTAAAAGCTTATAGAAAATGAATTATGGATACTATAAATTAAAGGCTACAAATCTCTTCAGGACTTGTTCATTGTGAAAGGAGCATTTTATAATATTCTATTTATTATCGTAAGAAACTGGAATTATATTTGGAAATTATTAATACTAAGAATTGTGTTAAAAGTTGACATTAGTAATGATATAAACACAGAATATCAGAAAAAATGAACCTCTCATTTAAGTACATCATATAAGGCTTTTAATTTAATTATTAAAATAAATTTGTGTGGTTCCAATGCACATGAATAAATATCATTCCTCCTCCTAAATGTGAGATTTTCTTTTGTTCAAAGTTGGTGTACTATCACTTAACATTTTTTCCTCCAATGCAGTAGTCTATTTCCCAGAAGGACATTTCCCTTAATTTCCTTTTGGATTATCTAGCTCTCTGGGTTTAATTTTTAAGTTTAAAAAGAACCATTTGATTTTAATAACTTTTATGTGTAGTGCTCCATTGAGTTTGGGCTTTAGCACATAGGACTACCTTTCCATAAGGTGATTTCTAGTAAATCCCTGTGTGTAAAAGCAAGATAAACACACATCACTGAGTTTGTTATTGCAATTAAATTATTGGATTTTTATATTTGAATATGTTTTGAGCATTGAAAAGCATGAAGAGTCTGTTTTCTCATGTTGGTCATGGACACTTTTCTGACACTTAATAACTTGAAATAAGTCTGCCAATATTCAGAAATGTTTTAGAGTATGAAAAAGCTGCAT
The DNA here is from genome assembly GCF_024166365.1 of Elephas maximus indicus. Classification (NCBI taxonomy): domain Eukaryota; kingdom Metazoa; phylum Chordata; class Mammalia; order Proboscidea; family Elephantidae; genus Elephas; species Elephas maximus. The sequence continues at coordinate 70,657,426 of NC_064826.1, read as the reverse complement.
ATTTAATATGAGGAAAACAAATCCCATAAACCACATTTGCTTAATAACAACCTAGATAAATTCTTCCACAGAATCTATTTTATGAAGTCTATATTCTCATTTAATATATTTTAGATGTGATTTCCTTATTAAAATGTTTGCTATTTCACAAATTTACTTTTTCAAATGTTTCACTTATTTTTCTCAAACCAACTGACTAAATTTGCTCCCATGTCTCCTTGCTAATGGCCACCCGTGTACATTACCAAATGTGAGTTGTGTGTAATTTGAGACAGATACTCTTAGTCAACAAAGATTTTAACAGAAAGCAGGTGCATGAGTTAATCCCTTCATAAATATGAAGTATTTATTCAGTATCATTCACAAATTCAAATAAGTATGTATACACTTATTCAGCGACATTAGTTCATTTGATCAAACTATGTATTAGATACCATAGTGAACTAGGAGAAATTAAGTCCAATTTTCCCTTGCACAGTGACCATAAGTAGTGTACGCATCCAAAAAGTTCCATTCAACATTATGCCATGAATCTTCTTCAAAACATGCATAGGACCTCCAATACAATGACACAGTTGTTTGCATGAAACCAGATCACTGACTTCCTGACTCTAGTCTTTCTGCAATTTTGTAAGAATACGGGTGTGTGTGTGTGTGTGTGTGTGTAAGAGAGTCAGAGAGAGAAAGTGGTAGGCCATAACATAGCTATGAGTTGGTTTGAGCAGTAAGTTCTCAATTGCCTTTAGAATTCTATCCTCTAAATTATGCAAGAAACTGAAATAAATATTATGAACAAATTCATGTTATTGTATTTGGAGTGGGATAGCTATAAAACATACTCTGCTTAAAATTATTTAGAGATAATAATTTTAAAAGAAGAAAATTGGGAGATAGGTAACATTCATTTTCAGGGTTATGATTTCTGCTAGGCAATCACTAAGCTAGACACCATTGGGGAAATACAATTGAAAAAAACAATCTACTCCCAACCTAGAAAGTCTCTCCAAAAAAAAACGGAAGAGAAAGAAAAGTTTTCCTATTGAATGGGCGTTAAACCAACAAGTGATGTGCTATAGACAATCTGCTAAAAAGATTGTAAAGACAGAAAGAAATCTTACCATTTATATAGCTGAGTGAATACGACCCATTACACTCATGTTTTCAAGATAAAATTGCTAATTTTCTTGTGCTTTTATGGCTGGAGGTAGATTTGCAATTTTGGACCACCTGAGGTTATGCTAATCTTCTTCCAGGACACTGGAATTTTGAAGAGGATTACCTGAAGTTACATTTTAAGAGGGTGCCTGCCAGGTCCTTGAGACAACACCTTAGATTTACATACTTTTCAAAGACAAGGAAGAATTTATAATTATAAGTGAATTCTGAAAGAGCAAAGGAGGAGAGGTGCCTCTTTCCTCATTTTCGGTGGGGAGATTTAAAACCTTTACAATTTGTATTTGCTCTACAGTATCCCTTCAAAAGGTATTGTGTTCCCCACAGGTCTGTCAGTTTGTCTTACCGTGGTGGTTTGGGTGTTGCTGTGATTCTGGAAGCTATGCTACTGGTATTTCAAATACCAGAAGGGTCACCCATAGTGACAGGTTTCAGCTGAGCTTCTGACTAAGACAGACTAGGAAGAAGGATTGGCAGTCTACTTTTGAAAAAATTAGCCCGCGAAAGCCCTATGAATACCGGTGGAACATCTTTTGATATAGTGCGGGAGGATGAGCCCCTCAGGTGGTAACATACTCAAAATACCATTAGGGAAGAGCAGTCTCTTCGAAATAATCAACCTTAATGACATGGATGGGGGAGTAAAGCATTCGGGACTTCATTTGCTGATGTGGCATGACTCAAAATGAGAACAGGTGCACTAATGCCAAAGATGATGGAATAGAAGATATTTACCAACTTCTACATTCTGAAATTGATCAAATGTTCAATCAGGATGCATTTATAATTACTGGTCACTGGAATTAAAAAGTTGGAAACAAAAAAGAAGGTTCAGTAGTTGGAAAATACGGCCTTGGTGATAGAAATGATGCCTGAGATTGAATGACAGAATTTTGCATGACTAATGGCTTCTTCATTGCAAATATATTTTTTCAAAACATAAGCAGTGATTCTACACGTGGAACTGCTCAGATGGTTGACACAGGAATCAAATCAACTACATCTGTGGGAAAAGATGATAAAAAAAAGTTCAATATCATCACTCAGAACAAGGCCAGGGACCAACTGTGAAACAGACCATCAATAACTCAGATGCAAGTTCAAGTAGAAGCTGAAGAAAATTAGAACAAGCCCACAAGAGCCAAAATATGAGCTTGAATATATCCTACCTGAATTTAGAGATCTTCTCAAGAATAGATTTGAAGTGTTGAGCACTAATGGCCAAAGACCAAATGAGTTGTGGAAGGACATCATACATGAAGAAAGCAAGAAGTCACTAAAGAGACAGGAAAGAAAGAAAAGACCAAAATGGATGCCAGAAGAGACTCTGAAACTTGCTTTTGAATGCCAAATACTAAAGCAAAAGAAGAAAGTATGAAGTAAAGAATTGAGCAGAAGATTTCAAAGGATGTCTCGAGAAGACAAAATAAAGTATTATAGTGACATGTGCAAAGACATGGAGTTAGAAAACCAAAAGGGAAGAACACACTTGGCCTCTCTTAAGCTGAAAGAACTGAAGAAAAAATTCAAGCCTAGAGTTGCAATATTGAAGGATTCTAGGGGAAAATATCAAACGAGGCAGAAAGCATCAAAACAAGAGGGAAGGGAATAAACAGAGTCACTATACCAGTAAGAATTGGTGGACATTCAGCCATTTCAGGAAGTAGCACATGATCAGGAACTGGTGGTGCTGAAGGAAGAGGTGCAAGCTGCACTGAAGCACTGGCAAAAAATAAGTCTCTAGGAACTGATGGAATATCAGTTGAGATGTTTGAACAAGCAGATACAGTGCCTGGAAATACTCACTTATCTCTGCCTCTCTGCTAAGAAATTTGGAAGACAATTGTCTGGAAGAGATCCATATTTATGCCTATTCCAAAGAAAGGTGATCTAACCTAATGTGGAAATTATGGGACAAAATAATTAATATCACACACAAGTAAAGTTTTGCTGAAGATCATTTCAAAAGAGGATGCAGCAATACATCAACAGGGAACCGGCAGAAATTCAAGCTGGATCCAGAAGAGGATGAGGAACAAAGGATATCATTGCTGATGTCAGATGGCTCCTGGCTGGAGGCAGAGAATAACAGAAAGATGCTTATCTGTGTTTTATTGGCTCTGCAAAGACATCCGACTGTGTGGATCATAATAAATTATGGACAACATTGCAAAGAATGGGAATCCCAAAACAATTGTGCTCATGAGGAACCTGTACATAGATCAAGAGGCAGTAGTTCAAACAGAACAAGGGGATACTGCATGGTTTAAAGTCAGAAAAGGTGTGTCAGTGTTGTATCCTTTCACAATACTTATTCAGTCTATATGCTGAGCAAATAATCCGAGAAACTAGAATAAATGAAGAAAAGCATAGCATCAGGATTGGAGAAAGACTCATTAACAACCTATGTATGATATGCAGGCGACACAACCTTGCTTGCTGAAAGTGAAAAGAACTTGAAGCACTTATTTATGAAGATCCAAGACTACAGCCTTCAGTATGGATTATACCTTAAAATAAAGAAAACAAAAATCTCACGACTCGACTGATAAACAACATCTTGATAAATGGAGAAAAGGTTGAAGCTGTCAAGGATTTCTATTTACCTGGTTCCATAATCAACATCATGCTTGGTAAAACAGAGGGTCAGTGAGAAAGACCCTCAACAAGATGGACTGACACAGTGGCTACAATGGGCTGAAGCATAAGAATGATTGTGAGGGTGGCACAACACAGGGCAGTGTTTTGTTCTGTTGCACACAGGGTTGCTGTGAGTTGGAACTGACTCTAAGGTACCTAACAACAACAACAGCCAAGGATAATTTGGTACCACCAGAATCAGAAAATTTAATCACTTTGCTCTGGACTGTCTAAATTACAAAGTTTGACCATGATTTAGTTTGAATAGGACCTAAAATAATCTTGCTTATGAAATGGTTTTGTTGTCATTGTCTCTGTAAAGATACCTGCTGAATTATACAAAAGTTTCTATGTTTTTCTAAGACAGTCTGTGCTGGGTCTTTATGAAAAGAAATAGTTTCACTGAGTGTGTAAGTTAAAAACAGTATAATGGGGCTATAAAATAGCCTACAGGTACAAAATATCAGTGAATCTGTTCTGGTAATTCAAAACTTAGTGGACACGGTTGGAAATAAGCTGATATCTGGGCGTTTCTTCACATAAGCTTTCAGCTACTGGGGGACATGGTATAAATCAATATGGTTACATGCCTCGTATCTGTCTCTTCTACTTCAATACATACTGTAATCATTAGTGATCATGCTGTACTCTGCTTTCATTCATCTAAAACCAAGCCAAAAAAAAAAAAAAAACCTGGGTTTTTCTCAAGTTACAACTTAAATACATAAGAAATCCTCACACTGAATGTGTCTGGATAATCAGACCTCCGCCAGTCTCCTGTAATTTAAAACTCATGAATCAGAATGTAAAATTTGGCCATCAGCTTCCTCCTTAGCAATTAAAGACCATTCAGACCTTCAAATTACATACACATAAGCTTAGGATCAATTTCTTATTTACTCACATTTTTCCAAGTTGAAATGATTTTATTAACTGCTGACTGGCATAGCTCTGCTCTTTATCCTGCATCCTCACAGACAACTTATATATCAGAAGTGAAGACACTGCTCAATTCTTATCAAGAATAAGAAGAGTAGGGAGGCATTGCCAACATGGTGTAACAGACAGCCTCTTCTGGTGAGCCCTCTATACAACAAAGACTCAAAAAAACAAGTGAAACGAGTATATTTGTGACAAGCTGGTAGTCCTCAGCTTCAAAGGCAAGCTTAGAAACACAAACTGAGGGCCAGGGGGAGGAAGAGACCATTCAGAAGCTGAGAGGAGTTACCGGACCTGAATCGAGGGAAGCCCTCAGGCACCATTCCTGGAGTGGCAGCAGCAGGCTGGTACTAGCGTTCAGCTGCAATTTCCTCAAGGAGAAGCAGACAGCCACACAGCCTACTCACACCTCTTGAACCAGAGAAGAACGGTGCTCTCAGCAAAAACTAAGTACTTGTGTGTATTTTAATGTGCCCTCCCCACTCCCAAGCTGGCTTCAGTGGCTGAATTCCCTGGGCCTGAGAAAGGCACTGTTGAGCACCTAGAGCCATCCTCCCAGTATTGGGGAAGGAAAAAAATTGCAGTTGGGGGAAAAGATAATTTGCTAGCTCCACTAACCAGGGGAGCTCAGGACAGAAGAGGCTCCTGTTCAGGCATAAACTGTCTGTGGACTTTGAGCACCGTTCCCCTCTGCATGGACCTGTGTGGGCCTATTTCAGGAGAATAGGCCCTTGTTGGCAGACTCCAACTATTTCAGCTGTACGGTGAAGAGGTGGGTGTTTGTTTGGCATTGCTTTGCCTATTAAACAAGGTTCTCACCTACCCACATCAGGAACCTAAAGACTGGCAGCTTCACTCAGTTGAACCAGCCACCCGCAACAGGGGTCCAGAGATGACTGGTACCTCCCAGTGCATACAACCAAAAATATTGGGTGCCTATGGTCCGTCTGCAGAACCCACCCACTTGCATGCTCCAGGGAACAGGGACATGCTTTCCTCAGAGACACTCGGAGGTTGGTTCTCAGCCCCCTGCCTTTTTCAGAGCATGACCCCCTGCTGCAGTCAGATACCATTATGTACACCAATCACCCCTGCCCCTTTAAGACTGTAAGACAGAGCCTGTATCACACACTGGATGATCAGCTACCAGGACACCTGAGCTGAATTCATACAAGAAAAGTGAATGGGCTCCTAGACTGATATACCTGAAAACAGCTCTAGCCATCTGGAGACAGGACGTCAGAGCTCACAAGACAAAAATAATCACGCTAGCTCACTAAAGCAACCCATTTGGGTATATCAAAAACAAAACAAAGCAAGCAGCTACGACACAGTAAGCAAGCATAAACTAATACAATAACTTATAGATGCTCAGAGAAAACACTCAATATCAAGTCACATAAAGAAACACACCATGATCACCTCAACAAACTCTCAACACAAAGAATCCCGGGATCTTCTAGACAAAATTGCATTCCTGGAATTACCAGAGCCAGAATACAAAAGTTTAATATACTGAACCCTTCAAGACATCATGAAGCAAATGAGGCAATATGCAGAACAAGCCAAGGAACACACAGAAAAAGAAATTGAATAAGTTAGAAAGATTATTCAGGAACATAATGAGAAGTTTAATAAGCTGGAAAAATCCATAGACCCACAGCAAGCAGGAATTGCAAAGATTAACAATAAAATCGCAGAAGTAGACAACTCAATAAAAAGTCAGAGGACCAGAAATGAGCAAGTAGAAGCCAGAATTTCTGAACACGAAGATAAATCACATGGCACTAATATATCTGTAGAAAAATCAGATAAAAGAATTTAAAAAAATGAAGAAACCTTAATAATCATGTGGGATTTTATCAAGAGAAATAACCTATGAGTGATTGGAGTACCAGAACAGGGAGGGATAACAGAAAATACAGAGAGAGTTGTTGAAGATTTCTTGGCAGAAAACTTCCCTGATATCGTGAAAGATGAGAAGATATCTATCCAAGATGCAGAACTAATGAAATAGAAAACAGAAAAACAATTGAAAGAATTAACAAGACCAAAAGTTGGTTCCTTGAAAAAATCAACAAAATTGATAAATCACTGGCCAAACTGACAAAAGAAAAACAGGGGGGGAAGCAAATAACCCAAATAAGAAATGAGATGGGTGGTATTAGAACAGACCCAACTGAAATTAAAAGAATCATATCAGATTACTATGAAAAACTATACTCAAACAAATTAAAAAACCTAGAAGAAATGGATGAATTCCTAGAAACACACTACCTACCTAAACTAACACAAACAGAGGTAGAACAACTAAATAGACCCATAAGAAAAGAAGAGATTGATAAGGTAATCAAAAAACTCCAAACAAACAAACAAAAAAATCCCTGGTCCAGACGGCTTTACTGCAGAGTTCTACCAAACTTTAAGAGAAGAGTTAAAACCACTACTACTAAAGGTATTTCAGAGCATAGAAAAAGACAGAATACTACCAAACTCATTCTATGAAGCCACCGTATCCCTGATACCAAAACTAGGTAAAGGCGCCACAAGAAAAGAAAATTATAGACCTATATCCCTCATGAACTTAGATGCAAAAATCCTCAACAAAATTCTAGCCAATAGAATTGAACAACATATCAAAAAAAATAATTCATCATGACCAAGTGGGATTCATACCAGGTATGCAGGGATTCAATATTAGAAAAAAAAAATCCATGTAATCCATCACTTCAATAAAAAAGACAAGAATCGCATGATTTTATCAATTGATGCCGGGGCATTTGACAAAGTTCGACACCCATTCATGATAAAAATGCTCAGCAAAATAGGAATAGAAGGAAAATTCCTCAGCATAATAAAGGGCATTTATACAAAGCCAACAGCCAACATCACCCTAAGTGGAAAGAGCCTGAAAGCATTCCCACTGAGATCCGGAACCAGACAAGGATGCCCTTTATCACCGCTCTTATTCAACATTGTGTTGGAGGTCCTAGCCAGAGCAATTAGGCTAGATAAAGAAATAAAGCACATCCAGATTGGCAAGGTAGAAGTCAAATTATCTCCATTTGCAGAAGACATGATGTTATACACAGAAAACCCTAAGGAATCCTCCAGAAAGCTACTAAAACTAATAGAAGAGTTCAGTAGAGTATCAGAATACAAGATAAACATACAAAAATTAGTTGGATTACTCTACACCAACAAAAAGAACATCGAAGAGGAAATCACCAAATCAATGCCATTTATAGTAGCCCCTAAGAAGATAAAATACTTGGGAATAAATCTTACCAAATATGTAAAAGACTTATACAAGGAAAATTACAGTACACTTCTGAAAGAAACCAAAAGAGACTTACATAAGTGGAAGAACATACCTTGCTCATGGATAGGAAGACTTAACATTATAAAAATGTCTATTCTTCCAAAAGTGATCTATACATATAATGCAATTCTGATCCAAATCCCAAGGACATTCTTTAATGAGATGGGGAAAGAAATCACCAACTTCATATGGAAGGGAAAGAGGTCCTAGGTAAGTAAGGCATTACCGAAAAAGAAGAACAAAGTGGGATGCCTTACTCTACCGGATTTTAGAACCTATTATACTGCCACAGTAGTCAAAACATCCTGGTACTGGTACAACAACAGATCCATAGACCAATGGAACAGATTTGAGAATCCAGACATAAATCCATCCACATATGAGCATGTGATATTTGGTAAAGTCCCCAAAACAGTTAAATGGGGAAAAGGCAGTCTTTTTAACAAATGGTGCTGGCATAACTGGATATCCATCTGCAAAAAAATGAAACAAGACCCATATCTCACTCCATGCACAAAAACTAACTCAAAATGGATCAAAGACCTAAATATAAAATCTAAAACAATAAAGATGATGGAAGAATAAATAGAGACAACATTAGGAGCCCTAATACATGGCATCAACAGTATACAAAACACTATTGAGAATGCAGGAGAAAAACTAGGGAACTGGGAGCTCCTATAAATCAAACACCTATGCTCATCCAAAGACTTCACCAAAAGAATAAAAAGACTGCCTACAGACTGGGAAACAGTTTTTAGCTATGACATTTCTGATCAGCACTTGATCTCTAAAATCTACATGATACTGCAAAAACTCAACTACAAAAAGACAAATAACCCAATTAAAAAATGGGCAAAAGATAATGAATAGGCACTTCACTAAAGAAGACATTCGGGTAGCTAACAGATACATTAGGAAATGTTCACAATCATTAGCCATTAGAGAAAGGCAAATCAAAACTACGATGAGATTTCATCTCACTCCAACAAGGCTGGCATTAATCCAAAAAACACAAAATAATAAATGTTGGCGAGGCTGTGGAGAGATTGGAACACTTATACACTGCTGGTGGGAATGTCAAATGGTATAACCACTTTGGAAATTGGTTTGGAGCTTCCTTAAAAAGCTAGAAATAGAACTCCCATAAGATCCAGCAGTCTCACTCCTTGGAATATATCCTAGGAAAATAAGAGTCTTTACATGAACAGATATATGCACACCCATGTTTACTGAAGCACTGTTTACAATAGCAAAAAGTTGGAAGCAACCAAGGTGCCCACCAACGGATGAATGGATAAGTAAATTACGGTATATTCACACAACAGAATACCACGCAATGATAAGGAACAGTGGTGAATCTGTGAAACATTTCATAACACGGAGGAACCTGGAAGGCATTATGTTGAGTGAAATTAGTCAGTTGCAAAAGGACAAATATTGTATAAGACCACTATTATAAGAACTTGAGAAATAGTTTAAATTGAGAAGAAAACATTTTTTTGTGGGTACGAGGGCGGGAGGGAGGGAGGATGGTAGAGGGGTATTCACTAATTAGATAGTATATAAGAACTACTTTAGGTGAAGGGAAAGACAACACACAGTACAGGGGAGGTCAGCAAAACAGGACTAAACCAAAAGCAAAGAAGTTTCCTGAATAAACTGAATGTTTCGAAGGCCAGCATAGCAGGGGCAGGGGTTTGGGGACCATGGTTTCAGGGGACATCTAAGTCAATTGGCATAATAAAATCTATTAAGAATACATTCTGCATCCCTCTTTAAAGAGTGGTGTCTGGGGTCTTAAATGCTAGCAAGCGCCCATCTAAGATGCATCAATTGGTCTCAACCCACCTGGATCAAATGAGAATGAAGAACACCCAGGTCGCAATGTAATTACAAGCCCAAGAGACAGAAAGGGCCACATGAACCAGAGACTGCATCATTCTGAGACCAGAAGAACTAGATTGTGCCCTGCTATAACCGTTGACTGCCCTGACAGGGAACACAACAGAGAACCCCTGAGGGAGCAGGAGAGCAGTGGGATGCAGACCCCCAAATTCTCATAAAAAGACCAGACTTTATGGCCTGACTGAGATTAGAAGGACCCCGGTGGTCATGGCCCCCAGACCTGTTGGCCCAGGACAGGAAACATTCCTGAAGCCAACTCTTCAGACAGGGATTGGACTGGACAATGAGTTGGAGAGGGATGCTGGTGAGGAGTGAGCTTCTTGGATCAGGTGGACACTTGAGACTATGTTGGTATCTCCTGCCTGGAGGGGAGATGAAATGGTAGAGAGGGTTAGAAGCTGGCAAAATGGATATGACAAGAGAGAGTAGAGGGAGGGAGCGGGCTGTATCATTAGAGGAAGAGTAATTGGGAGTATGTAGAAGGTGTATATAAGTTTTTATGTGAGAGACTGACAATTTGTACTTTCATGTAAAGCACAAAAAAATTATTTAAAAAAAAATAGGAAGAGTACCAGCTGGAAACTTATTGTTAATCTAAGTGTTTTTATTTAAGTGTAAGTGTCTAACCTGCCTTTAACCAAACGAAACCTGTTGCCATCGAGTCCATTCTGACTCACAGCGATACTACAGAACAGAGTAGAATTACCCCATAGTACTTACAAGGCTGTAATCTCCACAGATAAGCAGCGTTTGGTCAGTAGTTTGAATCCACCAGCTGTTCCTTGGAAGCCCTATGTGGCAGTTCTGCTCTATCTGTTCTATAGGGTTGCTATGAGTCTGAATCGACTCAATGGCAAAGTGGTTTGGCTTAATCTCTACAGAAGCAGACTGTGACGTCTTTCTCCTGCAGAGCGGCTGGTGGGTTTGAACCTTGGACCTTTTTGTTAGCAGCTGAACACTTAACCACTGCACCACTAAAAAAAGCCCCTTAATAGACCCTAAGCCCACCAAAAACCAAATGCCCTGTGATCAAGTTGATCCTAACTCATATCAACCCTATAGAACTGCCCCATGGGGTTTCCAAGGCTGTAAAGGTGGCTGCCACATGTTTATTCCACTGAGCATCTGGTGGATTTGAACCACCAGGAATAATTTGCTTGTAAGGAGCTGAAACCTACTGAGAGAAGCTCAATGAAAAGGAGGCTCTTATGTAAGTACAGGAGAATCATAAGGAATCCAAATAAAGGAAATATAGCTAGGCTTCATAGCATCTGAATATTAGAAAATTGTTCTCTGTCTCTTCCTCTCTTCCCTCCTTCTTCTCCTTCCTTCCAACATCTCTGCTCCTCTAGTTCTCTCAACTTCTTTCTTTTGTCTTCTCAGTCAAGGTTCTCTTTCTCTCACCTGTCTGTAGATGCTCCATCACAACCAACAAGAAGGGCCAAGCTGAGTTTCCAAGATAGCAAGAGAGCTTCCAGTTTGACACCCTAAACCTAACTAATTTAGTCTCAAGACCTGTCCCGAATTTCTGAAAAGAGAATGGAATTACTCCAAATTGAGTCAGGAGTACATAGCTGGTCTAACTAGCCCTAATTGAGAATGGAGCCAGGGTTACTATCGAGAACTCTTTTTCTAAGGTTTGGACAAGTCATATTTTCTAGGAAAGTGTGGCCTGGTGGGAAATCACTAGCATTTCCAATATATATCCCTTGCATTTCTAAATTAAGATTTAGCGAATTATTTTTTTATGTGTCAGGCATTTGTTTTAAATTTTATTGTATTTACTTAACATCATTTTCACAACAATCTTGTGATATTTTATTACGTCCAACTATTGCAATTCAAATATTGGGACTGGACTCAGAGATTTTAAATTAATTCTTTGAGAGGACATGTCTATGACAGAGTGGGGATAAAGGTTAGCCCAAAATGAAAACCTTTTTTCTTCTTAGTTTTTTTGCAAAAACTGTAAACTTTTTTTCCTATTTTCTTTTTCTCCCCTATAATTTTGCCTATAGTCCATGTCAAGAGACATCAAGATTTTTTCCTTCTTCAGTATTAAAAAAATCAGTATTTTTTTCTGTTTTCCAGGATTCCTGTATAGTATTCATCTGACTTTGGCAGATGCATCTATTCTCTGAGCTCTTATTTGGTACATTTTCTGCTTATGATAATGTTCCTAGGTATCTTTCCTCAGTGCTGCAGTTTCTGATTGGAAACAAAGCTCTTCATAGGGTGCCAGAGTTTTTGGCTTGGCCCTGACAGTCCCAATTCATACTTTTGGTCTGATGTCCCATCCAATTACAAATTTGTCTGAATTTTTAAGTTATTTTTAACGAAGTATTATTAACAAGTGCATTAAAATAAGCCAGAATGGTTCTTATAGCCCTGTATATTTTAGCTCCACCATTGGCCTTGGCCTAGCTTCATAGGATTTAAAACGCAAGTGTGGGGAAGTAAATGTTCTCTCTTTAATATGTGGTTAAATCTGAAATACTGTACAGCAAAGCAGTAACTTCTTTCTCATTTGCTGAGCATTCCCAGATATAGTGGTTGACACCCCATTTCAAGGTTGACATGAAGGGCATTTGCTGATAAAGCAAAGTAAGCAAGAGTGGTTAGCTAACTCTTTCTTGTTTTGAGTAGTGGTAGGAGAATTATTTGATATTGTTGCTTCTGCAGCCAATGAGCATAAAAGTCATTTACCCATGATCATGCCATGACCCAGGTGATGCAATGAGCTGTCAGAATCCCAGCTTTAAGGTCAATAGAAAATTGAATAATTAGAAGCTCAGTGTAGCCAAAATATATGCAAGAGATAGAGGTTGATCAGTCCTGCCATAGGGCAGGTAGAAAGTCATTTAAAAGCTCTAGTTAGAGTACTCTTGTCATTCGTCGTATGGGGTTTATGTAAATTCATGTTTTATTTTATTCTTTGCTATTACTTTTTTTTTTTTTGGAGCCCTGATGGCATAGTGGTTAAGAGCCCAGGCTGCTAACCAAAAAGTAAGCAGTTCAAATCTACCAGCTGTTCCTGAGAAACTTTATGGAGCAGTTCTACTCTGTCATATGGGGTCACTGTGAGTCAGAATTGACTCTGCAGCAAATTTTTTTTTTTTATTATTATTGCTTTTTTTATTTTGCTCTAATTTTAGCAACTAGCTATCAATCAAAGTTGCACGTGCAAAGAAAAAATAAATAATGGATCTCCATATCTTATACATCAGCGAACCTGTAACTAGTACAAAATGTCTGTTGATATCTACTATCCCCCATGGTGGTGGGCAGGCATATCACTCACTGACCATATAAAAACCAAAGGACGAAAAGTTATTGACTGAGCAGCATCTACTTCCACATTTATCAGTTATTGAAGAAGATAATGTCTAGGGATGATAATTTAACAGAAGTAGCTGCAGAAGATATGTTTATAGATCACTTTGTAAAGCCTGATTTTTCACTTCCATCAAGTGACTATTTTAATAAAATAATTTTGCTTGATTTTGATTCCAAGTTTTTTATTTGTTTTTTGTACATGTAGGGAAAGAAAACCAGAGTCACTAATATGCTGGCTTCATTAGAGGCAGAAGAATTTCCTAAGTAGTTAAATTATGCCAGTTTTAGACCAGTGTCATCGGATACTTCAAATAAAAACTTAATCTCAACAATAATTCTTTGTTTCTAAATCCAATTCATGGAATCAGAGTGGCTTTGAAGTTCATTTTGTTGAATGTTAAGCATCTGACATTATTGTAATGATTAAATTGTTTACTTTGAACATTCTTTAAAGAGGTAGAAAAACATCATTAACTTTATATGGAAAGGGAAGAAGCCCCAGAAAAGCAAAGCACTATTGAAGAAGAAGAAGGCAGGAGGATTAGCACTACCTGACTTCAGAGCCTACTATGCAGCTACGGGAGTCAACACAGCCTGGTACTGTTACAATGACAGACTCATAGGCCAATGGAACAGAATTGTGAACCCAGGCGTAAATCCATCCACTTATGGTCACCAGATCTTTGACAAGGGCCCAAAGTCCATCAAATGGGGAAAAGACAGTCTTTTTAACAAAGTGTGCTGGAAAAACAGCATGTCCATCTGCAAAAAAAATTGAAGAGGATCCATATCTCACACCATATACAAAAACTAATTTTCAAAATGGATCAAAGACCTAAATATAAAGCCAAAAACCATGAATTTCATAGAAGAAAAAATAGGATTAATGTTCGAGGTCCTAATACATGGCATTAACAGGATACAAACCACAACCCACAACACACAAACTCCAAAGATAAGCTAGATAACTGGGATCTTCTAAAAATTAAACACTTATGCTCATCAAAAGACTTCACGAAAAGAGTAAAAAGAGAACCTACAGGCTAGGAAAAAAATTTTGGCTATTACAAATCGGACAAAGGTCTAATCTCTAAAATCTACAAGAAAATCCAACACCTCTACATTAAAAAGACAAATAATCCAAGTAAAAAGTGGGCAAATGAAATGAGCAGACACATCACCAAAGAAGACATTCGAGCGCTCAACAGACACATGAGGAAATGCTCACGACCTCTAGCCGTCAGAGAAATGCAAATCGAAACCACAATGAGATACAATCTTACCCCAGCATTGCTGACATGAATCAAAAAAAAAACAGGAAATAACAAATGTTGGAGAGGCTATGGGAAATGGAAACTCTTATGCACTGCTGGTGGGAATGCAAAATGATACAACCATTTTGGAAAAGGATACGCCTCTTCCTTAGAAAAATAGAAATACCACATGATCCAACAATCCCACTCCTAGGGATATATTCTAGAAAAATAAGAGTTGTCCCATAAATAGACATGTGCACACCCATGTTTATTGTAGCATTGTTCACAATAGCAAAAGATGGAAACAACCTAGATGCTCACCAACAGATGAACAGATAAACTGTAGTACATACACACAATGGAGTATTACGTTAACACTAAAGAAAAACAATGAATTTATAAGCATATCATAACATGGATGAATCTGGAGGGCATTATGAGGAGTGAAATAAGTCAATCACAAAAGGACAAATATTGTATGAGCCCACTACAGTAAAAACAGATGAAAAGGTTTGATGGTTACAGGGGAGAGGACGGGTGTGGATGGAAAAACACTGAACAGATAACAGATAAGTGGTAATGTTGGTGAAGGATAAAACAGTATACACTACTGGGGGAGCCAGCACAACTTGTACAAGGCAAGGTCATGGTATCTCCATAGACACATCCAAACTCCCTGAAGGGCTGAATTTCTGGACTGAGGGCTGTGGGGACCATGGTCTTGGGGAACATCTAGCTCAACTGGCATAACAGTTTATAAAGAAAATGTTCTACACTCTACTTTGGTGAGAACGTCTGGAGTCTTAAAAGCTTGTGAAGAGCCATCTAGGATACTCCACTGGTCTCTCCCCTTCAGGAACAAGGAAAAATGAAGAAAACTAAAGCTACAAGGAAAAGGTTAGTTAAAAGGGCTAATGGACAACATCTACCACAATCTCCACCAGACTGAGCCCAGTACGACTAGATGGTGCCCGGCTACCACCACTGACTGCTTTGACAGAGATCACAATACAGGGTCCCACAGAGAGCTGGAGAAAAATGTAGAACAAAATTCTAACTCAAAAAGAAAGACCAGACTTGCTGGCCTGACAGAAGCTGGAGAAACCCTCAGAGTATGGTCCCCCGGACACCGTTTCAGTTCAGTAATGAAGTCACTCCTGAGGTTCACCCTTCAGCCAAAGAGTGAACAGGCCCATAAAACAAAACGAGACTAAAGGGGCACACCAGCTCTGGGACAAGGTCTAGAAGGTAGGAGGGAACAGGAAAGCTGGTAATAGGGAACCCAAGGTTGAGAAGGGAGAGTATTGACGTGTCATGGGGTTGTTAACCAATGTCATCAAACAATATGTGTATTACCTGTTTAATGAGAAACTAGTTTGTTCTGTAAACCTTCATCTAAAGTACAGTAAAAAAAAAAAAAAAAAAGTATAAAGCTCCTGTAAGAAAACATAGAAGGAAATTTCTGTGACCTTGAGTTAGAAAACATTTCCAAAATATGATCCCAAGAGCATAATCAATAGGAAAAAAATGATAGTAGATTTCATCCACATTAACAACTTTTGTGCTTCAAAAGTCACTATTAAGAAAATGAAAATACAAAATACAGAATGAGAGAATACTTCCAAATCATGTATCTGATACAGGACTTGTATCCAGAACGTATAAAGAACTCCTACAACTCAATAAATCATGTGGCCATAAATTTAAATAGACACTTCACTATAAAGATACACACATGGCAAATAAGCATGTGAAAAGATGCTCAACCTTATTATTGTTTAGAGAAATGCAAATTATAAACACAATGAGTTCACACTCATCAGAATGGCTATAATCCAGAAGGCTGAGTATACCAAGTGTTGAGAAGGATGTGGAAAAACTGGAACCCTTTGCTAATGGGATTGTAAAGTGGTATATCCACCTTGAAAAAAATGGCTTGGCAGTTTCCTAAAAATTGAAACAGTTTCCATATAACCAAGTAATTTTATTTCTGGGTGTTTTTTTTTTACCTAAGTGAAATGAAAAGAAATATCTGCACAAATTGTATTCAGATTCTTATTAACTGGTGAATGAATAGGCAAAATGTGGTATATCTATACAAGGGGATATGACTTTTATAAAAAGCAAATCTACAGACAAAGTAGATCACTGTTTGCCTGTGGGTGGGGGTGGGGATTGACTACTTGGGGTATACAAGGAAACATAGTGTGGCAGTAGAAGTGTTTTAAAATTGGATTTTAGTGACAGTTCTACAACTGTAAGTTTATAAGCACTCATCAATCTGTGACCTAAAAATGTGTTAATTTTATGATATGCCAATTATGCCTCAATAAAGCTGTTAATAAGAGAAAAAAAATGTTTGCTTTGTGGTGCTCATACGGAAACAAATTTTGTTGGAGCACAGTGTCATAGTAAAGAGAATTTCCTGACCATGTTCAGAAATTTAAGGATCACAAGTGTACTAGAATTTTGTTGTAGTTTTTTTTTTAAACACAAAATTCATAACTGATCCAAATAAGATGCAATGTTATTTTTTTATGAATCAAAATAGAAGCTATGATTACCACATTAAGAGTAACTGAAATACTTTTTTTTTTGTTATTGAGGCTGATGTTGGAAAACAATAGGAAAAATTGCCATTTTTACTATGGCAGTATATGTTCTCTCTCTTTATTGCTTATAATCAATCAGCTGTTAGAAATGTTTGAGCCATTAAAGGATTACTTTGTAAATCACCCTATATGTTCTACAGTGGCACTGAACTTTTTATAAATGTGTCTTAAGACTTTTGTTTGCATTTATGTTCAAAATCTGTTAGAAATCTTTAATAATAAAAATATTTAATAAAAGAGAATACAAAAATCTTCAGGAAAAAAAGGATTGTTGAAATCAAATTTGTAAACAGGAAGATGAAATATAACACAATAAAACTTTAATAAAATCAGTGATTATCACTCAAACAGTATACAAAATTAAATTCTAAAATTCTATGATTACTCTTTAGAATATCTTGTGGTAGATGCCTTTTGATAGAGATCACATTTTTAATTGGTTATAGTTATATTCTGTGATAAAATGGAATAAAATTTAATAAATTTTACATTTTGCAACCTCTAAATTTGGCAAAACATTCAAAGTGATCACAAATACACCCACTCATCACCTATCAACATGGTTAGGTTACAAAGAGCAGGTTTTTATGCAAAAATCAGCATTATGTGAAGATAGATGACCACATCAGATCACAAAATGGAGGATGACTCCGTCATCACATAACTGCCAAATTACACCATTACATAACTGTCAAACCACTGAGAATCATGGCCCCGCCTAAATGACACATAACCTTAACCATCACAGCCATTGCTACTCTCACCTCCCACCTCAGAGTTTGTCACTGCCAAAAGTACATTGCTAATGCACAAAACAGTCAGATAGTAGATCTTTTACTATCGTCGTAAATGCAAAATATCGGATAACAAGATAGCCGATAAATGAGAGGTAGGTAGGTATAAAGACAATGTATTTATTTATTTCTTTTAAAGAAGAAGACAAAGAACTCAGTGAAAATAATTTAGACTGAAGTATTTAGATATTTTTTAAAAAGAATTAGAATTGAGAATATCCTCTAGAACTGCTCTGAGCATACAAGTTACCTCAAAATCTTCAGAGAGCATATTTTCATACTCTTTGATTTAAAAATATCGCCATTTACAAAGCAAATTACAGTTCTCAATAATTTAAAATGCATTAATCAATACATGCCACTGGAAAAAAATTGGAGGCAATTTTATAAAAACAAAACTAATAGATTATCTTAAAATATTTTCTTCAGGAAAAATAACTGTGATATAGTATTAGAGACAGAAACAATATGAAACTACTTACATATGTACCAAGGATACTTACTTTTATTTATGTAATTTTTAATGTTCAGGTAATAAATTCAAATAATGTTTGGCATAAAGGGAAACAGATATATGTTATTTTTTATTTTTAGGAATAATCATAATTTTGAATAGAAGTATTTTATAATTCCACCAGTAAATTAAATGTATTAGTTGGCCAATAAATAATTGAGAAATAATTTAAGTAATTTTCATACCTTTTTCATTCTCAAAGTTATTCTAGTTTGGGATAACAAATCATATGATTATCCCAGCTACTAAGAGAATGGTCATAATTAGTTATTTCGTAGCCTGAGTTATCATCCCTGGGTGTATTCCAAGGAGACACACAATTTCTTAAAAATAAAATATACCAAGGAAGTACAGAAGTTTGGCATCTTGAATTAAGCTTTTTAAATTTTTTTTTTAAAGGAACCCAGAAAGAAATAAAACTTCAGATTACAATATAGTGCCATCATTCAACAAACCCCGGTCTTCCGTGAGTCCTACAAGTTCAGCAAATAAACCTGGTGATTGGAATCCTGGTTTATACCTTCTAGTTGAAAAGTTGATCCTTTTTGGACTTTCTTTATTTACCTGAATTCCCCAGAAGCTATAAACATAAGAAAAGGGACGACAGAAGAGACTTAAGTTATGATAATGGTTTTTAAAAATGATTACCAAAAGACTAGGGTTAAAAAGAGGATTATAACATATGTAAAACTAACCCATTTTATCTTTTATAAATGCAAAAAATCTTAGCAGTTCAGACACCTGTGCAATCAAGATCCTGTTACATTTCTTTGAACTCTCCTAATTTGGGTTTGATGCAACCCATTTCTTTAAAACGTTTAATAACTTATGCACTAATTGCTTGTTTAAACCCACACTGACTGGCAAGCTTTCTGTTACTACTGATAAAATATAGATCACCCTGAATATTTATGCATAATTTGCTTGTGAGTGACATTTACGATTAACGCAAACTTAATTTGTTAGTGAAATAAAATTTTAAAAAATGTCTTCGTGTGTTCTACTGAAATGATTAGCAGAGGTCATTAATCAAAGACGCTCCCTTTGTTCTTAATTTTGTGCCAAAAGAATGAATAAAGACGCAAAGAAAAGAGTATTTAGTTAGTCTTGGGTTTTCATTAAAAAGACTTAATTTTTTAATGGGCCAGATTATTTCAGAGCCTAAACTACGATGCAGTTAGAAATTTAGAAAACTTTCCTAACACTTTCATATCACAATGTTACATATGTTGCGGTTTTGCTGAATACATTCTTTCATCTTTAAAACTGGATTTTGGGACTTGTGTATTTTTTTTTTTTAATTTTTATTGTGCTTTAAGTGAAAGTTTACAAATCAAGTCAGTCTCTCATACAAAAATTTATATACACCTTGCTATATACTCCTAGTTGCTCTACCTCTAACAAGACAGCACACTCCTTTCCACTCTCTATTTTTGTGTCCATTCAGCCAGCTTCTGACTCCCTCTGCCCTCTCCTCTACCCTCCAGACAGGAGCTGCCCACATAGTCTCATGTGTCTAGTTGATTCGAGAAGCCCACTCCTCACCAGTATCATTTTCTATCCCATCATCCAGTCCAATCCCTGTCTGAAGAATTGGCTTTGGGAATGGTTCGTGCCTTGGGCTGACAGAAGGTCTGGGGACCATGACCACCAAGGTCCTTCTAGTTTCAGTCAGACCATTAAGTCTGGTCTTTTTACAAGAATTTGAGATCTGCATCCCACTGCTCTCCTGCTCCCTCAGGGGTTCTCTGTTGTGTTCCCTGTCAGGGCAGTCATCGGTTGTAGCCGGAGACCATCTAGTTCTTCTGGTCTTAGGCTGATGTAGTCTCTGGTTTATATGGCCCTTCTGCCTCTTGAGCTCATAATTACCTTGTATCTTTAGTGTTCTTCGTTCTCCTTTTCTCCAGGTGGGTTGAGATCAGTTGATGCATCTTAGATGGCTTTTTTTTTTTTTAGATGACTGTGTGCTAGCATTTAAGACCCCAGAAGCCACTATCTAAAGTGGAATGCAGAATGTTTTCTTAATAGATTTTATTATGCCAATTGACCTAGATGTCCCCTAAAACTATGGTCCCCAAACCCCCCTCCTGCTAAGCTGGTCTTCGAAGGGTTCAGTTTATTCAGGAAACTTCTTTGCTTTTGGTTTAGTCCAGTTGTGCTGACCTCTCCTATATCGTGTGGGGACTTGCGTATTTTTAAGGAATAAAAATTTTTAACGCAATTGCCCCTTGCAACTTCTAGGAGAGCGCATTAATTTCATGTTAAACAAACTGAAGTTTAGTTCATTTATATTCAATAAACTGATGAAGTCAGGCCTATCCACTGAAAAATGCTCAGACCTCATTATGCAGCCTGATTTCTTAGCCTTTTGGATCAGGCTATTGTTCAATACAAATTAGATGGTCTATTAATCAAAAACATGGCTGCTGTCTCTGATAGTGACCCCATAAGACAGAGTAGAACTGATGCATAGAGTTTCCAAGGAGCAGCTGGTGGATTTGAACTGCCAACCTTTTGGTTAGCAGCTGAGCTCTTAAACCACTTTGCCACCAGGGCCCCAATGATCCTGAAATTAAAATTGTGAATTAGATGTTTTATATGGCCAGACTCCACTTACCCTGAGTTTCTCTCTGCCTCTTGTTTCCCTGGGTACCTGTGTAACACAAACCATTAAGCATACCACTAGCAGAAGGTTGGAGGTTCAAACATACTCAGTGGTCCTTTGGAAGACAGGCCTGACAATCTGCTTTTGAAAGGTCAAACCTTGAAAACCCTATGCAACAATTCTACTGTGCACCGCGGGGTAACCATGAGTCAGAATCCACTCGACAGCAATTAACGACAACTTTTTTTTTTTCCAGTTATGATAGCATTTTCTGATAATGTCTATACTACTATGTTCTCTTTGTTGAACTCCAGTGGTAGCAGCAAGAAAATCATTTTAGAATCTCTGAAATGCTGAGAAACTTTCTACATTCTACCATGATTTAAAAATAAGGTCCTATCTATGGGGATCATATGTTCCTTCACCATTTTAGATTAGACATTTGTTTTGATTTTTGTTTGTTTTTGTTTTGTTGGATTTTTGTTTGTTTTATACCTTGTCACAGATTTAATTGTGTTCCCCCAAAATACATGTCAACTTGTTTAGGCCATGATTCTCAGTATTGTGTGGTTGTCCTCCATTTTGAGATCATAAGTTTCTGTAAAAGAGGATTAGGATAACACCTTTACTAAGGTCACATTCCTGATCCAATGTAAAGGGAGTTCCCCTGGAGTGTGGCCTGAACCATTTTATTTAAAAAAAAAATTTTTTTTTTTTTTTTTAAAGCAAAGGGAAGCAAGCTGAGAGTTGGGAACCTCATACCACCAAGAAAGCAGTGACAGGAGCAGAGTGCACCTTTTGGACCCACAGTTCCTGCAGTGAGAAGCTCCTAGTCTAGGGGAAGGTAGATGACAAGGACCTTGCTCCAGAGCTGACAGAAAGAGAAAGCCTTCCCCTGGAGCTGACACCCTGAGTTTGGACTTCTAGCTACTAGGCTGTGAGAAAATAAATTTCTCTTTGATAAAGCCATCCACTTGCAGCACTAGACGACTGAGACATACCTCCTAAGTGAATTCCTGTGGCAAATTTGCTAAGGTGTCATATGGTTAGAAATATTGGCATTGAGTTTCATTTACCTTCCCCACTTGACACCAAGGTGTATGCCAGGCAATTTTGCTTTCAGTAGTTTAAGAAATTGGATTTATCTTTTGTTCTCCCTTATACCATGTGTATCTTTCTTTGGAACTCTATCTTTTTGGGTAGGAGGAGGTTAATTTAGTAAAGGGTATCTCCTATGGATTTTCCTAACTTTGGCAAGCCCTGAGTTTTTTTTTTTTTTTTTTCTACCCTTTAGGCTCTGTGAGACTCTAAAACCAAAGTTCAAATTTCATCTCAAGGTGAAGGTCAGTTTTAGTGCTGGTCTCACTTCTAATTTCCTGCTTTTTCTTCATTTGGAATTTTAAGTATTACTCATTTCCTAGCCCACTGATGCTTTAAATGAATATAATTTAACTAAAGATTTTAGCTGTTTATACTCACTTGGATAATCAGGAATCAGTCAAGACACTTAATAAGCCATAATGCTGGAAAGAGAGTAAGTACTCTTTGATTTTTGATTTCCACTGTTTTAGCAAATTCTGCCCTTGATAATTTATTCTTTTCCCCTTGACAGACATGTATATCCTGTTGTTATTATAGATTACAATATGAATATTGCCAGAATTATGTATTACTGCATATTAACTTATAATAGCATGTATGTGGCTGCTCATAATAATAGTAATTGGTAGGGACTTAGATCCCTAACAACTTAAGAATATGACTAGGACAATAAGGGACACTTAGGTAAATCACATTTGGACAACTAGTAAAAGCTGTAGAAAAATAATGCCTAGAGGAAAAAAATAGCAAGACAAAGTGAAATTACAAATGAAGCCACATGACTCCATTTGGACATGAGAGAATAACCTACAAAATGTGAAGTGGGTGTATGATAGAGGTGTTCAATGTAGTTCTGGTTAAATGCTATTATTTGGGAAAAAATTTTACCTGAATCTGCAGTCTCTCATTTGTGAATAAACCAACACTGTTAGGAAAACAACTGTATTAGGAGAAAATAAAATTTGCCTAAACTAAATGTTTGAAATATACGTTAACACACTGAAGTATTTGTCCTGCTGGGAATATATATATTGTGCTGTTGAGGAAAGGCTAATAGCAGTTGCCCAAAAGGATAGTTTATGCTATTCTTGGGAAAGAAAATGTATTGAAAAAAGGAAGTATTTATAAGATGAATAGCTTTTCAGTGTGCCTTATATTGCAACTATCTTTTTATGTCTAATGTCTGAAACATAAATTACTTTGTTCCAGCAATAATTTGCCTCTTAAAAGTAACAGTATTTTATAACCATAAACTATTAAATTATTAAATTGAGTAGCCTATAGTAAGTAGTATAAATGGTTGAGTGACCAGCAATAAATTTTTAAAAAGTAGCCAAATATAGTGATGATTTGAGCTGGACCAGTGTTTTAAAACTATGGTTTTTCCATTAAAAAGAATTGACATAATAATCTAGAAAAAGCATAATGCTGTTTGGAAAATAGAATAAAATGCATAAATTAGCCAATTTTAAAGGTTATATATTTTAAGGAGCCCTGGTGGTGCAATGGACAAGCATTCAGCTGCTAGCTGAAAGGCTGGTAGTTGGAACCCACCCAGTGGCTCCTTAGGAAAAAGTCCTTGCCACCTGCTTTTGGAAAGATTACAGTGAAAAAAGCCCTATGAAGCAGTTCTACTCTGTCACATGGGGTTGCTATGAGCTAGAATGGATGACACCCTACAACAACAAGATATTTTAACTTGTAAAAATATTGCTAATAAACTAGAATGAAGGAGATCAAAATTTTTAACATATATTAACCTAAACATTTTGAAAATAAACATCACGTTACCTTGGACAGAAAGCTTATTATACCACAGAAAGAAACACTGGAAGAAATGGACAATACTTACTTAGTATACTCAAGATAAATTCTTGATATAAAACACAAAAAAAAACCAAACTCACTGCCGTGTAGTTGATTCCGACTCATAGCAACCCTATAGGACAGAGTAGAACTGCTCCATAGAGTTTCCAAGGAGCGCTTGGCAGATTCAAACTGCTGACCTCTTGGTTAGCAGCTGTAGCACTTAACCGCTACACCACCAGGGTTTCCAAATTCTTGATCCAGCTTAGCATATTTAAGATGAAGATCATTCCTGAACTGGAAGAATTTTTTGTTCAACTACCCATGTAAAAGGGGCAAAGGTACAGCAGTACATGTTTTAATGCCCCTCAATGAGCTTTGCAAGGCGATTTCCAGTTTTCTGGTTTGGGTATTTCTAGTTTACAATACCTAAATGTGATATCTGACTAAACATATTCTTTAATTCAGGACTTTATGTATAACAACCACCACAATAGTGCGGTGGAAGGGGTACATGTGAACCTATTTTAGGTTAAGTTTGGCTTTGAGGACTAATTAATTCTAATGCACATACGCCATATTACTGAGACTGGTGTCTTTTTAATTATGGTTTTGAGCCTCTTTTTTCAATGATCTGCTCTTCTTCTGATCCGTGTCACTCATGTGTTCTTGGTGATTGATTGCAGAAGTTTGCACATTTTGTCTGCATTTTTTTTTTTCAGTATGAAATTAATACTGAGGGTATGTTACTATTACTTGCCATAACTGCATTGCTCATTTACCTTGTACATATTTTTGCATTCCTTTACTTGTGTTAGATTTGATTTCTTTCATTCTTTCGTTCCTGCTTCCTTCCTTCCTTCATCTATTTTTTCTTTCCTTCTTTCTTACTTATGGAGCCTTAAAAACCCTATGCAGCAGTTCTGCTCTGCACACATGGCGTGACCATGAGTTGGAATCAACTAGATGGCAAGTAACGACAACAACACTCTCTATATAAAAAATTTACTAAGAACTAGGGATTTGGGGCTGAAGGTGGTTATGCAGTAATTGCTCACATTGAGTTTATAGTCTACAAGGACAATAATTACGAAACAGTTTTTTAAGTGCTCTGAGGGTGTAGATAGTGATAAAAAAAAACTAAAGATAAGATAATATAAAAAGGGTACTCAAGTCTGTTAAAGATTGAAGGTCAAAGATTTCTGTGAGAATTAACTTAGAATCTAATTATCCAAGGTTAAATTGGGGTTAAATTGGATTTAGTTAAGCAACATTTGAGGTGAGTGTGGGAAGAATGGTGAATAGGGTGATCTTGGTTGCAAATCACTTACATAACTAAAAAAGCAAAATGAGAAGGGAAGATGCTTCAGCAGGAGCTATAGTGGTATTTTCACTTAATGAAATGGAGTGGAGAAGGAATAGGCTTAGTTTGTATGGATTTTTCTATGTTTCCATGGGAATCAAGGATGATATACATCTAAAGGATGATTAGTGAGCCTCTAGGCTTCTAATTCAAAGTGCCCCAAGTTCTGTAAATAACAGGAAGGATTAAAGCATTTCCAGAGGCTTCATCTTTAGGTCTTCATGGGAATTCTGAGGACCTCCTCCCAAATTGGCAAGAAATTAGATGAGTTAGTTCTTAGAACGAAGAATTGTTAGTAGTGTCTAAAGCAGGTTTTAAACATTAAGGCCTCTCTGGAATATTTTAGCTCTGGAGTATATTGATACTTGGTCTTCTGAACTCTAAGGGGATATCTTAATCTTTTTATAAAGTATTTTCAGATTATTCCCCTAACTTCATTAGGATCAACTGGTTGGGTTAAAAATTGATTATAAAATGTAAATTCTTCCTTGTGTTTGTATGACTAAATAGTTTTGTAAATTCTTATTTTTAAATTTATTTACCGAATAAGTTATTTAAAATCTTACAGTTATCTAATGATTAAAACTCTTAATAAGGTATTTTTTAACTAAATGTAGCAAGTTATAAGAACTTGTTGAGGACTCCATTTCAGTATTCTACTATAAAGTCAAGCTTTGAATTTTAGTTGCTGTAGTCTTCCTGTTTATTATGGATTACTGTGTGTCATTCCCTTGGGATAACACATCACACAGGAAGAATTAGGACTAGGACCCACCTTACTGGAGTATGACTTTGTTTGAGCCAACTGATAACAAAGAAAAACCTATTTCCTCAAACAAGGCCACACTCACAGATACAGGTGTTAGCACCTCAACATATCTTTTTAGAGCACACGATTCCATCCGTAACAAATATTGATTGGCTTAGTTAGTTGAGAACCATCCTCACAGAATAAAAGAAGCAGGATAAACAAGGTATGAAGACCTGAAAGAATATTCTATTGCACCAGTAGTCTTCCTCATCTCTGTTTTCTTATGCATATCAAGGCTCTCCATGGAGCAAGAAACAGAGGCACTGACAACCTTAGGCCTATACCTTTTGACTTTATAGTGCATAATGAAGAGAGAAATCCCTCTTCTTATTCTATAAGTTGATGAAGAGAGAGATCCCTCCTCTTATCTATAATTTGCAAATTCTGTAATTTGCATTATATGTCCTGCTTTGTGATTCTCAGCCCCATGAGCACCATTCTGCTAGGGAAAGAAATTCCCAGGGGAAAGGGTTTGGTGACAGTAGAAAAAAAAAGGTACGGAAAAGCTAACAAGATTGAGGAAAAAAGCCAATAGCTGCAACAGTCCTGTTTATTGTTGTTGTTGTTATTAGGTGTCTTCAAATCAGTTCCAGCTCGTAGCAGTGACACTATGTATAACAGAATGAAATGCTGCCCGGTCCTGCATCGTACTCACAATCATTGTTATGCTTGAGCCCATTATTGCAGCCCCTGTGGCAAACCACTTCCTTGAGGATCCTCCTTTTTTTTTTGCTGACTCTCTACTTTAGCAAGCATGATGTCCTTCTTCGGGACTGGTCCCTCCTGATAACTTGTGCAAAGTACGTGAGAGGAAGCCTCTCCATCTTCGCTTCTAAAGAGCATTCTGGCTATATTTCCTCCAAGACAGATTTGTTCGTTCCTGTGGCAGTCCATGATATATTCAACATTCTTCGCCAACACCATAACTCAAAGGCATCAATTCTTCTTGGTTCTTCCTTATTCATTGTCTAGCTTTTGCATGCATGTGAGATGATTGAAAACACCACGGCTTGGGTCAAGCACACTTTAGTTCTTAAAGTGACATCTTTGCTTTTTAACACTTTAAAGAGGTCTTTTGAAGCAGATTTGCCCAATGCATTGTGTTGTCTGATTTCTTGACTGTTTATAACTCTATATTTATTACTCTATGTTTTATGGATTAAATTATGTGCCCCCAAAACATGTCTTGTAATTTTAAGATTCATGCCTGTGGTGGTTAAAGAGCTTGGCTGCTTACCAAAATGGCAGCCATTTGAATCCACCAGCTGCTCCTTGGAAATCCTATGGGACAGTTCTATCCTGTCCTATAGGATTGCTGAGTTAGAATGGACTGGATGGCAATGGGTTTTCTTTGTTTTTTATTTTTTGGTTGCCTGTGGTTATAAAGCTATTTGGAAATGGGTTTTCTTTGTTATGTTAAAGAGGCAGGTATGTTTTTGAGTCAATCTCTTTTGAGACAGAAAAGAGATTAAACAAACAAGTAAGAAAGCAGAGATGGGATTGGGGTTGGGGGTGGGGGAGAAATGCCAAGCCACATGAAGATACCCAGAAGCAGAAGCTCAGAAGAGACAAGGAGCTTTCTCCAGAGCAGACAGAGAAAACAAGCCTTCCCCTAGAGCTGGCACCCTGAATATGGGCTTCTAGCCTCCTAAACTGTGAGAAAATAAATTTCTGTTTGTTAAAGCCACCCATTTGTGGTATTTCTGCTATAGCAGCACTAGGTAACTAGCACACTATCTTTAACAAAGTGATCTTAACATTTATTGTTTCTTTTTTTAATGCCTTCATGTAGCAAAATATAAATGTATACTTTATGTTAATTTCCTAAATGGTTTCAGAATGTTACTGGCTCATTAAATGCAGCTTTCTAGGACCCTCTAATCTGTGTGACACTCCCTCCACCCCTCACTCCAGCCTCCCAGTGGGAGTTTTCAGTTTGCTGCATGTAAATGGCCCCTAAGGCAGTAAGGTCTATATTCTCCAAGAGCACCCATGGCTATTCTGCCTACCTGAACACCGCATTTAGGAATCACTGCCATGTTCTATCCAAACTCTGACCCAAATTTTACTCTCTGTATGGCATGAGGAAGTACAAATCTGAGGATTGTGGATAGACCTGCATCATAAGTAGGAGTGTATAGTGGGAAAATCTTTCCAAGAAGGGCACTTAAGGACTGTTCTACAAAACACAAAAATAGATCTTTTCTCCATTTACCTTTATAATGGTCCCCTCTGATGCTATCTAACTGACTTGGAACCATGGACTTTGCAATTGAAGGCAATGTGGAAATATTTTTCAATTTAAGGCAATTAGGAAATAATTTAACTCTTTTAGTCCCACCAAAAACAACAACAACAAACAGACAAACAAAAAACAGGCCAGTTACCTTTGATTTGATTCTGATTCATGACAACCCTATGTGTTGCAGAGTAGAACTGAACTGTGCTCCACAGGATATTTGAAGTTACAATCTTTCAGAAGCAGATCACCAGGCCTTCCCTTTGAGTCTCTTCTGGGTGGGTTTGATCTGCCAGACTTTCAGTTAGTAGTCACGCTGTGGCATGGTGGATCAATTTTATATGGCCTTTCTCACCATGGTCTTGTGGCTCCCGCCCAAAAGAGTGGGTGACACTGTGCACATAAGGTAATTGTTGCTCACCAAGGGGATTGGTCAGTTTTGCCATCTCACTAAGCTTGAAAAGAGCCATCCTAGAGGCAGGAAGGAGGTGATCCCACCACCACCAAGAAAGGAGAACCACAAGTGGAGCATGTCCTTTGAACTTGGGGTCCCTGTGCTGAGAAGCTCCTGGAACCAGGAGACCAAGAGAGAGATAGCTGTAACACTGAAGATGGTGAGAATTGGTGGCAGAGAAATGGCAGCAGGAGAGGCCAACAGGAGTTGGTGTCATGGGCTTCTTGGCCCATGAAGCTAGAAAGCTGAGTTGTCTTCAGACAGGAGGCTTGCTGGAGGAGTAGGATGCCTCTGAGAAATTGGTGGAGCTAGGTTTGCTGGCCCACGGAGCTAGAGCTGAGCACCTTTGGCCCTAGGCTCACTGACTAGAGGGGTGCCTTTGGGCACTTACTGGAGGTTAGACACTGTCTCTAAGTGGTTTTTACACATGGGCTTAACCATTTGCACCACCCAGGAACTTCTTTATTCCCTCAAATGTCTGTAACGGTTGCATTTGACTACAGCCCAGATACAATGGTGTAGTTTCAAAAATAAAATTCTTTAGCAGCAATCTCAGTTTTAAGCCATAGAAAAAACTCTCTTAGAAATAAACTCTCAAAATAAAAGTGAACTCTATTTATATTGGGTACAAATTAATTAGTAATAAACAAGAGTGACTGGTTCCCTAACCTATTGAAGATACCATATGTAAATTTTTCTTTGTTATTAAATATTTTAAACCTTTGCAAAGTTTAGAAATTAATACCTACAGTCAAAACTCAGTTATTACTTTGTTTATTAATCTAGCTCACTATGGTCATGTCATTTTCACAGTATTGCTTATCAATTATCTAATTATCTAACAAACACTGCTTTATTAGTGCTGAAGTATGTCAGAATTCTTCTGATTGTTCTATCCTCCTTAAATATCCCAGAGAACAGGAAGTAATGTAATTGATTATGATAAATCAAACTAAGTTAAACCAAAAGTTTTTTTTAATCTAAAAAATAACCTAGGGGTTTGGGATGAAAGCTCCATTTTGGCTTAGTATACATCTGAATGGCTTCCTTAATACTCTCGTTCTTTTGTATGAATAGACATAATTAACAAAGCAGTCAAAATAATCAGATCTTTGTCTCCAGCAACAATTCCCACCTACAAATTATGCAAATTTATTCTATTGTAAATCCTGTTTGTAGTTACTGGTCTATTGTAACATAGAAGAATTTAAGGGTAAATTTATGCATCCCTTTAATAGTACGGTATCATAGATACAGACATTTAGATTAGAAACAAGCATTCTCTAACAAGGTGATTGAAGAATTGAAGGATATGAATTGGTTCTAATAAATATAAAGAATTATTATGTCTGAAATATGGAGGTATTCAGTCACAAGGAGTGTACAGTTTGAATTAAATTGTAGCAGTTTACATTTGCCCTTTGTATTTAGGACTCAGTCTGTTTCTCTTGTACTGGTTTTCTCCCTGCTGTAAATCTTCTTTTCACCTCCAGATAGATGAGTTAATGGAATACCAAATCTATATATAATAGTAAAACATGAAACTCTTTTTGTGTGTGTGTGATCCGAGAGTCACCATTATTGCCATGGTTGTATTTGAACTTACAGAATGGTTAAAGGAAATTACCATGTTCATAAAATATATTCAGAACTGGATACTAATGCTACTTTTTCCACATTATTCACAGAAGGCCTCTTAAAAAATTTATCCAGTTCTTTAACTCACTCCTCTGTTCATAGGTCTACCTTCTTCTCTGATTGTGCCTTCTTCAAATCTTCACTGAGAATCTCTGTCATTTCTACCCTTACCCACAAAGACTCATTTTGCTTCACAATTCATTCCCCTTCACAAGCTAGCACATTTACCAGATCTAAGATTCGCCCAGTCCAAAATGAAAAATTGCATTGGGCAAACCTACTGCAAAAGATCTCTTTAAAATGTTAAAAAGAAAAGATGTCACTTTAAGGACTAAGGTGCACCTGACCCAAACCATGGTGTTTTCAATTACCTCACATGAATGCGGAAGATGGACAATGAATAAGGAAGACCAAAGAAGAATTGGTGCCTTTGAATTATGGTGTTGGTGAAGAATACTGAATATATCATGAACTGCCAAAAGAGTGAACATATCTGTATTGGAAGAAGTACAGCCAGAATGCTCCTTAGAAGCAAGGATGGCTAGACTTCTTCTCACATACTTGGGACATGTTAACAGGAGAGGTCAGTCCCTGCAGAAGGACATCATGTTTGGTAAAGTAGAGGGTCAGTGAAAAAGAGCGAGACCCTCAACGAGATGGATTGACACAGTGGCTCCAACAACAGGCTTCAGCATAACAATGATTATGATGATGGAGCAGGATTGGGGAGTATTTTGTTCTGTTGTACATATGGTGACTATGAGTTGGAATCAACTCAAGGGCACTTAGCAACAACATGTAATTCAATTTAGAAAAATGCCAGGCACCCAGACTGCAACTTCTCCATCACATGCATATATGCATCTCATCACATGGGTCCCTAGCAAGGAGCATTTATTCTTGAAGACCATCTCACCTACTGAAAACTGTTGGGCCTTATATGCCTTAATCCCTGTTCCTTTAGCTAGCTTTAAAAACAAACAAAAGAAACATGCTTAAAGTTTAATGGATTTTAAATTCATTAAATGACTTAACTAAGCTTTTAAGTAATACATTATATTTTTGCCCAGGAGGGCAAACTAGATGGGTAGAAGATTCATTGTTCCATCACACTTACTTTAGACTGCTTTGTTATTCAAATAAGGAGAAAATAAGCACAAGCACAAAAGATATTGGTCAAAGGGAAATTAAGCTTAGCAAATTTTCAAATAAATTCTCTACCATCGCTAACTCTAACATTAGGATTCACACACCACTAATACACACACACAGAAACTGTTGCCTTTGAGTCGATTCTGACTCGTAGTGACCTTATAGGACAGAGTAAAACTGTTCCATAGAGTTTCCAAGGAGCATCTGGCGGATTTGAACTGCCGACCTTTTGGTTGGCAGCCATAGATCTTAACCACTACACCACCAGGGTTTCCACAATAGTACACTAATAAACCCCTTGAGAAGTTACATAAAGCCTTTAAATCATGTTTAATAAATGAATAGAAAAAGTCAGTCCTCACCTTGCTAACAGTTAGTACCTGTTACTCCAATATCTCAAGTAGTCTATTTCTGATTTCAGAGAGATGTATATATGTAGGCAATAACTAGGTTCTTTGATGTCAAGGAGATCATAGCATTTTATTACCTGGTAAAAAGCAATTACCACCTTATTTTTCTTCATCATATTTGTTTGAATTCATTTTGCTCCACTATGTCAAGCATGGATTGTTTAAAACTTATTTTTTGTTTTTAGAAACCAATGCATGTAGCAGCAAAAAAGCTTCCAGTAAAATACAAATATGTTGTCTTCACACAGAAATAAACCATTTTGCTGCCAAATCCTGCATTCTCATTATAAAATATACATAAATATATAATGTGAAACCAAATACCACATAATATTAAACAAAGGAGCAAACAGTCTGCAAGCTGCTGGCAACTTCAGAGAAAACAAACTAGGACAGGGAATCCCCAGAAGCATTGATTACCCAAGTTTCACCCCAAATTTTAGTACAGTGCTTGCAAAAAGCATTTAAGAAGAGTGTCAAGTCCATTGTTAAGTCCTACATTTTGAAGCCTTAAATCAAATTGAGTTTTTTTTTTTTTTTTTTAATATTCAAGACCCCAAGAGATTCTAGCCCATATGAAATGCTTGGCAGAAGTCCCCATTTCCCATTTATTCTGGGCATAGTAAAAGTTAGGCAAGGAAGGAAGTCAAGAAGCATAGTATATGAAATTCTTTTTCTATAATCCCTAGTTCTGTTCTCTGTATCAGTAGATGTTATTAAATGATTCATTTTTATTTTTTAAAATTATATTTAATAAGTAGCACTTATGCATCATACAAGATTCAAAAAGCCTAAAATTCAGTATTCTTCCCTCTCCTGTCTCCCAACATTTAGTTGCTTACATCAAAAGGCAAAAACTCTTAGTGGTTTATTTTGTCTCCTTCTGAGTATGTATGTGTTCGCATATATATATATACACATATAAACACATATATAAATAAACACACATTTATAAACAAACATACAAATATAAGCAAACACACATATACCTGTTAGTGTGTATAGTTTTTATTTATTTTATTAAATTAGTAGCATGCAATACATATACTTCAGGACTTGTTTTATTCATTTAAAAATAATTTGGAGATTTTTCTACATCAGTTTATATAAAATGACTTTATGCATTTTATTACTTTATGCAGATGTTCCATAGAAAGTTTCCTATTAGTGGGCATTTTTGTTCCTTCTAAACTCTGTTATTACAAATAATAAATAAATAAATAAAACCTTCAATGATTTTACTAGTACACATACTATTGGATTCATATGCAAATATACCAGTATAAACTTCTAGGATAGATTCCTAGAAGTGAAATTACAAGGTCAATGTAAGGGCATTTATCTATTTTATGTTCTATCAGCTTACATTCCTGCTAAGAACATACAAGAAAGTGCTGTATCCTCAACCACACAGTACATTATCAACCTTTTTGATTTTGACCAATATGTTTAATAAAAAATGGTATCTCACTGTAGACTTGATTTATATTCCTTTATTATAACTAAGTTCAAAAATCTTTTCAAAAGTGTCAAAAACATATGTATGTATAATTATTAAATTAAAATGATGTTGTTGTTGTTAGTTGCTCTCCAGTCCTGACTCATAGCGAGCATATGTACAACAGAATGAGACACTGCTCGGTTCTGCTTGTGTTTGTTGTTGTTGTTAAGCTTGAGCTGATTGTTACAGCCACTGTGTCACGCCATCTCATTGAGGGTCTTCCTCTTTTTTGCTGACCCTCTATTTTACCAAGCAAGATGTCCTTCTCCAGGGATTGGTCCCTCCTGTTGACATGTCCAATGTATGTGAAACGAAGTCTCGCCATCCTTGCTTCTAAGGAGCATTCTGACTATACTTCTTCCAAGACAGATTTGTTCATTCTTTTGGCAGTCTATGGTATATCCAATATTCTTTGCCAATACCATAATTTAAAGTCATCAATTCATCTTCAGTTTTCCTTATCCATTGTCCAGATTTCACATACATGCGATCCAATTGAAAACACCACAGCTTGGAACAGGAGCACCTTAGTCCTTAAAGTGACATCTTTGTTATCTTAACTCTTTAAAGAGGTCTTTTGCAGCAAATTTCCCCAATGCAATGTGTCATTTGATTTCTTGACTGCTGCTTTCATGGGTGTTGACTGTGGATCCAAGTAAAAAGAAATCCTTGACAACATTAATCTTTTCTCTGTTTATCATGGTATCACTTACTGGTCCTGTTGTGAGGATTTTTGTTTTCTTTATGTTGAGGTGTAATCCATAGTGAAAGCTATAGTCTTGAATCTTCATCAGTAAGTGCTTCAAGTTCTTAATTTTAGCAAGTAAGGTTCTGTCATCTGCCTATGTTGTTAATGAGCCTTTCTCTACTCCTGATATCACATCCTTCTTCATATAGTCCAGCTTCTCAGACTATTTACTCTGCATACAGATTGAATAAATATGGTAAAAGGATATAATCCTGATGCACACCTTTCCTGACATTAAACCACGCAGCATCCCCTTGTTCTGCTCCAATGACTGTCCCTTGGTCTATGTATAGGTTCCTCGTGAGCACAATTAAGTGTTCTGGAATTCCCATTTGCAGCTGAGCTTCCAGACTAAGACAGAGTAGGAAAACAGACTTGGCAGTATACTTCTGAGAAAGTTAGCTAGTGAAAACCTTATGAACAGCAGTGGAACACTGTCTGATATAGTGTTGGAAGATGAACCCCTCAGGCTGGAAGACACTCAAAATACACCTGGAGAAGGGCTGCCTCCTCAAGGTAGAGTCAAACTTAATGACGTGGATAGAGTCAAGCTTTGGGGACCTTCATTTGCTGATGTGGCACTACTCAAAATGAGAAGAAACAGCTGCAAGCATCTGTTAACAACAGGAACATGGAATGTATGAAGTATGAATCTGGGAAAATTGGAAGTTGTCAAAAATGAAATGGAACTCAAAAACATTGATATCCTAGGCATTAGTCAGCTGAAATAGACTGGTATTGACCATTTTGAATAGGACAACCATATGATCTACTATACTGGGAATGACAAAGTAAAGAGGAATGGTGTCGCATACATCATCAAAAAGAACATTTTAAGATCTATCCTGAAGTACAGCACTGTCAATGATGGGATAATATCTATATATCTACAAGGAAGACCAGTTAATAAGACCATTATTCAATTTTATACACCAAGCACTAAGGCCAAAGATGAAGAAAATGAATAGTTTTACCAACTTCTGTAGTCTGAAATTGATCAAACATGCAGTCAAGATGCATTGATAACCACTGATGTTTGGGATGAGAAAGTTGGAAATAAAGAAGGATCAGTATTTGGAAAATACAACCTTATAGATAAAAATAATGCTGGAGATCGAATGATAGAACTTTGCAAGACCAATAACTTCTTCATTGCAAATAGCTTTTTTCAACAACATAAACAGTGACTATACATGTGGACCTTTCCAGTGGAATACACAGGAATAAAATCGACAACATCTGTGGAAAGAGACAATAGAAAAGCTCAATATCATCAGTCAGAACAAGGCCAGGTGCTGAGTGTGAAACAGACCATCAAGTGGACATATGCAAGTTCAAGTTGAAGCTGAAGAAAATCAGAACAAGTTCACAAGAGCCAAAATACAAATTTGAGTATATCCCATCTGAATTTAGAGAATAGATTTGAAGCATTTGAAGCATTGAATGATAATGACAGAAGACCAGGCAAATTGTGGAATGACATCAAGGACTTCATACAAGAAGAAAGCAAGAGGTCATTAAAAAATAGGAAAGAAAGAAAAGACCATAATGGGTGTTAACACATAAGTGATAAAATATCACCAGAAGTAGAATGATCTCGCCTACTGCATGGGGCTATTGCATGTTCCTGTTGTGATACTCTCCTGCATGGAGCCATGATCTGAAAGTTAGGATTGGGGCCTATCGACCATCTGCCTCTGACTTCTGCCTTTGAGTCTCTGGAACTAAGTGGTGCTGTGCTCAGAAGTCTCCCCATCCTTGAGGCCCCAGGTTGATTGCTGACAGATGCTGTCATCTACCAGAAGTCAATGAACACTCTAATTGACTTCTCTTGAAAAAGTAGAATTGACAGTTTTCATAAGGAAACTAACAAAATACTTGCTTTTGCTTAAAGAAGTTTTATTTTTAGTGTAATAAGAATTATAATCATAATATAAAGCACTTGTTCACCACTTAACATGCGTCATACATAGCAGTGATACAAACCTTTTAAATCCTGTTATTCGTATTTGCTAGCTGAAAGCCAATATTAACAGCACCACTACAAAGTGATGAAAAGTAGAAAATTCAGTAATTTTTTTTTCTATTTGGCAACTCAGTTTTGGTATCAGTTAAATCACATCCCAAAACCAAACCCAGTGCTTCTGAGTCGATTCCGACTCATAGCGACCCAAGACTAAATTGCCCTGTACAGTAATTAGACTACAATTAGAGCAGAACTTGAAAATGACTAATAACCAGTAAGGCACAAATGCTACAATTAGAATGGACAGCATTCGAAGCACTGGAGCAGAGTCCGGAGGCCACACCCACACTTTGTCAGACACTAACTCTTTATTTGTGGGACTATCTAGGAAATCTAAAGAAAGTCTTTCACCTAGGTGGGGGTCAGTTGATAGTCTTGGGAAAGCAGGATTTTCCAGTCAGTACAAATAAGAAGTCAAATGATGTATTGCATTGGGACAAATCTCCTGCAAAAGTCTTCTTTAAAGATCTAAAAAGCAAAGATGTCACTTTGATGACAAAGGTGCACCTGATGCAAGCTGTGGTTTTTCCAATCACCTCATATGCATGGGAGAGCTGGACAATAAAAAAAGAAAACTGAAAAAGAATTGGTGCATTTAAATTGTGTTGGCCAAGAATATTCAACATAGCATGGACTGCCAGAAGCATGAACCAATCGGTCTTAGAAATAATATAGCCAGAACGCTCCTTAAAAGCGAAGATGGTGAGACTTTGTCTTGCTTACTTTAGACATATCATCATGTGACGGTTAAGACTGTGTGTCAGCTTGGCTGGGCTATTATTCTCAGTGTTTTGGCAGTTGTATAATGTTGTGATTACTTCCCTGTTAAAATTCAATATGTGATCACCCCCATGATGGAATCTGCTGAGTGGTACCAGTGAGGGCAGGACCTGTGGTGGCTTACCACCCCCTCAGCCTTCATCTCTTCACTTTCCACTGCCTATTTCATTCCTGTTTGCCTTGCCAAGGCCTTTGCCTTGCTCTGGATCCAGCAGCTGCCTCTTGTCTGACCTCCAGTTCTTGGGACTTGAGCTAGCAGCTTACCCATCCATCTTGGAATTTGTGGACCTTCACAGCCTGTGAGCAAGAGTCCTGCTCTCTGTCCTGCCTACCTGGGGTTCGCCAGTTCCTACAGCTACGCGAATCAGGAGAAACCTTGCAGTCTTCCTGCCGACATTGAGATTCCTCAACCTTCACAGCCAGTGAGTGGGAGCCCTGCTTTCCGACCTGAAGATCTTGGGTTCACAGCTTCTGCGGCTCCGTGAATTGGACAAGGCCTCTATCCTGATCCACGGACTTCGTATGTTCCAATTTCTACAATCATGTGAGCTGTTTCCTTGATATAAATCTCTCTACACCTATATTTATATGCTTTACTAGTTTTGCTTCTCTAGAGAACCCAGCCTAAGACATATCAGAAAATACCAACTGCTAGAAAAGTACATCATGTTTGGTAAAGTAGAAAGTCAGCAAAAAAAGAGAGAGAAACAATTAAACTTATTTACCAAATTAGTTTTCATGTATTGTAACTGTTTTACTTTTCATTTTAATATTCTATATTACTGCATGTGAAAGCTGGACAATGAATAAGGAAGACCGAAGAAGAGTTGACGCCTTTGAATTGTGGTGTTGGCGAAGAATAATGAGTATACCATGGACTGCCAAAAGAACAAACAAATCTGTCTTAGAAGAAGTACAACCAGAATGCTCCTTAGAAGCAAGGATGGCGAGACTGCATCTTACATACTTTGGGCATGTTGTCAGGAAGGATCAGGCCCTGGAGAAGGACATCACGCTTGGCAGGGTACAGGGTCAGTGGGAAAGAGGAAGGCCCTCAATGAGGTGGATTGACACAGTGGCTGCAACAATGAGCTCAAGCATAACAACAATTGTAAGGATGGCGCAGGACTGGGCAGTGTTTTGTTCTGTTGTTTATAGGGTCGCTATGAGTCAGAACCGATTCGATGGCACCTAACAACAACAACAATTCTATATTATAATATTAAGGAATAAATTACTATTCTAAATTAAGATACAGTTATTGATTGCTCACTCTAAGAAAAACTTCCGTTAAGTGAGTCAAAGTCTCCATAACTTTAATGACTAACTTGAATGAAAGTATCATATGCTATATTTACCATCAACATTTACTTGACTGCATCTCCCACTACAACCTGACATCTGGGGAAGGTAAAAGGTAATCATGTCCTGCAAAACTTTTCCTAGTCGCCAAATGGGCATCACCCTCATTTTCTCCTCCACTCCAGACAGGCAGAATCTCTTTAAAGCTAGTAGAGGAGAGCTGGGCATATTGAGCTGTTGATTCTACAGATACAAAACCAACTTCAACCAGTTGCCATAGAGTTGATCCTGAATCATAGAAACGGTATGTGTTGCAGAATAGAGCTGCACTCCGTAGGATTTTCAAGGCTGTGACCTTTCAAAAGCAGGTAACCAGGCCTTTCTTCTAAGGAGCCTATGGTTGGGTTTGAATCACCAACCTTTTGACTAGTAGCCAAGCACTTAACCATTTGTGTCACCCAGGGACTCCCTCTATAGACACAGTCAATATGAATTCAGATTTCATTTTCCTTCTTACTGACTCAGAATCGAACTCTCTGTAGATCTTTCCAAATCTTATTCCCAATGGTTAAGCTTTTGGTTGCTGACGGAAATGATAGCAGTTGAAATCTACCAGTATCTCTGTGGATAAAACACTGGACGATTTGTACCGGTAAAGATTACAGCCTTGGAAACCTTATGGGGCAGTTCCACTCTGTCCATTAGGGTTGCTGTGAGTCACAATCGACTGGACAGCACACAACAACAACATCCTTGTGCTAGTCTTCCTCAACTCCTCTTCTTTGATTTCTCTTCTTAGCTTATGAGCCTCAAATATGAAGTGAATCAAATCATGCTTCATAACGGGCATTCAATGGAGCCATTTTCACATGATTTAATGTCAGTTGACATTATAGGGTTGTTTGTAGCCTTTTCTCTTTGATTGCATTGGAAGTGGCTTGCTAATAATTGCTATGGTTTGAAGACCTTAACTGTGCTATGTTTCTCCCTCCTATTTGCTAGTTACAGTCATTGTGGCTACATTAAACTTTCACCTCTAATAACACTAAATCTCTCACTGTTGATCATAGTGACATATCCTGGCAGACGAGAAAAGGGTTTATGAAATCATGGAAAGAATTCCCTGAATTCTGTTCATTTTGGTTCATCTTTCTTCTTCCTTCCCATTGATGAGGATATTTCTCTATTATACCTCTCAAATGTTCCAATCATTCCCACAAGTTTAGCCATCATCCATAAGAGCATTCACTCCTAAATAGCTCCCAAATTGTCACCAGTTAAGACTCTCCCTCTACCTGCAAGTTTCCAATCTTGCATCTTTCACCGCATACTAAGTATTTTCTTTCACAAGATCTAATAAATACTAACAGATACTTGAACTCAGATGCCCAGAACTGAATTAATCCCCCTTTGTAACTACCTCTCCTTTCTGAATTTTCCGTTATATATTTAGTGAGAAGAGGAAAAGAAAAGAAAGGTGATGAGAAAAGGAAAAAAGACTTAGCTGGAGTCCTAGGCACCATCAAAATTTAAGAGAAAAGGCAGAGAAAATTCTTTCCATGAAAACCGATTGGACATTGACATACTATTAGAGGAATTATTGAGAGTGATATCATGGAAACCAGACGTGAGAGTTACTTAGTTTCAGATATCTACATAAATGGTGGTTGGAGAGTTATCAAAAAAATCCGTTCCAACTTAAGTCAGAGCATCCAGATAGATCCATTCCCAAAGAAATAAGGTCTTTATGTACAGAGCTTTTTTCCACTTACAGTAATAAGATGAAAGAGATTGCAATAAAATTTAGAGTCAGAATACTTTTTTTGACTTATAGGCAGGACTCGTAGCTATAGGAAAATAGGAGTAAAATGCTGGCTTACCTAACTAAGGTGCTATAAAGTTATTGTAGAGCATTGCTGGAAAGATAAAGATGCCAGTTACAAGTTGTTGTCGAGTCAATGCCGACTCATGGCAACCCCATGTGTGTCAGAGTAGAACTGTGTTCTATAGGGTTTCCCTGGCTACCACCTTTTGGAAGCAGATTTCCAGGCCTTTCTTCTGTGGCATCGCTGGGTAGGTTCAAACTCCCAACCTTTCAGAGAGTCACCCAGTGCTTAACCACATGTATCACCCAAGGAGTCTGGGTACAAAATAGTGCAACACTTTTCCTCCTTAAAAGATTTTGGTCACCATCTTTCACAACCATATTCCTCGAGCATTTACTCATTACTGCCTTTTTAGGAAGTCAAATTGATAGGTCATTTGCATAGTTTTTTGTTTTCCTATCCAACTTTTCTCATACTGCCATATTAAACACGGAAATCTTCATGAATAGGGAGTTCAATTAGGGAACAGTGGAAATGAGCTTTTGTGTATTTGTTTATACAAGTGACACTGATAAGATTCTTAGGATGAACAGCTTCATAAAAGCAATCACAACAGGACTATAAAGAAAAGAGAGAGATCTAAGCAAAGCATTGCAAAACAACTAGAAATAACCTTTTTGTGTGTGCTATTGGTGTATGGCTTCATCTCTGTAGTGTCAGGGACACACCGAGGTCCCAGCTGCCTTTATTCATTTGATGAATTCTGATAATTCATAGCTATTATTCATGCATTTCAGCCTTTTCACATTTAATAACAGCTCGTTCCAATCAAAAATATAAAAACATGATCAGAGTGGAGTGTGTGTGGGTATCACAATGCAAACAGTAGATTGGAAACCTGCTTATGTACTGTTATTCAATTTCTTCGCAGCAGAGCACCTTTTTTTTTTTTTTTTTTTTTTTAGCTTTGGCAAATGAAATGCAAAACATTTCTGTGTAATTTTAAGAAAGATCTGACTGGCATCATAGTCAATTGTCCCATTTGTGTTTTTTCTCCTGCTCATTTGTTCAGATATCATTACAGATTCTTTGCAAAACTTTAATGTCAATCCTTATTAATCTCTAATTTCTGACCATAGGCACAATGGGGTTGGAAATTGCATATCCTACTTTATGGCTTTGGAGGGAAAGTGACATGCTTCTGATTTGGTGAATTCCTGACCATATTCCTTTTCATCTTACCCCCAGGAGATAGTGAGAATAAAATGGACTTTGTTGCTAAGTTGAAGCTGAGTTCCAGCTCTTAACACAATTATAACTAGATTTATTGGTGGGCGTGACAGTTCTTGGTTGTACAACTCCAGTGAGAAAGAAGATAAATGAGACTACAGCACCTGTGAGACATAAAGGCAAGATTAACTAAGAATTAAGAGCCTCTTTTGAGAGTCACAGAAACCTCTGAAAGCCTTGCAAGAGCTAAGTATGTGAGGGGGCACCGAGGACTTCAGGCGGAGAAGCAGAAAAATAAATGTGGTATTTTTAGATTGCTGCTTGGTTTGAAATCAAATACTTGTTCTTCTTGTTAGGTGCTTTCGAGTCAGTTCTGACTCGTAGCGACCCTATGCACAACAGAACGAAACACGGCCCAGTTCTGAGCCATCTGTACAATTGTTGTTATGCTTGAGCTCATTGTTGCAGCCACAGTGTCAATCGACCTCGTTGAGGGTCTTCCTCTTTTCCGCTGACCCTGTACTCTGCCAAGCATGATATCCTTCTCCAGGGACTCATCCCTCCCGACAACATATCCAAAGTATGTCAGATGCAGTCTCGCCATCCTTGCCTCTAAGGAGCATTCTGGCTGTACTTCTTCCAAGACAGATTTGTTCATTCTTTTGGCAGTCCATGGTATATTCGATATTCTCCGCCAACACCACAATTCACAATCCTCAATTCTTCCTCCGTCTTCCTTATTCATTTTCCAGCTTTCCGTATGATGTGATTGAAAATACCGTGGCTTGGTCAGGTGCACCGTAGTCTTCAAGGTGACATCTTTGTTCTTCAACACTTTAAAGAGGTCCTTTGCAGCAGATTTACCCAATACAAGGTGTCTTTCCCCCATGTGTCTGCCAGTTTGTTGTATCGTGGTGGCTTGTGTGTTGCTGTGATGATGGAAGCTATGCCACCAGTATTCAGATACCAGCAGGGTCACCCATGGAGGACAGGTTTCAGCTGAGCTTCCAGACTAAGACAGACTAGGAAGAAGGACCCGGCAGTCTACTTCTGAAAAGCATTAGCCAGTGAAAACCTTACGAATAGCAGCAGAAAATTGTCTGATATAGTACTGGAAGATGAGCCCCCCAGGTTGGAAGGCACTCAAAAGATGACTGGGGAAGAGCTGCCTCCTCAAAGTAGAGTCGACCTTGATGATGTGGATGGAGTAAAGCTTTCAGGACCTTCATTTGCTGATGTGGCACGACTAAAAATGAGAAGAAACAGCTACAAATATCCATTAATAATCGAAACCCAGAATGTAAGAAGTATGAATCTATGAAAATAAGAAACCGTCAAAAATGAAATGGAACACATAAACATCAATATCCTAGGCATTAGTGAGCTGAAATGGACTGGTATTGGCCATTTTGAATCAGACAATCATATAGTCTACTACGCTGGGAATGACAACTCGAAGAGGAATGCTGTTGCATTCATCATCAAAAAGAATGTTTCAAGATCTATCCTGAAG
Source organism: Elephas maximus indicus (assembly GCF_024166365.1). Lineage (NCBI taxonomy): Eukaryota > Metazoa > Chordata > Mammalia > Proboscidea > Elephantidae > Elephas > Elephas maximus. Next base: position 70,614,427 of record NC_064826.1, on the reverse strand, counting down.
TATAATGCTGTCAGTGATAGGATAATATCCACATGCCTACAAGGAAGACCAGTTAAGAGGACTATTATTCAAATTTATGCACCAACCACTAGGGCAAAAGATTAAGAAATAGAAGATTTTTATCAGCTGCTTCAGTCTGAAATTTATCGAACATGCAATCAAGATGCATTGATAATTACTGGCGATTGGAATGCGAAAGTTGGAAACAAAGAAGAAGTATCAGTAGTTGGAAATATGGTCTTGGTGACAGAAACAATGCCGGAGATCGAATGACAGAATTTTGCAAGACCAACGACTTCTTCATTGCAAATACCTTCTTTCACCAACATAAACAGCGACTATACAATTTTTTTTTTTTTTTTATACACATGGACCTCTCCAGATGGAATACACAGAAATCAAATTGACTACATCTGTGGAAAGAGACGATGGAAAAGCTCAATATCATCTGTTAGAACATGGCCAGGGCACAACTGTGGAACAGGCCATCAATTGCTCATATGCAAGTTCAAGCTGAAACTGAAGAAAATCAGAGCAAGTCCACGAGATCCAAAATATGACCTTGACTATATCCCTCCTGAATTTAGAGACCATCTCAAGAATACATTTGATGCACTGAACACTAGTGACCACAGACCAGACGAGTTGTGGAATGACATCAAGGACATCATCCATGAAGAAGGCAAGAGGCCACTGAAAAGACAAGAAAGAAAGAAAAGACCAAGATGGATGTCAGAGGAGACTCTGAAACTTGCTCTTGAGCATCGAGCAGCTAAAGCAAAAGGAAGAATTGATGAAGTAAAAGAACCAACCAGAAGATTTCAAAGGGCCTCTCAAGAAGACAAAATGAAGTATTATAATGATATGTGCAAAGAGGTGGAGATGGAAAACCAAAAGGGAAAACACACTTGGCATTTCTCAAGCTGAAAGAACTGAAGAAAAAATTCAAGCCTTGAGTTTCAATAGTGAAGGATTCCATGGGGAAAATATGAAATGACGCAGGAAGCATCAAAAGAAGATGGAAGGAATACACAGAGTTGCTATACCAAAAAAATTAGTCTATACTCAACCATTTCATAATCAGGAACCGATGGTACTGAAGGAAGAAGTCCAAGCTGCTCTGAAGGCATTGGTGAAAAACAAGGCTCTAGGAATTGATGGAATATCAATTGAGATGTTCCAACAAACAGATGCAGTGCTGGAGGTGCTCACTCATCTATGCCAAGACATATGGAAGATAGCTTCCTGGCCAACTGACTGGAAGAGATCCATATTTATGCCTATTCCCAAGAAAGGTGATCCAACTGAATGTGGAAATTGTAGAAGAATATCATTAATATCACTTGCAAGCAAAATTTTACTGAAGATCATTCAAAAACGGCTGCAGCAGTATATCAACAGGGAACTGCCAGAAATTCAGGCCGGTTTCAGAAGAGGACGTGGAGCCAGGGATATCATTGCTGATGTCAAATGGATCCTGGCTGAAAGCAGAGACTACCAGAAGGATGTTTACCTGTGTTTTATTGATTATGCAAAGGCATTTGACTGTGTGGATCATAACAAACTATGGATAACACTGCAAAGAATGGGAATTCCAGAACACTTAATTGTGCTCATGAGGAACTTTTACATAGATCAAGAGGCAGTTGTTCGGATAGAACAAGGGGATACTGATTGGTGTAGTCAGGAAAGGTGGGTGGCAGGGTTGTATTCTTTCACCATAAATATTTAATCTGTATGCTGAACAAATAATCTGAGAAGCTGGACTATATGAAGAAGAACGGGGCATCAGGATTGGAGGAAAACTCATTAACAACCTGCATTATGCAGATGACACAACCTTGCTTGCTGAAAGTGAAGAGGACTTGAAGCACTTACTAATGAAGATTAAAGACCACAGCCTTCAGTATGGATTACACCTCAACATAAAGAAAACAAAAATCCTTACAACTGGACCAGTGAGCAACATCATGATAAATGGAGAAAAGTTTGAAGTTGTCAAGTATTTCATTTTACTTGGATCCACAATCAACAGCCATGGAAGCAGCAGTCAAAAAATCAAAAGGCGCATTGCATCGGGCAAATCTGCTGCAAAGGACCTCTTTAAAGTGTTAAAGAGCGAAGATGTCACCCTGAAGACTAAGATGTGCCTGACGCAATCCATGGTATTTTCAATCGCACCATATGTACGTGAAAGCTAGACAATGAATAAGGAAGACCGAAGAAGAGTTGACACCTTTGAAATGTGGTGTCGGCAAAGAATATTGAATATACCATGGACTGCGAAAAGAATGAACAAATCTGTCTTAGAAGAAGTACAACCAGAATGCTCCTTAGAAGCAAGGATGGCGAGACTGCGTCTCACATACTTTGGACATGTCAGGAGGGATGAGTGAGTCCCTGGAGAAGGACATCATGCTTGGCAGAGTACAGGGTCAGTGGAAAAGAGGAAGACCCTCAATGAGGTTGATTGACACAGTGGCTGCAACAATGAGCTCAAGCATAAAAATGATTGTACAGATGGCGCAGAACCAGGCAGTGTTTCGTTCTGTTGTGCATAGGGTCACTATGAGTCGGAACTGACTCCACGGCACCTAACAACAACAACAACAATGTGTCTTTTGATTTCCTGACTGCTGCTTCCATGGCTGTTGATTATGGATCCAAGTAAAATGAAATCCTTGACAACTTCAATCTTTTCTCCATTAATCATGATGTTGCTCGCTGGTCCAGTTGTGAAGATTTTTGTTTTCTTTATGTTGAGGTGCAATCCATACTGAAGGCTGTGGTCTTTGATCTTCATTGGTAAGTGCTTCAAGTCCTCTTCACTTTCAGCAAGCAAGGTTGTGTCATCTGCGTAACACAGGTTGTTAATAGAGTCTTCCTTCCATCCTGATGTCCCTTTCTTCTTCATATAGTCCAGCTTCAGATTATTTGCTCAGCATACAAATTAAATAGGTATGGTGAAAGAATACAACCCTGACACACACCTTTCCGGACTTTAAATCAATCAGTATCCCCTTGTTCTGTCCGAACAGCTGCCTCTTGATCTATGTAAAGGTTTCTCAAGAGCACAATTAAGCGTTCTGGAATTCCCATTCTTCACAATGCTATCTATAATTTGTTATGATCCACACAGTCAAATGCCTTTGCATAGTCAATGAAACACAGGTAAATATCCTTCTGGTATTCTCTGCTTTCAGCCAGGATCCATCTGACATCAGCAATGATATCCCTGGCTCCACGTCCTCTTCTGAAACCGGCCTGAATTTCTGGCAGTTCCCTATCGATATACTGCTGCAGCTGTTTTTGAATGATCTTCAGCAAAATTTTGCTTGCAGGTCATATTAATGATATTCTTCTATAATTTCCACATTCAGTTGGATCACCTTTCTTGGGAATAGGCATAAATATGGATCTCTTCCAGTCAGTTGGCCAGGAAGCTATCTTCCATATGTCTTGGCATAGATGAGTGAGCACCTCCAGCACTGCATCTGTTTGTTGGAACATCTCAATTGGTATTCCATCAATTCCTGGAGCCTTGTTTTTCACCAATGCCTTCAGAGCAGCTTGGACTTCTTCCTTCAGTACCATCGGTTCCTGATCATATGCCACCTCTTGAAATGGTTGAACACTGACTAATTCAAATATCTACTGATAGTTAAACTTTAGGAAAAGGCCCAGTAAGGATTTTAGTGTGCAAGACTTGGCACTTGCTATTGGAGACTTATCCACAGTTACCTCGTCGATATTTATGGAAGGGCAAAAATTCTTGGCAGTGATTCATTAGCAAGTCCTTAAGCACATACATTTACTGTGATCACTTCTTTGCACTGCTAAACTTTCAATATTTTTTATAAACTTTAAGGAGAAATATGTTTTCTATAAGAATCATCTCTATAAAGAAAATTATATCTGAAATCTGAATTTTACAAAGTAAAACATTAAATATATATACATAATATATAAAAGTTGACCATGATCACATATATATTATTGCATGCCAAATTATGTTTAACATAATACTTAGGTAAGTTGAAGGCACTCTTTTATATGAAAAATAATGATTAATCCATGTCAATGACTACTTTTTATTATTTTCAGTATCAAATATTACATAGTATGAAGCAGTATCTCTAAATATTATTAAATGTTAAGAATATCATTATTATCAATATTTTACTATTAAATATTAAAGCAAAATTTTAAAATTCTAAATTTGTACCCTGTGGGGTTGGAGTCCTAGATTAACTTCTTAGTAGCTAAACAACAACAACAAAAGAAACATTGCTGACAAGTTGATTCTGTCTCATAGTGACCCTATAGGGCAGAGTAGAACTACCCCACTGCCCCATAGGGTTTCCTGTATGTTGCTTTGCCAATAAAAGTCAAATGTTAAAAAAAAAAAAAGAGATTTTAACTTAGCTATTTTTTAAAAATAATCACTTTTAATGTTTACTGAACTTTGATTTTAGTCCCATTCAGCTGTTCTTTGGCTGCTTGGCCATGGAAAAGTCACTTTGTTTTTCTGGACCTTCTTAGATTCATGTTGCCAAATTTGCAAAGTAGGTAGTTTAGAATGAGGTTTTTTCCAACATTAATGCTTCACAAAGCTATGAATGTCATTTGAGATATGTATATATATATATACATTTATAAATATTCAGTCACAGGCTAAACATAGGCACTCTTTAACCATATTGATGCTGTCAACACAAATTTAAATTAATTGTAAATTCGTATCTTATGGTATTACCCAAGGGCAATTTGAAAGGTGAAGGAAATAATACACAAAAATACCAAGTGTTTGAAATCTAGCCAGCTCACATTATTGAGGATTGAAGTAACAGCTTTGAAATGGTTAAGACATATCAGGGACCTGGGACATATCCTCCAATTAGGACTCCACAATAGTCAATGAAGGGTTTTACTTTTAACCGTTCTAAAGTTGCTCTGGTTGCAGTCATAAGAGGAGCTACAGACTCTTAACCATGAGTAATCACTTTAAAAAAAAAAAAAAATTTACTGAGGTTTAAACTAGGAAAAAACAACTGCAAATAAAATGCTCCCTCTGTATTTGTATTTACACATTTAACAAACAGAGGCCCTTCTCGAGGACAAGACAGGCTCACACTGCACTAGGTATTCTGGCCAGCAGATGGTATGAATTTCATCCCTACTTGCCACATGAACAACTGTAAGCAACTAAACTGCCCTGTGTCCCCACCATTTTTCCCTACAAACCCACACTGACAGGCTTTATTTTTGAGCTTTCTTCATTCACCAAAATGAACCCCAAGTAAGGATTTTATTTTATTTTTGTTTTAAGCTTGATTTGAGGTCAATTAAGCAGTTTTACTGGTTTTCTTTCTATTATCTGTCTTTTCACTAAATTTTTTGCACCCTGAAATGTAGGTTTCTCCCTATTCCTTTATTAAGATACGATTTACATACAGTAAAAAATAAGGGGTTAAGCTGTGGTGCAGTTGATTACTTTTGTGTGACTGTTCCAGCCATGGTCTTGTAAATCCCACCCAAGTGATTGGGTGGGACTATCCAGATATGGTAATTGTGGCCCACCAAAGGGGTTGGTCAGTTTTTCCATCTTGTTGGCATTGAATTGAGCCACCTCAGAGGCAGGAAAAAGAAGAGCCCACCACCACCAAGGAAGGAAAGACTCACAGGAGAGGGCGCAGTAGGCTTTCTGGCTCACAGAGATAAAGCTGAGCACCTTTGGGCAAAGACTGAGGACCAGGGAGAGGCGTGCCTCAGAGCATGGCTGAGAGGAAGCTGTCCTGATGGAAAAACTGTATCCTTGAGCGTTTCTGATCCTGAATCGTAACCTATTACTTCCCTAATAAACCCCATAATCGTATTATCTGTGAGTTCTGTGTGGCCATAGCAATGAATCACCAAACCCAGCAAAGAAGTAGAGAGTGCCATGGGAGGGATGGTTGGTAACAAAATTGGTAAAGATGGTGGAGAGAGGAAGCATGTCTGATTCCTAGTGACTGTACAGGGTTTCTAAGGATATAAACCTTTGCAGATGCAGACTGTTATGTCTTTCTACTGTAAAGTGGCTGGTGGATTTGAACCACTGGCCTTTGATTAGCAGACTAGCTCTTAACCAATGCACTACCAGGGCTCCTGCATATAGCAGATAGTTTTTTAATCAGTTATTAGTGCATGATGTTCACTAAATACTTAAGCTTTATTCCAATTATTTTAAGATGGCTTTCTTTAAAAAAAAAAAAAGTGTAGATATATAGATTAAAAAAAAATAGATTAGGAAGGAGAAAATAATATTTTCTGAGTCTCAAAATAGTCTGAGAAATCAACATTGATATACTTTTCCTCCATCTTAACTTCTTTCTTAGAAATTGAAATTGAAAATACCATCTCCATGGTCCACATGGCATGTCTGATTTTCTCAAAATCTAGTTTTTTTTTTTTTCTTTAGACCATGTTGTTGAATACCAGGAATTTTCTTTTACCTTGCTCTGAACCATCTAACAAGGTGATATAAAGTAATTAACTTAAAAGTTATTTCATCTTTGTATCAACTGGTTAAGTATAGAAGAAAATGAAAATGTTGTCACCAGACTTCAACCAGCTTTCTCTGGACAAAATAGACTTCAGGAATTCCAAGCCAGTTTGCCTGTCTATTATCAGAAACCCAAGGTGGTAAATTTATTTTCAAAGTAAAACATTATAAAGCTTCAACTGCATGAAAATTAGTTCACATGCTACACAAGGAACGTTATACATACTTTGTCCAGTGGACTCCCCTTGGTCATGTAGCACATGAAAACCTCTATGGCATTTACCCAGCACATTTTGATCCTGGTTTCTTGGGGCTGATTCAAAATGCAGATGTAGAATTCTGCTCTGCTTATAAATTAGCTAGCTGATCTTTAATGCAAATCAAAATTGTTTTTATTAGCTTTGACTGTAATTGCTGTGAACTAGAAAATGTTTTCAATCCTGGAAAGATTAGCTTTTTCCTTCCGAATGTCTGAAATCATTCCTTTAATTAATCTCATTTGTATTTACACACCTTGTTTATTTTTGCAATCATTTTACATTTTAGCTACCCAATGTTTTAAATAGAAAGAATTTTAAAAAGTTTGAGTAGAGATGTTTAGATGTTTGTGATGCTTCATGTTCTTCGTGATCATTTTGAGGTATCAATTATCTTCTATATTGCTATTACATTTACATATGTTTCCCAAGTATTTATACTAAGATTAACGTAAGTTTTTGCTAAGTATTTCCTATGACGAAGATGATGTTAACAGGAACTTGTCAGGATGGAGCATTTAAGACTCTATTTTGATATGAATTCTTGTTGAATTGTGTCCCTTTAATAGAACAATTACACTATGCACAACTGAAACTTCTGGTACCATTTGCATACTTATCCTGTGCCTTGTCAAAAATAACTCCTAACAATGGAGAGCAGTTTTTCACCAGACCCTTGCCATCGAGTCAATTTCAACTCATAGCGACCCTATAGGATGGAGTAGAACTGTCCCGTAGGGTTTCCAAAGTGCAGCTGGTAGATTCGAACTGCTGCCCTTTTGGTTAGCAGCCGTAGCCCTTAACCACTGCACCACCAGGGCAGAGTAAACAAATTTTATTTATTCCTTCTTCCCTAACCCAGCCCCTTCTTGGAGAGGACAAGCAATAGAAATCCCAATATCAGCAGCGGATTTGGTTTTTTTGGTTATAGATCACAAGCAGCTCCATATTTGTTCCCAATACCTTGCAGCTTCTCTGCATTGGTGAGTGAGGGAGAGAGAGAGACAGAAAGAAAGGAGAGAGGGTTGGATAGGGGAGAGAAAGAGAGGGAGAGAGAGAGATTGATTTGAAAGAGGTCTCATTTTGAGATTTCTAGCTCTAACAACTGTTCCAGAATTAAATTACAGAGAATGAGCCATAATATAGGTTCAGCCACCACAATGGCTCTCTGAGGGCTCTATTCACTAATGACATATGCTCATTTGTGTGCTTTTCAAGCGACTTGCTTGAAAGGGCCTCATAACCCACCACTTCTTAGGAAATTATAGACAAGTAATAGCCCTTACCCACCAGGCTACTTGCGATGTAATAGTTTATGTAGTCATATTTGGGACACCACGAAAGGAGGGAAGAGATTAGTGAAGAAGAGAGTAAAGAGGAATGAGGAAAAGCAAAGTGGAGTATATTATATTTTCTACTGTACATAAAACCTCAAGAGGGTAAAAGAAGTGTATTATAGGGACAGCCATTCTTGATATTCACCCTTGATCACGTAAAACATTGACAATGTAAATGTGTACTTGCTATGTTAAAGATCAAACCCATAACAGCCCAAAATGCATTCCCTTGAAAGCAATAGAAATAGGCATCCAGTGTATGAAAATTACATAAGAAAGTGTTAGAAGCAGAATGTATGGCGCTGATAGATACATGAATTTAAACTGCAAACATTCACCTTTTTTCTTTAGCCCCTAGTTACTGAATGGCCTCAAGATTGATTCTTCTGGTTACTGAGTAGACAATTCTAAACCTGAAAGAACAAACAGGTGATATTTCACTCTGTCCAAATCTAGAGCTCGGATTCAATATGAGTCATTCTGGAGTTCAGGAATGCTGGGAGAGTATTTCCGCCCTCTGAATACCAGAGGTGACATTTGTGAGAAGTACAGCTGAAGAGAAAACCTTTACTGGTCATACTTGAGTTCGGTCAATGAGTGGTAGGCAGGGTTTAGGCGTGAGTAGTTTTTTGGTTTTCAGATAAACGTAGACAAATGAGGATAACAGATAAGCAGAAGTAGAACAGAGAGAAAAGAATGTGTCATCAGATAAACCATCGTGCTGAGAGAAACACTGTTAGGGTGTTAAACAAATGTCTAAGGGATGTCCTGCTGGTTGGGAGTCTACCAATGGCGAGAGATGGAGCTAATTATCATGTTGGGAACAGGTCATGTATATAATTGCTTCTAATTATAATTAGTGTTCAGGGTATTTAACATTTCATTCCAATTCTTAAAGCCTTTCAATGGCTTCCCATGTCTCATTTGGTGAATTTTTGAAGGCTTATTATGTGCCTGGTAGAGTATTTGTTTGCAGTGGTGAACAAAACAGAATGACTGGGTGCTATGGTAGTAAATAACAAGAGAAACTAACCTAGTGTGAGGGTATAAGAAGTGAATTGATTTCCTATCTCCATGTAAGAAATAACCACAAATTCATCAGCTTAAAACAACACAAAATCTCAGTTTCCTTGGATCAGGAGTCCAGACACAATTAACTGGGTTCTCTGCCCAGGGTCTCATAACGTTGAAATGAAGATGTCTTTTAGGCTGTGCACTCCTTTGGAGCTCAGGATCCTCTTCTAAGCTCCTTCAGGCTGTTTATAGAATTCAGTTCTTTGTGGCTGTTGGACTGAAGTCTCCTGTGACCCCTTACAGAGGCAGTTAACAACATAATTGCTTTCTTTCAGACCATCAGAGAAACCTCTCTAAGACTACACCTTCTTTTAAGCACCTGTCTGATTAGCTCAGTCACAACCCATATAATCTCCCTTTGGATTAACTCACAGTCAACTGATTAGTAACCCTATTTTGGGAGTGATATACTATCATATTCACAGGTCTTGCCCACACTCAAGGGATGGAGAGTCTCCAAAGGGTGGGTCATTTTAAGGTTCTGCATGCCATAGGGACAGATCCCTGAGGAATTGGTGTGCCAGCTGAGACCTAAAAGGTGAGTTGAAAGTATCCAACAAAGAATGGGAGTACCATTGTCATAGCCTGAGGAACAAGTATTTGCACAACCTGGAGGTAAGAGAGAGCATACAGAATCAAAGAAACTTGGAGAAGCTCAGTTTAGCTTTGGGGAAGAAATGCAAAGATTATAGTAGAGTTTATAAGATCTGCATGATCTTGTACCATAATGCACCTCCTGGCTCATTTAACACCGTTTCCAGGCTTGAACTCCAGCTACACTGAACGTCATTATTTTCTTTGATACAATCTTATAAAACATCCTTTGTTTCTTCAAAGCACCATGCACTTCCTTAATTCAGAGTTCAGAGATGACTTCTTAGAAGAAGGATAACTAAACTGAGAGAGGAAGGATGAATATGAATTATCCCAGTGAAACGATGAACCACCAAATGCATTCTTTTAGCACACTGGAATGCCATGTATCATCACTTATCACAATATATTGTAACTGTCCATTTTGTTTTGCTCCAGAGAATGTAAGTTTTATGTGCACTATCATATTCTTGGAAACCCTGGTGGCATAATGGCTAACAGCTACAGCTGCTAACCAAAAGGTCAGCAGTTCGAATCCACCAAGCAATCCTTGGAAACCCTATGGGGCAGTTCTCCTCTGTCCTGTAGGGTCTCTATGAGTCGGAATCAACTCAACAGCAATGGGTTTTTGGGTTTTATCATATCCTTATTACCTATTCCAATTAGAGCAAGTAATAGATGCTGAACGAGGACAGCAATGATGACAGCAATGATGAGGGCAAAAATGATGATGTTTAAAGGAATGACAACAGGGATAAGACCAAACTTAAAAAAAAAAAAGAGTAAATTATTTAGCAAGAAAGACCATTCAAATGCTATCTTACCCACAGATAAAAATGAATACATTTCAGTCAGTAATAATTTGGGTCAAAAGCGAAGGTCAGTCATAATACTTCTGTGACTTCAGTGCACAATTCTGCTTATGCACAGAGCTGAGGGAAGTGTGATGTACCTGAATAAATTCTAAAATTGGGGGTCTGCTATTTTTAGAAAGTACTTAAATAAGCAAAATATTTTTTCATTGATTTGCTTTTAACGAATATTGTGTGTAAACCTTTTGTAAGAACAGTAGATGGACTAGAACACTACTAAAAAAGACGCAATGGTTACTTTGACGCTGTGAGTATAAGCACAACACAGGATATATCATGGGTTTTCTTCCAGGCTCAGTAAGACAGTGGTAGGTGTTGTTTTGGCCTTGACAGTCAATAAATAGGAGTCAAGTTTCCATTTTTGTTAATGGTTTGACAACATTACACTGATTAAGTTAATAAAAGACTACTTAAAGTCTTCAAATAGAGATTGTGCCCCTAGGAGCTACATTCATTTTTCTTTTTTTTTTTTTTCTCTAAGACTCTCAGAGTTAAAATAATTTTCAGTCAAGATGTTTTGTGATTTGCAATAGAGGGAAAACTCAACACCAACATCTGCCAGTGAGCCCTTGTTTTGTGACCATGGCTAATAGAATGTATTCAAAGCCAAATATTAATGACATTTTATTAAAAGACCACATCAGTAGTACTTTTTTAAACTCTAAACTTGTTTTCCCAAACATTTCATAATCAAGATTCATAGGGTCTGAGAAGTATATTTAAGTCACGAAATGCTGACATATATATATCTAGTTCAAGAAAATGAGTTCTTGCATCTTATAAAATATTTTTATAATATTTTATTATTTAATAATTTATTTTATAGTTGTTGCTGCTGTTGAGAATGCGTATATATAGCAGAAAACACACCGATTCAACAATGCCTACGTGTACAATTCAGTGACATTGATTATATTGTTCAAGTTGTGCAGCCATTCTCATCCTCCTTTTCTGAGTTGTTCTTCCCCCATTAACATAAACTCACTGTGCCCTAAGTTTCCTATCTAATTTTTTGAATTGCTGTTGTCAGTTTGTTCCCATATAGATAGATCTTAAAAGAACATAATGCTCAAGGCAGACCTTTTTGCTAGTTACACTGAAATGTTGTTTGGTTTTAAAAAGATATCAAGGATATTTTTGGTTTAAGATTTAAAGATTATCTCAGGGCTACAGTTTCAGGGGTTCACCCAAACTTCATGGTTCCAGAAAGCCTCGAATCCAAGAAGATCTGAAATTCCATACTGCATTTCTCTCCTTTTGTTTAGGATTCTTCTACAGAATCTTTGATCAAAATGTTCAGTAATGGTAGCCAGACGCCAGTCAGCTCTTCTGGTCCCACGGCAAAGGGGGCAGTTGTTCATGGAGGCAATTAGCCATACATTCCTTTTACTCCTTTTATTCCTGGCTCTCCTTCTTCCTGTGTTGTTCCAGGCAAATAGATACCAACTATGGTGCCTTCGGTGGCCACTTGCAAATTTTACGACCCCAAGCACTGTGGAACAAACTAAGAGGTAGAACAGAATCACTAAACATGTTATTAGGCCAATTAACTAGGATGTCCCATGAAACCAAATTCCATAAGGTGTTTGGTTGTACAGAAGCAGCCTAAGCAGCTACTCTGTGTGTGTGTCATTACTGTAAATATATGTATCACACAAATTTTGCCAATTCAACTTTTTACAGGTGTACAACTTATTAACAGCAATTACATTAATCAGCTGTGCAAACCTATCCTTAATCAATGGGATTTTTTCATCACCATAAACAAAAACTCATTACTTCATAAGCAATAATGCCCCTTCTCCCTCCCCCCCCCCACCCCTGGAAAGCACTAATAAACCTTGGTCTCTATACATTTGCCCAATCTTGTCTTTTTATACAAGTGAGATCATACAATGTTTGTTCTTTTGTGATTATTTCACTCAGCATAATGTTTTCAAGTTCCATCCGTAGTGCACACGTAACAAGACTTCATTTCTCTTACTGGCTGAATAGTATTCCATTGTATATATGTACCAGATTTTGTTCATTCACCTATTGATGGGCATATAGATTGTTTCTACCTTTGGCTATCATGACTAGTGATGAAATGAATATTGGTGTACAAGCATTTGTTTGAGTCTTTCCTTCCAAGTCTTTTGGATAGATACCTAGGAATGGAACTGCTGGTTCTATTTTTGGTTTTTTGAGGAACCACCACACTGTTTTCCACAATGACTGTGCCATTTTGCAATCCTACCAGCAATGGATAAGGGTTCCAATTTTCTCAGATTCTCACCAACAATTTGTTATTATTAGTATTTTTATCTTAGCCATCTTAAACCCACTTTTATAGAGTCAGCTTGGACTCATAGCAACCCTATAGGACAGAGTAAAACTGCACTGTAGGGTTTCCAAGGCTGTAATCTTTATGGACGCAGACTGCCACATCTTTCTTCAGTGGAGCAGCTCACTGGTTAGCTATCCTAGTGGGAGTGAAATGGTATCTCATTGTGGTTTTGATTTGCAACTCTATGATGGCTAATAATGTTGAGCATCTTTTCATATGTTGGAAGGCTATTTGAAATAACGTTGAGCATCTTTTCATATGTTGGAAGGCTATTTTGTGAAATGTCTATTAAAATCTTTGGCCCATTTTATCATTGGGTTATTTGTCTTGTTGTTGTTAAATTGTTGAAGTTTTATACATATTTTTGTTATTACATTCTTATTGGATATATAGTTTCTGAAGATATTCTTCCAGTTGGAAGATTATCTTTCTACTTTTTGGTACAGTCTTTTGATGAACGAAAGTGTTTAATTTTTGTGAGGTCTCATTTATTTATTTTGTCTTCTGTTGTTTGTGTTTTTGGTATCATATTAGACAATCTATTGTTAAAAGCTAGGCCTGACACCATTGCCCAATAATTTTCTTCTAAGAATTTTATGGTCTTTAATGTACTTGGAAATTTTTCTATATTTTCAACATAGAAATTGTTATTTTTTCTTCATAATGGAAGAGAAAATTTTAAATTTCTTCAAAATTTCCCTAGCACTTTACTCTCTTTTCTATTTGTGATGAATAGGTCTTTTTCGATTCTATTTCCTTAACATTTGTATTTAACTTCTATATATTTATTATGTAGCCATTCACATTTAACTTCTAGAGTTTATTATGGTTAGGTAATAAAATAGTATTACTTGTACAAAATGTTAAATATACATGTATTTTTTGAAGTTTTACCTCTTTTTATTCAGTTTTCTTATTTCCCATTGTATTCTCAGAATTTCAAGAAAAATGTTAAATAATAGTGGTGATCATAGACCTCCTCACATTGCGCTAGATTTGAATGGGATTGTCATTAAGATTATATTATTCAATGTGATCTTGTACAATCATTTCTTATACTTCTTTTTTTTTTTAATTTTTATTGACCTTCAAGTGAACGTTTACAAATCAAGTCAGTCTGTCACATATAAGTTTATATACACCTTACTCCATACTCCCACTTGCTCTCCCCCTAATGAGTCAGCCCTTCCAGTCTCTCCTTTTGTGACAATTTTGCCAGCTTCCAACCCTCTCTACCCTCCCATCCCCCCTCCAGACAGGAGATGCCAACACAGTCTCAAGTGTCCACCTGATACAAATAGCTCACTCTTCATCAGCATCTCTCTCCTACCCACTGTCCAGTCCCTTCCATGTCTGATGAGTTGTCTTCGGGAATGGTTCCTGTCCTGGGCCAACAGAAGGTTTGGGGACCATGACCTCCGGGATTCCTCTAGTCTCAGTCAGACCATTAAGTACGGTCTTTTTGTGAGAATTTGGGATCTGCATCCCACTGATCTCCTGCTCCCTCAGGGGTTCTCTGTTGTGCTCCCTGTCAGGGCAGTTATTGGTTGTGGCCGTGCACCATCTAGTTCTTCTGGTCTCAGGATGATGTAAGTCTCTGGTTCATGTGGCCCTTTCTGTCTCTTGGGCTCTTAGTTATCGTGTGACCTTGGTGTTCTTCATTCTTCTTTGATCCAGGTAGGTTGAGACCAATTGGTGCATCTTAGATGGCCGCTTGTTAGCATTTAAGACCCCAGACGCCACATTTCAAAGTGCGGTGCAGAATGTTTTCATAACAGAATTATTTTGCCAATTGACTTAGAAGTCCCCTTAAACCATGGTCCCCAAACCCCCGCCCTTGCTCCGCTGACCTTTGAAGTATTCAGTTTATCCCGGAAACTTCTTTGCTTTTGGTCCAGTCCAGTTGAGCTGACCTTCCATGTATTGAGTATTGTCCTTCCCTTCACCTAAAGTAGTTCTTATCTACTAACTAATCAGTAAAAAACCCTCTCCCACCCTCCCTCCCTTGCCCCCTCGTAACCACAAAAGTATGTGTTCTTCTCAGTTTATACTATTTCTCAAGATCTTATAATAGTCGTCTTCTACAATATTTGTCCTTTTGCCTCTGACTAATTTCGCTCAGCATAATGCCTTCCAGGTTCCTCCATGTTATGAAATGTTTCACAGATTCGTCACTGTTCTTTATCGATGTGTAGTATTCCATTGCGTGAATATACCACAATTTATTTAACCATTCATCCATTGATGGACACCTTGGTTGCTTCCAGCTTTTTGCTATTGTAAACAGAGTTGCAATAAACATGGGTGTGCATATATCTGTTTGTGTGAAGGCTCTTATTTCTCTAGGGTATATTCCGAGGAGTGGGATTTCTCGTTGTATGGTAGGTCTATTTCTAACTGTTTAAGATAACGCCAGATAGATTTCCAAAGTGGTTGTACCATTTTACATTCCCACCAGCAGTGTATAAGAGTTCCAATCTCTCCGCAGCCTCTCCAACATTTATTATTTTCTGTTTTTTGGATTAATGCCAGCCTTGTCGGAGTGAGATGGAATCTCATCGTGGTTTTAATTTGCATTTCTCTAATGGCTAATGATCGAGAGCATTTTCTCATGTATCTTCTTTAGTGAAGTGCGTGTTCATATCCTTTGCCCACTTCTTGATTGGGTTGTTTGTCTTTTTGTGGTTGAGTTTTGACAGAATCATATAGATTTTAGAGATCAGGAGCTGGTTGGAGGTGTCATAGCTGAAAATTCTTTCCCAGTCTGTAGGTGGTCTTTTTACTCTTTTGGTGAAGTCTTTAGATGAGCATAGGTGTTTAATTTTTAGGAGCTCCCTGTTATCTGGTTTCTCTTCGTCATTTTTGGTAATGTTTTGTATTCTGTTTATGCCTTGTATTAGGGCTCCTAACGTTGTCCCTATTTTTTCTTCCATGATCTTTATCGTTTTAGTCTTTATGTTTAGGTCTTTGATCCACTTGGAGTTAGTTTTTGTGCATGGTGTGGGGTATGGGTCCTGTTTCATTTTTTTGCAAATGGATATCCAGTTATGCTAGCACCATTTGTTAAAAAGACTATCTTTTTCCCAATTAACTGACACTGGGCTTTTGTCAAATATCAGCTGCTCATATGTGGATGGATTTATCTCTGGGTTCTCAATTCTGTTCCATTGGTCTATGTGCCTGTTGTTGTACCAGTACCAGACTGTTTTGACTACTGTGGCTGTATAATAGGTTCTAAAACCAGGTAGAGTGAGACCTCCCACTTTCTTCTTCTTTTTCAGTAATGCTTTACTTATCTTATTCCCTTCCATATGAAGTTGGTGATTTGTTTCTCCATCACATTAAAAAATGTCATTGGAATTTGGATCAGAAGTGCATTGTATGTATAGATGGCTTTTGGTAGAATAGACATTTTTACTATGTTAAGTCTTCCTATCCATGAGCAAGGTATGTTTTTCCACTTAAGTAGGTCCTTTTTAGTTTCTTGTAGTAGTACTTCGTAGTTTTCTTTGTATAGGTCTTTTACATCCTTGGTAAGATTTATTCCTAAGTATTTTATCTTCTTGGGGGCTAATGTGAATGGTATTGATTTGGTGATTTCCTCTTCGATGTTCTTTTTGTTGATGTAGAAGAATCCAAGTGATTTTTGTATGTGTATCTTAAAACCTGAGACTCTGCCAAACTCTTCTATTAGTTTCAGTAATTTTCTGGAGGATTCCTTAGGGTTTTCTGTGTAGAAGATCACGTCATCTGCAAATAGAGATACTTTTACTTCCTCCTTGCCAATCCGGATGCCCTTTATTTCTTTGTCTAGCCTAATTGCCCTGGCTAGGACTTCTAGCACAATGTTGAATAAGAGCGGTGATAAAGGGCATCCTTGTCTGGTTCCTGTTCTCAAGGGAAATGCTTTCAGGCTCTCTCCATTTAGAGTGATGTTGGCTTTGTATAGATGCCCTTTATTATGTTGAAGAATTTTCCTTCAATTCCTATTTTGGTGAGAGTTTTTATCATGAATGAATGTTGAGCTTTGTTAAATGCCTTTTCTGCATCAATTGATAAGATCATGTGGTTTTTGTCTTTTGTTTTATTTATGTGGTGGATTACATTAACGGTTTTTCTAATATTAAACCAGCCTTGCATAAAAAAAAAACTGCATAGCTGGTATAAATCGCACTTGGTCATGGTGGATTATTTTTTTGATATGTTGTTGAATTCTATTGGCTAGAATTTTGTTGAGGATTTTTGCATCTATGTTCATGAGGGATATAGGTCTGTAATTTTCTTTTTTTGTGATGTCTTTACCTAGTTTTGGTATCAGGGAAATGGTGGCTTCATAGAATGAGTTAGGTAGTATTCCGTCATCTTCTATGCTTTGAAATACCTTTAGTAGTAGTGGTGTTAACTCTTCTCTGAAAGTTTGGTAGAACTCTGCAGTAAAGCCATCCGGGCCAGGGCTTTTTTTTGTTGGAAGTTTTTTGATTACCATTTCAATCTCTTTTTTTGTTATGGGTCTATTTAGTTGTTCTACTTCTGATTGTGTTAGTTTAGGTAGGTAGTGTTTTTGTAGGAATTCATCCATTTTTTCTAGGTTTTCAAATTTGTTAGAGTACAATTTTTCATAGTAATCTGAAATGATTCTTTTAATTTCATTTGGTTCTGTTGTGATGTGGTCCTTCTCGTTTCTTATTCGGGTTATTTGTTTCCTTTCCTGTATATCTTTAGTCAGTCTGGCCAATGGTTTATCAATTTTGTTAATTTTTTCAAAGAACCAGCTTTTGGCTTTGTTAATTCTTTCAATTGTTTTTCTGTTCTCTAACTCATTTAGTTCAGCTCTAATTTTTATTATTTGTTTTCTCCTGGTGCCTGATGGATTCTTCTGTTGCTCACTTTCTATTTGTTCAAGTTGTCGGAACAGTTCTCTGATTTTGGCTCTTTCTTCTTTTTGTATGAGTGCATTTATTGATATAAATTGACCTCTGAGCACTGCTTTTGCTGTGTCCCAGAGGTTTTGATAGGAAGTGTTTTCATTCTCGTTGCATTCTATGAATCTTTATTCCCTACTAAATGTCTTCTATAACCCAGTCTTTTTTCAGGAGGGTATTGTGCAGTTTCCAAGTATATGATTTCTTTTCCCTAGTTTTTCTGTTATTGATTTCCACTTTTATGGCCTTGTGGTCTGAGAAGATGCTTTGTAATATTTCGATGTTTTGGATTCTGCAAAGGTCTGTTTTATGACCTAATATGTGGTCTATTCTAGAGAATCTTCCATGTGCGCTAGAAAAAAAAGTATACTTTGCAGCAGTTGGGTGGAGAGTTCTGTATAAGTCAATGAGGTCAAGTTGTTTGATTGTACTAATTAGGTCTTCTGTGTCTCTGTCAAGCTTCTTACTGGATGTCCTGTCCTTCTCGGAAAGTGGTGTGTTGAAGTCTCCTACTATAATTATGGAGGTGTCTATCTCACTTTTCAGTTCTGTTAAAATTTGTTTTATGTCTCTTGCAGCCCTGTCATTGGGTGCATAAACATTTAATATGGTTATATCTTCCTAGTCAATTGTCCCTTTTATCATTATGTAGTGTCCTTCTTTATCCTTTGTGGTGGATTTAAGTTTAAAGTCTATTTTGTCAGAAATTAATATTGCTACTCCTGCTCTTTTTTGCTTATTGTTTGCTTGATATATTTTTTTCCATCCTTTGAGTTTTAGTTTGTTTGTGTCTCTAAGCCTATGGTGTGTCTCTTGTAGGCAGCATATAGGCGGATCGTGTTTCTATATCCAGTCTGAGACTCTCTGTCTCTTTATTGGTGTGTTTAGTCCATTTACATTTAGGGTAATTATAGATAAGTATGAGTTTAGTGTTGTCATTTTGATGCCTTTTTATGTGTGTTCTTGACAATTTCATTTTTCCACTTACTTTTTTGTGCTGAGACATTTTTCTTTGTAAATTGCATGTTCCTCATTTTCATAGTATTTGACTTTATGTTTGCTGAGTCGTTATGTTTTTCTTGGTTTTTATTTTGAGTTATGGAGTTGTTATACCTCTCTGTGGTTACCTTAATATTTACCCCTATTTTTCTAAGTAAAAACCTAACTTGTATGGTCCTATATCGCCTTGTATCCCTCACCATGTGGTAGTTCTATGCCACCTGTATTTAGTCCCTCTTTTTAATTATTGTGATCTTTTACATATTGACTTCAATGACTCCCTGTTTTGAGCTTTTTTTTTTTTTTAATCTTAATTTGTTTTTGTGATTTCCCTATTTGAGTTGATATCCAGATTTTCTGTTCTTGTGTTGTGCTGGTATCTGATATTATTGGTTTTCTGACCAAACAATTTCCTTTAGTATTTCTTGTAGCTTTGTTTTGCTTTTTGCAAATTCTCTAAGCTTGTGTTTACCTGTAAATATCTTAATTTCACCTTTGTATTTCAGAGAGAGTTTTGCTGGATATATGATCCTTGGCTGGCAGTTTTTCTCCTTTAGTGCTCTGTATATGTGATCCCATTGCCTTCTTGCCTGCATGGTTTCTGCTGAGTAGTCTGAACTTATTCTTACTGATTCTCCCTTGTAGGAGACCTTTCTTTTATCCCTGGCTGCTTTTAAAATTTTCTCTTTATCTTTGGTTTTGGCATTTTGATGATAATATGTCTTGGTGATTTTCTTTTTGGATCAATCTTAAATGGGGTTTGATGAGCATCTTGGATAGATATACTTTCATCTTTCATGATGTCAGGGAAGTTTTCTGCCAACAGATCTTCAACTATTCTTTCTGTGTTTCCTGGTATCTCTCCCTGTTCTGGGACTATAATCACATGCAAGTTATCCTTCTTGATAGAGTCCCTCATGATTCTTAGGGTTTCTTCATTTTTTTTAATTCTTTTATCTGATTTTTTTTCAGCTATATTGGTGTTAATTCCCTGGTCCTCCAGATTTCCCACTCTGCATTCTAATTACTCGAGTCTGCTCCTCTGATTTCCTATTGCATATTCTAATTCTGTAATTTTATTGTTAATCTTTTGGATTTCTGAATGCTGTCTCTCTATGGATTCTTGCAACTTATTAATTTTTCCACAATGTTCTTGAATAATGTTTTTGACTTCTTCAACTGCTTTATTAGTGTTCCTTGGCTTTTTCTGTAGCTTGCCTTATTTCATTTCTGAGGTCATCCCTGATGTCTTGAAGCATTCTGTAAATTAGTTTTTTATATTCTGTATCTGGCAATTCCAGGATTGTATCTTCATTTGGGAAAGATTTTGATTCTTTAATTTGGGGATTTGTAGAAGCAGTCATGGTCTGCTTCTTTATGTGGTTTGATATCGACTGCTGTCCAATAGCCATAACTAAGATATTGTAGTGATTTATTCTATATTTGCTCACTGAGTCTTATCTTGTTTTGTTTTCTTTCCATATACTTGGATGGGCTACTAGATTAGGCTGTCTTGATTGTTGTAGCCCTTGACTTACTTATGACCTATTACCAGCTGGTTTGGGCTGTTACCAGATATATATGCCTGAGTCCATTCACTATTCTTGAGTAGAATCTGATTTTGGGTCATCAAGTGTGTGATGCACACTGTCACGTATCCACCTTGAGAAGTAGTGGTGATAGCTGTGTGCACCAGATTCTAGTAACAGCAGGGGTTCACACTTCGTGGGGGCAGGATGTTGACAGGCTTCCCCCAAATGTCAGTGAGGTAGGTGTGTCTCTACTCCTAAAGCACCTTGGTGGGTGGGCTCTGCTGCTGTACCTTAGGCCCCCAATGCAAGTACCTCTACAGATTAGTAGGTGTCACCCTCCTTAGACCCCTAAGGCAGGAGGCTAGGTGGTTTGGGTGGAGCTTCAGCCCTCAGTTCCCTGTTGAGGGTCAGTGAGGGCTCTGTTGAATATGCAGAGATATCAGACCTGGGAAACTTGTCTTTCCAGTAATTCCGCTAAAACAAATGCAGTCAGATCCCTATCAGAAATGCCTTTGCATTATAATAGCCACCTTGTTCCCTGTAGGGATGAGAGCCAGAGACTGTGGATCACATATGCTTGGCCGGAGCTGGTTCTGTGTTTTTAGTCCAATTAGGGAAGGATTTTTGGTCCCTGGGTTTTTTGTGGTTGCTTCTTTTTTTTTTTTCCTCTCAGGCCAGAAGAATGGGTTAGGAAAAGACCAAAAAAAAAAAAAAAAAAGGAAAAGAAAAACCAGCGGTTCTCCCTCTAGCTCAGGAAATTCCAATGTTAATGAAGCCGCCTGGGAAGGGGAGGGGAGGGTTCAGAAAAACAGGAGAGAGTAGCCCTCTGGAATATTGACAAAGTTACTTATCTTGCTTGGGATGACTGTTTTATCTGAGATTCCCAAGGGGCGCATCGCCTGTGTGCGGTGGCTGGGTAGAGAATGCCCCCCAGGGTCCGGCCCTTGTCCTGTGCTTGCGCTGTCTCAGAAGCAGGGTTTAGTTCCTCCGCTTCCAGTCCAAAGCCCAGCATCAAGGTTCCTCGGCTGTGATGCTGCACTCCTGGCTCCAAAACCAGTCGCTGCCTCCTGGAGATTTCTCCTCCCGCCAGCCGCGTAGCCGCGCCGTCCACGTGGACTGGCCTGAGCCCCCTCCTGAGGTCAGTTCAGGGGGGTAGGGCTGTGCCCCATGTTTGCGCCATCACAGGATGCCGTACTCAGCTCCCCTGCACCCAGCCCAAACCCGGCGCCAAGGTTTCCTGACTGGGACGCTGGCTCTAGGCTCCGAAAACAGTTGCTGCTTCCCCATAGTTGTTTGTTCTCAGTCTCTGTCACTCAGGTTAACTCTTTAAATGTGTGTTTGTTGGTCAGGGTTTGTAGATTGTCATGTATGTGATCGATTCACTGGCTTTTCCGAGTCTTTGTTGCAAGAGGGATCTGAGGTAGCATCTACCTAGTCAGCCATCTTGGCCCCCTCCTCTGTTACATTTCTTATAGATTATGGGTGTATATATATATGGTATATATATGTAGATTATGGTATATATGGATAGATTACGGTGTATATGGATAGATTACGGTATATATATATATATATATATATATATATATATATATATATATATATATATATATATATATATATATGAAGCCAAACCAAACCCACTACCGTGAAATTGATTCCAACTCATAGCAACCCTATAGGACACAGTAGAACTGCCCAATACAGTTTCCAATGAGTGCCTGGTGGATTGGAACTGCTGACTGCTGACATTTTTTTTAGCAGCTGTGCTCTTAACCACTATGCCACCAGGGTTTATATATATATCTCTCTATGTGCCTGTCAGTTTGTTGTACTGTGGTGGCTTGTGTGTTGCTTTGATGCTGGAAGCTATGCCACCAGTATATCAAATAATAGTAGGGTCACCTAAAGTGGTGGAGAGGTTTCAAGGAAGACTCCAGACCAAGACAGAGTAGGACAAAGGACCTGGCTGTCTACTTCTGAAAAAAATTGGCCTTTGAAAACCTTATGAATAGCTGCAGAGCGTTGTCTGTTATAGTGCCAGAAGATGTGCCCCTCAGGGTGGATGGCACTCAAAATACAACTGGGAAAGAGCTGCCTCCTTAAAATAGAGTCAACCTAAATGGCATGGATGGAGTGAAGCTTTCAGGATCTTCATTGTTGAGGTGATGACTCAAAATAATAATTGTAACATGGAATGTACGAAGTATGCATCTAGGAAAATTGGAAAACAAACAAGCAAAAAAAAACGTTGCTCTTGAGTCTATTCTGCCTCATAGCAACCCTCTAGGATAGAGTAGAATTGCTCCATAGAGTTTCCAAGGTGCAGCTGGCGGATTCAAACTACTGACCTTTTTGTCAGCTGAACTCTTAAGCATTCCACAACCAGGGCTCCAGAAAATTGGAAGTTAACAAAAAGGAAATGGACCACGTAAAGATCAATATTCTAGGCATTAGTGAGCTGAGATGGACTAGTGTTGGCCATTTTGAGTTGGACAATCATATGGTCTACTACGCCAGGAATGACAAATTGAAGAGGAATGGAGAGGTATTCATCATCAAAAAAGAACATTTCAAGATCTATCCTGAAGTACAATGCTGGCAGTGTCATGGACTGAATTGTGTCCCCAAAAAATATGTGTCAACTTGGTTAAGCCATGATTCCCAGTATTGTGTGGTTGTCCTCCACTTTGTGATTGTAAATTTTATGTTAAAAACAATTAGGGTGGGATTATAGCACACTTATTAAGGTCACATCCCTAATCCAATGTAAAGGAAGTTTCCCTGGGACTTGGCCTGACCACCTTTTATCCTACAAAAGATAAAAGGGAAGGGAAGGGAGTGAGTGGGTGGGGGTGGGGAACCTCATACCACCAAGAAAGCAATGCCAGGAGCAAAGCACATCTTCTGGACCCTGGGTTCCTGCACAGAGAATCTCCTAGTCCAGGGAAAGATTGATGACTGGGACCTTCCTCTAGAGCTGCCAGAGAAAGCCTGTTCCTGGAACTAATGCCCTGAATTCAGATTTCTGGCCTACTAGACTGTGAGAGAATGAATTTCTGTTTGTTAAAGCCATCCACTTGTGGTGTTTCTCTTACAGCAGCACTAGATGACCAAGACAGTCAGTGATAGTATAATATCCATACACCTACAGGGAAGACCAGTCAATGAGACTATTATTCAAATTTACACACCAACCACTTATGCCAAAGATGAGGGACATGTACTTTGGACATGTTATGTGTTGGAACCAGTCACTGGAGAAGGACATCGTGCTTGGTAAAGCAGAGGGTCAACGAAAAATAGAAGACCTTCAACAAGATGGCTTGACACAGTGACTGTAACAATGGGCTCAAGCATATCAATGTTTTTGAGGGTGGAGCAAGACTGGACATTGTTTCGTTCTGCTGTACATAGGGTTGCTATGAGGCAGAATCAACTCAATGGTACCTAACAACAACTGCAACATATAATATATATAAACCCAGTGCCATCGAGTCCATTCTGACTCATAGCTATGTACTTCCAAAAAACTTTTCTTTTTTTAAACTCAGCTTTGGCATTATTGAATACTGTTCTAGTAATTATTATGCTAATAATATAAGGTCATAATTTAATTTTCTCATTTGATCCTACTAGATTGCATTCTTCATCAATTTGGTTTAATTTGTTTTATTCATGATTATCTCTCATGACTAAAATAGTGCCTGGCACAGAGTAAGCATGCAATAAACATTTGTTATAAATTGATAATGGAGGGATTAATTTCATACAGAAATAGTTTTCTTAATATTAAACAATTCTTGTATTTATCTGTTGTATAATAGTAATTATTCTTTAAGTATGTTGCTGAATTTATTGTTTAGGATTTTTCCATCTCTAGTCCTTAGGTATTTCGTTTTTGTGTACGCCTTGTCAAATTTTGGTAAATATTTTTCAACAGTTCCAAGGTTTTCCTACATCTGTCGTTTCTGTTTTTTATAGAGATTAAGGATGTATTTGTCCTGTTTCTAATTTGACTATCAAGCTATACATTTTCAAAAATAAATACTATGTCTATTGCAAACTGATAATTGTTGGTGTAGGTGGCTCAAGTGGTTTGTGATGGGCAACTAACCTAAAGTTGTTGGTTCAAACCCACCTGGTAGCAGCATGGAAGAAAGGTCTAGTGATCTGTTCCGAAAAGGTAATAGCCAAGAAAATCCTATGAAGCAAGTCAACCCTGTAATACATGGAATCACTATGAGTTGGAATTCAGTTGATAGCAATAAATTTTGTTTTGTTTTTTAATAGCAACATAGAAACAGGAACAAATGGAAAATAACAAGTTAGTGGGGAGAGAAATGCCGTTGAAGCTGACTTTAGTCATCTCAGAAAATGGTATCCATGCAACTTCCATTCCTATTTCCAGTGGGTGTTTCTGTTTCACCAAGCCAAAGCATATGGAACAGATAACTCAAGATCTCCTCGTCTAGCCATACTGTTCTGGCCCATTCCAGAAATTTCTCATTCCAGAAACTTCTGCCCTGTAATCAAGGGAAATGTATCTCAAGAATCTGGATTGTGGTTGCATCTTGCATCTCCAGCGCCGAGTTACTTTATAATATTTTGAGTGCTCCATGTATATTTAACATGATAATGGCAAAGTGTGAAATAATTTTTAGGCAAAGTTTTAAATGAATTTAGATTTTGCTATTTCAATAACATCTTTGATGAAACCTATGCTATTGTTTTAAATATGCTGTGATAAGTTTGGATATTAATCCATTTTGTTTTAGTAGGGTAGAAAATACAAAAATATACACATATACACATCCCCCAAGTTCAGCTTTATTTTGATCAGAATATTTTAGAAATAAAGTATAAATGTGAAGAGTTCTAACAATGCTTTACATGAATTTGCTAAATATAGACTAGTAATTTTAAAGAAATATTTTCGAAACGGTTTTATTCCTTTAATAGTTTTCTTTAGAAACCAGTCTTCTATCACATCATGGTATTTTAAAGATGACAAGACTGACAATTGTGCTGACCTAAAATTTTATAATAATGGGTGTCAAAGAAGAAAATCTTGTACTCTGTTAAAAGAGAGGAAACTCTCGTGGCTGCTAACCAACAGGTCAGCAGTTCAAACCCACCAAGCACTCCTTGGAAACCCTATGAGGCTGTTCCACTCTGTTTTATAGGGTTGTTAGGAGTGGGAATTGACTCAATAGCAGCAAAGTGTTTTGTTGTTGTTGTTGTTAGGAGAGAGAGAGAGAGAAAGCAGTTTTATTGAGGAATAATACAGCTCGAGCTGGGAAGTGCTAAGTAAAAATACAAAACACTCCACCATTCAAGTGAAGAGAGGGTCCTATATACATAGAAAACAAAGAAAAGATAAGAAGTTAGTGATCGATGAGATCAGCTTCAGCTTGAAGTCCTTTGAAATGTGAATGTTGGCCACTTGGCTAGGAGGGAGTGAGTTACCACCTATGTGAGTGGTGCCAGCTGGTCCGGTTATTCATAATTGTAGTCATGAACACATTTTCCCTGGGAACAAATTGTTTATATCTTGACATGTTCTTCCCATGAACGAATGATTTACATCCTGATCTACTGCTTCCTGGGAATGCATATTGGCCCCATGGTTCTTAAGTCTGACATGAGTGCCTACAATTTAAAACATTTCTGTTTACATTTCCTGCTTTTAATTAAGCCTCCATTAGGGGGCACTCATCACCTACAAGGACTTTACGTTTTCTTGAGGAGCTGTGGTTAATAAAAATTATTTTCTTCACCCTGTCAAGCTAACTGGCCTCATCATCAGGGTGAGTAGGCTTTATGGGGAACATCTTAACAGACAAGGCCAAATTTGAGAAATATTTCTCAGTCAGGACAGAATGATATAGGTCTAGATGAACGATCACCAGGGAGACAAAAGGAGATGATTAAATAACATAGTCATTGTTGGAAGCCTGTGAAACCAGCATGATTTTACGTAAAGGGTCAAATGGTTTTGAAGTCCAGCATTTCCAGGATAAAATGCATTGAACTAAAACAGCAATTTATAATTACAATAATGGAAACAATGAGGAATGTAGCAATTCCAAAATAAAGTAGCAATTTTTTCTACCACCCACCCCAAGAGGAAAACCAATTACTCATAATATCAGTTAAGGCAGGAACAGGATCATTAAGGTGAAACACTACATGTTGCATATGATTAACATAGAGTAAATATAACCACTGTTGTCAGGAATATAGACACAGCAATCAGATTTTGCTATGGCACAAATACCCTTTGGGCTGCAGTGAGAATACAAGGGCCTTCTGTTTTGGAATAGTATTTTTCTCATCATTGCTATTTTGGTATTGATCTCTTGAAGCCCACGGACACTGCCATTTGGGGCAGTTTGTACATATTTGGTTAATATTTCTGCTTGTGCCATAACATCTTCAAGTCCTTTCTGAGAAGCGAATACTGTTACTAAATGATCAAGCCAATGAAACATTGATTAAGACCATTGAACTCTTAATATGGGTACATTAGCTGGTAAAGGAGATTCAGTTAAAATACGTCTTTGAGTCCAGCACAGGCCCAGAGTCCATCTTCCAATCCAGCCTGGTGGGAGCCAGGGCCAAAGGTTGGTTCCACATAGACAAAAGGTGCCGTTAGGGGCTACCTGAGTATCATAGCCAGTTGGTGGTGAACCAACCAATAGCTTGTAAGGTTATAACTTATGCACATTCAGATATTGGAAGCCATCCCATAGATCTGGTGACAGCTGGGTAATTCATATGGGTGTGCATAGATTGTTCCCAGCAAAGGGGAGCAACCTGACTTAGCCTTCCCACCTGGGGAGTTAACCAGATGAATCCATCTCACAGTTGTTGATGTGGACCTACAATACAAAGAGTACCGTTTGTGGGTTTGGGATATTCTTTGGCTAGCTCTTCTTGGGTGACTTTATTTACTAAAGTAAGGGTTATGTTAAGACTAAAGATTAATTTACAGCCTGGGTTTCATTCAGATTCAAAAAGAAGCCATTTATCAATGGAAAATCTAGTAATAGTGATTTCCTGTAGTAATGAACAATTTCTTGTTTGTTCTTGTAGCCATAGATCAACAGAAACCCAGCCAGATCCCCATAGTGGAGAACTACCAGGGATGGCTAGACTGACTTGAGGCTGGGAGGGCACCACATATCCAAAAATTAAACCTATAAAATGATGAGCATAAGCATCTGCCTAATCTAGGAACGGCAATGGGTTTTAATCTAGGAAAACATTAGTAGAGGTATGCCTGTAGCAAAGGTAAAAAGGTTAACCAAAAAAAAAAAAAAAAGATAAAGAGGTATATTTTCAGGTCTGGTTCAGGGACTGGGGTCACCTGTCTCTCTCCGATGTTGTCTGCTTTTGGTCACTGGGATGCTTAAACGTAACCTTTAATTCTCTGGTTGGTTGACTTGTCCAAAGAGGAGTCTTAACCTTTTTTAACTGTGACATATGGATCAAAGTTTTATTCCCTGTAATTTGGCTGCACATGGACTGATAAGGACTAGTATTGTCCCTTCCAATAAGGTTCTAGTGAGTCTTTTATTTGATGTTTCTTCCAATATACATATTCTCCTCGGGCAATATTAAGAAGACTTCAGGAGTCTAGTTTCTGTTCATCAACAGCTTCTCTAATCTATGAAATATATTCTTAAGAATATTGGAGTAAAGACTGGCAATACTTCAGTTATTCAGGTTGAAAAATATTAGGTTGGTCCAGGCAACATAAGGAAAGTCTCCTAGTAATTATGTCACAGGGAGTAAGCTTGCAAAATCCTAATGGTGTGGACCCCAGATTTAAGAGAACTAGGGAGGGAGCTCAGTCCAGGATAAATTTAAAGTTTCACCAAACTTTGCTATATGAGTCTTTATTATTCTGTTAGTTCTCTGTACTAGATCAGGAGACTGAGGATGTAGGAATAATGTAGCCTTTGAAAAATGGGAAAAACTTGAGACAGTTCTTGGATGGCTTTACCAGTGAAATAAGTTCCCCAATCATTACAAAGAGTTTTTGGTGCTCTCCAGGTGGATATGATGTTTTCAATAAATTCCTTTGCTACAAAAGCTGCAGTGGCATGATGGCAGAAAAAGCTTCTACCCAATGAGAAAAATCTACAAATCATTACTAATATATATTTATAAGCATTTGAGGGGGAGGCTGAATAAAATCTTGCTGCCATTCAAGCATAGGCCCAGAATGTAAAGGATATTGTCCAGGTAGGACTTTAAGGTGTTTTTGAGGGTTGTAGGGAGGGCAAATAGGGCAATGGGTGGCAACATGTTTGGCAGCCTTGAAAAAATTTCCCACCAACATTTTTTTTAAGGTCTCAATCATTTTATCTCATCCCATGTGGGAACCTTCATGTAAGGCTTGCATCATAGGTACATGCAGTAAATTGGGTAAGTCAATGTTCTCTTCAAGCCCAGTACATAATTTAGTGGCAAGACCTTGGTAATAGCCTGCCTTTTTCCATGCCTTAATTTTGTTTGTTTGGGCTAATTGTTGGTGTTTTAAAAGTCTTTCTAAAGTTCATGAAGTTTGGAGTTATCAATAGACAAATTTGAGGAGTCCCTTACTTTATTTATCATAAGTGCAGAAATTACTTGAGAGGCAGATTGATTGGCTGCCATATCAGCAAGGTTGTTGTTGTTGTTGCTGTTAGGTGCCTTCAAGTGGGTTCTGACTCATAGCGACCCTATGCACAACAGAATGAAACACTGCCCAGTCCTGCACCATCCTCACAATTGTTGCTGTGCTTGAGCCTGTTGTTGTAGCCACTGTGTCAATCCATCTGACCGAGGTTCTTCCTCTTTGTTGCTGACCCTCTATTTTACCAAGCATGATGTCCTTCTCCAGGTACCGATCTCTCCTGCTAATATGTCCAAAGTATATGAGACGTAGTCTTGCCATCCTTGCTTCTAAGGAGCATTCTGGTGGCACTTCTTCCAAGACAGACTTGTTTTCACCAAGATCATTTCCTCTAATTTCTTCAGTTTGGGCTACTTCTTTTCATTGTTGAACTTGTATTTTTATCATAGTAATAGGCAACTAGAAGTTCCACTATTAAAGCTCCACTTTTTATGGCATTTCTGGAAGAGGTTAAAAGTCTTTTGTATCCATAACTGGCCAAAATCATGTACAGTTCCAAAACAATATTTGCTGCCCATAAAAATATTGACAAATTTTTCTAAAGCAATTCTATAAGCTCTAACCAAAAAAAAAAAAAAAGTTGCCATCAGGTGGATGCTGTCTCTTAATGAGGGCAATCAGTTTGGCTTTTTGGGCTAAAGTGGCTTCTGGAAGAGCTTGACTTTCAACGACTTTAGTAGAAGTCATTACAACATATCTAGATTGATAGTGAGGGCTGGTAGGATTAAGTTTTAAATAGGAACCATCCACAAACAAAACTAAATCAGGATTAGTTAAAGATGTCTCAGATTTTTCCAGTGGGTTAAAAGGTGCTCATCAAGTCTAGACAATCATGTGTAAGATAGTTGTTCTCATTAGTTGCAGGGAGAAGAGTAGATGTTAGATGCAGCTAGGGGGAGAACTTCATAGGAAGTGAGTGTGCTGGCAGAAATATGGTGTGTCAACACAGAAGTAAGACAGACATGGGGCACATAGACATCTAAAAAGTTTCCCAGCACCACATCTTCTTTGGTTTCAACTACTTTGGCAGTAGAAGCCACAATCTTAAGCTGGGAGGGTATTCCCTGGCTATAGTGTCAAGCTGTAGGCTATAATATTTTTTGGCCTTTGTTGTCCTCCATATTTTGAGTTATTATGCCTGAAGCTTTTACAGATACTTCAGGTACAAATAAGGACAAAACTAGGTGATAATTAGGAAAACCTAGAGGAGACATGTTCATTAAACCCCTTTTAAATGAACTATCACCTTTCAATCTTCTGGTACAATTTGGAATGAATTCAGCTCAGTGGCTTTTAAATATTTGTACAAAGGTTAATCCAATGAAAAAAATTGGGGCTCTAGTTTCAACAGCAGCCACAGAGTCTTAGAAATCCACATAGCTGTTTCTTTGCTTTGGGTATAAGAAAGACAAGCATAGTTTCCTTCCTTTTAGGATCAATAGAGATCCCTTCTACAGAAATTAGGTGGCCCAAATATTTAACAGAAGGCTGAGCCAACTGTAATTTTTCTCTGAATACTTTATATCCACCAACAGCTAAATATTTTAATAAAGCTATGCTGTCATCAGGAAACTCTGGTGGTGTAGTGGTTAAGAGTTCAGCCGCTAACCAAAAGGTCAGCAGTTCAAATCCACCAGGTGCTCCTTGAGAACACGATGGGGCAGTTCTACCCTGTCCTATAGGGTTGCTATGAGTTGGAATCGACTCGATGGCAATGGGTTTTTCATACTGTCATCGAGACTGGCTTGCTGGGAGGTTGAGCAAACTAACAAATCATCAGTGTGTTGCAGCAGTATGAGTTTGTTTGTAAACTGTAAAGGCTTTAAACCCACATGCAGAATCTGAGAAAAACAGGTGGAAGGTTGAGTAGATCCTTGGGGCATTACAGTCCAGATTGTTGATTTTCCCAGGTAAAAGCAAAAAATATTGACTTTCGGAATTCAAAAGAATACGGAAAAAGGTGCTGCAAAGATCCACAACCTTAAAATGAGTTGCATCTGAAGGGACATTGGGAAGTAATAAGTGAGAATTAGGGACTACTGGTAATCTAGGAATAATGATATGGTTAATTGCATGAAAATCTTGAATAAATCTCCAGCCCCTATTATTTGCTTTTTTTAACTAGAAGAATAAGAATATTAAAAAGGCTGGTGCAAAACACAATTAAGTCTGGAAGGAAATCTTGCATGATGGGAGCTGATCCTTCTTTTGCTTCTCATTTAAGTGGATACTGGGAAATTTTGGGCAGAGATTGAGAGAAATCTATTTGAATTTTAATCAGATCACCTGACAAAACTAGACCTACACATGTGGATGTGGTGGGCCATAAGGTCTTAGGAACTAGAGAGAATATGTCAGAAGGGAGAGGAATATGCTGAGTTGAATTTTGGAGGGGCATGACAAGCACTTGTATATACCAAATGGCTTCTTCCTAAATATTTTCTAATTTAGAGCCTGTCTCTGCTGACTTAGGTATATCAGGCAGACTCAATAACATTTCCCTCTTTTCATTAAATTGTAAACAGCAATTTCATTTGGATAAAAGGTCTCTTCCCAATAGATTGACAGAGGTATCAGAACTGGGCAAAATAAAGGGCGTAAATATTCACTAGGACCAAGAGATATCAGAACAGGTTGAGAACGAATCAACATTTGTTCTTGATTTGTGACTCCACTATTTTTGAGGTTTTAGTACTCTAGTAAAAGGGCTTTTGTAAACAGGTGAGGCTCCAGTGTCAGTTAAAAATTAACATGTTTCTCCATTAAGAAATAAAGTAGTTTCTCCTTGCAGGTTAAGAGCCACCACAGGAAAAGCCCTGTTTTGTCCCCAGAGATCGTTCATTCTGAACCAGAGAGTAAGATTTTTTTAAAGGGGCTATGTCTGTCTATAGGGACACTATAAGTCAGAATCGACTCAATGGCACAGGTTTGGTTTTGATATGTCTGTCTTTGGTTTATTTTTTAACTTATTAATTTTTCCAATGGCCAGGATTTTTTTTTTTTTTAATAGTGACAAATTCCACCTTTGTGCCATTGGAAGGTTTAACATTTTTCTTTTGATGGAAGATTGTAATTGTTTCAACTGAAGGACCACTAATTTATTAGCCTTAGAAACTCTTTTGGCTTCAAGAGTCTGAAAGGTATGTAAGCTAAGCTGGTTGGCTTGACAATATAAACCATCTCCCAGTCTAATCTATGTCACTTTTCTAAGGCTGAGAACTCAGGTATAAGAGCAGATATGAAAACAGCATTGTAAAAGCCAGAGGCACCAAGCACAGTTAAAGAGTATCTAGAGTGTTCAGAAAACCTCTGGAGCAGCTGAGTCTGATAATAATAAACACTGTTATCTTTATTCGGTTTACAAGAGTGAATTTTAGTACAATCAGTTAGTGGAGGAAAGGCCTTTGGATGGCCTCTAGCAATTTTTGACTCATGACCTGAGGGCCTTCCAAAAGGTCAGTGGCCGTTTTATCAATATTAAAGGCTATGCTGTCTTTGGTGTCAGTTCGTTCTACCTGTTCTAGCCAAAATTGGGTGTCCCCAGGCCAGTAATCATGCGAATAAGTTGGGGAGCCCAGGCTCATAGACTTTGTTGTAGATTGAACAGTCCCCCAAAAATATGTGTCAACTTGGCTAGGTCATGGTTCCTAGTATTATGTGGTTATCCTCCATTTAGTGATTTGATGTAATTTTCCTATGTGTTGCAAATCCTAATCTCTGCCTGTGGTTAATAAGACAAGATTAGGTTATGTTAAAGAAGATTACTCAGGTCACAGCTCCAATTTGATGTAAGAGGAGTTTCCCTGGTGTGTGGCTTGCATCACCTTTTACTTTACAAGAGATAAAAGGAGAGATAACAAGCAGCAAGAGAGGAACTTCATACCACAAAGAAAAAACAGCCAGAAGCAGAGCGTGCTCTTTGGACCCACAGCACATGTACCATGAAGTTTCTAGACCAGGGGAAGATTGATGACAAGGACCTTCCCCCAGAAGTGACAGAGAAGGAAACCATTCTCTGGAGACTGGTACCCTGAATTTGGAGTTCTAGACTCCTAGACTGTGAGAGGATAAATTTCTGTTTGTTAAAGCCATCCACTTGTTGTGTTTCTGTTATAGCAGCACTAGATAACTAAGACAGGCTTCAACAAGGATTTTAAATTTTTCAGAAAATCTGTAGGGACCCTCACAGAGTTTAGGAAAATCTTTCACAATGGTACATAATCCTGAGCGTGTCCACACAGCAAAAGTGATATGAGGGGAATCTTTGGCATCACTGCTAAAGCGAATTTTAAAGGACATTTCAGGCAAGGTTTTATTTGCTGGTTTTTTAGGGAAAAAGGGAGGTCCAGATAAAGTGCTGTCAGATTAGTAGGAAGGTGAAGGAGGGTATAAAGATGTAACAGCTGGCAGAGGAGCAGAGGGAATGGGACCTGAAATTGGACATTGTAATTCTTTATTCTACTTAGCGAATTTAGAGACAGTATCTTTCAGGGAAGCAATTTTACTGTTTTGATGTCTTTTAGAGACCACAATATACCAATCAAAATAGACATCCCACTGGGACTGTTTAATCCAGGAACCTCGGTTCTCTAATTTACTGTGCAGAAAAATTAGAGAGATCAAAAGAATCCCAAAGTGACGACTGATTTTTCCAAACTGTCTTAAGTGGGGTTATGCCAGGCAACCAGTAAGATACAAAATAGGGGGCCGTAATGCTTGTTCATGGAGTTCCAGAATGTTGCTCCAGATATCCTCTGGACACGACATTCCACATTTTATAATGATAGTTACCACATAAAACTTTTACTTTCAGGAACCAAAACAAATCCATAATAAAACTCGAAGAGTATCAAAGCTGGAGAGTAGAACTCAGGTTTGAGAGGTTTTTTACCTTAAATTATTCCTGAAAATTCTTGGAAGTGCAGAGTACAAAGTGGCTCAGCAGGTACCGTGCCCGTGTCTGAATGCCCCCAGGGATCGTGAAAGATAATGCACTTTCAAAATTCCATTTCTGACACCAGAAATATTGAAGAAGAAAATCTTGTACTCTGGTAGGAGTGAAAGAAAAGGAGTTTTATTCAGAAATAATACAGTTCAAGCTGGGTGTCGTTATTGTTGTTAGGTGCCATCGAGTCAGTTCCAACTCATGTTTACAACAGAATGAAACACTGCTCAGTCCTGCACCATCCTCACATTCATTGCTATTTTGAGCCCCTTGTTGTAGCCACTGCGTCAACCTATCTTACTGAGGGTCTTCCTCTTTTTCACTGCCCAGCCTGATAACATGTCCAAAGTATGTGAGATGAAGTCTTGCCATTCTTGCTTCTAAGGAACATTTTGGCTGTACTTCTTCCAAGACAGGTTTGTTTGTTCTTCTTGCAGTCCATGATTTATTCAATATTCTTCACCAACATCATAATTCAAAGGCATCAATTTTTTTTTTTTTTTGGTCTTCCTTATTTATTGTCCGGCTTTTGCATGCAAATCAGGTGATTTGAAGTACCATGCCTTGGTTCAAAGACACCTTAATCCTCAAAGTGACATCTTTGCCATTCAACACTTGAAAGAGGTTTTTTTGCAGCAGATTTGCCCAATGCAATATGTTGTTTGATTTTTTGACTGCTGCTTTCATGGGTGATTGTAGGTCTAAGTAAAATAAAATCCTTGACAACTTCTTTTTTTTCTCTGTTTATCATGACGTTGCTTATTGGTCCAGTTGTGAGGATTTTTGTTTTTTGTGTAATCTACACTGAAGGTTGTAGTCCTTGATCTTCATCAGTAAGTGCTTCAAGTCCTTTTCACTTCCTGAAGCAAGGTTGTGTCATTTGCATATTGCAGGTTATTAATGAGTCTTCCTTCAATGCTGATGAAGCATTCTTATTTATATAGTACAGCTTCTCTGAATATTTGCTTGGCTTACAGATAGAATAAGTATGGTGAAAAGACAAAATCCTGACTCATATCTTTCCTGATTTAAAACCATGGAGTATCCCCTTGTTCTGTGTGAATTACTGTTTCTTGTTCTATGTATATATTCAGTGAGAGCACAAGTGTTTTAGAATTCCCATTCTTTGCAATGCTATTCATAATTTGTTGTGATCCACACAGTCGAATACCTTTGCATAGTCAATAAAACACAGATAAACATCTACATGGTATTCTCTGCTTTCAGGGAGGATCCATCTGACATCAAAAATGATATTCCTCATTCCATGTCCTCTTCTGAATTCACCGTGAATTTCTGGCAATTCTTTGTCAAGGTACTGCTGCTACCATTTTTAATTATCTTCAGCAATTTTAAAAATATTTTTATGTAGGAAATTAATATTCAGAATAATGTATATTTATTAAATGATAATGCATCTTGCAAATGATAGCAATGATATGGTACTAAAGGGCTAATTTCGAGTTTATTGTAAAATAGCTTTCAGTTATATAGGCTGGCAATCTAAAGCAGCAGAATACCAATTGTTTGCTATTCAGTTTAATGTTTAGCATTCTGTTAATGAGTTCCTATGATAATATCTAGCAAAGGCCAAAAATTTTTGACATATTTCCTTTTTTTCAGGCATATTTGAACAATAGGAATTATCTGTTTATTGAAGAAAAGAATTAAACCTTCTCCCTTCCTCCAGGGAACATTAATTAGTTCAGTACTTTTTAATCCCAGTAAGTGCTTTTTAGATTGAATTGAATTTACTTCCTCATTTATTACACAGGGAACCCTGGTGGTGCAGTGGTTAATAGTTCAGCTGCGAACAAATAGGTTGGCAGTTTGAATCTACCAGCCACTCCTTAGAAACCCTATGGGGCAGTTCTACTCTGTTCTAGAGGGTAGCTATGAGTCAGAATCAACTGAACAGCAATGAGTTTGATTTTTGTTTTTGTTTTAACACAGTGGTTTGTCAACGAATACATGTGGTGATGTTAAAAAATAGTTGAGATTTTAGTAACGCCAGGCTCCCCACTTAAATATGTTTCTCAACAAGAGGTAAATGCTACAGATGAGATTCAGAATTACTTTCAAGAGGACACAGAATTTTCTTAATAAAAAAAACTAAAAATTCATGCTTTTACAACTCATATGAACATCTGAGAATGTTATTTGCAATCTCTTACTGACCATATTAGACACAACTAGAGCAATTTTAGTTCTATCTTTGCAATTCCCAAAGGCCATTACTGCATTGCATGCCTATTATTTTAGTTCATTTGTGTTTTAAAGTCACAGCAATAAGATTTTCTCCACCGATGGTACTGTGGTTTTTTCACTTTTAAACTTAGCAAAAATTATTTAGCTATCAATTTTTTGTTTAAATATGTCTATGTTGATAGTTTGGTAACTGATAGCAACTATTTTGAAAACTGAGGTCTACTACGTGAGTTGAAGTAGACCCAGAAATATATTCTAAAGAAGTTTTTGGCTCTACTTGGAGTCCTCCTTTAGTGGACCTGTGGGCAGAAGTAGGATTTCCAAAATGCTATACATGATTCCGAATTAAGCATTTTACTTATTAAAATAATACCCACTGTGCAGATATTTTTAAAAATATGTAGATAGATTTTTTATTTTAGACTTACTTATGGAGCGTCTATTCTTTGGTTTCTTGACAGAATTTACAATCTTGCCCTCCTTATCTAAGTATCATCAAAAGTCCAAATGTCAAAATTAAGATTTATGGAAGATTGTAGGACATAGTTTTCAGGCATTCTTCCAAACCTAGGTGTTTGTAACCTGGTATCCAAGGTCTTTAGAATATACATGGGTAGGTTTCAAAGGAGCCTTCAAGTTGCTGAACTGGATTTGAAATATTTTTGATAAGAAAACATTCTAAATATTGTGAACAATTCCAAGGAAATAGTATCTAACTTTATTTAGCTTTTCATCTAGAAGATTCTCACCAACAATTTTTAAAGGCAATTTCCAAATGTCTGTTATCTCTGGCCTAGATCTTTCTGGAACTATTTATCAACTGTTCACCTAAAATAGTAATTTGCAAACAAATGTAAACTGTTAAGAACTAAGATACTAGACCAATTGTTTTCTATGTTCACATCAGAATTTTTTTTTTTTAAACATAACATCAGGTCCTATCTTTGACATACTGAAATTGAAAAGCATTGTAAAAACTATTAATCTGTATGTTTCAAAAAACTCCCCATGAGATTATGATGGAATAGGAAACCCTGATTTATGCCATGGACCTAACAAGAAAGTGTGACCTTGTCAAGATTTAGAATAGAGGCAGCCACTGATTCTTCATTCACCATTACCAGTCAGTAATATCCATTGAGCCCCATGATGTGCATATAATTAATTTTTAATATTAAACAAACTTACCAAATACTACCTCAAGCCACCTGGTGTGCACCCTAGTACAAAGCCTTCTTCAGGAGCCAAGCATTAATTGTAAATATTAATGTATATATACTAAAGCTGCAAAAACTCTGAAAGACTCTGGGCATTCATTTGAGAGACTGTAGTTTTGGTGAATACTGTTTTTCTATGACTGACTTATCCTAATGAGTTTTATCTTTTTTATTTTGACACAAAACTAAAAGTTGAGATGAGAAAATGTGAATAATAATCAATTACAAATTATCAAATTATCTTTATTTCTGGAAATAAAGACAATTTCCAAAATAATAGGATTTTCAAAAAACTTATATTGTCAGAGGCTTCCCATTGTTAAGAAAAATTTTGGGTTTATTTGTGAAATCTTTAAATTATTTTAAGAATAAGCACTGCGTTGGGTTTTGTTAGTTTTGTTTTGTTTGTGTGTTTGCAAGTGATATCTGCTTATTCTAAGATATGTAATCAATATAGAAAGGTACAAAGAAGAAAGTAACAACAGCGAAAAATCACTTAAAATCCCTTCACCTCAAAATAACTCTTGTTAATAGTAAGGTGTGTCCTGGGTGGATGTGGCCTGAGCGTGTGATAGTTCTCTGTCCCTCTACTTTTCCTCTTCACAGTAAGAATTGCTCAAGCAACCTTGCTGGCAAAGCCTAGAGGGATTATTTGAGGGTATGATTTCTTCCTGGTCTTCCAAGGAGAGGGCAGGTTGGAGTTCATTGTTCTGGTGCAAAATGTTATTTAACTATGAATCCAGCTGCAGAGGAGAGGGCTTGAGTCTCATGAAAGCCAAGGGAACAGCCCACAGGTCCCAGTTCACTGAAAAAGAAAGACCAGCAGAAGCCTGCTGTGAGAGCAGATGATACCTCAGAAGGCTGTCCGGTTCTGTTGACCCCAGTAGATCTGTTCTGGTAGATGAAATTCGTCTTAGCTTCTTTTTTTTTTTTTTTTTTGATTTTTAAAAAATGATTTATTGGAAATTAATACAAATTCCTCATACACTTCCAAAATACAAAGATATTTTCACTCATACTTCAGTGTAGAACATTACGATAAAGGGTCCAATTTCTAATTTTAGCATTTTAATCATGTAGTTTTATGACAGTGTGTTCCAGATTCTGCAGATTCTGACTTTTACCTATACTTCTTATACACAGATACAGATATAAGACTGAGAGTTTACCCATGGTGCCTTTTTTTTTTTTGTATTTTCACTAATTTTATTTTAGATTAATTTTTTGTATTTATCAAATTTATATGTGCATAGATTAAAATTACAAATAGTTTTCAAAGGCTCATTAAAAATAAGAGTCCGTTGTCCCCAGAACTGTTCCCAGGCACTCTCAATTATTTTAGCTAGTTATTTTTTTTAAAATAATTTTTATTGTGCTTTAAGTGAAAGTTTACAAATCAAGTCAGTCTCTCACACATAAACTTATATACACCTTAATGCATACTCCCACTTATTCTCCCCTTAATGAGTCAACCCACTCCCTCCTTCCAGTTTCTCCTTTAGTGACCATTTTGCCAGTTTCTAACCCCCTCTACCCTCCCATCTCCCCTCCAGAAAGTAGATGCCCAACATAGTCTCAAGTGTCCACCTGATGCAAGTAGCTCACTCCTCATCAGCATCTCTCTCCAACCCATTGTCCAGTCCAATCCATGTTTGATGAGTTGGCTTTAGGAATGGTTCCTGTCCTGGGCCAACAGACAGTCTGGGGGCCAAGACCACTAGGATTCTTTTAGTCTTAGTCAGACCATTAAGTCTGGTCTTTTTATGAGAATTTGGGGCCTGCATCCCACTGTTCTCCTGCTCCCTCAGGGGTTCTCTGTTGTGCTCCCTGTCAGGGCAGTCATCGGTTGTGGCCAGGCACCATCTAGTCCTTCTGGTCTCAGGATGTTGTAGTCTCTAGTTCATGTATCTCTTTCTGTCTCTTGGGCTCATACTTACCTTGTGAGCTTGGTGTTCTTCATTCTCCTTTGATCCAGGTGGGTTGAGACTCATTGATGCATCTTAGATGGCTGTTTGTTAGCGTTTTAAGACCCCAGATGCCACACTACAAAGTGGGATGCAGAATGTTTTCTTAATAGATTTATCTTGCCAATTGACTTAGATGCCCCCTGAAGCCATAGTCCTGAACTTCAAAGCATTCAGTTTATTCAGGAAACTTCTTTGCTTTTTGTCCAGCCCAGTTGAGCTGACCTCCCCTGTATTGAGTGTTGTCCTTCCCTTCACCTAAAGTAGTTCTTATCCACTCTGGCAGCAGGGAACCGCAAGGACTCAAGGTTGTGGTGCGGGATGCCGGTTCCAGATTCGGTCGCTGCTTCAGGGCCTGGCTTTTCACTCCCCTGTCACTCAGGTCAACTCCTTAGTTCTGTGTTTGATGGTCAGGGTTTGTAGACTGTCATGTATGTGATCAATTCACTTGTTTTTCCGAGTCTTTGTTGCAAGAGGGATCCACAGTAGCTTCTACCTAGTCAGCCATCTTGGCCCCACCTCCTTAGCTTCTCTAATAAAAACAAATCTATACTCCCCATCAATAGGGGAGGTGCCAGATGGCACAAATGTTAAGCACTGGGCTACTAAGCAAAAGTTTGGCAGCTCAAACCCACTCAGGTGTTTCGGAAGAAAGATCAGTGACCTGCTACTGAAAGGTCATAGCCATGAAAACCCTATAGAGTGTAGTTCTATTCTGACAGACATGGTCACCTTGAATCAGAACTGACTTGATAGCAACTGGTTGGTTGGTCGGTTATCAACAGTGTGAGAAAATTCCTGGGGACACATTCACAACAATATCAATAATATCAAATTTGATAATTTTGCTGATCTGGCAGGTATAAATGATATCTCATTGTGTATATAATTTATATTGTTTTAATTACTCATTGTTGTTGTCAGGTGCCATCAAGTCCTTTCTGACTCATAGTGGCCCTATGTTGCAGCCACTGTGTCTATCCATCTACAAGAGGGTCTTCCTCTTTTTCGCTGACCATCTAGTTTACCAAGCATGATGACTTTCTCCAGGACATTAAGGTACCTTCTGATAACATGTCCAAAGTACCTGGGACGAAGTCTTACCATCCTTGCTTCTAAGGAGATTTCTGGCTGCACTTCTTCCAAGGCAGGCTTGTTTGTTCCTCTGGCAGTCCTTGGTACATTCAACATTCCTTGCCAACACCACAATTCAAAGGCATCAGTTCTTCTTCAGTCTTCCTTATTCATTGTCCAGCTTTCACATTCATATGAGGCAACTGAAAACACCATGGCTTGGTCTAATTACTAATGAGCTTTTATTTGAAATGTTCCCTCTAAAATCTATATATTTTGACTTTTCTTCACCTTTTCTTAGATGAATGCTGACTTAAAAAAAGAGTGAGGATACAGAGTGTGTTAGAGTGTACTTGTCAGTAATTCAACATCAAGCACAACTCTGTCATTCCCAGCATCCAGGTGAACACTTGCAATTGGAATCAACAGTCAGGCTGTATGCTGGTTATTCTGTACTTGGGCCTTTATTTGATTTTTTCTTCTTTGCTCTGTGTCCCAGGAGGTTGATGACAGCGTCTTGCATTTTCTGACTGTTCCAGCCCTTTGTTTATATTTAGTTTAGGCCAAAGGAAGTCCCAAGAACAGTTGGACAACAGAAACACAGCTTTCTCCCTTTGCCTCTTTAGCCCTAGGTAAGGTAACTGCTTTTCACTATTGCTAGTCCCTGGGTCTTTTACCAGTCTTGGTGAGTCCCCTAACCCCATCTCAAACTCTGTAAACTACCCTCTCATTAAACTTTCTCTAACTACCTGCCTGAGCATGAATCTATGTTCTCTTGGACTCCCTCTAATAGAGATTGTCATGACAGATTTCTTGAAAGATATTTGGTAGAATTATACTTTAGAATGGTGCTAAAATCTGAGAAGTAATGCATTCTTCCTTGACATAGGTCACTGATAGAGTTACTGAAACTGATTTAAAAAAAAAAAACCCTCAAATGTGATAGCCTAACCATTAACAAACAAAGCCTTAAGTGAGAGCACTGGGTGTGGCTTGATTGGGAGCTGCTCAGACCAAGAAGAAACTACCCGCTCCTGTCCATTGTCCTCAAAGAGCTGGGTTTGGCTCAAGCCTGTCAAACCTGGTTTATTAGTCTACATGCCAAAGAAAAAATGCAATTTGTCTTACTGAGCCTTCCTATGTAGTCCGTAATGTTTCTATTTGCTTCCTTGTGAGAGGTGGTATAAAAACTTCTGCCGCCCTTTGTTCTAGGAGCTTGATTTGAGGTATACACCTCCTTGCTCCTTGCCTATGCACTTGCAATAAATGCTCTTCCTCCCTCTTCACCTCATTATGTCTTCATTGACAAGAAGCCATACCTAGCAGGATCTGCTTTGGGTAACAAAAGGAAACCATAGTTTTCTTAAATTTTTAAAAGTGGCACTATATATTGTGTCTGTGGGGTCTCCAAGGTTGACTTATAAAGGCAATCTGCAGAACCTCTGAATTCTTCCGTGAACTTGAGCAGAGGTCTGATACATACTGTTTGTGTAGCACCTCTGCTACCAACTTAATATCTCAGGGACGATTTCAAATGACTCTGAATATAGATTGGGCACAGTGTCAAATGGGAATTGTGGGTCTGAGCTCAACTACAGAATACCAAGATAGATGAGACAAAACACTGAGTAAGCCACAGTTGCTAATGGAGACTATCAAATGAGCTGTGTACCAGAAAATTTACCCTGAAATTTTAAAAAGCACATACATTTTTCTATTAAAACTTCATGATGAACTTAGAAGTTATTATTATCTCCATTTTGCTAATAAGCAAGCTGTGCCTTGGAGATTTACTTAATGTACAGCCATTCAACAAGTGACAAAGCTTAATTGGTAATAGGTGTGAAAAACTGTGCTATTTTCCTTGATATCAAAAATAAGGAGTCACCCTCCAACTCAGGCATGCAGTCTCAGAGCCCAATCCTTCTAAGAGACATCTGCTCTGACTTACCTTCCTACGCCGAGCAAAATAAGCTGCCCTTTCTTCTGAAATTGTCCTTGCCAAGATAACCACAGAATGGGCAATAGATGGCCTCAACCCTCTTCTGGATGGAAACTTAACATCCTAATGAAGAAAAATTCATCTCTTCCTCCATCATGGGGGATCAGACCCTTGCCTGAAGAAAATGCATAGTCATCCCCAAGCTCTGCAGGCCTGCGTGAAGGTCAGTCCTGAATATTCATGATTATTTTCCTTGTCTGCTATCTGCAAAAGCTCAAGGCCCCCAGCTGCCTGTGAGCAGTTTTGGAGGCAACAGCCGCCATTGCTCCTTTCCTTGTACAATGAGATAAAGGCATCTTTCTGATCTCCCACCTAGGCATCTTGTTCTTTGGCTGTAACAAATCATGCCAAGCAAAACCTGCGGTTTTCATCAAGCAACACAACAGTCTTAACTTTTAAAATTTACCCCAGAACAATTATTTAATTTCTATTTATGCTTTTTTTTAGTTTTAGTTTGAAATGTTGACTGTTTCAGTTATCTAGTATTATATAACAAACTACCCCAAACTGTAAAGGTTTCATTCAAGCTTTTTATTTTGTTTATGATTTTGATGTTCAAGAAGTTGGAAAGAGCTCAGCTGGGCAGTTAGTCTCTGATTCATGTGATGTCACCTGGGACAATTGGAGCTGAGGGAAACACTTTCAAAATGACTTCTTCACTTACCTATTTGACACCTGAGTGTTCCTTTACCTCTCCCTCTCCACATGGCTCCTTACCACATGTGAGGAAAGTTGCATAGTAACTTTCAAAAGGCTGAGGTTAAGCACATCATATCATCTGTACCTTCTTCACGGTCTTAGTAATGGCATGTCCTCAGGGCCCTCCCATGGAACATATTTCTCTGGTGGATTTTCTGGCCTCACTCTGGCATGGTCATGTTTCTGACCTTTTTGTTCCTTCTTTTCCTCTTTGACAGGACAATTCAGGCATTTCAACTTTACTCAGCATGGGCCTTTCTCCAGGCTTTTTTTGGAGCCACCTTGGCAGCAAGTTTGCCCCATTTCCTGGGACCCTTTCCAGGGTATTAGGACCTGAGTCCTGAGTAGAGCCCCCAAGTCAATTAATTCTTGCTTATCTACTCTTATATTCAGACCCCCTTTTGCACAGGCTCCTCTAAGTATGAGTTAACTAATTCTTACAGTTGCTTCAGGGTGTAATCTCTTTACTCTCTTAACAAGTCCAACCTGGCTTCAGCTGGGTTTAATCACAGTTTTTGCCCAGTC
The DNA here is from genome assembly GCF_024166365.1 of Elephas maximus indicus. Taxonomy (NCBI): domain Eukaryota; kingdom Metazoa; phylum Chordata; class Mammalia; order Proboscidea; family Elephantidae; genus Elephas; species Elephas maximus. The sequence continues at coordinate 70,570,647 of NC_064826.1, read as the reverse complement.
TTCAGGAGAGGAGGTATGGGAAGTTCCCAAAAGGGAGACCTACAGCCTTGTGGAGGAGAGGCCTCTGAAGCATCTTCCTGCATAGGGGAAATTCTAGCTATTTCTAGGTAGGGGTGAACCACCTGTGAAAGCTCTGAGGGTTGGGGTGAGTGAGGAGTTAGTTTGCAGAGCTAAAAATTTTCTCAGATATCTATCTGAATGTCCTCAATCCATGTTTTAACATCCAGATTCTTGCCACCAGGGCCTTGATGTTAGCAACCAATCTGCTTTAGCTGAACATTTACACCTCTGGAGCTCTACAACTCAAATGAACAATTCCTGAGCCTACTCCTAAACTGTGTTTACTCTTCCACTGCAGGAGATAGGGGCCTCCTTGTAAGCTTAGTCTTCAGATGTTTGTTAACCACTCATTTTCTGATGATCCCTCTGAAGGGCATAAATACAATTTAGTAATAGCCAGCCAACTTCCCTGTCCTTATAGGCATATCTTTCAAATGCCAGTTTACAATACCAATTTAAGAAGAGAGAAAATCTAAGTAGATCAATTTGATAGGATGAATAGAGAATGTTTTCAAATATCTACTCTTTAAAGTGGCATCAGGTTCAGGCTGTTTCACTGGCCATTTTTATCAAATTTTTAAGAAATGTATAGCGTAATGATACGTAAACCTTTTCAGAACTTGGAAACAGAGAAAACATTTCCAATTCTCTTTATAATTGAATATAACTTTGAAACCAAAACTTAACAAGAATTATCATTATTTTAGTGAACTCCTTAATCGATAAATGTAATCAAGGAGTTTATTAAAATAACAATTTCAGATGTGTAGTTAGATTTTGGAGCCCAAGTAGCACAGTGGTTAAGCACTCAGCTGCTAATCAAAAGGTCAGTGGTTCAAGCAGTCTACTTTCATAAAAATTTACAGCCTTGGAAACTCTATGGGGAAGTTCTACTCTGCCCTCTAGGGTTGCTATGAGTCAGGATCCACTCTGTGGCAATGGGTTCAGCTTTTTTTTTTTTTCAGTTTCACTGAAGATATGGCTTGTGTGTTTGAGTGTACATTTTTATTTTCCTTGTTACACTGCAGTTTCAGGCAGAAAGCTGGGAAGATTCAAAACTAAGATGTTACACTGTTTAAAATGGAAGTCTTGTCTTTGTTTTGACATGTTCTTATATTGTGCTGTCTTACCCTGTTGTTGTTGTTAGTTGCTATTGAGTCAATTCTGACTCAGTTTCCTTTGGGTTTTGGAAAGCAGATTGCCAGGTCTGTCTTCTGAGGTGCCATGGGATGGGTTCAAATGGCCAACTTTTCAGCTAGTGGTCAAGTGCTTAATCCTTTGTGCCATGCTGGAAATGCTTTCTTTAAATAAAAGCTAAATATTTAGACATAAGAAAAGGTAATTTTTTTTCTTAAATATAACCAAGTATCAAAAAGCTCATGATACTGGGAATCATTTTATCTAAAAAAGAGAGCTTTTCCCTATGATTAAGAACAAGGCAAGGATGCCATCTCTCAACACTCCTGTTCAACATTGTACTGGAAGTCTTAGTACAATAAGACAAAAAAAAAGGAAAAAAGAAAAAAAGGTATACATATTGGAATTAACAATACCTAACTAACACACTAACATAGAAAACCCTAGTGGTGTAGTGGTTAAGTGCTATGGCTGCTAACCAAAGGGTCAGCAGTTCGAATTTGCCAGGTGCTCCTTGGAAACTCTATGGGGCAGTTCTACTCAGTCCAATATGGTCGCTATGAGTTAGAATCAACTCGACGGCACTTGGTTTTTTTTTTTTTTTTTTGGTTTTAACTAACACAGGGAACTGCCAGAAATTCAAACTGGATTCAGAAGAGGACGTGGAACTAGAGACATCATTGCTGATGTCGGATGGGACCTGGCTGAAAGTAGAGAACACCACAAAGATGTATGTGTACATATGTTTTATTGACTATGAAATACACTTAATTGTGCTCACAAGGAACCTGTACATAGATCAAGAGGCGTCTTTCGAACAGAACAAGGGGATACTACATGGTTTAAAGTGAGGAAAGGTGTGCACCAAGGATGTATCCTTTCACCATACTTATTCAGTCTGTATGCTGAGCAAATAATCTGAGAAGCTGAACTATATGAAGAAGAATGCTGCCTCAGAATTAAAGGAAGGCTCATTAACAACCTGAGATATGCAGATGACACAACCTTGCTTGCTGAAAACGAAGAGGACTTGAAGCACTTACTGATTGATGAAGATCAAAGACCACAGTCTTCAGTACAGATTACGCCTCAACATAAAGGAAACAAAAATCCTCACAAATGAACCAATAAGCAACATCATGATAAATGGAGAAAAGATTGAGGTTGTCAAGGATTTCATTTTACTCAGATCCACAACCAACACCAATGGAAGCAGCAGTAAAGAAATCAAAGGACGCATTGCATTGGGCAAAGCTGCTGCAAAAGACCTCTTTAAAATGTTAAAAAGCAGTGAAGTCCCTTGAAGACTAAGGTGCACCTGGCCCAAGCCATGATGTTTTCAATCGCCTCATATGCATGCGAAAGCCGGGCAATGAATAATGAAGACCTAAGAAGAATCGATGACTTTGAATTATGTTGTTGGTGAAGAATATTGAATATACCATGGACGGCCACAATAACTAACAAATCCATCTTGGAAGAAGTAAAGCCAGAATGCTCCTTAGAAGCAAGTACGGCGAAACTACATCTCACATACTTTGGACATATTATCAGAGGGACCAGTCCCTGGAGAAGGACATTGTCTTAGTCATCTTGTGATGCTATAGTAGAAATACCACAAGTGGATGGCTTTAACAAAGAGAAGTTTATTGTCTCACAGTCCAGTAGGCTAGAAGTCCTAATTCAGGGCATAGCTCCAGGGGATGGCTTTTACTCTCTGTTGGCTCTGGAGGAAGGTCCTTGTGATTCATCAGTCTTTCCTTGGTCTGGGAGCATCTCAGCACAGGACCCTCAGGTCCGAAGAACATGCTCTGCTCCCAGCACTGCTTTCTTGGTGGTATGAGGTCCCCATGTCTCCCTGCTTGCTTCTTTCTTTTATATCTCAAAAGAGATTGGCTTAAGACACTATCTAACCTTATAGATCTCATCAATATAACTGCCAGGAATCCCTCTCATTATATCATAGTGATAGGATTTACAACTCATGGGGAAATCACATCAGATGACAATCACAGAATACTGGGAATCCTGGCCTAGCCAAATTGACAGATATTATGGGGGGACACAAATCAATCCATGACAGACATCATGCTTGGTAAAGTAGAGGGTCAGCAAAAAAGAGGAAGATGCTCAACAAGATGGATTCACACAGTGGCTGCAGCAACGGCCTCAAGCATAACAATGCTTGTGAGAATGGTGAGGACTGGGCAGTGTTTCATTCTGTTGTACATGGGTTACTGTGAGCCAGAACCAACTAGATGGCACCTAACAACAAGAACAACTAACTAAATAAATAAATAAATCTCTCTTTACTCTCAGATGACATGATATTCAATGTGTAATATCCCAGGTAATCTAAAAATAATTTTTTTTGCAGCTAATAAGCAATTATAGCATGATCACAGTGAAAAGGCTAATATACAAAAGCCGTTTGCCTTCCTATATGCCAACAATGAGCTATTAGATTTTAAAATAGTAAAAAAGTACCATTTACAATAGCACTCCCACCAAAAAAAAAAAAAAAAAAACTTTGCTATATATGTAACACCGTAGGTATAGAATGTATAAGCAGAAAACAACATAATACTGATGAAAGGAATAAAAAAAATTAAATAAGCGGAAAGATATTACGTTTACGAATTTGAAGACTCAATATCTTTAAAATATTGATTCTTTCCAAATTCCTATATATTCAAGGCATTCTCTATCAAAATCCCATTAAGCTAGTTTGTAGATAGCAACAAACTCATTCTGAAGTTTACATGAGGAGGCAAAAGACCTAGAAAAAAGCAACACAATGCTAAAGAAGAACAAAGTTGAAGGAATCACACTACTTGAGTTCAAGGCTTACTATAAGCTACAGTAATCAAAACAGCATGGTACTGGTGAACAAATAGACACAAAAAACCAATAGAACCCAACAGAGATCTTATAAATAGGCACACACAAACATACACAAATGATTTCTAACAAAGACACAAAAGCAATTCAATGGAGAAAGGATAGTGTTTTCAACAAATTGTTCTGGGAATATTTGATATCCACATCAAAAGAAATTTTTTTTAGAAGAAAACATAGGAAAAAATCAATTTAACCTTGATTTTGGCAATGAGCATTTAGGATGAACACCAAAAGCATTATCCTACCAATCAATGAAAGAAAACATATTTTTCTTATGTTAAAATAAGAACTTTTGCTCTACAAAAATACACTTTTAAGACAATTTAAAAGAGAACGAGGGAATAAAAAACAACCCACAGGCTGTGAGAAAATATTTGCAAAACACATATCTGATAAAGGATTTTATCCAAAATATACAAAGAACTCTTAAAACTCAACAGTAAGAAAACAACTCAGTGAAATATGGACAAAAGATCTGAACAGATAATTTACCAAATAAGATATACAAGTGACAAATAAGCATATGAAAAGATACTCAGTGTTATTTGTCATAATCTGAAACCCATTGCCACTGAGTTGATTCTGACTCATAGTGACCCTAGGGGAAAGAGTAGAACTGCCCAACAGAGTTCCCAAGGAGTGCCTGGTGGATCTGAACTGTCAGTATTCTGGTTAGCAGCTGTAGCACTTAACCACTATGCCATGAGTGTTTCCCTCATTTGTCATACCAAACCCAAACCTACTGCTGTCGAGTCGATTCCAAGTCATAGCAACCCTATAGGACAGAGTAGAACTGCCCCATAGAGTTTCCAAGGAGCGCCTGGCGGGTTAACTGTAAATTAAAACAACGAGATACCGCTACACACCAATTGCAATGTTAAAAAAAAAAAAACTAACAATATCAATTGCTAGTGAGAATATAGAGCAAAAGAAACTCTCATTCATCCTAGTGGGAATGAAAAATGGTACAATCGCTTTGGGAGTTGGGGTGGTAATTTCTTACAAACATAAACACAGTCTAACCAAAAGATTCAACAATCAAGCTTCTAGATATTTACCCCACTGATTTGAAAATTTACATTCACATGAAAACCTCCATGTGTGTATTTATACCAGCTTTTTACTCCTAACCGCCAAAATCTAGAAAGAACTAAGATCCCTTTCAATAGGTGAATCGATAAACTACAGTGCATTTATACAATGGAATGCTATTCATCAATAAAAATGAATGAGCTGTCGGGGTATGCAAAAGTGTGTTGTTGTTTTGGTTGTTGTTAGGTCAGGTCAATTTCTACTCATAAAGAGTCAATGTGACAGAGTACAACTGACCCATATGGTTTTCTAGGCTGTAATCTTTGTAGGAGCAGATCACAGGTCTTTCTCCTGCAGAGCTGCTGAGTGGGTTCGAACTGCCAACCTTTCAGTTAGGAGACAAACAGCCATTCCACCACCAAGGCTTCTATGCAAAATTTACATGAATATTAAAAGCATATTGTTAACTGAAAGGAGCCGATTTGAAAAGGCTACATATTCTATAATCCTAAATACAAAACATTCTGGAAAAGTCAAAACTATAGAGATGATAAACAGGTCAGTAGTAACCAGGGCTCCAGAGATGTGGGAATGGAGCAGGAGTGTTGAAAAGGTAAAGAACAGGGGAATATTTAGAATGGTAAATCTATTTTGCATGATATTATAATGCTGTGATATATGACACTATGTATTTGTCAGAACTCATAGAATCTTACAATAGAGAGTATAACTAAATGTATGTAATTTTTTATAAAATTATTGATGAGATTGGGGTATCCCAGGATGAAATGCAGAATGTGACAAAGGAATCTAACTATAATACAAATGTTTGTAACATCCTCACTCAAAGAGGTGGAGGAAAATGGTGCTGACCTAAGTAAATTTGGAAATGAGTAGAGTCTGTAAGGCTACAGGCAAAAGCAACTATACATAATCATCGTACCATAGTTGATATTTTTTTCCCTCCTTGGGAGTAAGCTTTGATAATTCTGAAAGCACTATTCATATATACTGGAATTGAACAATTAAGTAAATGAATGACAGATGGTGGGAACCAGGTTTCTTCATTTTAGAATGGGAGATTACGGATAAGCAAGGGAGGGGGGCTACAATCATCCAGGTTGTAATGGATTGGAGTTGGAGACATCAGCATGAATTGATATTTAGCTTAATACAGACACAAATGTATAGAAATATTTGTAGATACAGGTGTATACACAGGTTAGTGTGCTTGCTTGGCCTGCTGAGAGGGCCTAGAAGCAAGAACACCAAATAGAAACAAGCACACCTAGGGTCCAGATCTTGGTTTTTAATACCATTCTTCAATAAAAGAAACCAGAATACCTTGGAGAAATGACTGATTCTGGAACTGGAACAGGGTGCGTAAAAATGAGCCTGAACCATCTTTTTTTTTTAAATTAATTTTTATTGTGCTTTAAGTGGAAGTTTACAAATCAGGTCAGTCTTTCATATAAAAATTTATGTACACCTTGCTATACACTCCTAACTGCTCTCCCCCTAATGAGATAGCACAGTCCTTCCCTCCAATCTTTCTCCTCGTGTCCATTCAGGCAGCTTCTGGCCCTCTCATCTCCCCTCCAGACAGGAGATGCCAACAGAGTCTCATGTGTCTACTTGATGCAAGAAACTCGTTCTTCACTTGTATCATTTTCCATCCCATATTCCAGTCCAATCCCTGTCTGAAGAGTTGGCTTTGGGAATGGTTCCTGTCTTGGGCTAACAGAAGGTCTGGGGACCATGGCCTCCGGGGTCCTTCTAGTCCCAGTCTATTAAGTCTGGTCTTTTTATAAGCATTTAGTGTCTGCTTCCCACTGCTCTCCTGCTCCCTCAGGGGTTCTTTGTTGTGTTTCCTGTCAGGGCAGTCATCGGTTGTGGCCAGGCACCATCTAGTTCTTCTGGTCTCAGCCTGAAACATCTTGTAGTGTGAGAAAGAAAAGGAAGTGCTCAAAAATACTCACAATTATAGGGTGTGTCAAAGGGACAAAAAGAGCCAACTGCAAGGATCTCCAATGGAGAAAGGCAAAAAAAATTGAGCAGTAAAATAAATAAAGTACTATTGGTTCATCTGGAAATCCTGGTGGTGTAGTGGTTAAGAGCTACTGCTGCTAACCAAAAGGTTGGAGGTTCAAATTCACCAGGCACTCCTTGGAAATCCTATAGGGCAGTTTTACTCTGTGCTATAGATTCGCTATGAGTCAGAATTGACTCGGTGGCAAGAGGTTTGTTTTTTTTGTTGTTGTTTTTGGTACTGGTTTTTAGCCCAAAGTATAAAACACATATCCGTGAATCATAATGATATAGATAAGTGATAAAATATATTAATAAAACAGGGGAAAATAGACTGATTTACTGTGCATAAAATTTTTTAAATAATTTATGTAGATACTATGTCCTAAAGGAGTTGGCACATAACTCCTCTCTCCTTAAGGGTGGGCTGCGCACAGTTACTTCCTCCTAAATAATACAGTTCAAAAAGGGAGAAAATGGTAATTTTATAATAGAGAAACCTGACAAATACTCCCTTAGTCAGGTGATGAAGGGAAGCATCAGCAGTGACAAGTCATGTTGGTAGTATGTGACTATGAGATGAGAATGGCACTTCGCCTCTGTAATTTTCCTTTCAAAAGCCCATCATACGAGTTTAATCGTTAGAAGAACAAGACTAATCCTGACAAAGGGATATTATATAAAATACCTAACTAAAAAACCTGTTGCTGTAAGTTGGCTCCAACTCATGACAATCTATGTGTGTCCGAGTAGAACTGTGCTTCATGTTTTCAGTGGCGGGTTTTTCAGAAGTAGATTGCTAGGTCTTTCTTTCAAGGTGCCTCTGGATGTACTCAAAACAGCAATCTTTGGGTTAGCATCTGAGTACGTTACCATTTGCTTCACCCAGGGACTCCAATCATGAGAAAGACATAAGACAAATCCCAATAAAGAGGTGTTATAAAAATACCTTATCAGTATGCCTTAAAACTGTCAAGGGTATCAAAAACAAAGTCTGAGAAATTCCTGTCATAGCCTAGAGGAGCCTAAGACACTAAAGATAATGTGGTATCTTGGACAAGATTTTGGAATGGAAAAAGGACATTAGGTAAAAACTAAGGAAATCTGAATAAAGTATGGACTTCAGATAATAATCACATATCAACATTCATTCATAATAGTGACAAAGTATCATATTCAAGTAAGATGTTAACACACAGAGGAACTGTGTGTGGGGAGAACTCTGTACTATCTTCACAATCTTTCTAAAAATCTGAAACTATTCTAAAAGTTTATTTTAAAGAAAATCAAATGATCAGGGATCCAGTTAAACCATAGGATGGCAGTGTGGGCCAGTAGTATGGAGATAGAAGCTCCAGTCAGGAGGTTTTTGTCTGTTTCAGGCTGCTTCTCTGTTGAACTGTGTGTTCTTCAGCTGGTAACCCTTAGCAAAAGGTCTTTGATTTTAAAATGGCAATGGCAGTAGAAACCTTTTAAAGGATCCTGAAAAACTCAATGTCTGGAATGTCTGTTAAAACACAGCAGTGAAAGAAAGATGCTGTTAGGAATGCATATTTAGGTTTGAATCCAAGAATTCCAAGTTCCTAAGAATTCTACTTCAGATGCCTTTAGAATTACTTCACTTTATACCAAACCAAACTCCTTGCTGAGTTGATTCTGAGACATAGAGACCCTGTAGGGCAGAGCAGAACTGCCCCATAGGTTTCTAAGGAGTGGCTCGTAGATTCAAACTGCTGACCTTTTGGTTACCAGCTGAGTTCTTAGTCACTGTGCCACCAGGGCTCTTTTTCATTCCATAAAAAATTTAATTATATATAATGTTTTTCAGTGGGGGTGCTATTGGCATTTTGGTGGGGTGTTCTTTATTGGTTGCAAATGGACCTCGTTGTTAAGTTGTTAAACAATCTTTGCCATTTCTTTTTCAGAGTAAAAAATTGGTGTCCTTCTTTTAATCATATCCAATAAATTCTTTTTGATTTTCTCTCTCTCTTAAGTATTATAAATTCATGGATTTTTTTTCTATATACATGTTCCATTTTGCCTTTGTATGCTGAAATTGACCTAACATTGGTCAATAAAAGCCCCCTAGATGTTTTTAGATGTTGGTTCCTATGACCCAGAAAAATTGTGAGATAATGAATGTTTGTTATTTTAAGCCACAAAATTTTCAGTGCACTTGTTATGTGGCAAAAAAAAAATAATAATAATAAATAATAGTAATTAAAAAAAAAAAAAAGACTACACCTGTTGCCATGGAGTTGATTCCAACTCATGGTGACCCTACCTGTTGTTACAGAGTAGAACTGCTCCATAGGGTTTTCTTGGCTGAAATCTTTATGGAAGCAGATCGCCAAGCCTTTCTCCTACAGAGCCACTGGATGGGTTCCAATAGCCAACAATTAGGTTAATAGTTGAGTATAAACCTTTTGCACCACCCAGGGACCTTCAATGGATAACTAATACATACTTCTTCTACTCTTCTCTTTTTGTATGTCTAACTCACTGTCACCACTCCCCCACCCTCAGTACCTTGATCCTTTTTCCCTTCTACAGCAAACATTTAGAAAACAGTTTGGAAATATCAAGGATATTTACTTGTATGCCTTTTCTTTTACATTAACAACCTTGACTCCTAAAAGCATTAGCACAATTACATATTTGTATTATATATGATCAAATCGAGTGTTCATGAACTCTATTTCATACCACTTTTATTTCTGAGGCTTTTTCTTTTTGTGTTTAATTTTTTTTGCTAGGGAACATAAAGTTCTAAAATACAAGGGAAGATCTAGCGGTTGGCTAATGCCCTAATGGGCATTCCCTACCCACTTTTCTTAACTATTCAAAGATCCTTTTTATCATTCACTAGAGATTAACCTTTGGTGAGCAGCCGTAGCACTTAATCACTACACCACCAGGGGGTTTCCCCAAATTTAAAAGATATTCTTAAATGAAAACTCATCAATTCAGAATCTGAAGTCAGTAATCCTGACAATGCAAATAGCTTTCACGGAAAACGTTTCCTGGAGAGACGGTCCTATATTCAAGGATATATTAGAAGAATTTCTGTAATAATGGTCTTGTCTTATTTGTAGGATCATTCAAATGCTGGAAAAAAGGAATTCTTGAGCATAAAAAGTAGTATTCAAGTGGTGATCTACGACTTTGGTCAACATTTCCTTTAGTATCGTAAAGTAGGTGGAGCAATACCAGGGTCCTTTCTTTATTTGACAGTTCTCTTCAGATGTGTAATTCAAATTGATATTGAGCAAATCTACAAATTTTCTAGGCAAAAAAGTAAATTATACTTCAGCTTTAGAAATCCTTCCTACTCTAAAACGGAGGGTATTGGTCTGTTTTCCATCAGCTCAGGCTTTCCAAAGGAAATCTCCTGCTGTGTTACTCTTCTTTCTTCTGTTATCTCTGTCTTTGAAAATGGAAGAAGGGGCTTCAAACCAAGGAATGTGTGTGGCCTCTGAACGCCAGAAAAGACAAGTAAACAAAATTTTCCCTTGAGTCTCCAGAAAGGACGGCAGCCCTACTGATACCTTGATCTTAGCCCAGTGACACGTGTGTCAGACTTACGGTGTGCAGAATTGTAAGATAATAAATGTGTGCTGTTTTACATATTAAGTCATTAAGTTTGTGATAATTTGTTACAACAGCAAGAGAAAACTAATGTATCACCCTACTGGTGAAGGTCAAGATTGTTTCTACTTTATCTACTAATATATCATGTTGAGGGAAATGATTTTGCAAGAGAAGGTAACTTTTCTCCTGCATTTTGTGTTGTATTGGAATATATTCTAGAAGTATTATGCTGTCGTTTGGTGTCATCGAGTTGATTTTGAATCATAGCAACCCCATGTGACAGAAAACCATAGGGTTTTCTTTGCTGTAATCTTCACGGATGCAGACTTCCAGGCCTTTTTCTTGCAGAGCCGCTGGATGGGTTTGAGCTCCCAACCTTATGGTTAGCAGCTGAATGCTTAACTATTCACCACCAAGGCTCCCTGGGAGAATTACAACTGAATCAAATTTTTCCATAAACAGTAATAAAAGGTGGTTTTACTATACCTTCACCATCATAGATTATTATACAGTATGTTAAAAAAATTTTGTTAATTTCCTAGATAAAAATTGTCCCTCATATCTATAATTGTCATATCTTACATTTCTTTTGAATTATACAGTTTTCATATGTTGATTAATAATAAGTGTCTCTTCTTTTGTGAATGGTCTATTCATGTTTTGCCCTCCCCTCCTTTTTTACTGGCTGCTTCTTAGTTTTAATTAAAAAAAAATATATTTATCTCTTTTCAGTATTGCTAGGTCTCTAAAATTATTTTTGAAGTACAGTACACACACACTTACGAGTACATATGCATTTTTTAAATCAAGTAAAGAATATTATTCATTTACCAAATTTTCAAAGTAGCTATTACCAGCTCTTATGAAATGCTTAACATTATAGTCTTATATTTAAATAATGCATTTCATTATGTATTTTGCCATTTACTAAAGGTATGTATTTGCTTCATTTAGTTCAGTTGTGTCTGAATTCAAAATAACACGTACATTGTGAATATAAAGTTTTAGAAAAATGATTCCAAATTTATATCATTTTATTTATTTTTTTCCTAGATGGATGTTTTAACTTTGGTTCTTTTTGCAAAAGAGCCTGAGACAGAGGCTTGCATGTAGTTTATTGGGGAAGTGATCTCAGAGAGTAATAGTGAAGGATTAAGGGGCTTGAAATAAAGGAGTGAAAGTTAATAGATTTGCATTATCGAGATGATTAACTTTTGTCCAATGCTTCCAGGACCTTCTGAGGAGTAAAAAGAATGCACTTCAAAATTGTCCGTGCAAAGGGAGAGGAGTTAAAACAGTATCCACTGGTTCATATGCCTCACTTGGTGAGCATTGCCGTGATGCCCACTCCCCACATTTCCTGGTTGCACATACCTAAGTGCTGAGCAAACTCCTACAGGCACTAATGGCACAGCGTTACAGAACACAGCATGCATTGAGATGAGGTTCTGTCCGTGCACAGTGGGTCAAATCCCGTGTGGAACTCCTCTCTACTGCCTCAGCTGGGAAAGAGGTGAGGCCAAGAGAGTAAAAAGCACTGCTCAAGTGCTGTGATAAAGGAACTGCTGAAATGCCTTTTGAATGTTCACTCCTACATGCTGTTGTTAACTGTCATCAAGTCAGCCTCAGGCTCATGCACGACAGAATGAAAAGCTGCCCAGTCTTGTACCATCCCCTTCCCATGAACAGTTTTGGATTGGACTTTATGATCCAAGGGATTTTCGTTGACTGATTTTCAGAAGTAGATTGTCAGGCCTTCCTTCCTAGTCTGCCTTAGTCTGGAAGCTCTGTTGAAACCTGTTCAGCATCATAACAACATGCAAGCCTCTACTGAGAGATAAAATTAGATAGGTGGTTGCTAAAGATGAGGTGTATAGCAGGGAATTGAACTCATTTCTCACACATGGAAGGCAAGAATTCTACTACTGAATCACCAATGCTTTCACTCTTATATAGTCCTTGAATTATAAGTATAAAGTTAGGGGTGAAAAATGTATTACGTACTTTATGATGTATAGCTATGTTATGGGTTGAACTGTGTCCCTCAAAAATATGTGTTGTAAATCCTAACCTCTATGCCTTTGGTTATAATCCCATTAGGGAATGAGTCGTCTTTGTTATGTTAATGAGACAGGATTAGTGTAGGGTGTACCTTGAGTCAATCTCTTTTGAGATATAAAAGAGATTAAGTGCAAGCTAGCAAGCAGAGATGGGGGAAAAGACATGTCAAGCCACATGAAGATTGTCTCAGACCAGAAGTTCAGAACAGGCAAGAACCTTCCTCCCAAGCCAACAAAGACAGAAAGCCTTCCCCTAGAGATGGGAGCCTGAATTGAGACTTTTAGCCTCTTAAACTTTGAGGAAATACATTTGTTTCTTAAAGCCATACACTTATGGTATTCCTGTTATAGCAGCACTAGAAAACTAATATGATCTATATAAGAATTTTTAGAAAAATACATTTTCCATTATGGAGATAGTTTTCATCAGACACAATTGTAGGATATAAGCTGATTTTTCCCCTGTAAATAAAGATAATGTCGACTAGACTGTAAATTACTTAAGAACAGACAGTAAGTGTTGCTCAATGTTATATTCCTCATAAATGACACATGCCAGAGACACTGTTAGTATTTATGAGTAAGCAAACAGTGAGCATTATAGCAACTAATATTGGTTAAATTGAATAAGATTTTGTTTTGTTATATAAATATTTGCATGGAGGACATTTGATAGAGACTGTCAGGTATCAGTACAGCCATCTACCTGATCAATAGCATGTAATGTGCTTACTTTGGTAGTCAATAAGCAAATAACTTTTCTCGTTTCTTGTTGATAAAATAGTTCTGTTTTTGTTTTTAACTAGGGACATTAAGAAACAGAAGAGCTAACTTCAAATCTCAACTTCACCACCAACAATTTCTTGTTTTCTAAGGCAAACATCAGCAGTACTGTCTGTCTGTCTAGCATTTCTCCACATTTTTCTGAGAAATCGTCGTTGTTGTTGTTATGGGTCTTTGAGTCAGTTCTGACTCAGAGCTACCCTATAGGAGACAGCAGAACTGCTCCGTAGGGTTTCCAAGGAGCAACTGGTGGATTCGAACTGCTGACCTTTTGATTAGCAACCAATGCTTAACCACTGTGCCACCAGGGCTCCTACAGCCCTATGTTTAAGGATATTGCTCTACTGCTGCTTTTCCTACCCAGGTGGCTCTGATGGAGGGTATAGGACATCAGTACACACATTCCCGTTCAGCAATGCACCCATCTGCCTAGTCAACAGAGCACCCGTCCTCCTGCTGGTCAGTAGGACATCCATTTCCCCCATTCAACAGTGAACCCATCCCCTGGTCAGCAATTCACCCACAAACCTGGATACAAGAGAAAGAAAAGTTAAACAATCTGGCTAAACCTAAGAGAAAAGACTCCTTCTCTATTGCAAAACCTGTGGAGGTGTGATTATGTGAGCTGCCTACTTTCAAGGCACAAAGAGAAATCACACATCCATGTCCTTCCACAGAGAAGCCAATAAATTCTGATTTGTCCCCATAAGCCAGTTTGAGCTATGGTTCTGATTGTGGAGAGTATACGGTGTGATAAAGAAAGATAAACTTTAAAAAACTTAAACTTGGGTAGATTACTTAAATTCTCTATGCCTTGGGTTCTTCACCCATGAAATCCTAACTCATAGGGTTGTTTTGAGGATTAAATGAATTTAATATAAGAAAACACCGCCTGTACAATAAGTACTCAAAACAAATTAGGTCTTATTATTAGTCCCTACAGTGCTTACCTGTCTTATTATTTAGATTTTTGAGAATCAAACAATACCATTGTTATAAATGTAATTAAAACATTAAAATACTATTAAATAAATGTATGCTAGTTTTAGTAGGAACAATGATAAAAATTCCCTTTGGTTATATTTTATTGTCATTTTAATTACTAATGATGAATACCTTTAATAAATATGGCTTCTAAAAAAAAGTTCAAATAATAGCTGCGCAATAAGTACTTGCTGAAACCCTCTACAACTCAGAAACTCAATGATTAATGAGACAAAGTATAATCTTTTGTGATCCATGAAATAAAAACAGGGGATGGTTCACTTTTAAATAAATATGGTACAAGAAATTTTATGTGAATGCAATTTGTACGTTTTGTTGAAGTGTTTGTATGAATCCGAGTAGAAGATGATCCAGACAATTCAGTATGGTTCTTTTTTGTCATTTATCGTTATTATTATGCTAATTTTTCATTTACTTTAGAGGGGAAAAAACAATTTATAAGAAAATATCCCGTAGATGAGGTTCAAGAAATTTACTTTTTCTTCTCTAGTTCTAAAGATAATTTGAAGCTCAAACTAATCTTAAAAAAAAAAAAAAAAAAAAAAGAGCCCTGGATGTGATCCCACGTTTAACAGCATTACCTAGAAATACAGAATCCTGACATCCAAGATAAATGAACAATAAATGGAAAAGGCTATAGAAAGTGTCAAATCCATTTGACGTGTGGACAGTTGTAAAGAAACGTTGAGCTTTCTATTTTTTATTTTTAAGTTTTTTTTTTTTTAATCTATAGAGTGGAAATCAACTCCTGTAAATATGTCTTAATGTTTCAATTAAGTAAAGGAACACAAATCCTTACACTATATATTGTTTATTTGTTAACCATAAAATACTCTAACACATTATTATAGAAATTAACAAAATTATATTAAGTCATTTTTGAAGCTTCCCATGGAAGGAAAACCAGAAAAGCATATAGGACATATAAAAAGTAAAAATATATAACTTAGTTAAACTGTCCGCTAAGCAAGTGCCAATGCTGAGATGTTGTGAGAATGTATTAATTTAATTTGATTTGGCATTTTTCCTCTAAATGGTTCCAAATGAACTCTCCCACACCTAACACAAACACAATATGTCTAGTAAGAAATTAAAAAGCAATGGCATTATTTTTTATTTCATAGAGTAATGAAGTACTGTGGAGAAAGGTTAAATGGTTTGTACAAAAGTAGAGAGCAAGTTATTGATGAAATGAATGCATAATCCCTATATATTAACTCCTAGATTAGATTTCTTTGTAATGGCTGATGTTGTCACTCCATAAAGAGAAATTTGCTTGTGATTAGGTGATTGTTTTACTTGTCTTCCATGGAGGCATAGTAAATCAAATTAAGAAGACAGAAGCCCTGGCTAAATAAACTTACAATTATTTGGAAGAGACAATAAGCTACAAAAACTGCCATAAAAAAATCAGAATGTGATGTGATAAATATGGTAAAAACTACAAAGAGTATTAAATGAATAATGAAAAAAAAAGAGAGAGAGAGAGATACTGCGCCTGGGGCAGTGTGAGATGTTCTCTCTGGAAAGATGATATTTTACTTTAATTTTCAGTGTTACCTCATTCTGTAGACGAGTAGTTGGCTGTTTGAGTGTGAAAATCAAAAGTTAGATCCAATTTTATTTAACACCAAAGCTCATATTCATTACATTCCAACAAGAAGACATGAAAAACTAAGATAAAATAGAAAATGAAGACTCTTTATCTGTCTTTGTCTAGCTGCCCCCTCTTTCTTTCCTTAAAAAAAAAAAAACCTACTGCCGTCGAGTCGATTCAAATAAAGACTGTTGATTGTCATATGCAGAAGGATTCAAGCTACAGAAAGACCTGGACATTGGATGCCAGCTAAGAAGCTACTATGATTTCAAGGTCCAGTGACAGGATTATGTTGCTATTGCTGGAAGCCATGAAGTTTGCTCCGACTAGCATGACCCTATATACAACAGAACCAAACACTGCCCAGTTCTGTGCCATTCTCACAATCATTGCTATGCTTGAGCCCATTCTTGGAGCCACTGTGTCAATCCATCTTGTTTAGGGTCTTCCTCTTTTTCACAGACACTCTCTCTACTTACCAAGCATGATGTTCTTTTTCAGGGACTGGTGCCTCCTGATAACTTGTCCAAAGTATGTGAGACAAAGCCTTGTCACTCTCTTTTCTAAGGAGCACTCTGGCTTTACTTCTTCCAGGACAGACTTATTCGCTCTTCTGGCAGTCCGTGGTATATTCAATATTCTTCACCAACACCGTGATTCAAAGGCATCAATTTTTCTTCGATCTGCCTTATTCAGCTTTTGCATGTTTTGGGGGTAATTGAAAATATCATGGCTTGGCTTAGGCACATCTTTAGTTCTTAAGGTAACATCTTTGCTTTTCAATATTTTGAAAAGTTTTTTTTTAACAGAAGATTTGCCCAATGCAGTACATTGTTTAGGGTCACTATGAGTCGGAATTATTTGATTTCTTGACTGCAGCTTCCATGGACGTTGATGGTGAATCCAAGTAAAATGAAATCCTTGATGACTTCGATCTTTTCTCCATTTATCATGATGGTGCTTTTTGGTTCAGTTGTGGGGATTTTTGTTTTCTTTATGTTAAGGTGTAAGCCATACTGAAGACTGCAGTCTTTGATTTTCATCAGCAAGTGCTTCAAGTGCTTTACTTTCAGCAAATAAGTTTGTGTCATCTGCATATTGCAGGTTGCTAATGAGTTTTCCTCCAATCCTGATATGGCCGAGTTCTTAAAAATATTTTGATTCTAGCATGGAAATGTAAAATCTCTGGCATCATTAACAAGAGTAAAAAGACATAATTTCAGAAAGTGTTATTCTTAGTTGCTGTCTAGTCAATTCTGAGTCATGGCGATCCCATGTGTGCAGAGTAGAACTGCTCCATAAGGTTTTCAAGGCTGTAACTTTTCGGAAACCAGTTGGCAGGCCTGTCTTCTGATGCTCCTCTGGGTGGGTTTTGAACAGCCAACCTTTTGGAGAGTAGTGGAGAACTTAGCTGTTTGCCACCAGGAATGTCAGCAAGCGCAGAGCCAAATAAAAGGTCGAGAACAGAGGTCAGATAAGTGAGGTTAATGTTACATCTTCCATCACCCTCCTAACAGTATGGTTTCAGCTTCCCCAAAGCCCCATTCCCTCCACTTCCATTCTCTGCACACATACCATGTAAGTCAAAAAATACACACTTGTTAGGCATGTATATCAGCAAATCAAGTCTTCTGGATCTATCCAAGCATGTTGCTGCCTCTAATCCTAATTCACTCCTGTAAACACTTTTGGAGACAGTACTTTTTGCAAGGAGGATGTTAAGTTCATTTTTTTGTACTGAAATTCCTCTGAGAATCAGGCCCAGTAAAGTTCCACCGATAGAATTCCATGAGTCGGGAGGGTAGATGAAAAGTTGAAACAGGAGCCTAGTCACGAGCGTAGGAGTACTGGCTGACAAGCCATTTTAGAATATGGTGCGGTAGAAGAGATGAGGGGGAGAGAAAAAGGAAATGGCAGAAGAAGAGGATGTTTGGAAAGTTAAGTGTCACAGTAATGTTGATTAGCTTCCTTAGGACTGGGTAGCTTTAGCTGAGAAACTTAGATATTGGATGGCTTCACAGTAGTGATGGAGAGGCCAAGTAGATGGGGGAAAAGCACATACTTTCACTATTCCAGGAAAATACAACCCTGAGTTGGAATGAGAGAAGTGCTACATTTGGTGACTGCTTCCTGTCTGGTGCAGTGAACACTGAGGACATCCTGACTCCATCTTCTCAAAAGCCACTCTCTGGTGTGGTTTCTAGAAGCATAAGAACTATATGTTTCCTCCAAAACCTTTGCTTCTGAGAAATGCCACTTCTTGTGCAATTCTCTGGGAATTCCAAATTTCTGATATAGTAAAATAAAACATTTTCAAATCAAAATCTGCAGGTTTTTAATCCTTTCCCATTTACTTATTAGTTTTATGAGTATTTAAATAGTGCTTGATCTTCCAAGTTCCTTTACTGTCTACATCCTTCAAATCTTCTGTTAACACTATTAGTAAATAATGATGTAAGCTCAACTACCAAATATGGCTGAGAACTTGAAAATAACCAGAGAAAAAAATTTCATAGGTTAGGCAAAAAAAAGTCACAAAACTCATGCACTAACTTAAGGGAGAACGAATGTCTTTCATTCTCTATTTAATATTATTTTAGTCATGATTTTATTTGTGTCTTAATCAATGCCAAGTATTTACTAATCAATAAGTCAATACTAATTTAGATCAGTGCTATCAGAATAAAATAATACAGTATAGAACATGTGTGAACGTTTTGTATATTGAGAAGAATTATATAGCTAATGTCATTAGAATTTATTATCTGATGTCTCAGGTCATAGTACTTATGAAACAGAACATAAAAAAGTGATAGGAATAATAAAGGCAAGGGCATTGTCAGTCAAAAGAACTGACACCTGACAACAAGCTGATGAGGGAGGAGATAGAAAATCCATAAAAACAGACTGCAAGGCCGCAAAAAAAAGAACCTGTAGAGAATTGTTGTTGTTGAGGGCCTTTGAGTTGATTCCGACTCAGCGACCTAAAGTGACAGAGTACAACCGCCTGTAGTTTTCTTGGCTATAATCTTTATGTAAGCCCAGGTGTTTCTCCTGCACAGCTGCTGGGTGGGTTCGAACTGCCTTTAGGTTAGCATCTGAGCACTTAACTATTGCACTCCTTTTAAAGAGTACAATATAGATTATTTAGTATTTTACATGTTACAAAATTCCAAAACTGTATTACAGTTCAGCTTTTATAGTTGTTTATAATGTTAACTCTAAATAATTGTGCATAGATTAAATTATATTAAATATACATTATTAGAGAAGGAAGAGGAACATGGACTCAAGAATTGGCCTTTTTCATTTTTAGTTCACTTTCTCATTATTCCTTTTCCTGCATCCTGGCCCTGATTAGGCTTGCTCCCAACCTGGTACCCTCCCTGTGCTCAGGTCTTCTAAAATAAGTTGGTGGCAGTGATGCACATATTTCTGTCAAAATATTAACCTGCTTGCAAGTGGAAACTTCAGCTAACTAAATATAACCTACTTGGAATACTTCATCTTCTAGAAATGCCAGATAAAGGCCATGTTGTAGAGTAGGAGGCAAAAGACATGATAGATGATTTCATCATAAGAGTTATTTTTTACTTTCTAACCTTAGAAAACCATGTTCTAATGAAATTAATTAGTTTGATGTTCTCATTTATACCATGTCTGATTTACACTAACAAAGTAAACTGGATAGGTAACAACTTGCCCGGATATTTCAAGCAAAATGGAATAAACCTCAATTTAGAAACTGTTCCAGGAGAAAAATATTTTTGTTCCAATGGTCAATCTAATTATCCCAGTTCTAACCCTTTCATTTATATAATATATACTTTATACTAACAAAATTACTGAGATATTGTAAGGAAAATATATCTCAAGTTAATGAAAATTGCAGGAGAAACACTACTTTTAAAAACATTTTATTGTGTTTTAGGCGAAAGTTTAGACAGCAAATTATGTTCCCATTTAACAATTTCATACAAATTGTTCCATGATATTGGTTACAATTTTCACGATGTGTCAGCATTCTCATTATTTTCATTCTGTTTGTTCTGTTTCCATTGATCAAGCTTCCCTGCCCCTCCTTGCCTTCTCATCTTTGCTTATGGGTAAATGTTGACCATTTGGTCTCATGTAGCTGATTGTATAAGGGAGCATATTACTCAGGACTGATATTGTTTATTTTATAAACCAATTTATTATTTGGCTAACAAGTGACCTCTTGGAGTGGCTTCAGTTCCAAGTTCAAAGGGCATCTTAGGGGAATAGTCTCGGGGGTTCCTCCACTCTCTATCAGTCCAGTAAGTCTGATCATTTCAGGAATTTGAATTTTGTTCTACATTTTTCTCCCGTTTCAACCGGCACCATCTATCGTGTATCTGGTCAGAACAGTTGATAACGGTAGCCAGGCACCACTTAGTTCTTCAGGTCTCAGATGAGAAAAGGGAGTGGTTTGTGTGGGCTATTAGTCCTTTGGACAAGTTTCTTCTTCAGAAAAACTCTATTTTTGAATCCAATATCCAGACTAATTGTCTCAATTCCGGCCCCTCTCCTTTTTTTGTAGACAGGACAAAAAAAAAAAAAAAAGGCCAGGTCAGTTCACATTGCTTTCTTATTCAAAATTCATTACCAAAATGTATTATTTCATATCATTTTTCTCAATGTCTGGTGGTACGGATTGAATTATATCCCCCAAAAATATGTGTTGTAAATTCTAACCTCTATGCCTGTAGTTTAATCCCATTTGGGGTTGAGTTATTTTTGTTATGTTAATGGGCAGGATTAGTGTAGGATATATCTTGAGTCAATCTCTTTTGAGATATAAAAGAGATTAAACATGGGAGCAGAGGAGAGATGGAGTAAGATAGGTGCCAAGACATATGGAGATATCCAAAGAACCAAGAAGCAGAAGCTGAAGAGACAAGGACATTCTTCCAGAGCCAACAGAGAGAAAAACCCTTCCCCTTGATCTAGCACTCTCATTTCAGACTTCTAACCTTATAAACTGTGAGAAAACACATTTCTGTTTGTTAAAGTCATTCACTTGTGGTATTTCTATTATAGCAGCACTAGATAACTGAGACAGAACTTGGTACTGGTTGTGGGGTGCTGCTCTAACAGATACCTAAAATGTGGAAGTGGTTTTGGAATAGGGTAATAAGTAGAGGCTAGAAGAGTTTAAGTGCAGTGGTTAAGAGTTTGGCTGCTAACCAAAAGGTCAGCAGCTCGAATGCATCAGCTGCTCCTTGGAAACCCTCTGAGGCAGTTATACTCTGTACTTTAGGGTCACTGTAAGTTGAAATTGACTCAATGGCAATGGTTTTTGGAGTAGTAAAAGCCTAGATTGCCTTGAAGAGACTGTTGGTATAATTATGGATGTCAAGGCAACTTTGGTGAGGGCTCAGAAAGAAGTGAGGAGAGCTATAAAGAAAGTCTTCATCATCTTAGAGAATACATATGGAGCCAGTAACAGAATGTTGCTAGAACTATGAGCATTAAATATGCTTCTTATAAGGTTTTAAAAGAAAATTTGACCATGTGTCTTAGTTACCTAGTGCTGCTATGACAGAAATACCACAAGTGGATGGCTTTAACAAACAGAAGTTTATTCTCTCACAGCATAGGAGGATAAAAGTCTGAATTCAGGGTAACAGCTCCAGGGGAAGGCTTTCTCATTCTGTTGACTCTGGAGGAAGGTCTTTGTCATCAATCTTTCCCTGATCTAGGAGCTTCTCAGCACAGGGACCCCGGGTCCAAAGGATGTGCTTTTCTCCTGGCCCTACTTTCTTGGTGGTATGAGGTCCTTCTGTCTCTCTGCTCATGTCTCTCTTTTATATCTCTAAAGATATTGACTCAAGATACAATCTAATCTCGTAGATTGAGTCCTGCCTCATTAACAAAACTTCCTCTGACCTTACCTTGTTAACACCATAGAGGTAGGATTTACAACACATGGAAAAATCAATTCAGATGACAAAATAGTGGACAATCACACAGTACTGGGAATCATGGCCTAGCCAAGTTGACACACATTTTTGGAAAACACAATTCAATTCAAAACACCATGTCATTGGGCAATGGAGGAAGGGTGATCCTTTGTATGCAGTGGCAAAGAACTTGTCTGAATTTTTTCAAATGTATGGTGGAAGGTAGAACTTGTAAGTGATGAACATGGATATCTGGCTGAAGAGATTTCTAAGCAAGTTCTTATTGCTTATACTAAAAAGGAAGAGGAAAGAGGTGAACTCAAAAACAAACTGTGTAAAATGAAAACAGAACTTTAGGATTTGGATGTTGTACAAACTAAAGACAGGTGCCCAAGAATGTTCAGCAAGGTTGTGGGTACACAATATTTTGTTAAAGAGATTAAGCCTGTGACTGATGGATCTAACCAACTACCACAGCAGCAAACCCATCAGTTTAGACTGAAGAGGACAGAGAAAGAACAAAAGGAAAAAATCTTGTCTCCCTCTTGGAATTCTACAGGCAGGAAACAAGCTAAAGGAGCTATATTTGCTGTCCTCCAAGAAAAGAAAAGGACCATACTTGCAACAGCTTGGAGCTCAGCAGAACTGTTGGGAGGAGCATGGAGTGCAGGGCCTTCTCCATTTCAAAAGTTGAAGCTATGGTCTCCTGGCTTTGAAAGGATGGGGCCACAGCCTCCTAGGTTTCAAAGAGTAGGTTCTTTACCATCTCAGTTCCAGAGTATAGGGCTGCTGTTGAGGTGTGCCATGAGGATGGGGTCTCCATCCAAAGTTGAGGGGGAAAGGTTGCCATACTCATAGTGCAGAAAAATGGGGCTAGCCGGGGCCAAGGGTTTGGGGTCACCACGAAGATGGGCTAGAAGAATGGGGCCAGCCATAATCAAGGGAGCTGAGTTGCCATCCAGTGGGTAAATCTGAAGTTCAGGACTGAGGGCCTCCACTCAGAATCCAGAGGGCATGGTCAACATCCAGAGTCTGGAGGGTAGGGACATGGCCCAAGTGGTCCCAAAAAACAGAAGATTATTTCCAAGACTTGAGAGATAATGTCAATTTTTCTGCTGGGTGTTGGACTTACTTGGTGCCTGTTATCCCTTCTTTCTGCCCAATTTCTCCCACTTGGCATTGTCTACCTTGTGCCTGTTGCACCATTGTACTTTGGAAACAGATAAATTGTATTCTAGATTTCACAGGGTCACAGATGAAGAGGAATTTTTGTCCCAGAATGGAATACTCCTTAAGTCTCAACCATATTTGATTTAGATGGTTTAGAATATAAGATTATGAACTTGGAGTTGATTTAAGAATTTTGGGATGATGTGATGGGGTGAATATGTTTTGCATTTGTCAAGGACATGAATTTTTAGAGGCCAAAGGGTGGAATATTATCGATTGAATTGTCACTCCAAAATACTTGTTGAAATCCTAACCTCTATGCCTGTTGTTATAATCCCATTTGAGATTGGGTTGTCTTTGTTATGTTAATGAGGCAGGATTAGTGGAGGGTGTATCTTAGGTCAATCTCTTTTGAGATATAATATTGATTAAAAAAGGGAGCAGAAGAGAGATGAAGATAGATGTCAAGACACATGGAGATCTCTAAGAAACTAGAAAGCAGAAGCAAAAGAGACAAGGACATTCCTTCAGAGTTGACAAGGAGAGAAAGCCTTCTCCTAGAGCCAGTGCTCTGAATTCTGACTTTTATCTTCCTAAACTGTGAGGGAATCAATTTCTCTTTGTTAAAGCCATGCACTTGTGGTATTTCTGTTATAGCAGCACTGAATAACTAAGGCAGCATGCTTTTCCAGAGAGATAATTCTATTTAATATTAGACTTTTTCTCCTTAGGAGCTAGAAAAAACATGGGTGAGGGGCTGGAGAAAACAGAAAAAAAAAAATTATTGATTATTTTGAAAGCTCTCAAGATTTTTCTGAAAAGCACAATAGCATCACGTCTACGTGATGCCACCAAGTCAAACTCTCTTTAGCCTGAAAACATTTTGTCACAGTCTCATTCTCTGTCTAAAATTTGGGGACAAAATCACAAAGAATCTTTTGTATTTAGTTTGAATTCTTGTGCTTCAGAACTTACGGAAGTTCAAGTTGTTTGCTTTCTATACCTATGCCTGGTGTCCTTAATCAGCAGCTGCTGCCTCCATGACTTTGTCAAAGCAACTGATGCTAATTTTGCCACCCAGGTGGCTACTGTTGATCTTTCTGCTCCTATAGCCAGAGGTGCTATTCCAGTTGAGGTTAGGGAGTAAGAAAAGGCCTCCCAAGCCTATACATGTCATCCCTGACTTATGACGGGGTTATGTCCCAATGGCTCTGTCTAAATTGGTTCCTATATAAGCCTAGTATTCCCCCCCTTTTTTTCAGTTTCATAGCCTGCTATATGACAGTGTTTTGAACAGTAAATCATAATATTGAAACATCTGCAAGTGAACATCTGAGAATGACAACATCAGCAAATTAGGTGCTGCAACATCGTATGTAGTGCTTATTACTAACAATGATATGGACAAAATGAAACAAAACAAAAAACAGATGCTTGTAAGTACAGTTCTTTGTAACTTGAATGCGTTGTAAGTCATGGGCTACCTGTATAGTTATATGCTCATTTTGCTATTAGAGTGGCTTGGATTATTTTCCTTTCTTAATATGTTTTTGTGTTAGTCATTTAGTGCTGCCATAACAGAAATATCACAAGTGGATGGCTTTAACAAAGAGAAATTTGTTTCCTCCCAGTAAAGTAGGCTAAAAGTCCAAATTCAAGGCATCAGCTCCGGGGGAAGGCTTTCTCTCTGTGTTGGCTCTGGAAGAAGGTCCTTGTCCTCAATCTTCCCATGGTTGACGAGCTTCTGAGGTTCAGGGACCCTGGGTCGAAAGGACATGCTCTGCTCCTAGTGCTGCTTTCTTGGTGATATGAAGTCCCCAACACTCTGCTTGCCTCCCTTTTCTTTAATCTCTTGAGAGATAAAAGGTAGTATGGGCCACATCCCAGGGAAACTCCCTTTCTCTGGGATCAGGGGGGTGACCTGAGTAGGGGTGGTGTTACAATCCCACCCTAATCCTCTCAACATAAAATTACAATCACAAAATGGAGGACAACCACACATGGCCTAACCAAGTTGATGGACACATTTTTGGGGGAACACAATTCAATCCATGACAGTTTTCTAGTAAGAATGTTCAAACATTTTCCACATGAATGTGTCAATCTTTGGAAAAAAAGAAAAAATTGCCATTGAGTCAATTCCAACTCATAGTGACCCTATAGGACAGAGTAGAACTGCCCCATAGAGTTTCCAAGGAGCTGCTGGTGAATTCAAACTGCCGACCTTTTGGTTAACAAGCACAGCTCTTAACCACTACACTTAATTTCTTGTTGACCCAGAATTACTGTAATAAGACAGAATGTAAACAACATTCTCCAATAAGATAACTAATATTCAAAGTTTGGGTAACATTTGCCCTGCTTAAAATCGACTCGATGGCAGTGGGTTTTGGTTTTGATAATGTCTGGCAATCTACATCTGAAAAATTCAATCATTGGAAACCCTATGGTTTTCAATGTGCAATTCTATTTTGACACACACGGGGTGACCATGAGTTGAAACTGACCCAACAGCAACTGGCTTACTATTATTATTATTTTTTAGAAGCCTGCTAGTCTTCTTTCAAATATGCACAATGTTCTAGCATTTTTCTTACTCCAAAATAACAAAGTAACTTTGTGTTTGTATCAATATTCCTCTTTTCCCCCATTCCCGGGTTATCTTTAAAACTTTAAAATCTTTTTTATCATTCCATTTGCACACTAATATAAATCAATTTGTTTTGGTCAACAGATAATCAAATGATAAGGCAGGAGGCAAGATCAGAGACAGTGCTTTGTGTCTGTTAAGATTGAACTATTTGGTTTTAATTACTAACAAAAAATTTTCCTGAGGATCCTAATTGCTCAATCACAATCTCTTTTATTTTTTTTCCTAATTATAAAATGTTTATGGCAGTAGAGTTCAGTTCACAGAGTTTTAAGAGCATTGGAGTGGTTTCCCAAACATAGAGCACAGGTTAGGAATGGAATGGAGATAGCCAACAGCCTTGGGATACATCTGTCAGACTCTGTTTATCCCTCATTATTTGGTCATGGATGTCATAGTGAAAGATGAACTTCCTGGAACTTGGACTGTTAATATAAATGAGCTCTATTTCATTCTGAGATATCTAGATCGAGAATTCCTGAGGTGACTCAGGTCAATTTTCTGTGAAGTTACAGTTTAGAACTTACAAGTGAATATAAATAGTTTAAGCCGATCTATTTAACATGACATACTTTACTCTTGAGTTGAATTTCATTTGCTACCCCCAAATCAATTATTTAGAATTTTCAAATCTTGCTGGAGATCTCAAAAATCCCAACTAACTAAAGCATAATTTCCCCTCCCAGTTACAGACTTTTTAGAAATATATTGAATTGCAGCTATGTAGTACTGATCCCACCAGCAAGTTCTTTGTGTCCTGGGAATTGCCTAATTATTCCTTTTCTTTGTTCTCTATCTTTTAATCAGACTTCAACTTCTCTCCCCATGATTTACTTGGTTTTGTTAATGGAACTGCATAAAAACTTAATCAAAATTCTCCTTTCCAAGTTTAAACAAATCAAACCTGTTTTTTTCTCCATATACAATTTATCTTTTATATATATTTTTTCCTTTGTATGGTAATCTTGTCAAAAAAAGAACTCATATTACATTTTTAAAGAGTCAAAATAGAGTATAGGCCTCACAATTCACTCATTTATCCCTGTTAGTATTCTTGTGTTTGTTGTTAAGTGCTGTCAAGTTGATTCTGAATCATAGTGACCCTATGTACAACAGAACAAAACACTCCTGGTTCTGTGCCATCCTCAAATTGTTACTATGATTGAGCCCATTGTTGAAGCCACAGTGTCAATCCACCTCATTGAGGGTTTCTTCATTTTTGCTGACCCTCTGCTTTACCAACCATGATGTCCCTCCTGATATCATGTCCAAAGTATGTGAGACGAAGTCTTGCCATGCTCATTTCTTAGAAGCATTCTGGCTGTACTTCTTCCAAGAAATATTTATTCATTCTTCTGGCCCAGTATCCAGTGCCGTCTAGTCGATTCCAACTCATAGCGACTCTAGAGGACAGAGTAGAACTGCCCCCTAGGGTTTCCAAGGAGCACCTGGTGGATTCAAACTGCCGACTCTTTGGTTAGCAGCCATAGCACTTAACCACTACACCACCAGGGTTTCCAATTCTTCTGGCAGTCCATGGTATATTCAATATTCTTCATCAATACCACAATTCAAAGGCATCAATTCTTTTTCAGTTTTCCTTATTCATTGTTCAGCTTTCCCATCTATATGTGGCGACTGAAAATACCATGGCTTGGATCAGGCACACCTTAGTCCTCAAAATGACATCTTTGCTTTTCAACACTTTAAAGAGGTCTTTTGCAGCAGATTAGCCCAATACTATGCATCGTTTAATTTCTCGATTGCTGCTTCCATGGGTGTTGATTGTGAATCCAAGTAAAATGTAATTTTTGATAACTTCAATCTTTTCTCCATTTATCATGATGTTGCTTATTGGTTCAAAAAAACAAAACCAAACCTGTTGCTGTTGAGTCAATTCTGCCTCCAATTGCGAGTATTTTTGTTTTCTTTATGTTGAGGTATAATCCATACTGAAGGCTGTAGTCTTTGATATTCATCAGTAAATTCCTCAAATCGCTTCATTTTCAGCAAGCAAGGATGTGATATCTGCACATCGCAAGTTTTTCATGAGTCTTCCTCCAATCCTAATGCCACAGTCTTCTTCATGTAGACCAACTTCTGGGAATATTTGTTCAGCATACAGATTGAATAAGTATGGTGAAAGGATACAAACTTGATGCACACCTTTCCTGACTTTAAACCATGCAGTATCCCATTGTTCTGTTCAAATAACTGTTTCTTGTTCTATGTACTGGTTCCTCATGAGCACAAATAAGTGTTTTGAAATTCCCATTCTTAGCCTTATCATCCGTAGTTTGTTATGTTCCACACATGTTGAATACCTTTGTACAGTCAATAAAACAAGAGGTAAACATCTTTCTGGTATTCCTTGCTTTCAGCCAGGACCCAACTGACATCAGCAGTGATATCACTGGCTCCATGTCCTTTTCTGAATCTAGCTTGAATTTCTGGCAGTTCCCTGTCAATACACTACTGCAACCACTTTTGAGTGATCTTCAGCAAAATTTTACTTGCATGTGATATTAACGACATTGTTTGATAATTTCCACGTTCCATTGGATTACTTTTCTTTGGAATGGGCACAAATACGGATCTCTTCTAGTCAGTTGCCCAGGTAGCTGCCTTCCAAATTTCTTGGCATAGATGAGTGAGTGCTCTCAGCATTGCATCCATTTGTTGAAACACTTCAAATGGTACTCTGTCAAATCCTAGACCTTTGTTTTTTACCAATGCCTTGTGTGCAGCTTGGACTTCTTCCTTCAGTACCATTAGTTCTTTTTTTAAAATAATTTTTATTCTGCTTTAAGTGTAAGTTTAAAAATCAAGTCAGTCTCTCATACAAAAACCCATATGCACCTTGCTACACACTCCCAATTACTCTCCCCCTAATGAGACAGCCTGCTCTCTCTCTACACTCTCTCTTTTCATGTCCTTTTCACCAGCTTCTAACCCCCACCACACTCTCATCTCCCCTCCAGGCAGGAGATACCAACATAGTCTCAAGTGTCCACCTGATCCAAGAAGCTCAGTCCTCGCCAGCATCCCTCTCCAACACATTGTCCAGTCCAATCTATGTCTGAAGAGTTGGCGTCAGGAATGGATCCTGTCCTGGGACAACAGAAGGTCTGGGGGCCATGACCACCAGAGTCCTTCCAGTCTCAGTTAGACCATTAAGTCTGGTCTTATGAGAATTTGGGGTCTGCATCCCACTGCTCTCCTGCTCCCTCAGGGGTCCTCTGCTGTGCTCCCTGGCAGGGCAGTCATCGGTTGTAGCCGGGCACCATCTAGTTCTTCTGGTCAAAGGATGATGTAAGTCTCTGGTTCACGTGGCCCTTTCTGTCTCTTGGGCTCGTAATCACCTTGTGTCCTTGGTGTTCTTCATTATACTTTGATCCAGGTGAGTTGAGACAAATCGATGCATCTTAGATGGCTGCTTGCTAGAGTTTAAGACTCCAGATGCCACTCTTCAAAATGGGATGCAGAATGTTTTCTTAATAGATTTTATTATACCAATTGACTTAGATGTCCCCTGAAACCATGGTCCCCAGACCCCTGCCCCTGCTACGCTGGGCTTCAAAGCATTCAGTTTATCCAGGAAACTTCTTTGCTTTTGGTTTAGTCCAATTGTGCTGACCTCCCCTGTATTGTGTGCTGTCTTTCCCTTCACTTAAAATAATTCTTATCTACTATCTAATTAGTGAATGGCCCTCTCCCACCCTCCCTCTCTCCCACCTCTCAAAACCACAAAAGAATGTTTTCTTCTCAGTTTAAACTATTTCTCAAGTTCTTATAATAGTGGTCTTATACAATATTTGTCCTTTTGCAACTGACTAATTTCACTCAGCATAATGCCTTCCAGATTCCTCCATGTTATGAAATGTTTCACAGATTCCTCACTGTTCTTTATCAATGTGTAGTATTCCATTGTGTGAATATACCATAATTTATTTATCCATTCGTCCATTGATGGGCACCTTGGTTGCTTCCAGGTTTTTGCTATTGTAAACAGAGCTGCAATAAACATGGTTGTGCATATATCTGTTCGTGTAAAGGCGCTTAATTCTCTAGGATATATTCCAAGGAGTGGGGTTGCTGGATCATATGATAGTTCTATTTCTAACTTTTTAAGGAAGCGCCAAATTGATTTCCAAAGTGGTTGTACCGTTTGACATTACCACCAGCAGTGTCGAAGTGTTCCAATCTCTCCACAGCCTCTCCAACATTTCTTATTTTGTGTGTATTGGATTAATGCCAGCCTTGTTGGAATGAGATGAAATCTCATTGTAGTTTTGATCTGCATTTCTCTAATGGCTAATGATCGTGAACATTTCCTCATGTATGTGTTAGGTACCCGAACGTCATCTTTAATGAAGTGTCTATTTATATCTTTTGCCCATTTTTTAATTGGGTTATTTGTCTTTTTGCAGTTGAGTTTTTGTAGAATCATGTAGATTTTAGAGATCAGGAGCTGATCAGAAATGTCATAGCTAAAAACTTATTCCCAGTCTGTAGATAGTCTTTTTACTCTTTTGGTGAAGTCTTTGGATGAGCATAAGTGTTTGATTTTTAGGAGCTCCCAGTTCTCTAGTTATTCTTCTACTTTCTTTATAGTGTTTTCTATACTGTTTGTGTCATGTATTAGGGCTCCTAACGTTGTCCCTATTTTTTCTTCCTTAATCTTTATTGTTTTAGATTTTATATTTAGGTCTTTGATCCATTTTGAGTTAGTTTTTGTGCATGGAGTGAGGTATGGGTCTTGTTTCATTTTTCTGCAGATGGATATCCAGTTATGCCAACACCATTTGTTAAAAAGACTGTGTTTTCACCATTTAACTGTTTGGGGGCCTTTGTCAAATATCAACTGCTCATAAGTGGATGGATTTATGTCTGGATTCTCCATTCTGTTCCATTGGTCCGTGTGCTTGTTGTTGTACAAGTACCAGGCTGTTTTGACTACTGTGGTGGTATAATAGGTTCTAAAATCAGGTAAAGTAAGGCCTCCCACTTTGTTCTTCTTTTTCAGTAATGCCTTATTTATCTGGGGCCTCTTCCCTTCCATATGAAATTGGTGATTTGTTTCTCCATCTCATTAAAGAATGTCCTTGGGATTTAGATTGGTATTGCATTAAATGTATAGATCGCTTTTGGTAGAATAGACATTTTTATACTGTTGAGCCTTCCTATCCATGAGCAAGGTATGTTCTTCCACTTATGTGAGTCTCTTTTGGTTTCTTGCAGAAGTGTACTGTAGTTTTCTTTGTATAAATCTTTTACACCTCTGGTAAGATTTATTCTTAAGTATTTTACCTTCTTGGGGGCTACTGTAAATGGCATTGATTTGGTGATTTCCTCTTCGATGTTCTTTTTGTTGGTGTAGAGGAATCCAACTGATTTTTGTATGTTTATCTTGTATCACAATACTCTACTGAACTCTTCTATTAGTTTCAGTAGTTTTTTGGAGGATTCCTTAGGGTTTTCTGTGTATAATATCATGTCTTCTGCAAATAGAGATGCTTTTGCTTCTTCCATGCCAATCTAGATGCCCTTTATTCCTTTATCTAGCCTAATTGCTCTGGCTAGGACCTCCAGCTCAATGTTGAATAACAGCAGGGATAAAGGGCATCCTTGTCTTGTTCCTGATCTCAATGGGAATGTTTTCAGGCTCTCTCCACCTAGGGTGATGCTGGCTGTTGGCTTTGTATAAATGCCCTTTATTATGTTGAGAAATTTTCCTTCTATTCCTATTTTCCTGAGAGTTTTTATCATGGATGTGTGTTGAACTTAGTCAAATGCCTTTTCTGCATCAATTGATAAAATCATGTGATTCTTGTCTTTTGTTTTATTTATGTGGTGGATTACATTAATTGTTTTTCTAATGTTGAACCATCCTTGCATACCTGGCATGAATCCCACTTGGTCTGGTGAATTATTTTTTTGATATGTTGTTGAATTCTATTGGCTAGAATTTTGTTGAGAATTTTTGCATCTATATTCAAGAGGGATATAGGTCTATAATTTTCTTTTCGTGTGGTGTCTTTACCTGGTTTTGGTATCAGGGAGATGGTGATTTCATAGAATGAGTTTGGTAGTGTTCCATCCTTTTCTATGCTCTGAAATACTTTTAGTAGTAGTGGTGTTAACTCTTTTCTGAAAGTTTAGTAGAACTCTCAGTGAAGCCATCCGGGCCAGGGCTTTTTTTGTTGGGAGTTTTTTGATTACCTTTTCAATCTCTTCTTTTGTCATGGGTCTATTTAGTTGTTCTACCTCTATTTGTGTTAGGTAGGTAGTGTGTTTCTGGACTTCATCCATTTATTCTAGGTTTTCAAATTTGTTTGAGTATAGTTTTTCTTTCACGATGTCAGGGAAGTTTTCTGCCAACAGATCTTCAATTATTCTCTCTGTATTTTCTGTTATCCCTCCTTGTTCTGAAACTCCAGTCACACGCAAGTTATTCTTCTTGATAGAGTCTCACATGATTTGTAGAGTTTCTTAATTTTTTAAAATTCTTTTATCTGATTTTTCTTCAGCTATATATATTTTTTAATATATTGGTGTCAATTGCCTTATCCTACATCTCCCCCACTCTGCATTCCAACTCCTCGATTCTGCTCCTCTGACTTCCTAATGAGTTGTCTAATTCTGCAATTTTACTGTTAATCTTTTGGATTTCTGAATGCTGCCTCTCTATGGATTCTTGTAGCTTATTAATTTTTCCACTATGTTCTTGAATAATCTTTTTGAGTTCTTGAACTGCTTTATCAGTGTGTTCCTTGGCTTTTTGTGTAGATTGCCTTATTTCATTCCTGAGGTCATCCCTGATGTCTTGAAGCATTCTGTTAATTCTTTTTTTTGTATTCTGCATCTGGCAATTCCAGGATTGTATCTTCATTTGGGAAAGATTTTGATTCTTTAATTTGGGGAGTTGTAGAAGCAATCATGGTCTGCTTCTCTATGTGGTTTGATATCGACTGTTGTCTCCGAGCAATCAATAAGATATTGTAATGATTTATTTTATATTTGCTCACTAAGTCTTATCTTGTTTTGTTTTCTTTCAATATACATAGATGGACTACTAGATTGCTCTGTCTTGATTGTTGTAGGCTTTGAATCACTTATGTCCTCTTACCAGTTGGTTTGGACTGGTACCAGAAATACAAGCCTAAGAGTCCATTCACTACTCTTGAGTAGAATTTGATTTTGGGACACCAAGTGTGTGGGGTAGACTGTCATCTATTCGCTTAGAGGGGTAGTGGTGATAGATGTGTGCACCAGATTCTAGTACCAACAGGGGGTCACATTCCAGGGGGGTCAGGATGCTGACAGGCTTCCCCCAAGTACCAGTGTGGTAGGTGTGTCTCTATTCTTAAAGCACTTTGGTGGGTGGGCTTTGCAGCCGTATCTTAGGCACCAAATGCATGTACCTCTACTGACTGGTAGATGTCACTATCCTCAGACCCCCTAAGGCAGGAGGTTAAGTGGTTTGGGTGGAGCTTCAGCCCTCAGTTCCCCATTGTGGGTCAGTGAGGGCTCTGTTGAATATGCAGAGATATCAGACCTGGGAAACTTGTCTTTCCAGTAATCCTCTAAAACAATTACAGTCAGATCCCTATCAGAATTGCCTTTGCATTATAACAGCCACCTTGTTCCCAGTAGGGATGAAAGCCCAAGTCTGTGGATCACAAATGCTTGGCTGGAGCTGGTTCTGTATTTTTAGTCCAATTTTGGGAAGTCAGGGAAGGATTCTTGGTCCCTGGGTTTTTTGTAGCTGCTTCTCTCAGGCCAGGAGAATGGGTTAGGAAAAGGCAAAACAAACGAACAAAGAAAAAAAAAAAAACCGCAGAGCACTTCACTCTCTGGTCCAGGAAATTCCAATGTTAATGAAGCTGCCTGGGAAGGGGAGGGGAGGTATCAGATAGATAGGAGAGAGTGCACCCAGGAATATAGACACAGTTACTTATCTTGCTTGGGATGATTGTTTTATCTGAGATTCCCGAGGGGAATGTCGACTGTGTGCGCTGGCTGGGTAGAGATTGCCCCCGAGGGTCAGGCCCGCATCCTATGCTTGTGCTGTCCCAGAAGCCGTGGTTAGTTCCTCCGCTCCCAGTCCAAAGCCCAGCACCAAGGTTCCCTGGCTGGGATGCAGCACTCCCTGCTCCAAAATCAGTCACTGCCTCCCAGTGACTTCTCCTCCTGTCAGCCACATCGCTGCGCTGCCTGCGTGCACTGGCTGGGCTTCCCCCAAGGTCACTTCTGGGGGCTAGGGCTGCACCCTGTGTTTGCACCATCTCAGAATGCTGTGCTCAGCTCTCCTGCACCCAGTCCAAAGCCTGGCACCAAGGTTTCCTGCCTGGGACGCTGGCTCCAGGCTCCTAAAACAATCACTGCTTCCCTGTGGTTGTTCATTCTCTTGTTAGCCCTGTCAGTGTGCAGTCTGCTTGAGCTGGCTGAGTCTCTACGGAGGTTACCCCAGGGGGCTAGGGGTTAGGGCTGTGTCCCGTACCCGTCCCCCCTCAGCAAGCCACAATTAACCCTGCCACTCAGCACCAGGGAACCGTGGGGGCTCAAGGCTGTGGAGTGGGTCGCGGGTTCCAGAAGTGGTCGCTGGTTCAGGGTGTAGCTTTTCACTCACGTGTCACTCAGGTCAACTCTTTAGATCTGTGTTTGATGGTCAGGGTTCGTAGATTGCCATGTATGTGATCGATTCATTTATTTTTCCGAGTCTTTATTGCAAGAGGGACCCGAGGTAGCCTCTGCCTAGTCAGCCATCTTGGCCCCACCTGTTGAGTATAGTTTTTCATAGTAATCTGATACGCTTCTTTTAATTTCAGTCAGGTCTGTTGTAATATTGCCCATCTCATTTCTTATTTGGGCTATTTGCTTCCTCTCCTGTTTTTCTTTTGTCAGTTTGGCCAGTGGTTTATCAATTTTGTTGATTTTTCAAAATACCAGCTTTTGGTCTTGTTACTTCTTTCAATTGTTTTTCTGTTTTCTATTTCATTTAGTTTGGCTCTAATTTTTCTTATTTCTTTTCTTCTGGTACCTGTGGGTTTCTTTGGTTGCTCTCTGTCTATTTCTTCCAGTTGTAGGGTAGTTCTTTGATTTTGGCCTTTTCGTCTTTTTGGATGTGTGCATTTATTGATATAAATTGGCCTCTGAGCACCACTTTTGCCGTGTCCCAAAGGTTCTGATAGGAAGTGTTTTCATTCTCATTGGATTCTCTGAATTTCTTTATTCTATCCTTAATGTCTTCTATAATCTAGTCTTTTTTGAGCATGGTATTGTTCAGTTTCCAAGTGTTCGATTTCTTTTCCCTGCTTTTCCTGTTATTGATTTCCACTTTGATGGCCTTATGATCAGAGAAGATGCTTTGTAATATTTCAATGTTTTGGATTCTGCTAAGGCTTGCTTTATGACCTAATATGTGGTCTATTCTAGAGAATGTTCCATACGCATTAGAAAAGAAAGTATAGTTGGTTGCTGTTGGGTGGAGTGTTCTGTATATGTCTACGAGGTCAGGTTTGATGACTGTGGCATTTAGATCTTCCGTGTCTTCATTGAGCTTCTTTCTGGATGTCCTGTCCTTCACCGAAAGTGTTGTGTTGAAGTCTCCTACTATTATTGTGGAGCTGTCAATCTCACTTTTCAATGCTGATAGAGTTTGTTTTATATATCTTGCAGCCCTGTCACTGGGTGCATAAATATTTACTATGGTTATATCTTCTTGGTGTATTGTCCCTTTAATCATTATATAGTGTCCTTCCTTATCCTTTCTGATGGATTTAACTTGAAAGTCTATTTTGTCAGAAATTAATATTGCCACTCCTGCTCTTTTTTGATTGTTGTTTGCTTGATATATTTTTTTTCCATCCGTTGAGTTTTAGTTTTTTGTATCTCTAAGTGTAAAGTGTGTCTCTTGTAGGAAGCATATAGATGGATCTTGTTTTTTAATCCATTGTGCCACTCTCTGTCTCTTTATTGGTGCATTGAGTACATTTACATTCAGGGTAATTGTGGATAGGTATGAATTTAGCGCTATCATTTTGATGTCTTTTTTTTGTGTGTTGACAGCTTCTTTTTCCCACTTGATTGTATGTGCTGAGTAGATTTTCTTTATATATTATCCTTTCCTCATATTTGTTGTTTTGATTTTGTTTCCACTGAGTCTGTATTTTTCTCTTGTGTTTTATTTTGATGAGTAGAATAGTTTATCTCCTTTGTGGTTACATTATTATTTACCAATTTTTTCCTAAATTCAAAACTAACTTTTATTTCTTTGTATCACCGTATCTTCCTCTCCATATGGAAGGTGTATGATTACATTTCTTTGTCCTTCTTTATTATTTTAGTGTTGTCTTCTTTTATATAATAACATTGCCATTACCCTGTGTTCAGCCTTTTTTTTTTTTTTTTTTTTAATCTTGCTTTGTGTTTTTGGATTTCCCTGTCTGGGTTGACTTCTGGTTGATCTGCCCAGTGTTCTAGTCTTGGGTTGATACCTGATATTGATTTTCTAACCAAAGAACTCCCTTTAGTATTTCTTGTAGTTTTGGTTTGGTTTTTACAAATTCCCTCAACTTGTGTGTATCTGGAAATGTCTTAATTTCGCCTTCATATGTAAGAGACAGTTTTGATGGATATATGATTCTTTGTAGGCAATTGTTTTCCTTCAATTTTTTAAATATGTCATCCCATTGCCTTCTTGCCTGCATGGTTTCTGCTGAGTAGTCCAAGCTTATTCTTATTGGCCATCCCTTGTAGGTGACTTTTCTTTTATCCCTCGCTGCTCTTATAATTGTCTCTTTATCTTTGGTTTTGGCAAGTTTGATTATAATAGGTCTTGGTGACTTTCTTTTAAGATCTACCTTCTGTGGAGTTCGATGAGCATCTTGGATAGATATCTTCTCATCTTTCACAATATCAGGGAAGTTTTCTGCCAACAAATCTTCAACAATTTTCTCTGTATTTTCTGTTATCCCTCCCTGTCCTGGTACTCCAATCACTCGTAGGTTATTTCTTGATACAGTCCCACATGATTCTTAAGGTTTCTTCATTTTTTTAAAATTCTTTTATCTGATTTTCTTCACATATATTAGTGAAAATTGATTTATCTTCGAGTTCAGAAATTCTAGCTTCTACTTGCTCAATTCTGCTCCTCTGACTTTCTATTGAGATATCTAATTCTGTAATTTTATTGTTAATCTTCTGAATTTCTGATTGTTGTCTGTCTATGGATTTTTCCAGCTTATTAAACTTTTCATTATGTTCCTGAATAATCTTTCTGATTTCTTCAGTTGCTTTATCTGTGTGTTCCTTAGCTTGTCCTGTGTATTGCCTCATTTCCTTCCTGATGTCTTGAAGGGTTCTGTATATTAAACTTTTATATTCTGCATCTGGTAATCCCAGGAATGCACTTTCATCTAAAAGATCCCTGGATTCTTTGTTTTGAGAGCTTGTTGAGGTGATCATGACCTGTTTCTTTATGTGAGTTGATATTGAGTGTTGTCTCCTAGCCATCTATAAGTTATTGTATTAGTTTATGCTTGCTTACTGTGTCATTGCTGTTTGCTTTGTTTTGTTTTGATATACCCCTATGCGTTGCTTGAGTGAGCTAGCTTGTTTATTTTCAGCTTTGGAGCTCTGGTGTCCTGTCCCCAGCTGGCTAGAGCTGTTATCAGGTATAGCAGTCTAGGAGTCCATTCATTCATAGCTCAGGTTTCCAGGTAGCTGATCATCAAGTGTGTGGTATAATCTCTGTCCTACAGTCTTAGAGGGGCAAGGGTGATTGGTGTGTATACTGGTATCTGATTGCAGCAGGGGGTCATGCTCTGAACAAGGTAGGGGGCTGAATACTGACCCCCAAGTCTCTGAGAAAAATGCATCTCTGTTCCCTAGGGCGTGCTGGTGGGTGGGTTCTGCAGAGGGACCATGGACACCCAAAGTTTTTGTTGTAAGGACTGGGAGGTACCAGTTATCTTTGGACCCCTGTTGTGGGTGGCTGGGTGACCTGAGTGGAGCTGCCAGTCTTTAGCTCCCTGATGTGGGTAGGTGAGGACCTTGTTTAATAGGCAAAGCAATGTGAAACTTCAAACTGCCCCCCCTCCACTGCACCGCTGAAATGGTTAGAGTTTGCCAACAAGGGCCTATTCTCCCAAAATAGGCCCACACAGGTCCATGCAGAAGGGAAAGGTACTCAAGATCCACGGATGGTTTGTGCCTGGACAGGAGCCACTTCTGTCCTGAGCTTCCCCAGTTAATGGAGCTAGCAAATTATCTTCTCCTCCCAATTACAAATTTTTTCCTTCGCCAAGGCTGGGAGGACGGCTCTTGGTGCCCACCAGGGTCTATTTCAGGCCCAGGAATTCGGCTGCTGAAGCCGGCTTGGGGGTTGGGGGTGGAGGATGAGGTAAAATATACGCAAGTACTTAGCTTTTGCCAAGAGTACCATTCTCCTCAGGTTCCGGAGGTGTGAGTAGGTTGTGTGGCTGGCTGCTTCTCCCTGAGGAAACTGCAGCCAAATGCTAGTACCAGCCCCCCACCGCTGCCTCCACTCCGGGAATGGTGCCGGAGGTCTCCCTGCTGTTCAGGTTCGGTAACTCCTCTCCACTTCTGAATGGTCTCTTCCTCTCCCTGTCCCTCAGCTCGTTGTATAAGCTTGCCTTTGATGCTCGGTGGTCCCAGCTTGTCACAAATATACTCGTTTCACTTGTTTGTTCAGGTCTTTGTTGTAAAGAGGGCTTGCCAGAAGCCTATGTCTGTTCCGCCATCTTGGCTCCATCTCCCCACCCCCTTTTTGAAATGTGTTTTATTTTATTTATGCAGACCTGAATTTCTATTGACCATTAAATATTTTCCTCTTGGGTAGTAATGTTACTATTGGAGCTGTTTTTATCACTAAAAATTAGTTTTATGATTGGACGATAGAAGTTTTACCTGGCAATATAAGTATCATTATAGAAAAGTCAGAGTTCCTTTTGATTTAGAAACAATCTAAGGATTGAGGAGTAAGACAAAAAATGTGCCATTTGTATCTACTACATTATGACCTCTATTGAGAAATCTGTTGATCAAGCAAGGCTAGAGCTGAGAAACAAACTTTACTGTCTTTTATTGCTTTAGTTATTATTAGTGAAGAAAGAAATAATGTTTTCAACAAAAACATACAAAGGTTTGTTTCTACTAGTAGTTTCCAAATTGAATAAATGAAACTCTAAGTATTTTCCTGAACCGAAAAATATTGTCTTGCTAAAATGTATGGAATAACAGCTTGAGATTAAACCATGGTCTCTCATAGTTGTCACTATTGACATAGTGGATCAGAAAATCTTTGTCAGAGGACAGGGGAGATGTCCTGTGTATTATAAAATGTTTAGCAGCATCTCCGACATCTACCCACTAGATGACAGTTGCCCTCTCTGCCCCAGCTGTAATGAGCAAAAATGTCTCTAGACATTGTAAATGTTCTCTCTGGGGCAAAATCACCTCTGGTTGAGAACCACTAGATTCAATAGGATTCAAGGCTGAAATGTGCAGTGGTTAACCTAAACAGATTGAAATCACTAAGGTAGGATTTGTGAATACACGATAATTATTTAAGTACTATCTATGAACTGATATAGTTTATAAACTATTTACAGGGATAATTACATTTATCCAGCTGAAAGCATTTATTATACCTTACATAAGCCTAAACTTGTACTTGTTGTTGTTGTTAGCTGCAGCCTAGTTGGTCCCCTGACTCATAGTGTCCCCTTGACTCAGGGTGACCCAGTTCACAATGGGATCAGATTGTTGTGATCCATAGCGTTTTCACTGGATGTTTTGGAAGTGGATCACCACAACTTTGTTCTTTAGCATGGAAGTTCCACTGAAACCTGTTCAGCTTCATAGCAACATGCAAGCCTCCACTGATAGACAGGTGGTGGCTGTGCATACAACACTGCCCCCAAACAGGATACTAGGTGATACTAGTATCAAAAAATGACTTACATATAGCCTGTGCCTTCAAAGAAGTTCTAATCTCAAAACAAATTGACTGAGATGGAGAAATTGTATTCACCAATTCCTCTTGAAAATTATTGTATCTCCATGTACAGGAATATTGATAAGCCCTGTGGATTGGGGGTCAAAAATCCTTAGAGCATGGCCAACTAACAAAGTATAATTGTAAAACTACCTTCTAAAACAGATGTATCCTGCCAGATGAACGTTAGATTTGCTAAACACTGACAGAAATGGAAAGGAATAACTGGAAGAAGACTGAATTGCTCCGCATTATAGAGTAATTAAAGGGGCTGGCTTCTGAGTGAAGGAAGAAAAAGAAAGGGAAATCTAACCAAACAATAACAACCCCCCTATGTTGCCACAGTTGAAAAGAGTTACCAGAAAGAAAAGGTGAAAATTTGGGATTAGACCATTTTGTGAAAGGACTGCACTGTCAAATGAAGGTTTAAATAAATCTTTTATTATTTTATTTTTTAAAGAAAACCAATTGTCATCTCACAGAGTTTTTTTTTTTTTTTTTTTCAAAATACATTGAATTTTTTCTATGGCGAGGGGGGCATTGTGTTAGCATTTTCATATGGATTACTTTAACTCTCAAAATAACCCCATGAGAAAGGTATGATCATCACTTTCATTGTCTTACATGTGAGGAAGTCGAGGCTTGGAGGGATCAAGTTGCTCGTCCAAAGTTGCATATGTAGCAAGAAAGGGGCTAATGTGAAAGAGCTTGAACCAAGAGATTTTGATATTAGTCCTTGATTTCTTAACCACCATCTTTCATTAGAGTTGTCTCCTGGGTTTTCAAGGTGGTGATTGATGGCAAGACTTTCTTGGCCTTCTTTTCTTTTTCTCAGATTATGGGGTTTATTAGGGAAGTAACACGTTACAATTCAGGTCCTGGCATACTCAGGATATAGTTCTTTGAACAGGATAGCCTCTTCCCAGCCCACAGGCATGCTACTTTATGGCTCCCCGACCTCTGTCCTGCTCAGGCAAGTACAACGAAGCTCTTTTAGCTCTGCCAGTTAGTGTCCAGAGGCACCCCACTCCACCAGTAAGCCTTAGCAAGAAAGTGCTCAGCACTAGCTCCGAGAGTTGGCAAACCTAGCTCCACAAAGTGCCTGGAGACAACCTACTCCACCAGCAAGCCTCTTGCCCAAAGGCACTCAGTCTTCTCGCTCCATGGGCCAGCTGTCTCCAGGGTCTCCTAGTTCTGCTGCTGCTGTTTCTAGCCACCTCTGGCATTACAGCTCTCTCTTTTTGGCCTCCTGGTTCCAGAAGCTTCTCAGTGCTGGGATCCCAGGACCAAAGGAGGAGCTCCACTCCTAGTTCTTTCTTGGTGGTGGTGAGATAGATCCCCCTTTCTTGGACTTCTTGATGGCAATAACATACCTCCACTTTCAATTCTTCGAAGATATCACTAATGTTTCTGCTGATCCTGAGTTACAGCTAGCAGTGGGGGTGACAAAGATTAAAGATTCTTTTGAAGGCGTTGTCACTTATGTTTATGAATGAATTTAGGAAAGACAATATATTAGCAAAAAGAAAGTTCAGTAAGTGTCACTCAGTCAGGTGT
Organism: Elephas maximus indicus; assembly: GCF_024166365.1. Lineage (NCBI taxonomy): Eukaryota > Metazoa > Chordata > Mammalia > Proboscidea > Elephantidae > Elephas > Elephas maximus. The sequence continues at coordinate 70,529,129 of NC_064826.1, read as the reverse complement.
ATTGGATTGTTCAGTGAGTGGTACTGATGTCCATTCCACAAACGGAGAAAGTAGCAGAGCATAAAACAGAATAGAGCTGTAAATTCACAGTGCTGTTTCCATATTTAATTTGAAGGGTATGGATTTCTGAATAATCCAGCAAACACAGAAAATTATGCATTTGAAATGTAAAATACTTGCCTTCTTTGAGTAGCCATGCCTGTATACTTATGCTCTTGCTCCTGTCTATTCTTGCCTATGTCCATAGCTATTTTGTAAATTAAAATTTGTAACCAATGACTATAGTTTTTGAAAATATTACTAAAGACGAATAAAGATATTCAATGCTAATTTATGGCTTAAGGTGTTCACAATAAATTATTATGTGAAATTGTACTTTGTCACTGACATTTGTGATTCCTGTTACCTTTTTTTGTATATGTCAAAAAAGAGCATTTTCATCCTTACAACACTGTAGGTTAGTCTACAAGAGTTTCTCATTCAATCAAAGCTGAGGTTGAGGTTCACTTTTATGAATTCAATAGCAAGAAGAAGAGATAACTGAAGAAAGTGGGGATTCAGGAGTGTGTGATTTAACTTCATATTCTTTACTTGCTCCCTTGAAGCCACTCCAAATAAATCAAGAACCAGAGAAATAACATGTGCTTGATAGATAGCTTCAAAATAGTCCTTGCTGGTTTGAAAGCTTGCTACTCAAATTTGTTCCTTTGTTCCTTTAGCATTTTTTTAGTGCTTTGGAGCTTTTTTAGAAATTCAGAATCCCACATCTGACTCTAGACATGCAAATCGTAATTTGCATTTTAAAGAGATGTCTGGATAATGAGACCCACTATATCCCACCCCCACCAGAAGGCTGCTGCTAAGCCCTTCTTCTCTTATATAGTGATTCTAGCTTCACTACTATGTGAGTTTTGAGATATTACAGCTGAAAATAGCAATTGGCATCCTGAAAAGGTCTTCATTCAGATAGAGAAGACAACCTGTATGGTTTGTATTTATTAACTTTCACTTTTATACATTTCAATTTCTGTAAGTGAACACTGAGATAAATAGCCTGAGTCTTTAAACAAAGGAGACAACAAAAAACAACAATGGAAGCTTGCTCAGGAATAGGTACAGCAGCATATAGGTCTTCACAAAAGTAGAAGTTACATTGTACAACATTGTACAGACAGTGATAAATGTGAACCTATGAATTCTGGAAATAGTGATAGGAAATAGAAACAAGAGTGGTTCAGAGATAGGGATGTGAAGCATACTCTTTATATTTTTGCCAAAAATTGAAGTTCATATATTTCGTGAACTAGAGAATCTTTTTAAAGGAAGCAAATTCATAACCAAACACCTTCTAGAATTGTCTGTATTAATATATTATCCATAAAATATTTTAATTAAAACATAAATCACTACTAGCTTACAAGTTTACTCTTCTGCATTATTTTACAAAACGTCTGCGATAAGAAAGAAAATAATGACTTCCATTTCCTTTAAAATTCCCAACATGATATATAATACCCTTTCTAATCTCCAGTGACGCTCGTTTATTTTCAAATACCCTTATATTCATGGAGCCCTGGTGACACAGTGGTTTAAGAGTTTTTCAAACGACATTTTATTGTTTGTTGAATCATATTGTCTTCTTGTCTTGGATAAAAGGAGAAGTTGAAAGGAAGATACATGCTAAGTATTATTCTTACTTCTGTTGTATAACTACAATATATAAATAGACATATGCCTAAATTAATATTTAAAAGTAACTAGATTTTTTTTTTAGATAGGATCGAGGAAACAATTTCATTTGTTTTATCCTTAAAAATTTGTGATGTCTTAGTCAAGATTACGACTCCTCTGGTCAATTGGCCCTGAAGTTCACTAAACATGTGAAGATTTCAGTACAAATAAATCACTATATGTTCTTAAGATTCTGGGTACAAATGGTTCACAAGCTTGACTGCTAACTGAGATGCTGGTGGTTCAAGTCCACACAGAAGTGCCTTGAAAGAAAAACCTGGCTATCTACTTCCAAAAAATTAGCCTTGAAAACCCTGTGGAGCACAGTTCTACTCTGACACAGAAGGGGTTGCCATAAGTTGGAATTGATTCAATAGCAGTTGGCTCACTAGCTTTAGACCCTAGCTTTTTTTAAAAAAGGTAAAATTCAATAAATTTCTTAATAAAATTTATTTTCACTTTTAACCAAATTAATATGCTAGTAATAGTAATAGTACATAGGTTTTAAAAGTCAATTTCTTTCTAAGGTTTTTTGACACTATATTCAGTTAAACTGATAAATTTACGTAAACGTGTCCTCCCTCATTATTATATTCATTTGATAATTATTGCAATTATTTTAGTCTTCAATTTTATGAAGCATTTAAAAAGTAGGATGCAGAGCAAATCAGAGAAAAGGTTTTGGTGTCAGTTTACTGAAGAGAACTTTCAAGCAGAGAGAATTTTTTTTTTTTTGTGGGAGAAGGTATCTGAGGACTCATAAAGTATTTTAGAAAAAATAATCAGGCCTCCAAAATGTTTATTGTTTTCCCTAACCTTAAAAATATTCAAACACAGAAAAATGATAAAGGAAAGGATAAGTGAAAGGAAGTGAAAAAATAAAGCGGAGAGGAGAGAAAAGTACGGGTCCTGGATCCTGAACCCCCAACACTTATAAACTAAAACAAGTTTCCTATTGTCTGTAAGCCTTGCCTGAATAGGAAACTAATTTTGGATCCACTCTTACCCTACAACAGACATAGAGGGAATATCTGGAAATAGAATACAGTAAGAGAAAAACAGCAACTAAAATTGACCTGTACTCAGCACTAAGCAAACTACACTTCTAACCAATCGATACAGCCAATACAAGACCTGATAGATGCATTTCTGTCAAATTCTCTCAGAAAAATCTTACAGTAGCAAAGCTTTCTCCTACAGCTTTAATTCTTTGTGGAGTCTGTTCCATTTCATGCAATATCTTTTATATTATCTTTCCTCTTCTGGGGCTAACAGCTTCATTTCAGAATTCAAGTTCTTTTGCACTAATAAAACAGCTGACCATAGATTTGGCTCTGTGCAAACTTCATTGCAATTTCTGATTTAAAATTTCTTTCTAAAGGAAATTTGTTAAACCATCTTATCTTCTTTGTTATTAAATATGATATGTTATTTCTTATAACAAAGTAGGCTAATTAATTATCTTCATATCCATCTCCATACAATCATGTAGCTATAGTGGAAAGTTAATTTTAGAATCAAAGAGACAAAGTTTCAATTTTGTCTCACGGTACTTATGTAAATATGGAGACAGCAAATAATATTTTAGGGTTCTTCTGAAGGTTAAATGAAAGAGTATATAAGATACCTAGGGCAGTTTCTGATACATAGTTGGTGCTCAATACGTGTCATTGCCTATCTTTCTTCTTAAGGAATGACAGGGCAAAAGCTCAAGAATAGAAAAGAATACAGCAATGCACTGTGGGTCTTATGCACTTTTCGAACAACTTTTCTCTGTACAAGGAGTAATTTTTTTTAAAGGTCAGTCTCTTGCTTCACGCATTTCTTTTATAAAGGTATATATTTCAGGCTTGGGGTGGGCACAAGGAGAAATTTTGTAGGAAATCTTGGGCTTGGTAATAGGAAAATGCACTTCTCCACTGAGGAAAATGAGAATGCCTTAAATAGCACAACTGTCCTTTAAATTTCAGAGGTTATAAAGCTGAGGTTAGTAAACATTTGAATTACAGTTCTCCCACCAGGAAGCCAATTTTTCACAGCTTCCTTCGTGTGCCTTAAAAACAAAAATTTTCAAATCTGGAGTACTTGTCACCTTTTACATTAAATTCACCGGTCAGGCAATTTGTAGAGACGAATTAGTTTTAATGATCATAAGTATATAAAGCTTTTCAAGTACCCACATGTACATTTAATGGTTATTTCTCAACATGAAATATATTAATCATGTAAAGAAGATTGTTATAAATAGCAAGTCACAAGCTAATGAAAAGATGTTAAGTTATACAAACAAAGTTTTCATATAGATTTAGCCAAATATTAACATCCCTTTCATTACCTAGAATTCTGTTGGGAACATTATTAATTTAAAATGTTCCTATTCGCTCAATGAAAGTCTTATTAAATACATATTTCATTTTTGTACAGGCTTCATGTAAGTCACATACTCTTCTAGGATTAGCATATTTTAGTACCATATTATCTCTTATGCTAGTCATTACAATGACAAGGAAAATAGTGAACTCAAACCAAAAGTAACCTAACAAAAATAATTGTTAAGGCTCTAGAAAAAAGTGAAACTACCCTTTAGATGTTGTGACAATGATGAGGAAACTATCTTCTAGTTTTTAAAACTTCATTCTTGGCCTAATAAAAGAGAATGTGATTCAAAATTAGTAACTATTAGTGTCTCCTCTGATAACAGGTGAGAGATAAAGGGCTTTATAAGATAAACATACATTTCAGACTTGTGTTGTTTTACTGGGGAAGTCCTTGGGTGGTGTAAACATTAAGTGGTTGGCTACTAACTGAAAGGTGGGTGATTCGAATCCACCCAGAGGCACCTCAAAAGAAGGGCCTGGTAATTTACTTCCAAAAGGTCACAGCCATTGAAAGCCCTATGGGGCAATTCTACACTGAAATACATGGGATCACCATGAGCTGAAATAGAATTGGTGGCAACTGGTGGTGTTTTATTCTTATGTGTAGACAGAGCATTTTTTAGGACATTAATGGACATATAGATTTCTTTTCTATTCATATACTTTCTCATTTTTTATTGGCATATAGGCTATTTTTTTCCCCCCAATTTCTAGTAGTCATTTCTAGGGCAGCGAGAATAGCAGTTAGTCAATGATGTCTAAATATTGAGTTATAAGAAAGACTTCCCCACAAGGAATTTGTTCATGATTCCTTCTAAGAATGTTCATATTTCCTTTTTACGTTTACAGATTGGAATCATTTGGTGTTTATCTTGATCTGAGTGAGAGTTATGGCTTCAAGTTTTTTCATTTTCCACAGTTTTACCCAACGTTCTCTTCTCATTTGTTAAAAAGCCAATCTTTATCCCATTGATGTGAGATGCTGCTTTTATCCTACACTACATTGTCATATCATACAAACTAAGTTTACGCTGGAGCTGCCACGTAATAGGAGGAAAGTAGAAAAAATGCTTTTAGTAAATTGTAATGCAGTACTTGGTACATAGTAAACATTCCCTTGATAGACATTAATATTTATCATAATTATTCCTCAGAACTGTTCCCTTCCAAACCTAACATCAGTGTATTAAAAATGAGAAATCAGGTTCACTTTTGTGTTTGCTTTCTAATAGTCCTGATGCTGTGCAATTATGTGGTTTCCTTTTCCTTCTTGTCCCCCATGCAGTTCTCACATATTGCGATAAATTAAAAAAAAAGATGTAGATTTGAAAAGTACTTATTTTTGTATACAATAGGAAACTACTACTGCTGCCTTTTTAGGATAAGTTTAGGGAATTAGCCATGGGAAGGCAACAGCGTCTAATTATTTTGAGATGTCTTGGTGTTTTGTACTTTTAGTGGCAACACTCATCACATTTATTTCTCTGTACACAAAGCCACAGAAGATTAATGTAAAAGGACCCTATGAAAATCTGTCACCTTTCTTAAGGCTGTACTCTCCTTTCTTGCTTTATTTTTTTTTAAACTACGTAGTCAACTCATTAGGAATTCTGTCTTTCTACTCAAGAAGGAGAGGAAAGTGGCGATTTGGTCATGAGTGACTCAGGTCTCCAGAAACAGCTATAGCTTCACTCATAAGTTCCAGAACACAGTTTATGGGTAAGTCGTCTCTAACTTCTAGAGGACTCCTTACGGGGGGAAAAAAGTTTATCCTAGTTTTTGACTTTTCAAGACATATTCTCCTATTAAAAAGAGAGACATAAATTATTATCTTACTAACTTTAAATTAAAAAAAAAATTCACATTTAAAAATACTCTAAGGCTGAATTCTATTACATTACTCCAAATTTGATATTGACAAAACCATCAGGCATTTGAATTGTGGTGTTGGTGAAGAATATTGAATATAGCGTGGACTGCCAAAAGAATGAACAAATCTGTCTTAGAAGAAGTACAACCAGAATGTTCCTTAGAAGCAAGGATGGTGAGACTGCCTATTACATACTTCGGACATGTTGTCAGGAGGGATCAGTCCCTGGAGAAGGACATCATGCTTGGTAAAGTACAGGGTCGGCGGAAAAGAGGAAGACCCTCAATGAGGTGGTTTGACACGGTGGCTGCAACAATGGGCTTAAGCATAACAACGATTTTAAGGATGGCGCAGGACTGGGCAGTGTTTCCTTCTGTTGCGCATAGGGTCGCTATGTGTCGGAGCCGACTCGATGGCACCTAACAACAACATCAGGCCTAGAGATGTCCATTATTATCCAGTTTAGTATCACTGTCATTTTATATTTCACACCCTCAGAAATTTCAAAAGGGAGTAAAAGTCGACACTAAATATGAAAGTGCTTTAGCATTGGGTGTCATTTTGGAACTACCTAAACAGATAAACAAGAATAGTCATTATAGCATGAAGTGATTATCACTTCCCTTTCCTTGGAAACTCTATGGGGCAGTTCTATAGGATTGATATGAGTCGGAATTGACTCGACGGCAGTGGGTTTGGTTTTTTTTTTTTTTTTTCCCTAGAGTCTATAATAAAAGTCATGTAAGTAGTAGTAAATCCTACATATTTGACTACACTAGCTAATTACCAAATAATTATGCCTTGGCATTTTGTCAAATTCACAAGTGCTCTATTTTTATGTATTTCAGATAGGATGAATAGATTATTAAAATATACTCTTACCATATCTTGCCTTTAGACAGGCTTTGGGATATTGGCTATGGAAATATATATTTGGTAAACAACTCATTGCCATCGAGTCCATTCCGACCCATAGCAACTGTATAGGACAGAGTAGAACCGCTCCGTAGAGTTTCCAAGGAGCGCCTGGAGGATTCAAACTGTTGACCTTTTGGTTAGCAGGTATAGCACCTAACCACCAGGGCTTCCTTAGAATGTTTAGTGCCCTATAATTGTATCATTTAAAAAATTACAGGTATTAATAAGAGCGTATTCAGTAACTTATTGCAGACAGACATTCTGTGATCTTACCTATCCCAATGGGGTATTTGTATAAAACATTCTCATTTAATAAACCTGTGGCCATCAAGCTGATTCCCACACTTGGCGACCCGATGTATTACAAAGTAAAACTTCTCTATAGGGTTTTCCTGGTTGTGTGTAATCTTTATGGAAGCAGATCACCAGACTTTTCTTCCATGGTGCCCCTGGGAAGTTTGAACTGCCAATCTTTAGATTAGTAATCGAGTGCAAACCATTTGTGCCCCTCAGGGACCTTTTCACTGAATACACACTGTGTTTTTCCACAATGCCTAAAATATACTGGTTTTCACATATCACCGGTTTACTTTTCAACATTACTGTAGAAAAAGTACACAATACACTTCATATGAGGATTGCTTCATAATTAGGTTTAGACTTTATTCAGTAATGCTTGGACTGCTCTGAAATTTTCATAAAAAATGATGTTTTCAAGTCTCAATGTTTAACAGCCGTGTTCCTAGTAAACAGTCCAGAGCAAGGTGGAGGGTGATAAGGAGATATAGGAAATCGCAAAAGCATTTTTTGAAAAAAGTCAGAATACTAGTTAAATAATGTATTTCCAAGAATTTAACATGCCAAGAATGGGAATTCACAGTTTATCATCTTCAAAACTATAAATAAAAATGAAATCTTTATATTTCAAAGTACAAATAATTTTTAAAAATATTTGATAATGCTTCGCTTCTATGACCTTATCTTGATGATGAGAAAATATTGGAAAAATCTCATTCTTTCTCATCAGAGGCAATTTTTATTCAGCTGAATTTTATGTACTTTGAAAAAAGCAATATTTCAAACACCAAATCAATTGTGTACAATTACAAATGTATTCTGAGTCTGCTGCTACACCTGTGTTAAAATTGTATTACAAAGATACTTATAAAAACCACATTTCAGAGAGCATACAGTTTATTAAAAACAACCATTAGCAATATTTAAACATTACTCTAGAAATTGCCTTGTAAAATGTAAGTGCTGCCTCATGTTTGAAAGATTTCATTTAAGAATTTCAGTAACATGTTGTGAGAAATAATTTCCTAAAGAACTGAGTTTATTAAAGTAGCCCCTTTCTTTACTGAATGTAAAACACATTATTTATCTTTTAGCTCGTACTATGTTTAAACGTAGTTAGGCTATAAACTATCATTGCATATGACAACTGTGCTCATGGAAATTTTTCTAAATTTTCACTTTATTTTGGTTTGTTAGAATATGACTTGTCATTAATTGTTTTAAAAGCTTTAAGAAATGGGGGAAAAAAGTCGATCTTCTGGCAAATTGACCTTACATTTTAATTTTTTAATGCAATTTTCTTTCATTTTTTGTAACATTGAAAAGCACATTGCTATAATTTGATAGATTGTAAGTTTCTATGAAGATAGTTTGATAAAAATAATTGGGTCTATCTTAGGTAGTACTGAGTTCCATAGTATACAAATCTATTTCCTCCAAACTCTTCTGTGTGAATTTCCCTTTTCTAGCCCTTCAAGGACAATTGTAGGTGTGCCAAAATGCACTGAGCCACAGCACATCCTTGATGGATTTCCCAGTTCCATCCTCCCCAAAGCAAGTGTAATTCAGACTCAATTTCTTGACATGAAGCAACACTACAACATGCTTTGAGTAATTTTTAGGTGTTATGTCAATTACAGAGTTTAGGGTCACTGATATATAGCTAGATGTTAGTAATTACAAAACCTTCCAACAGTAATTAAAAAATCTATTATAATTAATGACAAACTGTTAAAAGGAGTCAGTTATCTCAGCAATTGCAGCATTTTACATAAATTAGCATGCTATACTTCCATTACCAGTTGAAAAGGATTAAAAATCATCCTGTACAAAGGTACTACACTTGTATGTACAAATGAAAAGTGGAATGGAGAAATGAAGCAATTATTTGAATAATTTAGTGCCCTTGTTCCTAAACCCTGCTTGAAATATTTAGATATTTAAGACACTTTAAAAATTACGTATACATTTATATAAATTCTAAATTTCATTTTCTGAATATAAATTCAAACTTTTGCTTATTTATTTAAGTCATTTAATTCAATATATCTGTTTGCTTAATTATGAGGCCCATGCTTGCATTTTTCTTATAATCAGTTTTATTTTCTTTCAGCCAGCCTCCAGAGTCACAAGCTTTTATTTAACAAGGGTAAAGTCCTTTAAAAACTTATAATTTAAAAATTAAAGATCATTTAGCAATAACAAAACAGAACTACTTCTTGTATAAGCACATTTCCCATGAGACTAGGGGAGAAACAATATTGACTCTGAATATTTCATAACTTTCTCTAATTTAAAATAAGTATTGGGTGTCTTTCTAACTGAAGAAGACAGTTGATTTCTTACCTTTTTGATGTCCAACCAGCAATCTTCCAGCTAACTTAAAACCTTTAAATATGAACTACAACTTTTTAACAATCATGTACCTGTGTGAAGTTTCTTGGAGAAGAAAGTCATTAACCTAATAATTTGATTACTATTTCAGAATGAATAATTAGGCAAATATTAACCAGAAAATGTATGCACACCCAGCTAGCAAGGTTGTATCCTTCTGTTTCCATTTTTTCAAGATTAGCACACATTATAAAGAAAAATAATTTTAACATTTTCTGAAATGATAATATAAAATAGCAAATGAATCTTAACATTCACAATGGTTTGAGATATGTTCTCCTACCAATAAAGGTAAAGTACAGAATAAAGGAATTATCTAATTTCATAACAAGAAAAAATTCAGTGGAAAACCTGGGCAGGGATATTTTTGGTACAAATTAGCAAGGTGGGTTTTCTACTTCCAACATGTTCACCACTTTTATAATTTCTCAGTTTAACAGTTCACTTGGGGTGTGGTCTTTGTGAAGAAAATATAAATGGCCTTGTCTATCATATCCATAACATGTGGTGGTAGAAATCTCTAATTAAATGGCTTAATATCTTTAATATTTTTGAATATCATCATGAAGGAAACATTCAAAATAAACATAAGCGTAGAGGAAGCACAGTGAACTTCTGTCAGGTGGGTAGCCACAAAGATAGTCTACATGAAAGTCACAAATCAGATCAATTTTCTTTTCTTTCAAATCTGCGATGTTCCCATGCTTTTCACACAGCTTTTTCCATTGACATAAAATGTGCTACTTACATACAGCATCAGGAAATTATTTCCGAAACGAAACGACATGATCTTCATCCAAGCACAGCAAGAAAATATGATTGATATACTGTAACGGTCTCTTGTGAAGGAGGGTCAGATGGAGAAACTCTTGGAAAGGGAGAAAACTTTAGCAAAAGAAAAAAAAAATGTTAGCAATATTTCATTTGGTGTTTCATCTAAAAATTAGGAGCTTGCCAGAACAAATTGATACACAGCAGATTTATAACTAAGGAAATTTAGTTTTGTTGCCAAAGTTATTTGTTAAAATTATGTCGGGGCTAGAGTGTTTAGATTTATATGAGAATTTCTTTTCAATATTTTGCAAATCGAAAATCAAAAACAAAGTCAAATACTACACATTATTGCTCATAAGGGAACAGAGTTATGTTGGTCATCACCATCCAGAGGTTTTATTTCAAGGAACTTTCTCTTACTAAATATTTTAAATTGGCATTTTAGCCACTTTCAGTCTTTACAAGTGAGAAGTAGTAGCCTTGTTTATTGATTCTGCCATGATTAATTATTGTCCTGTGCCACAAGGAAAAAAACAACAAAAAAAAGCAACAAAAACAAACAGGTGTTATAAGCAATGCTTTCGATGGTCCCTTTTAAAGGAAGGCTCACCCAGATATAAAACACCTAGAGCTGAGCAACACCAGGTTGGAATTCTTTAACACTGAGTGAACTGAATCCCCTCTGTCTCATGGAACTAAAAGAGGTATAAATGTTTTTCAAAGTGACTGTAGTTTTAAGCGCAATTCAGAAATTTTACCTAACATACCTAAGGTAAAGTTTTAGCAGCTTGCCTTTCTCATGCATCCTTATGGAAGACATTAACAAAAGATCTATAAAGTTATTTCCTCCAAGTTTAATCAGGCAAATCTAGAGACAGAAAATATAGTTAGAACAATGATTTCCAAACTATACAGCATATTAAATTCAACTGAGGAATTTACATATATCCCAATGCCCAGATTGCACTCAATGCCAATTAAATCAGAATCTCTGTGGGTGGGAGTGAGGCCTTGGCATTTTCTTAAAAGTCCCCAACCAAACCAAAATCAAATCAAGTCAATTCCATGTATTACAGAGTAGAACTGCTCCACAGGGTTTTCTTGGACATAATTTTTACCAAAGCAGTTCACCAGGCCTTTCTTCTGCAGTGCTGCTGGATGGATTCAAACCACCAACCATTAAGTTAGCAGTCCAGAGGAAACCATTTATGCCAGCCAGGAACCTTTTGAAGTTCCCCAGTGAATTAAATATGGATTAAAAGTTGAAAGACACCTAGCCTGGCATCAAGGAAAACAATCTAACTTCTGAACACATAATGATGAAGTAGCCTGTATTTGGATGTATTCACCAGCCATTTCTTTGAGGTATTAAAGTATGAGCTGAAATAATTAACGAGCAAGAATGCTACCAAAGTCTTTGATGCAGTAAACGTGACAGATTGGAAATTCATTCCAACTCTGAATCCTTGATGATCCGTGGTATTTTACCATTTTTAGACTTACAAACAGTGCCCAAATGGAGTAGCCAGGCAATACTGAATATGCAAAACTCCATTCACATCCTTCTCCTGTCACCTTCACTTTTATAGGTAAAATCAGTGAGTTAATAGCATGTTAGCCTGGCTCATTCTGTCGTGATTTTGCCTAGTCATTACATAAAATCTCTCCTTAAGAATACAGTGAATGTAATATTAGGTTTGATAAATTATAAAGCATTTAGAAGAATCTAAAAATAATCAACTTCTTTAACTCAAAATGTTTCAAGAGAAAAGACTACATAAAGGCATAGTTTTCAAAAATTTTGCACTTCAAAAGTGTTACCCATAAAAGGAGAATAAAAGTGATCAAGTGATTAGAATATCAGGAAATGTATTAATAAAAGGCATAGTCCAAAATCAAAACTAAAACTGAAAAGTTTGTGTGCTTTCTCTGGGAAATGGGAGGCTAATTGTCTGATGCATCCTAAATCTCCAAATCTGAGATTTATTTCTCAATATATTGAAATGTATTTATGAACCTCATATGAACATCCCTGTACAGTGTTGCAGAAGTTTTCTTGTTCATTTGTTTGTTGCATTATTGTTTTCATAAGCATAGGTTAACGGCTAATTCTAAAATCTCTGGGGACCTCTCAGTTGTGGGGTGGTAGGGCAGAGGAGTGTTGTGCTGCTCCAAATGTCATTCAGACCCATTTCTTTCCGTCAATGGCTTCTCCATCTATCAGGGACTTTCCGTCTGCCACTGGCTCCTCTGCTTACAGCTGTTAGAGGAGAGAGGATGGGTGAGGGATTGGGTGAGACGTCTTAAATGCCATGCCTAAAAGTGTCATAGACTCTTCTGCCTGTTTTCTGTTGGTCAGAACCCACTCACATGATTTCACATGGCAAAGACGCTGGAAAATTAGTCTAGCTGTTTAAAAGAAGAGGAAAAGCATGGATTTCAGTCCTTAGGTAACCAAATATCCTTTTGCTCCATTTATCCCAGCCATGGAACACTCCCAGCCATTGTCCAAAGGAGGTAACACAAAGTAACATACAGCTAATGGATCAAAGTCCAAGATCTCCAGACAATACAGAATATTGTCCATTTTTCTGCTGGTTCTTGACTTTTCTTTGAGGTGTCCTTCCTTATGTCTTTAACTCCTTGTGGATGTCTTTAGTGCAGATTTAGAGCCTGTATAACTTTTCAGCTTGCATCCTACAGAAGCAAGCTTGGGTACCCAAAGATTGTGTTACAGATTGAAAAATCAAAGACTTTAGCTTTCTCTGATAATAAAATTCCCTAAAAGTATAAGTGGAGCCCTTGCAGCATAGTAGTTAAGAGCTATTTAGTGCCTGGGCAGGTCACTACTCTAACCTTAAAAGACCCAAATTTCTGGACTCTCTCTATGCCTTTTCATTTCTGTGGCCATTTGGCCTGTTCTTTCCTAGACTTATCTCTTTTTGGTGATATGCTTCCAAGAATAGTCAATAACCATACCCAGCAGACACTGATAGGATTATTTTTTACCAGTTTCTTTTCCTAAAGATAGATCCCAGCAGTCACTTGGTCTCCCTTCTACTGTTTCCTCAATTCTTTGACACTGAGTAATAGAGATATAAGGAGTCCTGGTGGCACAATGGTTAAGCAAAATGTCTGCTAATGGAAAGACTAGCAGTTCGAAAGCATCTAGAGGCTACTTGGAAGAAAGACCTGGTGATCTACTTCCATAAAAATTACAGCCTAGGAAACCTAGTGGGGTAGTTTTGTTCTGTCACGTGGGGTTGCTAACAACAATCTGAGCAATATGAATATATAACGCCCTCTCTGGTTATATCTGATCCCTTGCCACTCACTTTCAACCGGCTAAGCTAATAATCACATAGTCTACATTTCAGTTGCAAAAACTGTCTGCTTTTTAACTATTATATCTGCATTACATAGATTGTCATGCTAGCTATTAAAACAACTGACCTCTGATTCTCAGGAGCTTCCTTATTTCTTACTCACATCTCCATCTAATGAGCATTGGTGATAGTAGGGGAAGTGCAGAGGGTCAATTCTTTGCTCCACTTGATCAATTAGGCGTCTGGATCTCTTTCATATTTTAGCTGTCATCAAAAAGGCTTCAGAACCTACCATGGGATGCTTTGCCTCCAGCTGGCAGACTAGGAAAGAGAGAGAACTGGAAGAGGTGAGCATTTACTTCTAGACTCCCTCACAAGGCTTCACCTAACTTCAAAGGGGTTTCAAAATGATGTTGATTGGTGTTCATAGAAGAAGAGAAACACAAATATTGCTAAACTCTAGCATTGTCTCTGTCAATAATCATCTATTTCAAATAGTTGTTTCACTTAAGTATGTAATCATATATAAATAGGCCTGCTTTCTTTAATTTACTAATGAGAGCAGTCATGTGTGAAGTATATCCTGATGTCCATTAAATTGAATGGGATTTTCCAGATAAAATACAGAATAAAATGCCCAGTTAAATTTGAATTTTAGCCATACGATAAATAATTTTTAGTATAAGTGTGTCTCCAAAATTGAATGCCTCACACATGAAAAAATTAATCGCTGCTTATCTGAAATTCAAATTTTACTAGGCTCCCTATATATTTATTTGCTAAATCTGGCAACCCTAGACTGAACACTTTAGGTCTTATTTTTATTATAAGATGTGCCCAGTGATATTAATATGAGTTATGGGGAGTGGAAAAATCATCTGTTCTCTCTCAATTACCTTTAAACAAACATTGCTTCAAGCCAAAATGAGAAGTTTTGACTACCGCCTGCTATTAAAATCTAATGTATGTGTGCCTAGAAACTTTATTTATTACTAGTCTTTAGTGTTATATGAGGTTAGATGTTTTAATTAAATTTCAGTAGAAACATCTTAAAATAATACTGTGCTACTTTGATTCCATTTCAATATATGTGTTCTGCATTGTGAGGGGGAATAATTGCAGAGAACTGCAAATGATCAGGCCTACCATAAATTAAGAAGCACTGGCACCTTCGCTGATCTTCAAACCAAGAGCTGCCCATAAAGGGGTGCTGCTGAGATTGGATTGCTCCTGCATGCCCCCTCTGTGATTTTTATATTTTAGTAAGACCGTTCATTATAGTTAGCTTCTCGTGTTGGAACCATTAGGTATTTATGTGAAATAGCATATCATTATCTCAGTTGCATTCTGAACCATTTGGGATGCTTTTAAGTTAGGGTGATTTTTTTTTTCCTTGTCTTAATTTTGCACACACTAGTGCCTATATGCCTGTTCAGCTTATCTCTGTCTTCAGGTTCTTTGATTCCATTTTTCAACTTTATTGTGTTAAAGTGGCTGGTGAACAGTGTAGCTGACTGCCACGTAGGAGTAGCCTCAAAGACAGCTAATTCAAAATGCTGTCTTGATAAGCAGGCAAGCCCTTTATTTATTTATTTTTAACTCTAGCTTACCTTAACAGTCTGAAATTCCAGCAGGAAACATTCACGTTTTTATATTTCTTCAAATCCAACCTTAGGGACCTAATCACGGAAACCATAGTTTAGACAGCAGTATGACCATGAGAACCTAGGAAATGAAGAAGAATGCTTATACCTTACAGGGACAAAAGCAAGTACGTGAGTTCTAACATTATTAGTGATCTAACTAAAGGTGATTCTAGTACAACCATGCAATTTTCAGTGCAGCAATTTGAACCTATGGAAAGCTCTAGATCACATAGATTCTTAATTTGTTGTTTTCCTATGGTAAAATATGAATGAAGTCTAAACTGAGTTTTAACAAAGCTATACAGTTATTCTTGTGACTGGTGTTGCAGGGATGGACAGAGTGGAGGTACAGCAACCAACAAAAAGAAATTCCTCTTTTTTCGCCCTTATATATTATTCCTTACCCACAAAGACCCATTATCTGAATTTCTGATTACTTTTTATATTCTGTCCCATTTAGTCTGGTAAGCAAAACAAAATGAAAACCAATTCTTGTTGAGTGGATTCGAACTCATGGCAACACCTTGTGTGCCAGAGTAGAACTGTGCTTGTTAGAGTTTTCCATGACTGATTGCTCAGGAGAAGATCCATAGGACTTTCTTTTAAGGCACCTCTGGGTGGACTTGAAACTCCAAATTTTTGGTTAACAACCAAGTGTATTACCCATTTGTACCACCAAGGGATTCTAGCCTGGTCAGCACCCCCATGGAGTTCCAGCAATTTTTCAGACCCCATACGTATTAACTTATTTCATAACCCTTCTTCATGTTTATTATGAATGATAGTCTAGAATTGTTTATTCAGTATAAAAACATTTAGTGAGCATGTATTATCTCCAAGCATTAAGCACGTAGAATTCAATTATAAGATATAGAATCCATCTCTACCCTTAAGAGGTCATAAACAAGTACGTATATATACGTGTATATAATCATTCCTTTACCACTTGATGGTCAGTGACAATAATTTTAGGATGTTGATCTTATGGACCAGTAAAATTCCTATCCTCCTCAAATTTGGATATTGATATGAGATCATTAGGTTTTAATTTTTCCAAATATGCAACCAGAGAAAGCAAAAATAGCTTTTAAGATGAATATTATTTTATAACATTTTATAGTATATTTTGAAACCAAAAGTGAAGGAAATAGTTCTGAATAGAACCTCTTAAAAGAAATAATTTAGTTTTTTGTTTTTTTAAAGGTAACTATATTGCTCTCGGAGGAGCCCTGGTAGCAGAATGGTTAAAGCGTTTGGGTGTTAACCAAAAGGTTCAAACCCATCAGTGACTCCAAGGGAGAAAGATGTGGCAATCTGCTTCTGTAAAGATTCACAGCCTTGGAAACCCTATGAGGTAGTTCTACTCTGTCCTATAGGGTGGCTTTGAGTCGGAATCAACTCAGTGGAAGTGGGTTTGTTTTTTTTATATTGTTGTCATGTGTTTTATCTCATTGTGAACAGTGAAAACTGTCCTTGCAGGATTTTTTGGAAGCTACTAACAGATGTGATAGTCTAATCTTTTACCTCTGAAAGTGTGTTTGGAGTTTAGTTGTAAGTGCCCATTTAAAATGCAATAAATACTTCAAAGAGAAATGAAAGCAGGATATATTTGGCCTAAATATGGAATCCAAAGATTGGATTTTGGGGGTAAAATGCAGGATAAAGAGAGTTATGCCAAAGGAGTGAGGTATGGGGCAGGGGAGAATGTTGTCACCTATCAGATGAGAGAGGAAAGAGAATAGAGCACTCCCTTGGAGCGGAACTTTCATGAGTAGATAGAAAAGAACCAAATAACTTGTAAAATATTTTACATTCTATTCCCTAACCTTGCTTTACTTTCTTCATTTTGTTCAATGAATATTTATTGAGGCTTTCTTAAAAAATTTCACACTGTTTTGATCTTGGCCTGGGACTAAGTTTCCTTGCAAACTGAATCAGCTCTTTTAGAAATAGCCCTGCTTCTTTACCTTGGCAACAATGACAGTGATAAAGAGAATTGGAATGATAAATCTATAAAACCCTGATCTTTATGTCTAGGAAAAAAGAAAGTGTTACAGAGAAAAGGATCACTATCATAAAATGGACAGAGATGAAAGGTGGCAAAATGATTTAAATAAAAAATTAATGGCAAAGGCTTTGGAAGCAATTTAAAATTTCAGTTAACACATCTGTTCAAGTTTGAGAAATGAGGGGGACCGGAGACTTGAGTATGCTGCCTGACACTATAATAGGCATATCATATGCATGAAACCATTTCATCATCAAATATGGTCACACATTTCTCGGTCACAGTAATTTGTTGGCACCAACAATTAATCCAAAGCTGTTAGAAGTATTTTGAAGTAAATCTTGTATATGTGACTCTGGTATATTCTCTGTTATCTTCATTTGGTAAGTCTTGAATCACTTGGAAGCCATTTGTGCAAAATATAGGCAAGCCATCTCTCTAATATTAACAATCATTTTTGATAAGGATTAAATCATCTTACTTTTTATAAATAAGGAGAAATTAGATGAACAAGGAATTCTGAAGGTCTCCAATCTACTTAAAAATTTCTGAAAGACCACCACAGAGGGGTGAAATATAGCTGGAGTGATGAAGATTAATACTCAGAGACAATGCTCTGGCAGGCAAGTTGTTAAAACATTGAAGCTCCAGGTTGGATGGGGGTCTC
Organism: Elephas maximus indicus; assembly: GCF_024166365.1. Lineage (NCBI taxonomy): Eukaryota > Metazoa > Chordata > Mammalia > Proboscidea > Elephantidae > Elephas > Elephas maximus. Next base: position 70,511,120 of record NC_064826.1, on the reverse strand, counting down.
TTGTTCTGGAGGACTTTTAATATACATCAATATCTGAGGGATGATTTTTGACTTTGTGCTTCACTGAATTATCTTTAACTTTGCCTTGTACTTGTAAGCCTATATTTAATTTACTATCAGAGATTTTTTATTTCATGTTCTTAATGTTCCTATCTATTCTCACTGCCACCACACTAAGTCTCATAACTTGATTAGCTGGCTAATTTTCCCTCTTGTCTCTCTCACTCTGGTCTCTCCATCTCTAGCTTTCCTTCCATTTTTTTCACATAGCATAATCATACAATGATTTCTTTGAACTCATTGATTTTATCATGTCACTCAACTGCTCTAAAGCCAGTGGATTCTCACTGCCTGCAGCTCCATTTGTGCAAGGCATTCAGTGGGAACAAAGAAAAAAAGATGAAGTTCAGTAGTCAGAAAACTGGCAGAACACTGTGTTAAATGACACTGAAGAGAAATTTTTACTCTTTGAATTCTCAGAGCCATTAATAGAACATAATATAGAGTTATCCCACCTTATTTTGCCAAGGTAAATTTTATGCAGAAAATATCTACCATATTTCTAAGGCATAATGGTATTTCATGGAGCACCTTGGAAACTGCTGGTTTGCAAGATTTTATAATGTAGAATTTAAAGTCCTACCTTTTCAGTTATGTCCAATTTGACTCCTTTAATTGAGTCAATTCGTTTAATGCCTTGTCATCGGAATACACTTTGTGACATCACATATCTATCTTACACACATAATTTCAGCTGGCTGGAATGTTATCAGGTCTAACCAGTTGTCATCGAGTTCATTCCAACTCATGGCAACCACATATGTGTCAGAGTAGAACTGTGTTCCACAGGGTTTTCAATGGTTAAATTTTCAGAAGTAAGTCACCAGGCCTTTATTCTGAGGAGCCTCAGGATGTACTGAAACCTCCAAACTTTCTGTCAGCAGCCAATGTCCTTAACCTTTTATACTACCCAGGGACTTCCTGGACCAGTAAGCAACATCACGATGAACGGAGAAAAGATTGAAGTTGTCAAGGATTTCATTTTACTTGGATCCACAATCAACACCAATGAAAGCAGCAGTCAAGAAATCAAATGACACATTGCATTAGGCAAATCTGCTGCAACGACCTTTGATAAAAAACAAAGATGTCACCTTGAAGATAAGGTGTGCCTGACCCAAGCTATAGTGTTTTCAATCGCCTCATATGCATGCAAAAGCTGGATAATGACTAAGGAGGACCAAAGAAGAATTGACGCCTTTGAATTATGGTACTGGAGAAGAATATTGAATATACCATAGACTGCCAAAATAATGAACAAATTTGTCTTGGAAGAAATACAGCCAGAATGCCCCTTCAGACGTTATCAGAAGGGATCAGTCCCTGGAGAAGAACATCATGCGTGGTAAGGTAGAGGATCAGCAAAAAAGAGGAAGGCCCTCAATGAGGTGGGTTGACACACTAGCTGCAACAATGGGCTCAAGCATAACAACGATTGTGAGGATGGCTCAAGACCAGGCAGAATTTTGTTCTGTTGTATATAGGGCTGCTATGAATTGAAACCAACTGAACAGCACCTAACAGCAACAACAAAAACCAACTGAACAGCACCTAACAGCAACAACAGGGACTCCCTTATCAGTTCTACCTATGTTTACATGTTTACCTTTAATGTAATCTTTATATCATCTTTCCTAACTGATTCAGTTATGTCATTTCACCTCCTAAACACGTAGTAATTGTATCATTTGACACACATACAACCCTGTAGTTATTTTCTTTAGGTATACACATCTGAGGTTATAGGTTAATTACATTGAATATGGTAATTATTTATAATGTTTTGTGCATTTCCCATAATTCAGCATGCATATTACACCTTCGATAACTGAAGGAAGTCAGGTGCAGTATATGGATTTCTATCTAGACCAAATCTTCTATTAGTAGTAGTAGTAGTATCAGATTAATGCTGTTATATGATATATCATTTTAATTAAAAATGTTTAAAAAAAGTATTATACCAACCAATGTCACAGAGCAAATACTTAAAAATACTCGAATAAGTTTTTGCAATGAAAAATATTTCAACTTACATTCTGATACTTTTCTGGTTATAGTTGAAATAACTTACACACACCTGTTTCATGAGTCAGGGGATATATATTTGCCCACCTACATTTTCTGCCTCTTGGGTTTCTTGGGAAGTTGCTTGCCAACTTTTAGTGCATTCTGTCACCTGGTGGGGGCCTGTTTAACTGCTTGAATCTGAAGAATCAGGCCTCATACCACCAATTTCAGCACCAGAGTCCAGTTGGAAGACATGTACCCTACTAACTGTATCAAAATTCGTGTTACCTCAATTTTTTTTTCATTGATATCAGAATGACTTCCATTACTGAAAAAACATGGTTTCAACAAAAAATTCAAAGTAGAAAATAATTTGTTCTGGAAAGGGATAACCTAGACGTAGGTCATACAGATTTTGGCTAATGTGCTAGCCATAATTTTTTTTTTTTCTATTTTCTCGTTGAGGAAAAGCAACTCTATAGACAAGGGAAGTGTATACCCAATCCTAGGAAAATAACTGCTTTGTAAAGATCCAAACCCACTCACGGCTGTCAAGTCAATTCAATTCACTGCGACCTTATAGGACAGAGTAGAACTCCCTTATAGGGTTTCTGAGGCTGTAAATCTTTACCGAAGCATACTGCCATATCCTTCTCCACCAGAGCAGCTGGTAGGTTGGAACTGTCAACCCTTCAATTAGCAACCCACTGCTTTAACCACTGCACCACGAGGGTTCCTCTTTATAAAGCAGAACATGCATAATCACATTGAAGACTGAGATACATAATAAAGACTACAAAACCAAATAAAATGTTTTTGTAAACCTTATATCTACATGTCCTAAAAAATTCATATTATATTATAAAAGTTGGTCTCCCAGCTGTCTTTGTAGCTTACCATCCAAAATAAATTTTACTCATACAACAGATAATTTGGAATAATTCTTTATAAACAACACTTAAATATTAACAAAGTACCTAGAGCTAAATATTAAGATTTTGGCACAGTTATAATAAAAATATAATATAGATATTTTATTAATTGGGACTCACTGAGACACTCTCTTCATCACTGGTGGAGAATACAGTGGATTTATAGAACATCTAGGAAGCTAAAAAAAAAAAAGCTTTTTTTTTTTTTTAGGAAGCAGATGCAAGTAGTGTGTACTGGCACTTATTCATTGTCAAATTAAAAAAAATTTGATGTTGACATGTTTGATTTCCTGATGCCTTGCCTCCATCAAAGTGAGCAGAAATGACATTTAAAACTTCAAAGTAACATCTGAATCTTTGTGTCTGTTTCTCTGTTGTCATGCTCAATTTAGCTTAATCCTGCAAAATTCTCAGATATCCATTTTGCTTTTCCATTTCATCTAGACATAATTAGTTTTCCACATCCGTTTTGGTGCATAATTTATTGGCCACATATTCTCAAGCTGTATAACCCATCGCCCGTAAGTCAGTGATTACAGTATCTCTAAATCATTTTGCCTATGTGGCATTTATCTGTGATGTTTTCTATTTCTTATTTAACCAGTGGAAGTAGCTTGTCAAACACAATCAGTCTTATTTCTGAGGACCCTTTCAAAGAGCACCCCCAAATCCCTTTCCAAACTGTTCACACACAGTAAAAGTCTATTTTCATAATGCAACTCTATCTTGTTAAAGGCTTTTTAAAACTATTGGCACACTCATCAGTGCAGAAGCTAGGATTTGCTTTTTTGAATAATGTGAAAATATCTCACAGAGACTTTCAATAACAGAGATACAGGAAATAGGTTTGGTTTGAGGTGCAGAAATCATGTCAAAGGCAGAACTCTGCCACTTACCTGACATTTCTGAACCTCAGTTTTCTCACCTGTAAAATGAGAATATTAATACCTGCATTTTGTGGCTAAGTATTAAATGAGATAATGCAGATAAGCCATTTAGCACAGGGCCTGATATAAAGTAAGTGCTTAATAAATTGTGTTTATTCTAGTTATTATTCCTAATAGCATGAAATTAAATTATGTTTTCGATTATAAGCTTAAGAGATAGGGAACTCTTTTGCTGTAAGTTTAAATACAGAATTTCTGTAAAATAGGTATTTAATTATTATAAGTTTCATTTCTGTTTTGGTGATGAATAATTAATTTAAAAATATTTTGTTGAACCTCTATGGTGCTCCAGGCACCATTGAAAGTACAGAGGATAAAATCTTGGGGGAAAATCCACTTCGATAAAAATTACAGTGGAAGGGACAGACATCAATAGCACACAAATAACTGTCATAAAAATTATTATAACCACTATTTATTAAATGGAAACCCTGGTGGCATAGTGGTTGAGCACTACAGCTGCTAACCAAAGGGTCGACAGTTCAAATCTGCCAGGTGCTCATTGGAAACTCTATGGGGCAGTTCTACTCTGTCCTATAGGGTTGTTATGAGTCAGAATCAACTGGATGGCAACGGGTTTTTATTTTTATGTATTGACTATAGGGTTACTACTGGTAGAAACCGACTAGAGTGGAACTTTTTTAATACGCAAATAGCTATGCTGAGCATTTTGCATTTATTATCATTTATGATAATATGATCAACTTTTAGCAAAGAGAATTTACCTAATAATTAAGATTGCCAAGCTCAAAAGAAAAAAAAAAAAAAAACAGGATTTTTACTTGAATGAACTCTGCAATAAGGTCACTTACTGGAATAATGTCTTTCCAGCTTGATAATCACTAAAAATTACTGTCTACACATGGTATATTAGTGATATATGTTAAGTGCCTAGCATTTCCTTATGACCTTGTGTCTATGTATTTTGTATTATAAGTGCATAGGGCCATGTGTCAACCCTTATCATTTACTTATCACCCACTCAAACCAGGTAAGTTTCCCTTTTTTCCCTGGGTAGCTTTTGTGGGAAACTGCAGTAAAAATAAATCCTTACAGCACTGGCTTGGTCTTAAACTATTGTTACCACTGAGCTTTCAACCCAGATTGATTGTTACTCATCTAGGATTTAAAACAGAGCCCTTTCTGAGTACCTTGAGAAAAAGGATTTCTCATTTGCAAACACAATAGATAGAAAATTCCTGAGGATGTAAGGATGTTAGTAATTTACAAAGTTAAGTTTTGTTGTGAGAAACTAACAGAGTATTTGGGAAAACATATAAAAAGGTGATGAAAAAGACTAAATATACAATCACATATATATATATTCCATGGACTAAACCTGCGACTGACCTAAGAAGAAATTAGAAGTTTCCCTAAAATTTCTCAGGAAATGATGGCACACAGGCTAAATTTATAACTTACAGAGGTTTAACTCTCAGCTGAGCTGACCGAGGTCTTACCATATTGGCATTATTTTAAAGGTACATGTAAAGGCTAAGGACCACAGTTTTAGCTATTTCTCTATTAGGAATTTATTCTTTTTAAGTGTTATACCCTGCCCAGGTGTTCTTTTAAATGCTTCTCGTCTTGGTGATAATATCACCAACGTTGTAGTAAAACATTACTGTGGATGTGTTCTGAAGGAAAGACCAGAAACAGAGTCCGTAAGACCAAGGGCAGAGAGGGAGAGGACTGTAAGAGGAAAAAGAGGAGAGACTGGAGGCTTTGTACATAATTGGTCTTACAGTTTGCTGTTTCCCTAAAACTTGGACACACGTACACACACACACACTTATACATATAAATTCAATGTGTTCAAATCTATTAGTGTTATTATTCTTTTTATGCTTATATTGTTTCAAATTTAGCTTGTGTAAGACCTTTAAGCCAATTTTTGCATCATTTTGACTATTTGAGCACTTCCTTGTTTTCTGAAACAACAAAAGTTCTGGGTTCATCTTGTACTTCCCTGGACTTAGATTTTGAATCAGCCGTTTAAAACGTGCTGGTTTCTTTCATTCGAGAATATCATTGGTAAACAATATTTGAGAGTGAGGTATGCTCCTTACTACTAGGGTGTCATTGTTTCTGATCCCTTTTATTGGACAAAACTAGGAAATGGTACATAGACAGATGATAAATAGATGATAGACAGGTAGGTAAGTAGATAAATGTTTTTATTTGCAATCAAGTTGATTCTGATTCCATGTGTGAAGAGTAGAACTGTTCCATAGGGTTTTCAAGACTGTGACCTTTCAGAAGTAATCTCCAGGCCTGTCTTCCAAGTTGCCTTTGGGTGGGTTCGAACTGCCAACCTTTAGGCTAGTAGTCAAGAGTGCTTAACTTTTTGCATCACCCAGGAACTCCTAGATAGACAGATAGATAATGGTGTTTTTATTAGCTGCTACAGAGTTGGCCTACAACTCATGCCGACCCTATGCACAACTAAACAAAACATTGCCTAGTCCTGCACCATCCCTATGATCAGTTGCAGATCAGATCATTGAGACTCATAGGGCTTTCGCTGGCTGATTTTCAGATCTAGATTGGCAGGCCTTTCTTTCTAGTTCATTTTAATCTGAAAGCTCCACTGAAACCTGTCCAGCATCATAGCAACATTCAAGCCTCCACAGACAAATGGGTGGTATTTTTGTATGCAGTGTATTGACCAGGAACTGAATGCAGGTCTCAGGCATGGAAGGTGAGAGTTCTGTGACTGAACCATCGCTGCCCTCTAGAAAGATACATAAATGAATGAAAACATATAATGATGTCATATTGATATTTCCAATGCAATTCTAATACCACAGGATTCTCTCTCACCTTCCTTTTTCCATGTTTGTATCTCCCTTCTCCCAAAGAGAAGTCTCTGGTTCCCTATATATTAATGTATTTATATATATTTAATAATACGTACAAAATTATGACACCCGTTTCACCACTAACAACAAAAACTAAAATAAGCTTAAGTTTCTTTATAATTCTTTTTCTATCTGACAATTAAAGGTGTATGATAGAATACTGTGTTTGAAAGTCACTTAAACTAATTATTTTCTTTGAATGATTATGTTATTGATAGTTTGTTTCTGTTTGTGTTGAATTTGCTTCTTCATTTTTTTGTTTTTACATATTTATTTAATTCTTTTATTACTTAATGATATGCTTTAAAACACCAATTATATTCAAAGATATACTCAGAAAACCCTTATTCTTATTCTTATCCCCTTCACCTCATTTACACCAACTACTTAAAGCCACTATTTTAATGCTCCTGGTTTTATCCTTTTTTTCTAAACAAGATAAGCAAAAAAAAAAAAAAATGATTTCTTACACACACAAAAAAACACTTTTTTTGTACTTGTTTAATGACAAAGCAACAAATCATTAATGCTGAAATCAGAAATCAGAGATTTAAAAAATAATAAAGATCACAGAGCAGTTAAAATAGGAGGAAGATATTCTAGAAGAAAATGCTTTGGACTTGAGAAAATTTAAGGGCTTCTTTCACAGGGATTAAACATAATAGTAAAAAAGCAAAGAAAGACAAAGCCATCTGACTCTTACTAACACAGCATGTTTTGCAATCAGTCCTTGCATCCCCCATCTCTTTCTCTCTTTCTCCCAATCTCTCTTGCTCCTCTTTTCATTCTTGATTCTCTTGTCCTTTCAGACTCTGTTTAATGGCTGATGCCTACTGCAGTGAGCTCAATCAATTCGGTCATTTGTTTTTGTTAAAACATCCCCTTCCTCTTTCATTCAGAAATTATATGTACTTGTCACTGTGTCACTTGTTCCTTTTAGAATTTACATATTACCTTTATGTTTCCAAGGAACTTTACGATCACATTTAATAGATTTACCTCCCAGTTCTTAGCAATATTGACCTTATTTTACAAATGGGGTAGAAATCATTGAGCTGGTAGGTGACTTGCCCGTTCTTGGATTGTAATTCCTAGCATGCAAGTCCCTGATGTGTTGTTGAGCCTGGTGAGCCTCTGTCTCTTAGTCTAGTCATTATTTATTGCATCGTCTCCTGAGAGTTGGGTAATAGTCATATGAACCTTCAAGATGTCAGTTAAAATGCATAATAAACTGGCCTTTTACTATTCGGCATCTGAATCTTAATCTTCCATATATTTTTTTCCTTTTGGGTCTTATATAAGAAAGCTATCAACGTGAACTCTATGTGAAAAGTGAAAGTAAAATGTTACATCTGAGAAAGTTATACTCAACACTCTTCTGGGATTTTTGGTAAGACTGATAATTTGAAATATTTACTATGCTGTACGGAAACTCAAGTGGGCCTTCCAAGTGGATTGTTAAGAACACAAAAATGCTGCATTTACTCTCTGACTCATATCTAAGGCTGAATCCAAGTAATTTTCCAGACTGGAGTAACTGGATTTTGTTTTTGAAGAACCACGTATCCTTTCTAAATCAGAGAAAAATCGGGATTACATTGAAAATGGCGGTATTCATTTCAATTTGCTAGTTTTTTAACTTACTTTTATATGCACCCTTTGGTCTGTTACATAGTTATGTTCTCAGGCATTCTGGAAATTTCAGTTATCAATCTTGCAAGGAGAAAAAAAATATAGTAAAAACAAAACTCATTTGATTGCATGAGTCCTCTTTTGTGACTAACTTAATGGTTTCCACTCCCAGAAGTGCCTAATGACTTATGAAAGTGTTTCTCTTGAGCACAATAAACAAATCATTTTACTAAGGGACACCTTATGTTCCATCCACACCCTAGACAGCAATTTAGCCTTGTGAGCCCGGCTGGAAGTGGCTGCTGGTATCCAGTAAGGCAAGATATAAAGTGGTAATATGATGGGAGATTTTACCCTTTTCTCCTTTTTTGAAGGCAATAATCTATGTCATTCTGTATTTTTTTTTCTTTTTTTTTTAATAACTTTTATTAAGCTTCAAGTGAACGTTTACAAATCCAATCAGTCTGTCACATATAAGTTTACATACATCTCACTCCCTACTCCCACTTGCTCTCCCCCTCTTGAGTCAGCCCTTTCAGTCTCTCTTTTCTTGACAATTTTGCCGGCTTCCCTCTCTCTCTATCCTCCCATCCCCCCTCCAGACAAGACTTGCCAACACAATCTCAAGTGTCCACCTGATATAATTAGCTCACTCTTCATCAGCGTCTCTCTCCCACCTGCTGACCAGTCCCTTTCATTTCTGATGAGTTGTCTTCGGGGATGGTTCCTGTCCTGTGTCAACAGAAGGTCTGGGGAGGATGGCCGCTGGGATTCCTCCAGTCTCAGTCAGACCATTAAGTTTGGTCTTTTTATGAGAATTTGGGGTCTGTATCCCACTGATCTCCTGCTCCCTCAGGGGTCCTCTGCTGTGCTCCCTGTCAGGGCAGTCATCGATTGTGGCCGGGCACCAACTAGTTCTTCTGGTCTCAGGATGATGTAGGTCTCTGGTTCATGTGGCCCTTTCTGTCTCTTGGGCTCTTAGTTGTCGTGTGGCCTTCGTGTTCTTCATTTTCCTTTGCTCCAGGTGGGTTGAGACCAATTGCTGCATCTTAGATGGCCACTTGTTAGCATTTAAGACCCCAGACGCCACATTTCAAAGTGGGATGCAGAATGATTTCATAATAGAATTATTTTGCCAATTGACTTAGAAGACCCCGCAAACCATGTTCCCCAGACCCCCACGCTTGCTCCGCTGACCTTTGAAGCATTCATTTTATCCTGGAAACTTCTTTGCTTTTGGTCCAGTCCAATTGAGCTGACCTTCCATGTATTGAGTGTTGTCTTTCCCTTCACCTAAAGCAGTTCTTATCTACTGATTAATCAATAAAAAACCCTCTCCCACCCTCCCTCCCTCCCCCCCTCGTAACCACAAAAGTATGTGTTCTTCTCAGGTTTACTATTTCTCAAGGTCTTATAATAGTGGTCTTATACAATATTTGTCCTTTTGCCTCTGACTCATTTCGCTCAGCATAATGCCTTCCAGGTTCCTCCATGTTATGAAATGTTTCACAGATTCGTCACTGTTCTTTATCGATGCGTAGTATTCCATTGTGTGAATATACCACAATTTATTTACCCATTCATCTGTTGATGGACACCTTGGTTGCTTCCAACTTTTTGCTATTGTAAACAGAGCTGCAATAAACATGGGTGTGCATATATCGGTTTGTATGAAGGCTCTTGTATCTCTAGGGTATATTCCTAGGAGTGGGGTTTCTGGGTTGTATGGTAGTTCTATTTCTAACTGTTTAAGATAACGCCAGATAGATTTCCAAAGTGGTTGTACCATTTTACATTTCCACCAGCAGTGCATGAGAGTTCCAATCTCTCCGCAGCCTCTCCAACATTTATTATTTTGTGTTTTTTGGATTAATGCCAGCCTTGCTGGTGTGAGATGGAATCTCATCGTAGTTTTAATTTGCATTTCTCCAATGGCTAATGATCGAGAGCATTTTCTCATGTATCTGTTGGCTGCCTGAATATCTTCTTTAGTGAAATGTGTGTTCATATCCTTTGCCCACTTCTTGATTGGGTTGTTTGTCTTTTTGTGGTTGAGTTTTGACAGAATCATGTAGATTTTAGAGATCAGGCACTGGTCGGAGATGTCATAGCTGAAAATTCTTTCCCAATCTGTAGGTGGTCTTTTTACTCTTTTGGAGAAGTCTTTAGATGAGCATAGGTGTTTGATTTTTAGGAGCTCCCAGTTATCGGGTTTCTCTTCATCATTTTTGCTAATGTTTTGTATTCTGTTTATACCTTGTATTAGGGCTCCTAGGGTTGTCCCAATTTTTTCTTCCATGATCTTTATCGTTTTAGTCTTTATGTTTAGGTCTTTGATCCACTTGGGGTTAGTTTTTGTGCATGGTCTGAGGTATGGGTCCTGTTTCATGTTTTTGCAGATGGATATCCAGTTATGCCAGCACCATTTGTTAAAAAGGCTATCTTTTCCCCAGTTAATTGACACTGGTCCTTTGTCAAATATCAGCTGCTCATACGTGGATGGATCTATGTCTGGGTTCTCAATTCTGTTCCATTGGTCTATGTGTCTGTTGTACCAATACCAGGCTGTTTTGACTACTGTGGCTGTATAATAGGTTCTGAAATCAGGTAAGGTGAGGCCTCCCACTTTCTTCTTCTTTTTCAGTAATGCTTTGCTTATCCGGGGCTTCTTTCCCTTCCATATGAAATTGGTAATTTGTTTCTCTATCCCCTTAAAATATGACATTGGAATTTGGATTGGAAGTGCGTTAAATGTATAGATGGCTTTTGGTAGAATAGACATTTTTACTATGTTAAGTCTTCCTATCCATGAGCAGGGTATGTTTTTCCACTTAAGTATGTCCTTTTGAATTTCTTGTAGTAGAGCTTTGTAGTTTTCTTTGTATAGGTCTTTTACATCCTTGGTAAGATTTATTCCTAAGTATCTTATCTTCTTGGGGGCTACTGTGAATGGTATTGATTTGGTTATTTCCTCTTCGGTGTTCTTTTTGTTGATGTAGAGGAATCCAAGTGATTTTTGTATGTTTATTTTATAACCTAAGACTCTGCCAAATTCTTCTATTAGTTTCAGTAGTTTTCTGGAGGATTCCTTAGGGTTTTCTGTGTATATAATCATGTCATCTGCAAATAGTGATAACTTTACTTCTTCCTTGCCAATCCGGATACCTTTTATTTCTCTGTCTAGCCTAATTGCCCTGGCTAAGACTTCCAACACGATGTTGAATAAGAGCGGTGATAAAGGGCATCCTTGTCTGGTTCCAGTTCTCAAGGGAAATGCTTTCAGGTTCTCTCCATTTAGAGTGATATTGGCTGTTGGCTTTGCATAGATGCCCTTTATTATGTTGAGGAATTTTCCTTCAATTCCTATTTTGGTAAGAGTTTTTATCATGAATGGGTGTTGGACTTTGTCAAATGCCTTTTCTGCATCAATTGATAAGATCATGTGGTTTTTGTCTTTTGTTTTATTTCTGTGATGGATTACATTAATGGTTTTTCTGATATTAAACCAGCCTTGCATACCTGGTATAAATCCCACTTGATCAGGGTGAATTATTTTTTTGATGTGTTGTTGGATTCTATTGGCTAGAATTTTGTTGAGGATTTTTGCATCAATGTTCATGAGGGATATAGGTCTATAATTTTCTTTTTTTGTAATATCTTTACCTGGTTTTGGTATCAGGGAGATGGTGGCTTCATAGAATGAGTTGGGTAGTATTCCGTCATTTTCTATGCTTTGGAATACCTTTAGTAGTAGTGGTGTTAACTCTTCTCTGAAAGTTTGGTAGAACTCTGCAGTGAAGCCGTCCGGGCCAGGGCTTTTTTTTGTTGGGAGTTTTTTGATTACCGTTTCAATCTCTTTTTTTGTTATGGGCCTATTTAGTTGTTCTACTTCTGAATGTGTTAGTTTAGGTAGGTAGTGTTTTTCCAGGAATTCATCCATTTCTTCTAGGTTTTCAAATTTGTTAGAGTACAATTTTTCATAATAATCTGAAATGATTCTTTTAATTTCATTTGGTTCTGTTGTGATGTGGTCCTTCTCATTTCTTATTCGGGTTATTTGTTTCCTTTCCTCTATTTCTTTAGTCAGTCTAGCCAATGGTTTATCAATTTTGTTAATTTTTTCAAAGAACCAGCTTTTGGCTTTGTGAATTCTTTCAATTGTTTTTCTGTTCTTTTTAATTCATTTAGTTCAGCTCTAATTTTTATTATTTGTTTTCTTCTGGTGCCTGATGGATTCTTTTGTTGCTCACTTTCTATTTGTTCAAGTTGTAGGGACAGTTCTCTGATTTTGGCTCTTTCTTCTTTTTGTATGTGTGCATTTATCGATATAAATTGGCCTCTGAGCACTGCTTTTGCTGTGTCCCAGAGGTTTTGATAGGAAGTATTTTCATTCTCGTTGCTTTCTATGAATTTCCTTACTCCCTCCTTGATGTCTTCTATCACCCAGTCTTTTTTCAGGAGGGTATTGTTCATTTTCCAAGTATTTGATTTCTTTTCCCTAGTTTTTCTGTTATTGATCTCTAGTTTTATTGCCTTGTGGTCTGAGAAGATGCTTTGTAATATTTCGATGTTTTGGACTCTGCAAAGGTTTGTTTTATGACCTAATATGTGGTCTATTCTAGAGAATGTTCCATGTGCGCTAGAAAAAAAAGTATATTTTGCAGCAGTTGGGTGGAGAGTTCTGTATAAGTCAATGAGGTCAAGTTGGTTGATTGTTGTAATTAGATCTTCCGTGTCTCTGTTGAGCTTCTTACTGGATGTCCTGTCCTTCTCCGAAAGTGGTGTGTTGAAGTCTCCTACTATAACTGTGGAGGTATGTATCTCACTTTTCAATTCTGTTAAAATTTGATTTATGTATCTTGCAGCCCTGTCATTGGGTGCATAAATATTTAATATGGTTATGTCTTCCTGATCAATTGTCCCTTTTATCATTGTATAGTGTCCTTCTTTATCCTTTGTGGTGGATTTAAGTCTAAAGTCTATTTTGTCAGAAATTAATATTGCTACTCCTCTTCTTTTTTGCTTATTGTTTGCTTGATATACTTTTTTCCATCCTTTGAATTTTAGTTTGTTTGTATCTCTAAGTCTAAGGTGTGTCTCTTGTAGGCAGCATATAGATGGATCGTGTTTCTTTATCCAGTCTGTGACTCTCTGTCTCTTTATTGGTGCATTTAGTCCATTTACATTCAGGGTAATTATAGATAAATAAGTTTTTAGTGCTGTCATTTTGATGCCTTTTTATGTGTGTTGTTGACAATTTCATTTTTCCACATACTTTTTTGTGCTGAGGCGTTTTTCTTAGTAAATTGTGAGATCCTCATTTTCATAGTGCTTGACTTTATGTTAGTTGAGTCGTTACGTTTTTCTTGGTTTTTATCTTGAGTTATAGAGTTGTTATACCTTTTTGTGGTTACCTTATTATTTACCCCTATTTTTCTAAGTAAAAACCTAACTTGTATTGTTCTATATCGCATTGTATCACTCTCCATATGGCAGTTCAATGCCTCCTGTATTTAGTCCCTCTTTTTGATTATTGTGATCTTTTACCTATTGACTTCCATGATTCCCTATTGTGTGTATTTTTTTTTTAATTAATCTTAATTTGTTTGTTTTTGTGATTTCCCTGTTTGAGTTGATATCAGGACGTTCTGTTTTGTTACCTTGTGTTGTGCTGATATCTGATATTATTGGTTCTCTGACCAAACAATATCCTTTAGTATTTCTTGTAGCTTTGGTTTGGTTTTTGCAAATTCTCTAAACTTGTGTTTGTCTGTAAATATCTTAATTTCGCCTTCATATTTCAGAGAGAGTTTTGCTGGATATATGATCCTTGGCTGGCAGTTTTTCTCCTTCAGTGTTCTGTATATGTCGTCCCATTCTCTTCTTGCCTGCATGGTTTCTGCTGAGTAGTCAGAACATATTCTTATTGATTCTCCCTTGAAGGAAACCTTTCTTTTCTCCCTGGCTGCTTGTAAAATTTTCTGTTTATCTTTGGTTTTGGTGAGTTTGATGATAATATGTCTTGGTGTTTTTCTTTTTGTATCAACCTTAAATGGGGTTCGATGAGCATCTTGGATAGATATCCTTTCGTCTTTCATGATGTCAGGGAAGTTTTCTGTCAGGAGTTCTTCAACTATTTTCTCTGTATTTTCTGTCCCCTGTCCCTGTTCTGGGACTCCAATCACCCGCAGGTTATCCTTCTTGATAGAGTCCCACATAATTCTTAGGGTTTCTTCATTTTTTTTATTTCTTTTATCTGATTTTTTTTCAGCTATGTTGGTGTTGATTCCCTGGTCCTCCAGATGTCCCAGTCTGCATTCTAATTGCTCGAGTCTGCTCCTCTGAGTTCCTAGTGCGTTGTCTAATTCTGTTATTTATTGTTAATCTTTTGGATTTCTACATGTTGTCTCTCTATGGATTCTTGCAACTTATTAATTTTTCCACTATGTTCTTGAATAATCTTTTTGAGTTCTTGAACAGTTTTATCAGTTTGTTCCTTGGCTTTTTCTGCAGTTATCCTAATTTCATTTGTGATATCATTAAGCATTCTGTAAATTAGTTTTTTATATTCTGTATCTGATAATTCCAAGATTATATCTTCATTTGGGAAAGATTTTGATTCTTTTGTTTGGGGGGTTGGAGAAGCTGTCATGGTCTGCTTCTTTAAGTGGTTTGATATGGATTGTTGTCTCCAAGCCATCACTGGGAAACTAGTTTTTCCAGAAAATCCGCTAAAAAAAAATGCAGTCAGATCCCTATCAGAGTTCTCCCTCTGGCTCAGGCTATTCAGATGTTAATGAAGCCGCCTGGGGAGGGTGGGGGAGGGAACAGAGAGATAGGAGAGTAACACCTCAGAATATAGCCAGAGTTGCTTGTCTTGCTTGGAATGACTTTTATATCTGAGATTCCCGCGGGCGCGTCGC
This sequence comes from Elephas maximus indicus, assembly GCF_024166365.1. Taxonomy (NCBI): domain Eukaryota; kingdom Metazoa; phylum Chordata; class Mammalia; order Proboscidea; family Elephantidae; genus Elephas; species Elephas maximus. The sequence goes on along the minus strand of NC_064826.1, from coordinate 70,495,758 downwards.
CTATGTGTGCTGGCTGTGTGGAGATTGCCCCCGGGGGGTCTGGCCCACTGGAGTCATGGTCAGATCCTCCGCTTCCAGCCCCACGCCCAGCGTCAAGGCTCCCCTACTGGGACGGTGCACTCTCGACTCCAAAATCAGTCGCTGCCTCCCAGGGACTTCTCGTCCCTCCAGCCGCGTGGCCGTGCTGCCTCTGAGAACTAGTTGGGCCTCCTCCCGGGGTTAGTTCAGATGGGTGGAGCAGCTCCCCGTGCTTGTGCCGTGACCGAGTGTCCCGGCTGGGACGCTGTTCTCCCCGCTCCAATACCAGTCGCTGCCTCCCGGGGACTTCTCCTATCGGCTGAGTCCCACGCCGCCCGCGTGACCCATCTGGTCCCCTTCCTGGGGTTAGTTCAGGGGGGTGGAGCAACTCTCCGCATTTATGCCGTACCTGCGTCCAGTCCAAATCCCTGCGGGATGGTTCCCCGACTCGGACGCTGCTCTTTCTGCTCCAAGACCAGTCACTGTCTCCCGGGGACTTCTCCTACCGGCTGTGTCCCACACCGCCTGTGGAACCGGCTGGTCTCCCTCCCGGGGTTAGTTCAGGGGGGAGGAGCAGCTGTCTGTGCTTGTGCCGTACCTGACTGGTACGCTGGCTCCAGGCTCTGGAAACAATCGCTGCTTCCTCGTATTAGTTCGTTCTCCGTCTCTAGATCTGTGTTTGTTGTTCAGCGTTCGTAGATTGTTATGTATGTGATCGATTCACTTGTTTTTCCGTGTCTTTGTTGTAAGAGGGATCCGAGGTAGTATCTGCCTAGTCCGCCATCTTGGCTCCGCCTCCTATTCTGTATTTTTTTGGTTGCAACAATGCAGGTGCTTAGCTGATCTAGGGTTTAAGAATGCTTCTCTGCTCACCACCATTAGAGAGAAACCCAGGAGCTACTTCTGCTATCTGAACAATGAGACCTTTGTTTCTCAAAGCAGCATAGCCCAACACTTCAGAGCTTTTTAACCTTTTTCATATTGGTGATTACATTTGCAATTCATGCCAGTGGGATTATGGAGACTTTTTCTAAATCCCTGGTATGAAAAAAAGAATGTCTTAATTTTTCCTGAACTAGGGAGACAAGCCAATTTTCCTCCCTCATTTACAGGTTTAAAAAATGAGCATCGTGAGTAGGTATTATCTTGAAAGTCTCTGTGAATTAATAAGCTTAATGTAGGCATCAGAGATCTGCTCCAGTAAGAAAAAGATGATGTAAGGGAGGGGGCCATATTCATTCAAAAACTACAAGCAGAAGGGTAGCTCTATTGGTGGAGAGAAAGAAGCAAAATATTAAAGTCATTTTTACTAAGAATAAGTGGTCCAAATGTTCTACATAACATACATACATATGTGAAACACATAGAGACACACAAACATAGTGATGGAAGACTTGGTAGTTTTCAGGAGCAAATCTAGGTTTTGTGTGTCCAGAAGCTTATGTTATTAAGAAGGTTCTCCATAAGAAAAAAATACATATATATATACATATGCAAATTTACAAATAAAATATCAGGCATGAAATTGTCTTAGTTATACAGCTCTGCTATAACAGAAATACCACAACTGGATGGCTTCAACAGAGGTTTATTCTCTCACAGTTTCAGTTTAGTAGGCTAGACTAAATTCAGGGACTTGGCTCCAGCAGAAGGCTTTCTTTCTGTTGGATCTGGAGGAAGGTCCTTGTCTTCAACCTCCCCCTGGACTAGTAGCTTCTCAGCACAGGGACCCCTCCTGGCACTACTTTCTTGGTGGTATGTGGTCTCCCTGTTTATCTGCTCGCTTCTCTCTTTTATATCTCAAAAGAGATTGATTTAAAACACAACCTAATCTTGTAGATTGAGTCCTGCCTCATTAACATAACTGTCACTAATCCCACCTCGTTAACATCATGGAGGTAGGATTTACAACACATAGGAAAATCACATGACAAAATGGTGGACAGTATTTTTTGGGGACACGGTTAAATGCATGACAGAAAGTAAACGTTTATTTTGACTGAGAAAATAAATCACAAAAAAATTAAGAACACAAAAAAGCTGACAACATTCCAAACATTGCAACATCCAGAAAAATAATGTATGTTATTAGTATTGTTAATTGGATGCCTGACATACCTGCACATTTTGGCTGCAAGCCCTTCACCTCTTCATATGTATGAGTGTTTCAATATTTTCTTTAGAGAAAATAGAAAATTCAGGCTAGCATGATTGATGGAAAAAAAATTCCTGATAGTTTCGAAAAAAATCTTTCTGCTTCACTACTCTTTATGGGTGATGCCACCTGTGTAACTTGCTCTGCAGTACTTGTTTGGGCAATAATTCTTGCCTGGAGGGCAGCTTTTGTAGACTTTCATATTTTGTTTTGCTGGACATGGTTGAAAACCCTGGTGGCGTAGTGGTTAAGAGCTATGGCTGCTAACTAAAAGTTGGAATCCACCAGGCACTCCTTAGAAACCCTATCGGGCAACTCTACCCTGTCCTGTAGGGTCACTATGAGTCAGAATTGACTCAAGGCAACAGGTTTGGGTGTTTTGTTTTGTTTTTTGGTTGCCAAAGGCCCTTAAAGAAGAATCTGTTTATCTACACTAGGTCCTGCTGGTTCACGCCCCATGCCAATGCCATCTTTGTTTCCACTGGGTTAATCCTCACCGGCCACCTCACATGGAAGCTTGGCTTAGTGGTTCATCTTGTTCAGATTCTTCTCTTTGTGATCATAGTTGCTTACTGAGGCTACATGAAGGACAGATCATTGTTAGGTGCCAGGTAGACTTGGAGACACTGTTTTCAGTCCCCTGACTCTCACAGGGGCATAGAGGGTGATGACAAGTGTGGGACTGTGTTCTGTACTTCTGACAGAGATCTGGGGCTTTTCCTCTTTGTCCCATCCCTAGAGAACATGCAGAGCCTTGGAAGGGGCCTGTCCAAGTGAAGGGCCCTGAAACTTAAGCTTCAATAACTTAACAGCAAATTCTCTTTAGCAGAAACCAGACGTAAGAATGTGAGGCCCTAGATGCTGTCAAGTTTTAAAATCTTTACCTCTTTTAACCCACAGCATATTAATCATTATACTACAGGGACCCGTACCTCTTGGTGTTTGGTGGTTGTTCCACTACAAAAAAAAAAAAAAATGTGCTTTATCTGAGGCAGTTTGACATAATAAACTCTTGCTGGATAATTTCCTTTTAAGAATGATCCTTTTAGCTAGAGTTGTTGTAATTATTGATGATATCAGCAATGTGAACTGTGATTCAAAAGTGATTTCCCATGGAAAGTCTAGGATTCTGATCTGGGACTAAAATTTCTCATAGTTAATGGAAGAATGAAACAGTTTATCAATAATAAAGTAGGAAATAAATTACAAGGCAAACCAAGAGTTAAGCTAGCAAGAAATATGATTTCCCTGAGAGAATATCCTTCATCTCTAGAAATGTGTGGAATTAAAGAGAAGGCAACAATTACTGACTGATCAGGAATCATGAAATCATATTGTGTGAACTTCCCTTAGTTGCCTATGGAGCCTTTCTCCATCCCTTCTTTTTGTTCTTCTGAGTAGAAATGTAGGTCATTCAAAATGAAAGACTAATATTAAAAAGATGTGGTGGACAGATTCCAAGATGATTCTCAACAACACCTGTCTTTCAGTATTCATGCCCTTGTGTAATTTTGTCTAATTCTCACCCTTGAGTGTAGACTGGACCCGTAACTTGCTTCAAACTAAAAGAATATGGCTAAGGTGATGTAATGTCATTTCCTTAAATAGATTACATAAGATTTTTGCTTCCATCTTGCTAGCAGACTTTCTGTCTTGCTGTCTTTAATAAAACAAAGTGGTATAGTATGAGCTGGTCTAAGTGAGGCCCATGTGGCAAGAAACTGAGGGCAGCTTCCTGCTGTTAGCAGGTAAGGAAATGAGGTCCTCAGTCTGACAATCATGAAACTGAATCCTGCCAACAACCGTGTGATCTTGGAAGTGGATCGTTCCCAGTTGAGCTTTCAGATGAGACCTTAGCCATGGTCTACACCTTTATTGCAACTTTGTGAAAAATGCTGAAGCAGAGAGCCCAGCTAACCAGAGCCCACAGAAATTGTAAGATAATAAGTGTGTGTTATTTTAGACTTCCAGGTTTGTGGTAGTTATGCAGCAATACATACTAATACAAAACTGTACAAGTCTTTGCAATACAAACACATTTAGTAAAATTAAATGTTAACATTGCTTCTAATTTACTACTCACCTGTCCGATTATTTTAGTATCTTTGTTTAACAAACTTTCTTCTTTGGTGTTCTTGCTTTACAGTTATTCTACCCTCTTTTCATTTGTTTTTTTATCAGCTTCTATATCAACACTGCTCATTGCCTCTGTATCTGGGCATGCAAATCCCCATAGTTCTCTTTAATGATCATTTGCCATCATCCTGGGTACCACTCATGTTCAATATAGATATTTTGACCTTGGTTCCTTCATCTACAAAGGTCATATATCTACATTCCACTTTAGCAACATTCTTACTTGGTGATCTCTTGTCAATCAGAAGCATTTTAATTCAGGAGATGCCATCAGTGGTTAAGAGTTAAAAATCTGGATCCAAACAGGCCTGGTGTTTAATCCTGCTCTGTATTTTTCTTATCATGTGCTCTTTTGCAAGTTATTTAAATTATCTAAACCACAGTTACACCAACAATAATAATAGTCAGAATCATACCTGTCAGAATAATACTTATTGGATTATACTATTGATAAGATTTCATGAGAATGCAATGTATTTATGGTCCTTAGTACCCAGTCTGGACATAATACATTTGCAATATTATTTTCTGAGTTTAGTTTCTAATAGGAATATTCTCTCTGTCAATGTTATCTACTAAATGAGCTTGTCAATTTTCTTGCAACATAAAATTCTTTGACTACTTGTTTTCAAAATACATTGGACTACTTTAAATTTTATTTTCTTCTCAATGTCCAGTCAACTATTACAATTGTATTTTCATCAAAATTGTAAATTCTCTTATCTGTTTTTGCTAAGTGCTAAGCCTGGTGTTAGGCCTCTTAGCACTGGCAGAAAAAATAATAAAACCATTCTGACTGGCACTGCTAAATAGCTATGATTTCTAATCTCAGCTGAACCTTCGAAACTGTCTAATATTCTCTAATATACTTATTCTTCAAAAATGTATTAAAAGTCGGAATAAGCCCAATAGCCCAGTCAAGAAATGAAACTTACTTTGGACATGTTATCAGGAGGGACCAGTTCCTTGAGAAGGACATTATGCTTGGTAAAGTAGAGGGTCATTGAAAAAAGGAAGGCCCTCAATGAGATGGATTGACACAGTGGCTGCAACAATGGGCTCAAAAATAACAAGGATTGTGAGGATGGCACAGGACTGGGCAGTGTTTTGTTCTGTTGTACATGCAGTGGCTGTGAGTTGGAACTGATTCAATGGCACCTAACAACAGCAACAACAACATAAAGCAGTACTGTCTTTACCAAAAATTTAAAATATGAGTTTTTCTTTTGGTTTTTATTAGCATTAATCTTAAAATATTATTTTTTAAAAAACAACTTTATGAAGTCAGCTTTACTCTTATCTCCATTTTATAGTAAGAAAACAAAGGCACTAAGTGGCCAAATAACCTTCCCAAGGTCACTAAGTCTCAGAGCTGGTACTTGTACCAAGGCAACCTGGTTCCAGGATATGTGTTCTTAACCACTATGTTAGCTCACACCTCAGTGTGGCCTTATGCCATAATTCCTTTGTTAAAATTAAACTTTCTTGAAGAACACACTTTAATTTCATGACATAAAATTTGGGAATTTTGAGAAATTTTTTGAAATAGACTTTTTTTTTTTTTAAACAAATGCATTATATCATCTGCCTGAAACCAAAAGCATCAAAAACCACACGGGAAAACCAAAGTGTTTGTAACAATTGAAATTCAAGTGTATAAAAAGAGAATGTAAGAGTTTGAGCAATAGAGAAAAAGAAGAATACTTTCCACATAGAGAGTACAGGTTCTCCTGGGCTCCAATTTGAGATCTGGGACCTAAACAATATGAATTTTTTTTCTAACTAACATCTGTATGGAGTTTGAGCTAGACCATAATATAAAATTTCAAGGAAAACAGATGCAGTTTCAAGATGATACTTTCAAAGAGTGGTAACTGATCAGATTGGGTATGACAGGGATCAAAGAGGCTATGTGCTGCAAAAGAACAAGGCTTGTTATAATGACAAAAGAAATCTGAGAAAAGTTTTATTTAAAACGCTATTATTTTAGGACAGAGCCATTTTGAATTATTTAGTTTTTGTGACTCCTGTAAGTGAAAATGAAAGGCTAATGACATACACTGGGGAGGATGCAGAAAAGGGCTGTTGAACCCAGATGTTCATGGACGCAGATAGTGAAATGAGTGAAGTGGGTGAGATGAGGACTGTGATGCGCTGTCTATGGGGAACAGTCACTGCTTGGCTTTGGGTGATTGCCATCCTTCATTAACATGATCCCAGGATTAGCAGATACTCAAATTCTCCAGAAAAGTTGAAAAGCCCAACTCGTATTAGAAATTTCCCAAATTTTAAATGGTGGCTATGGGCCAGAATTTAACTTCCCGTTAAGTGAGTCTTTTAAAAATCCGTATTTGGATATTTGATGTATACATATAATTAAGTGCAGGTAAAGCAAAAGAGGCCTGAAGAATAAACATCCATGGTGAGAGAAGGAAGACTACAACAAAGAACAGTAGTGCCATGGAGGGCAAAGAAAAGGATCCTCTCCAAGCAGGACTGAGTTGCTGCACAAAAGCCATAAAGCAGTTGAATAGGCCAATGTCAGAAACGACAAATCATCGGATTTGAAAATTAGGACATTCCCAGCAACAGTGCAGATGCAGTGGAGAAGGAAGACAACAGCCAGATTGTGAACCAAAATTCTTGAACCCACGGTCTACAAACAATCTGAAATTACATGTAAAACCGATACTTTATTGAGGGATACAAGAAAGAATGAAGAGTACTCTCAGGAGAAGGAGGGTGCTAGCTTGAGGAGAAATTCCATATGCATATAAAAGATGTAGAAGGAGCCAAAGGGAGAGAAGGGACTAACAATAAGAGATGTGTTAATTTATGGAGAAATTATCTCAGAAGACTGAGAGATGAAATCTGGATTACAGGAAGTGGGTTAGCTTTGGAAAGAAGTAGAAATACCATAGGAAGGGGTTGTTGCTGTTAGGTCCTATGAAGTTGATTTTGAGTCATAGCAACCCCATATGACAGAGTAGAGCTACCCAATAGGGCTTTCTAGGCTGTAATCTTTATGGGGGAAACCCTGGTGACATAGTGGTTAAGAGCTACGGCTGCTAACCCGAAGGTTGGCAATTTGAATCCACCAGGAGCTCCTTGGAAACCCTATGGGGCAATTCTACTCTGTCCCATAGGGTCGCTATTAGTCGAAATTGACTCGATGGTAATGGGTTCAGTTTTTGGTTTTTTGGAATCTTTATGGGAGATTACCAGGTCTCTTTGGTTGGGTTAAATATGGTGAAAGGGCATAACCCTGATGTACATCTTTACTGATTTTAAACCACGCAGTATCCCCTTGCTCTGTTTGAACAACTGCCTTGGTCTAGGTACAGGTTCTACATGAGCATAATTAAGTGTTCTGGAAATTCCATTCTTCACAATGTTATCCATATTTTGTTTTGATCCACACAGTTCAATGCCCTTGCATAGTCAATAAAACACAGGTAAACATCTTTTTGGTATTCTTTGCTTTTAGCTGAGATCCTCCTGATATCAGCAACGATATCCTTTGGTCTTCTCCTTTGCTAAATCCGGCTTGAGTTTCTGACAGTTCAGTGTCGATGTACTGCTGCAACCATTTTTGAATTATCTTCGCAAAATTTTACTTGTGTATTTTTATGATATGAATGATGTTGTTTATAATTTCTGCATTTCATTGGATCATGTTTCTTTGAAATGGACACAAATATGGATCTCTTATAGTCGGCTGGTCAGGTAGCTGTCTTTCAATTTTCTTGGCATAGATGAATGAGCACTTTCAGCATTGCATCCTTTTTTGAAGTACCTCAGTTGGTATTCTTTCAATTCCTGGAGCCTTGGTTGTCCCCAGTGCCTTCAGTACATCTTCAATTCTTCCTTCAATACCATCATTTCTTGATCCCATACGTTACCTCCTGAAATGGTTGAATGTTCACCAATTCTTTTTGGTACAGTGACCCTGTGTATTCCTTCCATCTTATTTTGATGCTTCCTGCATCACTCAACATTTTGCCCATAGAATCCTTCAATATTGCAACTTAAGGCTTGCATTTTTTTCTTCACTTCTTTCAGGTTGAGAAATGATGAGTGTATTCTTCCCTTTTGGGTTTCTAACTCCAGGTCTTTGCACTTGTCATTATAATACTTTCCTTTGTCTTCTCAAGCCACCCTTTGAAATCTTCTGTTTGGCTCTTTTACTTCATTGTTTCTTTCCTTGGTTTTAGTTACTTGATGTTCAAGAGCAAGCTTCAGAGTCTCTTCTGACATCCATTTTGATCTTTTCTTTCTTTCCTATCTGTTTGATGACCTTTTGCTTTCTTCATGTATGATGTTCTTGATGTCACTACACAACTCATCTGGTCTTCAGTCATTAGTGTCCAGTGTGTCAAATCTAATTTTGAGATGGTCTCTAAATTCAGTTGGGATATACTCAAGGTCATACTTTAGCTCTTATGGTTTTGTTTTAATTTTTTCAGATTAAACTTGAACTTGCATATGAACAATTGATGGTCTGTTCTGCAGTTGACCCCTGGCCTTATTCTGACTGATGATTTTGGGTTTCTCCATCATCTCTTTCTACAGATATAGTCAATTTGATTCTTACTGCTCTATACAGTCAATAAGTTTGGAATTAAGTTCCAAAATTTTGGTTTAACATCAAATTGACAAGTATTTCCTTCTGGTAAAAAAGAATTTATATTTTTCTCCAAGACTTAATAACATCCACTTTTGTTTGCAGGAGAAACAAAGTAGAAAAAAATGACTAATGAGTAAACAGAAATATTAATTTGATTAATCAAATCAATAATTCAAATAAAAGTTTTTTATATTTTGGGTCAACATTAGTTTTATTTTATAATACTTGGTTTTTATTACCTAAATCCTTACCTTTTAAATAGGGAAATACTTACACTTATTTGTAAATTTCATTTACACTACACTTATTCACTTTCGGTGTCTTGAAAGTTTTATAACTTGCTAATTACAATCTGAAATCAGGTGGGACACCATTCACATATATATATTGTTCACAGGTCAATATAAATTTTTTAGCATTGTGTATTACATTAAGCATTTTGTGATGCTAAGATTTGTGTCTATCTATGGCAACTATTTTGAACAACATGTCGTTTTTCAGCTTGTACTATGAAGAGGAAATGGGCTCTTTTTCTCGATGATAACTCCCATCTACAATCTGTCTTGCAGGAAAGAAGCTTTTTTAAACCAAATCCATTGAGATCCAGTGATAAGATCCTCTTACATGTCACTGGAGCCTGTTCTACAGAATGTAATATTAAAGGTTAGGTTTCATTCTGCTTGAGTGGAATTTCTTAACCAGGAAAACATGAGCAAAGATAGCCTGTGGAGATTTGACATGACAACCATTCTCATCTTACTGAAGTACAGCATGGACTGCAGATGTCCATTTATAGCTTATTTGAAAATCTTAACATTCTTTGAAGCTTTTAAAAGGCTGTTTCCCAGGGGAAATGTTTCTTTAAAGCTGCAAAAAAAAGATGCTCACCAGTTTTAGAGCTGCAAGTATAACTGCACAATATCCTTTATCACATTTCAATGTGAAGTTATCATATACTTTGTATCGACATTTTACTGATGAGCAAAAGAAAACAAACAAACTCTAAGTCTTTTGCTTTGCTAATAACTGTGTTTCATTAGATACACAATTATTAGTTTGGAGAATCTGATGTTTATAGAACAGATAACATATTCTTTATTTGCATGATTACTACTACATTAAAACTTCCATAGATATATTCCAAAGATTCTACCCCTTCCCATGCTGTGAACAAAACCTCTGAGTTTTGGAAAGCTGCAGTAATTGTGTGCTTAAGTTGATTACTATTCTTTATTTTTAACTTCCTCTGGTAGTGCAATAATACACTTTAAATTCAGTTCAAACTGTCCTGTCATCTAATATGCTGAAGAGGTTTTCTGAATCTCAATTAATACTGTATGGTAACTTGTAAAAGGGAAATAAGATAAAACAAAAAAAAAAAGCAATAGTAAAGAAAGGTAATACTCTGGAGGTGGAGACAAGATGGCAGAGTAGTCAGATGCTTCCCGTGAACCCTCTTAAAAAAAAAGGTCCAAAAAAAACAGGTGAAATGATTATATGCATGACAAGCTAGGAGCCCTGAACATCAAAGGCAAAGTTAAAAAATGGACTGAGTGACAAGGGGAGGGAGAGATGGCTCAGAAGAGGAGATGAGTTGCTGGATCCAAATCTCCAGGAACCCTCAGGCACCATCCCTGGAAGTGACTGCTGTGGGCTAGTGGTAGCATTCTGCCACAGTTTTCTCAGGGAGAAACAGCCAGCTGCACGACCTACTCACACCTCCGGAACCAGAGAAGAATAGCGCTCTCGGCAAAAGCTAAATATTTGCATGTATTTTACTGAGCCACCAGTCCCCAGGTGGGCTTCAGTGGCTGTTGATTTCTCTGAGCCGAGTCTTTTTCTCTTTTTGAGATAAGTCTTGCTGAGCGCTCTGAGCCATTCTCTCAGCCTTGGAGAAGAAATAAAGTCACAACTGGGGGAAAAATATGCCTGCTCTACTAACCTGGGGATCTCAGGACAGAAGCGACTCCTATCCAGGCTTAAATGGTCTGTGGACTTTGAATACCTTTTCCCCCCTGCATGGACCTGTGTGGGCCTATTTCAAGGAGAATAGGCCTTTGTAGGCAGACTGCAACTGTTTCAGCTGTGTGGTGGGGAGGTGGGAGTTTGATATTTGACACTGGTTTGCATATTAAATAGGGTTCTCACCTACCCACATCAGGATCCTAAGGACTAGTGGCTCCATTCAGGTCACCCAGCCACCCAAGAGAGGGGTCCAAGGATAACTGGTACCTCCCAGTCCACACAACCAAAAGCATTGGGTACTCATGGTCCATCTGCAGAACCCACCCACCTGTGTGCTGTAGGGAACAGGGACATGCTTTTCTCACAGACACTTGGACCACGTTGTCAGCCCCCTGCTTTGTTCAGAGTATGACCCCCTGCTGCAACCAGATACCAGTACCTACACCAATCACTCCTGCCCCTCTAAGACTGTAGGACACATCCTGTACTACATACTTGAAGACAAACTATCTGGACACCTCATCTGAATACATACAAGAAAAATGAATGGACTCCAAAGCCTGATAACAGCTCTATCCATCTGGTGACAGGATGTTAGAGCTTCGAAGGCAAAAATAAGCTAGGTCACTCAAGCAACCTATTTGGGCATATCAAAACAAAACAAAGCAAGAAGCTAGGATACAGTAAGCAAACATAAAATAAACTAATACAGTAACTTATAGATGGCACGGAGACAACAGTCAATATCAAATCGCACAAAGAAGCAGACCATAATAGCTTCAATGAGCTCTCAAAACACAAATCAAGGGATCTTCTGGATGAAAGTGCCTTCCTGGAATTACTGGATGCAGAATACAAAAAAATTAGTATAGAGAACCCTTCAAGACATCAGGAAGGAAATAAGGCAATATGCAGAACTAGCCAAGGAACACACAGATAAAGCAGTTGAAGAAATTAAAACAGATTATTCAAGACCATAATAAAAAATTTAATAAGCTGTAAGAATCCATAGAGACAGCAATCAGAAATTTAGAAGATTAACAATAAAATTACAGAGTTAGACAACTCAGTAGAAAGTCAGAGGAACAGAATTGAGCAGGTGGAAGGCAGAATTGGTGAGATTGAAGATAAAGCACTTGGCACCAATATGTTTGAAGAAAAATCAGATAAAAGAATTAAAAAAATGAAGAAACCCTAAGAATCATGTGGGATTCTATTAAAAGAAATAACCTACAAGTGATTGGAGTACCAGAACAGGGAGGGATAACAGAAAATACAGAGAAAATTATTGAAGATTTGTTGGCAGAAAACTTCCATGATATTGTGAAACATGAGAAGATATCTATCCAGAGGCTCACTGAACTACACAGAAAGTGGATTTTAAAAGAAAGTCACCAAGACATATTATAATCAAACTTGCCAAAACCAAAGATAAAAAGAGAATCCTAAGAGCAGCTAAGGATAAAAGAAAAGTCACCTAAAAAGGAGAATCAATAAGGATAAGATCAGATTACTCGGCAGAAAACATGCAGGCAAGAAGGCAATGGGATGACTTACATACAGCATTAAAGGAAAAAATTGCTAGCCAAGAATCATATACCTAGCAAAATTATCCCTCATATATGAAGATAAAATTAGGGCATTTCTAGATAAACAGAAGTTTAGGGAATTCATAAAAACCAAACCAAAACTACAAGAAACACTAAAGGGAGTTTTCTGGTTAGAAAATCAATAATAGCAGATATCAACCCAAGACTAGAACACTGGGCAGAGCAATCAGATGTTAACCCAAATAGGGAAATCACAAAAATAAATCAAGATAAAAAAAAAAAATGCTCAAAACAGGGGAACAGCGACGCCACTATATAAAAGAAGAAAACATTAAAATAATAAAGAGGGACTAAGAAATATAGTCATAGATCTTTCATATGGAGAGGAAGACAAGGTGATATAAAGAAATAAAAGTTAGGTTTAAACTTGGAAAAATATGGGTAAATACTAAGGTAACCACAAAGGAGACTAACAATCCTACTCATCAAAACAAAATACAAGAAATAAATAGAGACTCAGCAGAAACAAAGTCAACAGCAATGAAGAAGAGGAGAAGACAATATATAAATATAAACTACTCAGCACAAAAAATTAAGTGGGGAAAAGAAACTGTCAACAAAACTCAAGAAAACACATCAAAACAACAGCACTAAACTCACATCTATCCATAATTATGCTGAATGTAAATGGACTAAAAGCACCAATAAAGAGGCAGAGAGTGGTAGAATGGACTAAAAACCAGAATTCATCTATATGCTGCCTACAAGAGACACACCAAAGACTTAACCTCAAAGGATGGAAAAAATACATCAAGCCATCAAAAAAAAAGAGCAGGAGTGGCAATATTAATTGCTGACAAAATAGCCTTTAAAGTCTATTTTGTCAGAAAGAACTCTATATAATGATTAAAGGGACAATATACCAGGAGATATAACCATATTAAATATTTATGCACCCAATGACAGGGCTGCAAGATACATAAAACAAACTCTAAAAACATTGGAAAGTGAGATAGATACCTTCACAATTATAGTAGGAGACTTCGACACACCACTTTTGGTGAAGGACAGAACATTCAGAAAGAAGTTCAAAGACATGGAAGATCTAAATGCCACAATCAACCAACTTGACCTCATAGACATATACAGAACACTCCACCTAACAGCAGCCAAGTATACTTTCTTTTCTAGTGCACATGGAACATTCTCTAGAATAGACCACATGTGAGGTATAAAGCAAGCCTTAAACCAAAAAACCCAGTGCCGTCAAGTCGTTTCTGACTCATATTGACCTATAGGACAGAGTAGAACTCCCCCATAGAGTTTCCAAGTTTCCATAGAGTTTCCAAGCAAGCCTTAGCAGGATCCAAAACATCAAATTATTACAAATCATCTTCTCTGACCATAAGGCCATAAAAGTAGAAATCGATAACAGAAAAAGCAGGGAAAAGAAATCAAACCCTTGGAAACTGAGCAATACCCTGCTGAAAAACTACTGAGTTATGGAAGACATAAAGGACAGAATAAAGAAATTCACAGAATCCAATGAGAATGAAAACACTTCCTATCAGAACCTTTGGACACAGGTAAAGCAGTGCTCACAGGTCAATTTATACCAATAAATGCACACATACAAAAAGAAGAAAGGGCCAAAATCAAAGAATTATCCCTACAACTTGAACAAATAGAAAGAGAGCAACAAAAGAAACCCTCAGGCACAAGAAGAAAGAAAATAATAAAATTTAGAGAGTAATTAAATGAAATAGAGAACAGAAAAACAAAAGAGTTAACAAGACCAAAAGCAGGTTTTTTGAAAAAATTCACAAAATTGATAAACCATTGGCCAAACTGACAAAAGAAAAACAGGAGAGGAAGCAAATAACCCAAATAAGAAATGAGTTGGGGGATATTACAACACACCCAACTGAAATTAAAAGAATCATATCAGATTACTACAAAAAATTGTACTCTAACAAATTTGAAAGCCTAGATGAAATGGGTAAGTTTCTAGAAACACACAACCTACCTAAACTAACACAAACAGAGGTAGAACAACAAATCTATAACAAAGAGGAGATTGAAAAGATAATCAAAAGACTCTCAACAAGAAAAAAGCCCTGGCCCGATGGCTTCACTGGAGAGTTCTACCAAACTTTCAGAGGAAAGTTAACACCACTACTATTATATGTATTTTAGAGCATAGAAAAGGATGGAATACCCCCAAACTCATTCTATGAAGCCAGCATATCCCTGATACCAAAACCAGGTAAAGGCACCACAAAAAAAAGAAAATTACAGACCTATAATACCCCTCATGAACTTAGATGTATAAATCCTCAACAAAATTCAAGCCAACAGAATTTAACAACATATCAAAAAAGTAATTCACCACGACTAAGTGGGATTCATACTAGGTATGCAAGACAGTTCAACAGTTGAAAAACAATTAATGTAATCCACCATATAAATAAAACAAAAGATGAGAAACACATTTTCTTATCAATTGATGCAGAAAAGGCATCCGACAAAGTTCAACACCCATTCATGATAAAAACTCTCAGCAAAATAGGAATAGAAGGAAAATTCCTCAACATAATAAATGGCATTTATACAAAGCCAACAGCCAAAATCATCTCAAATGGAGAGAGCCTGAAAGCATTCCGCTTGAGATCAAGAGCTAGACAAAGATGCCTTTTATTACCATTCTTATTCAGCATTGTGCTGAAGGTCCTCGCCAGAGCAATTAGGCTGGATAAAGAAATAAAGGGCACCTAAAATGGTAAAAAAAAAAAAAAGTTTTTTTAACTTAAACCGGTAAGGATGAAGTAAAAGTATCTCTATTTGCAGATGACAGGATCTTATACACAGAATACCCTAAAGAATCCTCAAGAAACCTACTGAAACTAATAGAAGAGTTCAGCAGAGTATCAGGATACAAAATAAACATACAAAAATTTAGGTGGATTTTCAAGAGAAAGAACATCAAAGAGGAAATCAACAAATCAATACCATTTACAGTAGCCCCCAAGAAGATAAAATACTTAGGAATAAATCTTACCAGAGGCTTAAAAGACCTATACAAAGAATACTACAAGACACTACTTCAAGCAACAAAAAAAAGACCCACATAAATAGAAAAATATACCTTGCTCATGGATAGGAAGACTCAACACTGTGAAAATGTCTTTTCTACCAAAAGCGATCTATAGATACAATGTAATTCTAATCCAAATTCCAATGATTTTTTTAATGAGATAGAGAGACAAATCACCAACTTCATATGGAAGGGAAAGAGGCCCCGGATAAGTAAATAAATAAATAAAGCATTACTGAAAAAGAAGAACAAAGTGGGAGGTCTCTACCTGATTTTAGGGCCTATTATACCATCACAGTAGTCAAAACACCTTGGTACTGGTACAACAACAGATACACAGACCAATGGAACAGAATTGAGAATCCAGACATAAATCAATCCACATATGAGTAGCTGATATTTGACAAAAGCCCAAAGTCAGTTAAATGGGGAAAAAGCAGTCTCTTTAACAAATGGAGCTGGCATAACTAGATATCCATCTACAAAAAATGAAACAAGACCATACCTCATACCATGCACAAAAACGAACTCAAAATGGATCAAAGGCCTAAATATAAAATCTGAAACAATAAAGATCATGGAAGAACAAATAGGGAAAATGTTAGGAGCCCTAATACATGGCATAAACAGTATACAAAACATTTTTAACAATGCAGAAGAAAAACTAGATAACCGGGAGCTCCTAAAAATTAAACAGCTATGCTCATTCAAAGATTCACCAAAAGAGTAAATAGATTACCTACAGACTGGGAAAAAGTTTTTAGTTGTGACATTTCCAATCAGCATTGGATCGCTAAAATCTACATGATACTGCAAAAACTCAACTACAAAAATACAAATAACTCAAAAAATGCACAAAGGATATGAACAGGCACTTTACTAAAAAAAACATTCGGGAAGCTAACAGATACATGAGGAAATGCTTATGACAATAAGCCATTAGAGAAATGCAAGTCAAAACTACAATGAGATTCCATCTCACTCCAACAAGGCTGGTATTAATCCTAAAAACACAAAATAAGAAATGTCAGAGAGGCAATGGAGAAACTGGAACACTTATCACTGCTGGTGGGAATGCAAAATGGTACAACCACCTTGGAAATCGATTTGGCACTTCCTTAAAAAACTAGAAATAGAACTACCATATGATCCAGCAATCCCACTCCTTGGTATATATCCTAGAGAGATAAGAGTCTACAAGAACAGATATATGCACACCCATGTTCATTGCAGCACTGTTTACAATAGCAAAAAAGGGAAGCAACCAAGGTGCCCATCAATGGATGAATGGATAAATTAGTTATGTCATATTCACACAATGGAACACTATGAATCAATGAAGAGCAATTATGGATCCATGAAACATTTCATAACATGGAGGGATCTGGAAGGCATTGTGCTGAGTGAAACTAGTCAGTTGCAAAAGGACAAATATTGTATGAGACCACTATTATAACAATTCGAGAAATATTTTAAACAGAGAAGAAAATATTCTTTGATGGTTGGGAGAGTGGGGAGGGAGGGAGAGGAGTTTTCACTAATTACGTAGTAGATGAGAACTATTTTAGGTGAAGAGAAAGCCAACACACGAATACAGGAGAGATGAGCACAACTGGACTAAACCAAAAGCAAAGAAGCTTCCTGAATAAACTGAATGCTTCAAAAGCCAGTGTAGTAGGGTTGGGGGTTTGGGGACCATGATTTCAAGGGACATCTAAGTTAATTGGCATAATAAAATCTATTAAGAAACCATTCTGCATTCCACTCTGGAGAGTGGTGTCTGGTGTCTTAAACACTCACAAGTGGCCATCTAAAATGCATCAATTGGTCTCCATCCACCTAGAGCAAAGGGGAATGAAGGATACCAAAGATACAAGGTAATTGTGAGCCCAAGAGACAGAAAGGGCCACATAAATCAAACAACATCAGCGGGAGACCAGAAGGAGTATATAGTGCCCACCTACAACAGGTGACTGCCCTGACAGGGAGCACAACAGAGAACTCCTGAGAGAGCAGGAGAGCAGTGGGATGCAGACCTCAAATTCTTGTACAAAGACCAGACTTAATGGTCTGACTGAGATTAGAAAGACCCCAGAGGTCATGGTCCCCAGACCATCTATTAGCCCAAGACAGAAACCATTGCCAAAGCCAACTCTTCAGACAGGGATTGGACTGGACTGTGGGATGGAAAATGATACTGGTGAAGAGTGAGCTTCTTAGATGAAGTAGACACATGAGACTACGTGGGCAGCTCCTGTCTGGAGGGGAGATAAGAGGGCAGAGGGGGCCAGAAGCTGGTCAAATGGACACAAAAATAGAGAGCGGAGGGAAGCAGTGTGTTGTGTCACTAGAGAGAGAGCAACTAGGAGTATATTGCAAGGTGTATATAAATTTTTGTATGAGTGATTGACTTGATTTGTAAACTTTCACTTAAAGCACAATTAAAAAAAAAAGGTAATACTCTATTTCTTCCTTCAAAATACTTTCATGAAGATTCTATATATTTATGTTCCCAATAAAATCTAATTTTTATCTCAGGACAAAAAGATCCCCAAAATGATGACAAGAGAGATTATTTTTGAGTGCATACCCAGTATAAGTGTCAGACGTTTTGCTGAATATTTTACATGCCTTTCCCAATATATTCACAACTACCTAATGAAGTTGTTATTATTGTTGTTAGTTGTCGTTGACTCATTCCAATTCTTGGCAACCCTGTGTGCAAGCATTGTCATTGTTGTCATTCCAAAGGGAATTTCAGACATGAAAAATATCTGCAAATATAACTTTGGTATTTTACCTGCAAGAAGCCAGAAGAAATTTCCTGTAGTCTTTTATCATGTTTCCCAATAATAAGTGTCAGAAAAGATGGCTTGAAGTAAAGAACAATTATTAGTATATGAATGGTTAAGCAAATATCAATTCAGCTTTTCTTCCTTAAAATATCAACTATTAATTCTAGGCACTGGATGGATATATAGCTGAGAGAAGATTAGAGTAGTATTTCTCAGGCTTTAGTGTGCATAAGAATTAAATGGCAAACTTGCTAAAACATAGATACCTGGGTCCCATATAGAAATTCTGCTTCAGGTGGATTGGAGTGGGGCCCAAGTGATGTTGATGCTGGTAGTCCCTGTACCGTACTTTAAATAGCACTGGCTACCATTGTTGCTGTCTAGGTGTTTGCATTCTGATGGATTTTTAAATATTAAGAATAAGACAATTATAGTTATGACTTCACCATATTGTGTACATTTACATTTATGTGATCCTTACCAGGAACACAGTAAGGGAAGCATTCATGTATTATCATTAATACCTGTTGTCATTGAGCCAATTATGACTCACAGCGACCCTATAGGACAGAGTAGAACTACTCCCTTAGGGTAATCTTTATAGAAGCAGATTGACACATCTTTCTTTTGTGGAGCTGCTGGTGGGTTCAAAAAGCCGACTTTTCGTTTAGCAGCCGAGTGCTTTAACCATTGCACCACCAGGGTTCCTTGTATTATCATTATCACCATGTAAGTGAAGAAACTCCTAAGCAAATGAAGTGCCTCCCTCTAGCTGAAACAGCTGGAGGCAGCAGAACAGGGTTTAAAGCTATTATTTTCTTAAACTAAAATCATGGATATTACATTATTCACCATCATATTTAAACGTACTCAGGCTTTTTCATGTCAAACACCAAAACAACTTTTTGCCATTTTGAAATGCCCAACAAATGCTACTAGACTCAAAGGGGTCAGAGGTTACAAAATATTTTAATTTTATCACAGTTTTGATGTAATAAATCATCGAACCATTATACATTTAAGTCATGTTTAATATTTAAGAAATTTTTTATTCTGTAGTTGTGATTACGATTCAACCTCATCTTTAACTCAGGATTATAAACTTGATTTGAAACTCTAAGCATTCAATAGAAAGTTGTAGTTTTCCGAGAATTAAAAAAAAAAAAATCACTATCATCCTCTGTTGGAGAATGATTTGAAGTGTTTCCTTCAAAATGTTACATTCTCAGGGGCATGAACAGCTGCTTCTAATCTTTTGGACCCCAGTACCTATTCTGTTATGTGTTGAAAGTTCTATAAATGTTGATTAAGCAAGCAATTTAAATTGGAGTATATGAGCTTCCCATGGACTGCAGCCTTCTCACAAATATGCTTTGGTATAAAGTATTTATCTAAATTAACTCTTAAAATAATTTTGCAGTGATAACGATTACAAACGTACTTGCTAATATGCTGTTTTCTTAATTCAAGTTCTTTTTGCTTCTTTAAGAAAATGCTAGCTAATTCATAGGTAACATAAATATCACGAGGCACAGCAGTTGCTAAAGTAACTTTTTTTCACGAGTAACTGAGTAAACAGGCTCATAAAACCTACATAAATTGTCATTTCTCAAGTTTATGGATGCCCTGGGGCTGAGGCAATTAAAACTTGAGTTTTAAGGAAAAATTATCAAGATTTTTTTCAACTTTGTGTATACTGACCTTACAGAGACATTTAAAAAAATATATTTCATTGTGTTTTAGGTGAAAGTTTACACAGCAAATTAGATTCTCATTCAACAATTCATACACAGATTGTCCTGTGACACTGGTTACTATTCCCACAATGTGTCAGCATTCTCTCCATTTCCACCCTTCCTGCCCTGTTTCCATTCACCCAGTCTCCTTGCCCCTTCTCACCTTCTCTTCTTTGCTTTTGGGTAAATGTTGACCGTTTGGCCTTGTACAGTTGATGATTTAAAGGAGCACATTCCTCATGGGCGTTATTATTTTCTAGACCAAATTTATTATTGACATAGTGGCTGCCACAATGGGTACAATCATGAGGATGGCACAGGACTCGGCAGTGTTTTGTTCCGTTGTACATAGTGTTGCTATGAGTCGGAACTGACTGTATGGCACCTGACAACAATAACAACATTATTTGGCTGAAAGCAGTGGCTGTAGTTTCAGGTTAAAAGGGATCTTAGGGGGATAGCCTTAGGAATTCCTCTAGTATTTATCAGTCCAGTAAGTTTTTTTTTTTTTTTCTTTCTAATGAATTTGAGTTTTGTTCTACATTTTTCTCCCATTCTAACCTGGACCTTCTATAGTGTCCCTGGCAAAAACCGTCAGTGGTGATAGCTGGACACGATCTATCTAGTTCTTCTGGTCTTAGGCTAGAAGACACTGTGGTTCACATGGGCCATTAGTCCTGTGGACTAATTTCTTCCTTGAGTCCTTGGTTTCCTTCACTTTCCTTTGGTCCAGATGGGAAGAAACCAATAGTTGCATCTTATATGGCTACTTATAACTTTTAAGACCCCAGACCCTTTTAGGTCTGTGACTTAATGTATTTTGAAACTATCATTTAATTTTTCTTTTCCCTACTGCCTTAAATGAAATCTAGAGGGCCACTTTTTGTTAGTGAGCTGCTGTTTGCTGTTCACCAAGGAAGGATATGGCATTTACATAAAGTGACAAAGCTACACGATATTTCTATTGTGCTGCCCAGTGAGCTGTGACATTGGTCATCCACCCCACCAGACGACTAATTACTAAACACATGTGGGGATGCACAAAGCAATCATTTCAGAGTTTGCTAGAAGAGAGGGGGAAAAAAGTATAGAATGCAGGTTGCATTGAAAATTCTCTGATATATTTAAAAATAATTTAAGTACAATTTCAGTGTTTTAAGGCTTTGAATATGAAATATAAGACAAATCCCTTATACAGTACATTTCATTTAAGCTCTTTAAACTAATTTCCTTTAAATAAAACTAAAAATTTAGGCAAAAAAGGCAGATCTTTTTTTTCCTCTTAAATATAACCAAATGTTAACAAGTTAGTGATACCAAGAGTCATTTTAACTTAAATAGAGCTTTTCCTCTCATTATTATTTATATTTTGTATCCCTACAAACCAAACACTTAAAACAATCATTTGAAATTCTTGGTAAATGTCATTTATTGCATTATAATTTTTATCTATTAAAATGAATACAAAATTATGAAAATGGATTTTGAGATGAAGGTGTTTAAATTCAGCAAAAAGGAAGTCTAAAATTAATAAATTATTTGAAATAATATCTACATTGTTTCATGTCCACAAAACATTCTAGTACTTGTCCTTAAATATTCTACTATGTAAATATTCTACTACCTAACATTATTAGCAGAAATTTAGGTAATGCTTTTATTATCACCGTTGTCATCAAATTCAGAAAGCTCATAGGCAAGCCAGAAATTCCACAAATATCTAATAATCAAAAGCAAAGGTAGCATTTGACCTATGACTGATTTATTTGAGCTAGTTTAAAAACAGAGATGTTTCTCCTGGTATCAGTAACCTCAATTCCATCAATTAATACCATAAATTTTCTCATTTAAAAAAAAAAAAAAGAAGAAGAAGAACTAGTAGCTTTTATTAACCTAATGAGACTTTAGTGGGCCTTTATTATATGCCAGGCTTTGTGCTGCAGAGAGAGTAACATCATATCCATGTTACTTTTGATCCTTAATAAATTTTCAATGACCCATTATCAAAAGGTAATGGTAGCTTTCTTTAGAAAATACATGTGTGAATATGAATTAATATGAGGGTGTCTTAGTTATCTAGTGCTGCTATAACAGAAATACCACAAGTGGGTGGCTTTAACTAACAGAAATTTATTCTCTCATAGTTTAGGAGGCTAGAATTCTGAATTCAAGGTGCCAGCTCCACGGTAAGTCTTTCTCTCTCTATTGGCTCTGGGGAAGGTCCTTGTCATCAATTTTCCCCTGGAATACAAGTTTTCAGGGCAGGGACTCTGGGTCTAAGGGACAAACTCCACTCCTGGCTCTTCTTGCTTGATGGTAATGAGGTCTGTCTTAGGCTGAGCTCTCTAGAGAAGCAAAACTAGTAAAGCATATATACAGAGAGAGAAATTTATATCAAGGAAATGACTCACATGGTTGTAGAGGCTGTAACATCCCAAGCCCGTGGGTCAAGAAAGAGGCTTCTCCTGATTGATGTAGCCACAGGGACTGGTGAATACAAGATTGGAAGGCCAGAGAGCAGGGCTGTTGCTTGAGGGCTGTGAAGATTGATGAATCCCAAGATCAAGGGTTCTCCTGAGTTGTGTAGCCACAGGGGCTGGGGAACCAAAGACCAGCAGGCCAGAGAGCTGGGCTGTTGCTCACAAGCTGTGGAGATGGACAAATTCCAAGATCAGCAGGCAAGCTACTAGCTCAATTCCCAAGAACCAGAGGTCAGAAGAACAAGAGCCAGCTGCAGGATCCAGAGCAAGCAAAAGCCCAGGCAAGGAAAGATGGAAGAGCTGGTGGCAGAAGGCAGAGAGATGAAGGCTGAGAGGGACAGTGAGTCACCACAGGCTCCACGCCCTCCAGTAACCACTCAGAGAAAATCCCATCATGAAGATGATCACATATCAAATTTCAACAGGGAAGTGATCAAAAATTTATATGACAGCCAAAACGCTGAGAATCATGGCCCAGCCAAGTTGACATACAATCTTAACCATTACAGTCCTCCCCTTGTCAACTTAGCACCTGTACACACCTCCTTAAAACATACATAATCTCTGAATAAAGACAATTATAAAGTCATACTTGGGCCTAACATGATACAACGAACACATATACAACTGAAAATGCAATAGCCCTGTTTACATTTTATATTTTATAAGCGAGTAAAACAAAAATACTTGATGCATACATACAAAGAAGAAATATAACAATTACAGTCTTCATTTCTGCAACTGCTATTGTGGATGTAACTGGTATTTCAAACGACCTTCCACCACCCATTCAGTATCCCCTTTGTCCTCAACAAACACCTCAACTGGTCATGGTTCTTTGCCTGGTGGGGTGACCCAAACCTTCGTTCCTGAAGGTTCTGGGCCATTAGTAGGCATGTTGGAATTGGATTGCTGTAATTTTCCATTGATTTTAATCACAGGGCATGGTAGTATTAAAAGGCACCCTAAGGGATTTCCTGTTTTCCAGACATACTCTTCTTTGCCTCCATTATGTAATATCAATCTGATTTCCTCTTGGTAATCAGGATCAATCACACCAACTAGTACGGTAACTCCCTTCTTTGCCTGCTGATTTGAGGTATAAGAAGCCCAAAGTGACCAGGTGGTATTCTTACCTTCCAGTTGAATGGAATCAGTGCTGTGTCTTCAGATGGAGACATTCCTCCTTTTGGAAGGAAGACCTCTGGATCTGCAGAGCATAAGGTCATGGGAACGGGAAGCAAAAATCTTGTTAGTGAGTCACTAGGGATAATAGTGAGTGGTGCCGCTGCCATCTCCACCCCTTGATTCCTGGACCCATGAATCCAGGATATGGGAGATATAGCACCATATATTGGACACTGGTTTAGAGTATATACAGCCTCCTGGAGAACATTTACCCAATATTGCAAGTTATTACCACCTAGCTGACACCATAATTTTGTCTTTAGAAGGCCATTCCATTTTTCTATCAAGGCAGCTCCTGCAGGATGATGGGGAAAGACCGGTGAATTCCATGAGCATGGGTCCACTGCCACACTTCATTTGCTGTGAAGTTAGTCCCTTGATTCAAGGCAATGCTGTGTGGGATTACCATGATGGTGGAAAGGCATTCTGTAAGTCCACAGATGGTAGTTTTGGCAGAAGCATTGTGTGCAGGGAAGGCAAATCCGTATCCAGAGTAAGTGTCTATTCCAGTAAGGACAAAATGCTGCCCTTTCCATGATGGAAGTGGTCCAATGTAACCAACTTGCCACCAGGTTGCTGGCTGGTCACCTTGAGGGATGGTACCATATTGGGGACTCAGTGTAGGTCTCTGCTGCTGGCTGATTGGGCACTCAGCAGTGGCTGTAGCAAAGTCACCCTTGGTGAATGGAAGTCCATGTTGCTGGGCCTGTGCATAACCTCCCTCCCTGCTACCATGGCCACTTTGTTCATGAGTTCGTTGAGCAATGACAGGAGTAGCTGGGGAAAGAGGATGACAGGTTCCCACAGAATGCATCATCCTATCTATTTGATTGTTAAAATCATCCTCTGCTGAGGTCACCCTTTGGTGAGCATTCACATGAGACACAAATATCTTCACTTCTTTGACCCATTCAGAGAGGTCTATCCACACACCTCTTCCACATAAATCTTTGTCTCCAATTTTCCAATCAAGTTCCTTCGAAGTCCCTGACCATACAGCTAAACCATTGGCCACAGCCCATGAATCAGTATAAAATCACACATATGGCCATTTCCCCTTCCAAGCAAAGTGAACAACCAGGTGCACTGCTCAAAGTTCTGCTCATTGGGAAGATTTCCCTTTACCACTGTCTTTCAGGGAGGTTCCAGAAAGGGGCAACTTCAGTCCACTTCTGAGTGGTGCTGGCATATTGCACAGAACCATCTGTAAACCAGGCATGAGTTTTCTCTTCTTCAGTCAACTGATCATAGATAACTTCCCATGAGGCCATAGGTGCAGACTGGGAGATGGAAAGTAATGTGACAGGAGTGGAGACCACTCCAAGATCCATCTCTAAGACCGCAAGTAAGCTGTTATCTCAAGTCCCAAGTCCAGACAAACTGGAGCCAGATGCAGAATCCAGAACAAGCAAAAGCCCTGGCAATGGTATTGGGTTAATGGGTTAGTGGGAGGGCAGATGCAAGAATATATCATCCCACTTTAACTGCACACAATTAAGTAGAGCTTATTCATCAAAAGGAAACTTCAGTGCTACTTGTTGTTAAGTAGATAAATGAAAGGTGGGTTATTAAAAGTAATTATATATATATAAAATCATTTCTTAACTTTGCTGTTGTGAACCACCCACATATACAAATATACTCTAACCACATATATCTATGGCATATACAAATCTCAAAGAAATTGCTTAACTTTTATTTTGATCTAGAAAACTGCTGAGTATATAGGTGGCCATGCCTAATGTGACCATCAAATTACTGTATAATTGGAGGTACTAATTAAAAGTATTAACTTCATAATAGCTGAAAATTAAATAGACTGTTAAGAGCTTAAAACATTCAAGTGGCTACTTTTTTTTTTTAATTTTTATTGTGCTTTAAGTGAAAGTTTACAAACCAAGTCAGTCTCTCATACAAAAACTTATATATGCCTTGCTATATACTCCTAGTTGCTCTCCCCCTAATGAGACAGCACACTCCTTCCCTCCACTCTCTATTTTCATGTCCGTTGGTCCTTCTGACTCCCTCTGCCGTCTCATCTCTTCTTCATACAGGAGCTGCCCACATAGTCTCATGTGTCTACTTGATCCAAGAAGCTCATTCTTCACAGGTATCATTTTGAAAGTTGCTACTTTTTGATAAGATAATGCTAATACAACGATGTAGCCAACAGATAATTTATTGGATGTAAATGTAGAATTCTAAGGGCACCCATAAGTTCCTTCCTAAAAAGAATTTATGTCTAGGGAACAAGATCATGGCACTAAATAAAGGAACAGTGTTTGTGGCTTATGAAGTATGTAAACTACTTTGTAGAGCTCCTTTGACAAAGTGTTTCCACACCTGTACAAGTAAATGATGAACTTATTAATTCAGAAGGAAAGGTTGGGAAGAAATTGTGTTAAGGAGGGAAACAAAGTTGAAACTCCAGGAACAAAAATTTATTTGTTCTTTGGTTTCTTTACTAAACAGACCCTGAAAACTTTAAGGAACTAATCAAAGAGTGAAGTAATATTTAGGAGGGCAAAGCTGAAGTAATGATAAAGTGTTTTGAAGGCATACATGTAAATAACACCAAAAGCACCCTTTCTATCTCTGAATTCACTAGGTACTAGGATCAGCTCTGGAGATAAGCTCTCTAAGATGGCAAACCAGCTAATGAATGATAAAGTAGGCACTTCAATAGGACTAAGTACTTTTGTCAATGAAGGTCCAGCAATCACTAAAAGACAGGTCAGTAAGTCATAGCATGTTTGCGTACTTAAAAAGGTTTACAAAGGTATCAGTTCTTTCAAGCCATTAAGGAGACTTGAACTTGCTATTTTGAGGTAGGAAAGACAAATGTACTAACTTGGGAAAATGAATTAGAGATGATATGCTACAATGAAGCTCAAGTTTCAAACAGTAGCTCCTAATATTATTTTCACTGTACCATATTTTCTCAAATCATCTCATGACAATTGGTTATGAGACATTCAGCATAATTGAAATATCTAACATGAATCGACTGCACGACTCGATGGCACTGGGTTAACATGATTAAATGTTCTTATTTATGAAAAAGATGGTATATCATTGACATTTTTATACAAGCTATAAGGAATAGTCATAAATATTTTTCTTCAGATAAAATACATACGATGTTGCCAATAAACAATAGGTCACAGACCAATAAAAAACAGAGGTTAATATTCTGGAAGGGTTCTGTTTGAACTGTAAAGATAATATTTACAAATGGCCAGAGTTTGAACTAGAAATTCTACAATGAAAAATGCCAACATAGACTCTACCCCACTGGAGCAAGAGAATACACCAGCAAAACAGATATTAAAAAGTCTTAGATATTTTTGGCTTTCAAGCAGATTTTTTTCTATAATTTATCTCTTCATGCTGTAGTTTCATGATTTGGAACTCCAAGGTATTTCAGTGGCAGGCAGGGCCTATTAAAATTTAATTATGATTCTTCTATATTTCTTCTTAGAAAAGAAAACAAAAGTAAGCAGATAATGAATATGAAAATTTTAAAACAAGAGGAAAATTTTAGACATTTTACTGGTTAGCTCAGTTTTTTTGCAATATCTTTAGAGATGACTTTTAAGTAATTCACCAATAAAATAAAGTGATTGTAATTTGTGAAAGAATATCTTGTTGAAAGATTTGCTGTTATTTTTTTCTTCTGATTTCAGAAAGTATAAAAAAAATTAAGGAAGTGATGAATCCATGCTCAATGGAAAGAAGTATCCCACTGTTACATGGGTGGGATACAAGAGGGTTTTGTTTCCAGTCCAGAAATGCTTAGGAACTCCAAAGCAGTGAATGCTTAGGATGCTGGGCAAATTGTTATTCAAGAGTTAGGCTCTCAATTTTGTTAAATAATAGTACATTCTAAAGTGGGAAAAACTCATAAGAATGCACAAACAAGAAAATATCTGTTTAAAAAAATGTTTGATAATCTTGTGGGACAGCTAGGCCAATTGGCATAACTTAGTTCATAAAGATAATGTTCTATGTCCTAGTTAGGTAAGCCATAAATTAAATATTATGATCTAGCAAATCTTGTAACACTGCTTATTTTGGCCTTAAAACTATTTCCAACTTCTGTAGTACAACTCTCTATACATGTTGGCTACTCAATAAACATTTAATGCAAATGACAGTATACTAAGTCTAAATTACATCAAAATAGCTATTTATTTCAACTAATTCAATAAATCTGAATGGTGGCAACCAAAGAACAATTATGTGTTTAATCAATTGTAATGTGGAAGTTTTTTTTTATTTATTCTCTAAACATTTACTTTTTATTATACATGTTAAGTTATATGCAAGGTGCTAAGAAAATAAAGAATAAGTCACTCCTTGATTCTAAGATATTCATAGTCCATATCAAACACAACTAATAATGCATGAACAACAGAAGATAAATTAGATAATTGGGACCTCCTAAAAATTAAATATGCTCATCAAAAGAGTTTACTAAAAGAGAACAAAGAGAACCAACAGGCTAGGAAAAAAATCTTTGGCAATGACATATCTGATAAGAGTCTCACCTCTGAAATACATAGAAAACTTCAACAAATCAACAATAAAAAGGCAACAGTTCAATCAAAAAATGGACAAAGGACATGGACAGACACTTCACCAAAGAGGACTTTCAGGCAGCCAACAAACACATGAAAAGATGCTCTTCATCGCTAGCCATTAGAGAGAAACAAATCAAAACTACAATGAGATACCATCTCACTCCTGCAAAAATAGCACTGATTAAAAAACAAACAAACAGAAAACAACAAATGCTGTCAAGGTTGTAAGAAGATCTTATACGCTGCTGGCAGGATTGTAAAATGTTGCAATTACTATGGAAAATGGTATGGCACTTTCTCAAAGAGCTAGAAATAGAAATAACTTATGATCCAGCAATCCCATTCCTATGTATATGTCCAAGAGATATAAGAACTGTGATATGAGTATACACTCCTATGTTCATTGCAGCATTATTCACAGTAGCAAAAAGATGGAAACAACTTAAGTGCTCATCAGTGGATGAATGAATGAACAAATGTGGTATATACGCACAATGTAATATTAAGCAGCTGTAAAGAGTAATGAGGAGTCTGCGGAATATCTTATAACATGGATGAACCTGGAGGATGTCTTGCTGAGTGAAATAAGTCAATCGCAAAAGGACAAATATTGTATTGTCTCAGTATTGTAAAAAAGTCAAGAATAGGTATACACACAGAAAGTAACATTCTTTGATGATTATCAGGGATGGGAGGGGAAAAGAGAGGGAATCTCTTTCCAGATAGTAGATACTTTTTTTTTGTAATAGGAAAGGCAATACCAAATATCAGTGAAGTCTACACAACTTGTCCAAGGTAAATGAAGACACTGAGAAGTATGCAAGAAAAAGGGACAATTTCAGAAAATGCTGTAACCTATATAATTTTGCAGCAACAGTAATAACAACCAAAATATATGTCTGTGGTTACCTAGGTAGATATATATGCATATATGTGTGTAGGAAAGCCTATGTGAACACACATGACTGCATGTATAGGTGTATCTGTAGGCATATGAATATACATGTTTCTGTGAGGTGCATATACATTCATGCAATAACAAACCACATAGAGGGCACAGCAACTGAGACTCTTTCTAGACATATCCAAATACCTGATGGGATTTTTTTACTGGGTTAGAGGGTTTTGGACTGTAGTCTTCTGGGGCAACTCAGTCAATTGGTATAATGTAGTTCGTAAAGATCATGTGCTATATCTGAGTTTGATGAGTATCATCTGGGGCCTTAAAAGCTTGTGAGCAACCATTTAAGATGCCACTATTAGTCTCTACTTGTCTGGAGCAAAAGAGAATGAAGGAAACCAGAGACTCAAAGAAGAAACTAGACCACAGTACTAATAGCCCAAACAAACTTCGGCCTCTTCTAGCCTGAAACAAGAAAAACTAGATAGTGTCTGGCTATCACATCAACCATTGTCACCAGGGACACAACAGAAGGCTGCAGATAGAATTAGAAAAAAAAATATAGAACGAAATTCAAATTCCTAAAAAAAGCCACATTTATTAGACTGATAGAGACTAGAGGAACCCCCCAAAGGTTATCACCCTAAAGTACCCTTTTAACTTGGCACCAAAGCCATTCCTGGAGGTCACCTTTCAGCCAAATAATAGCTTGGCTTATAAAATAAACAATATTTCCCGAGAGTAATGTGCTGTCTTAAACAATCAGCTTAATAAGACCAAACAGTCAACAGATACCCAAAAGCAAAGACAAGACTGTAAGGAGGGGAAAGGAAGCTAGATCAATGGAAAAAACAAATAGAATACAAAGAATGAATGCTGAAACATTGTGAAAATTGTAATCAATGTCACAGAACAATTTGCATAAAAATTATTAAATGGGAGCCTAATTTGCTGTGTAAACTTTCACCTAAAACACAATAAAATGTTTTTTTAAAAAGAAATTCACAGTCTAATAAGGTATTTAAGTAAGTTATATGCATACCTGTGTGTGTGTTTCTGTAACACAATTTTATAAATGCTGCAAAAAAGTATGAACAAAGAATTTGTTTCTGTTGCTCAGAAACAAGATGAAGAGGTTCAATTACTAGAAAGGTGAATTTTAAGTTCAGAGCCATACAAATAACAAAGGTGACTATGATTGAGTCCCTAAATAGTGACCTAGATTAATGTAGCCATGGATTTTAGGTAGGATTATAAGATCATATGACATAGGAATATATATGACTCTAATTCTAATATTCAAGTGGAAAGAGGAAGGCCTCTGGACTGAAAAACTGGCAGGCTATCACAGTAGCAGTAGACTACAGTGAAAAAAAGTGAGTATGCTTACATATCTCCAGCTTCTCTTACTGACTTTTCTTTATGGTATGTGCTCTTCCAAAGATATCAAGAAAGACGGAAGGAGCAGTAGATTATGTCTGACTATAAACACTCACCCAGCACCCCAAAACAGTATACAGTTCTGTCATAAAAGAACCTATATTCACACTCAGGTTTTGGACTATGGTGAAGAAAAAGATGATGTGGCTGTAAGATATGAAGACAGAGAGATGGAGAATTAAGAGAAAAAGTAGTATTTGCCTGGAAAATATATATTCATATGTATATAGTTCAAATGAAAAATGAACCACTGTGTTTCTAGTAATTTTCTCCTATAATGGGGTTGAAAACAATTTTTATTTTTTCAATTATACTTCCCTATGTTATCTAAGATTTTATAAAATATGTAGTATTTTGATAATATAAAAAGCTGCTTTTTAAGGGTATGTGGAGCTATGGAAACAACTATCAGAAGTCCTAACATCAGAAATTGTTAAAGTGAACTACCTCTAAGAAGTGGAACCCAGATTAGGGCAGTGAGGGGCAGGGGACCTATGTTTTAGTTTAAGCCTTTGTTAATGTTGTACTTTTGTTATTTTGATTAAAATTGTAGGCTGTTTTAATGTTGCATTTTTGTTGTTTTTGATAAAAATTGTAAAAAAAATAATGTATGTGGCAAAGAAACGTGGGCATTGGGGCAAGATTTTGGTATTATCACTCCTGAGGGAGACAAAATAAAAGATAAATACTTTTTAATTCTATGACTAAGAAAACCACTAATTTTTCCCATGCATTCATGTTTTTTTCTTTGTTTACCAATTTCATCAAATTAAAGTATAATTTTATATTAGGCATTGTATATGTTGTTCTGATTTCCCATAAGAGACTACCTGACCTAAGATTATCACCTTATCATCTTTGAGCCCAAGTCTTCCCATCTAGATAGATGTTTTTCTTCCTGCTTCCATAATCAACCATTCTGTCTCAAAATCTTTACCTCAAAAATCCCATGTTTGAAAAATCAGATCTAACTCTTACTAGGATTTCACTGCACTCTCTATAACACACAATCCTTTGCTAGAGTGCCAACGCATCACTAACCTAACTTCAAGCACTTTGAGATGAGATGTTACAGGGCTATGGTCCATGGTCTTTGTCTACAATGGCTCTGCCACAAGATTTTGAAGCCTGTAAAGAAAAAAAAAGTTCTTAAATTTTACTAATTATCTGAGTTTATATTTAGTAAATTATTCAAAGGATGGTAGTTAATTGATGTCCCAGAAGAGGAGCCAAAATTACTGATGTAATCACACAATACCATCTTGTACGTATATCAATTTCATAACTTCCTGTTTACTAATTACAATTCATTTAGAAACACTGCTTGCCATTTATTGCTGATTACAATATGCAAAATAGCAATTATGCATATTATTAACATGTCAGATTAATTTTTTGTAATTTATATTTGATTACAATGCTATGTTCTGTTCTGTATGCAGTTTAGCTTTTTTTCACTCATGATTGTTTATTCCTGTAGCATGGTCTGTTTCTGATTTTCAGGATTTTGGCTAGTAATCATTTGATTTTAACTTATCCTAAATTTAAAAAATAATTTTAACATTGGGAAAGGATTAGTAAAATAACAAGTTGAGGTATCAGAAACGTAGTAATAGTAAAATATATTGGTTAAAAATTATTCTGGAAGGTATTTCTGAAATACATATTAAGAATCTTTAATCTATGTATGTGTTGGACTCTGTAATCACATTTGTAGAAACTTGTCCTAATGAAATTACAATAAATGCAGAATTATTGAACCAAGATGTTCATGTGGTATTATTTCTGTTAATAAAAAAACAACATAAATTTCAAAACAGAGGATTTTTAACAAAAACTCTGTGCATTCATGTAATAAAATCTTGTGCAGCCATTAAAATCAGATTGCAAAAAGTATTTAATGACATAAAAATGTTTATATATCATACAATATTAAACAAAAAAAATAAACAGAATGTATAATCACTGTGGCCCCCCTCGTGGGGAAAAAAATACCCACGAAGAACATTCCTATGTATATATAAAATCCATTGCCTTCCAGTGGATTCTGACACATAACAACCCTGTAGGTCGGAATCAACTTGATAGCAATGCCTTTTGTTTTGGAGCCCTGGTGAAACAGTGGTTAAGAGCTCAGGGTGCTAACCAAAATGTCAGTAGTTCAAGTCCCCTTCTGCTCATTGGAAACCCTATGGGGCAGTTCTACTCAGTCCTATAGGGTCGTTATGAATTGGAATTGCCTCTATGGCAGCCATGTTTGTTTTTTTTTTAATTAAAAAAATTTATACATATATATAAATGGTTTGTGCTATACTAAAGGCTGGCAATTCAAACCCACCCAGCTATACTGTGAAAGAAAAGACTTGGTGACCTGCTTTGGTTAATATTACAGCCAAAAAAGCCCTATGGAACAGTTCTACTCTGTAACACAGGGGGTTGCCATGAGTCGGAACTGACTTAATGGCAAATAACAACACCACAGGTATTCACACAGAAAAGAGACTCAAAGAATATTTCTCTGAACCTGAAAAAGTCTATGGTAGAAGGTAATACTTACCATTTAATTAGCTGTTTTTTTTGTTTGTTTTTGTATTTTAGCATTATTTTTACAAAAAACAAAGTATATTTATCAATGAGATGGATTGATGTACTGGTTGCAACGATGGGCTCAAGCATAGAAACTATTTTGAGGATGGCACAGGGCTGGGCAGGGTTCTGTTGTACACAGGGTTGAGTTGGAAGTGACTCAGTGGCATCTAACAACCACAAACATAGTAGAGAGTATAGATACAAGAAGATCCTAGTGTGGAAAGAAGTCAGTCATCGTACCTTTAGTTAGCAAATACAATGTGCTCAATCTTGTGTTCACCCCTGTGAAGGCCACACAATAGACAACAAAATAAAAACAGAAAAACAAAAGCAGAAAAAAGCAAAACAATAGCAGAAAAACAAAATAAACAGAAACATAAGAGTAATTTATTTATTAGCTTTAGTACCTTTCTTAACCACTGTACCACCAGGGCTCAACTCTACAGTCGTGGGCTTGGTGCTTGGAGTACCTTTCTTGAGGATTTTTTGGAGTCTTCTACATATAAGTTCATGTTATCTGTGAAAAGACATAATTTTACTTCTTTCTTCCTAATTTGCATATCTTTTTTTTCTGTACTTGTCTGATTACTGGTGAAGACTTTCAGTCCAATATTGAATAGCTGTGGTGAGAGCAGGGATCCTTGTCTTGTTTCTCTCCTTAAGGAAGCCTATTCTTTCTTCCTTTAGTATGGCATTAGCTGTGTGTTTTTTTATAAATGCCATTAATTATACTGAGAAATACCCCTTCTATTCTTACTTGTTGAATGTTTTTATCATAAAAAGTTATTGGATTTTGTCAAATGCCTGCTCTGTTATGATTGAGATGATTGTGTGTTTATTTTCCTTTATTCTATTAAAGTGACATATAGGCAAGTGTACAGACACCTAAGTTTGCTAGTGGTTACCAGGGGTGGACTAGAGAGAAGGGGAAAGAGGACTCAATGCTTAGGGGACACTGAGTTTCTGGTAGAGATGATGGGAAAATTTTGGAATGGATAAGGGTGATGGTTGAACAACAGGATGAACATAATAAATGTCACTATACTGTACGTATATTGTTGAAATGGCAAATGTTTTATTATGTATATACTTACCATAATAAAAACAAAACAATACAAAACATGAGAGGTATGGTTTCTTTCAAGAAGGGGATTTATAAAACCATATAAAAGGCTTCAAAAGGAATTACTGAATTTCTCTGCATAAACTAAATGCTGTGATACTTCAAACTGGAATACCCTGATAAAACCTTACAGATACCAGCAGCAGCAGCAGTGACTACAACAACAGTAACAACTTCGAGATCTGGGAGCGTTAGGTTTGATTTGGTTAGATGAAGAGGTGAATTCAGATAGAGGGGAAAACTGAGAGAAAATTCATGGAGAAACTCATGTGTTCTAGGTAGCTTTGTATATCACCAAAGGAGGAGGTATTCTGCCCTGACTAAACCAGGCGATGAACTTGCGGTGCGGTGGGATGGAAGGTGGGTAAATAGAATTTGGTCATACTGTGGATAGCCAGGTACACAAAAAAGCTAAGTTAGGAGTTTGTAAACAGAAGAATTATAAGGACAGAGACCATTAATTTTATTTGTCAATAATATGCAGAAATTATTTGGGGTGGGGAACATGCAATTTAATCTGCATCTTGATATTGGACTCTAGTTTTTATTCAGAATTGTCGCATCTACTCTAGCTTTCCGTTTTTATAATAATCTCTCTACGTGTCTAGGCACATTGCAGTCTGAAGGTAGAAGGACCCATAGAATATGGGTTGGTAGCAACTTAATATTGAAGGAATAAAGAACTTCAAGCACATTGATTACTGATTCTAAGTGGGAGTAACAAGTTGCTGAGTAGGTCAAAAACATTTGATAGCTGTATGGTGTCTTTAACTTACTTTAGCATATTTCCAATAGATAATCGCACATCTTTGTTATACCCTAGGTGAATTCAATTGTCCTTTTCAGGAATTTACAACCCAGAGGTGGTACCTAGCTTTGCAACAAAAGGTACTTATCCAGAGGCAAGTACTACAAACACTTGACTTGTTTTTATTTCTGATTAATACTGGAAGGTTTAATAAGCATTAGATCTGGCCTTTTATTGAAAAAATTGTTAATTAGAAAAATAGATTTTGGAGATAGGTTCATATTGTTTAAATTAGTAGTTTTTAAAATATGTGGATTGCATAAAATATTACAAGAATAAAACATAAGAATATAATGACGCCTCTTGCTGTTAATGAGTTAAGGATGGCACCCTATATCCATCAACCGGGCCGGAGGATTTCTGATCTCTTGGTGCTGACTAAACCCCATTGCCCTGGAGTCAATTCTGACTCGCAGCAACCCTATAGGACAGAGTAGAACTGTCCCGTAGAGTTTCCAAGGCTGTAATATTTACAGAAGCAGGCTCCTACATCTTTCTCCCTCAGAGCTGTGGGTGGGTTCAAACTGCCGACCTTTTTGGTTAGCAGCTGACTGCTTAACCACAGTGCTGTCAGGGCGCCTTTGGTGCTTGCCAGGTGGATAAAAATTAAACCTGTACCTAGAACGTTACTATGCCTATATTGAAACCCTCATGCCGTGGCAAGTGAAGTCAAGACGTCATGAAGCTTAGGGAATAGAAACTATATGAAAAAACTTGGTGTCAGTTTGCCTAATAATGTTCTTTTTAAAAATCTGAATGTGTAGTAGAGCTTTCCTTTCATTAATACCTGATAGATTGTAAGAGAGTACCAATCCTTAAAAAAAAAAATTTTTTTTTTTTTTACTATCCTAAAATTTTTTCAAATGGCTAGCATTATCTATTATAAAGAAGTCTCTGGGTAGTATAAATGGTTAACACACTTGAGTACTAACAAAAAGGTTGAGGTTTAAGTCTACTCAGGAATGCTGCAGAAGAATGGCATGGCAATCTAGTTGTATAAAACCAGCCATTGAAAACCCTGTGGAACAGAGTTCTCTTCTGACATACATGGGATCACCATAAGTTAGAGTCCTCTCTATAGCAGCTGGTTTTTCATCTCTTATAAAGAATCTTAGGGTAAAGGTACATGGCCAAATATGGCTTAGATTAACTTGCAATGATTATTGAGAGAGGGTGAATAACTAGGCCCAAGAAATGTCTCAAAGGCACTATTTGGCTAAGTTAAGAATGCTATTCTTGTAGGGAAAAATCTTTATCACTGCGAATAACATGGAAATAATTTGCTTTATGTGTCAGAAATTTTGAAAAATATCTGCAAAATGTGGTGTGGGCTATCTGTCTTAGTCATCTAGTGCTGCTGTAACAGAAATACCACAAGTAGTGGCTTTAACAAACAGAAATTTATTTTCTCACAGTTTAAGAGACAAGAAGTCTGAATTCAGAATGCCGGCTAGAGTGGAAGTCTCTTTCTCTATTGGCTTTGGAGGAAGGTCCTTGTTTCCTCTGAGCTTCTTCTCCTGGGCAATCTTCATGTGGCTTGGCATCTCTCTTTCCTGGTCTCTGCTTCTGCTCACTTGTTTAAACTCTTTTATATCTCAAAAGAGATTGATTCAAGATACAACTTATACTACTGTATTTTAACTCAAATAATGACCTTTTTCTATATTTGTTTGCCAACCACACCCTCCCCCTGTGAATTATTTTCTTAAGCAGGTTATGCTAATTTTTTTAAACAACAATATGTGAAAAAAAAATTAGTGTAGTCGTGCTTATAAAAATACCTCATGGGGGAGGATGAGGTTGGCAAACAAATGTAAAGACATGTTATTTGAGTAAAAAAACGGTAATCAGTTTCACTAATAAAACAAAGACAATCCATTCCCAGGTAGGATTATAACCACAGGCAAAGAGGTTAGGATTTACAATACATATTTTTGTGGCACATAATTCAATCCATAACACTATCCTTTGTGTTTTGGTATGTACGAAGTATGTTTGGAGCCCTTGTGGCACAGCGGTTAAGATCTCTGCTATTAACCATAAGGTTGGCAGTTTGAATCCGCCAGCTGCTTCTTGGAAACCCTATGAGGTAATTCTGCCCTGTTGTACAAGGTCGCTGTGAGTCCCGATCAACTCAACAGCAACAGGTTTTTTTTTTTTTTTTTTAAAGTATGTTTTGGTATGTGTGAAGCAAAAGTCATTCTAATAAAAAATACAAAGAAACCAAGTCCTACACATAGGGTTGGAGTGTAGGTTAAATGTTAGCGCAGTTGGCAGGTGGAAATTTTGACTTACTAACTATTGCTGGGATTCCATCTTAGTATTTTTGGCTTCCAGTTGTCATGTGCAGCCTTTTAACAAAAGTAAAAGCTTGGCAAAGTTGGCTCTTAACCAAGCAAACTCAACTATCTTAGCTGACTTTGGGCTGCCATAAGCTAGGATAATACGCTTTTAGAAACACAAGTAAAACTTTCCACAAAAACGGCTTTCATTTATCGTTCTATTTCTATTCTCAAAAGACTCCTGAATGTCTAGTTTCACAAAGTAAAACTAAATTTCATGTTTTCTTCTTACTTCATCTGGCTTGAAAAAAAAAACACAACAAATGTCTGTACAATTTCTGACAAACCATATCTCAGATTTAATACATCGCCTTTCTCACGGTCAGGCACACATCTTTTGCAGAGAAAAATCAATGAACATGTAAAAAGATGAGGGACTTCTGTTTTTTTTTTTTTTTCTTTTTCCTTTCATTTTTAACTTTTTTAATTACAAATTAACATGAATTATTATTTCCAAAAAAAGTCTATATTAAAAAACAAAAACAAAACCCTGGTCTTTGTTTTTGAGAGATGTTTCTTTTAATTTTGAAAGCAAAATAAAACTTCACAAAAGGTTAAAGATTTTTTTTTTCCTCTGAAAAAATTTTTTTGGTGTCTTTCAGGTGCTAGTCACTCCCAGGAAAAGATAATTCGGGAATCCATATGGGAATGATGAGCACTAATGTGTATATAACAGAAAAAAGAAAAAAAAAACAAAAAAGAACAAAATAAAAGTGGCTTGGACAATACAGATGTTCATAATAGGCCTTATTAAACTTTACATAGTAGGCAAGATTATATCGTATTTTTCTCTTACTTAAAATGAGCTATGAAATTAAGCAACCACCATTTATATGATGTCTACATGACAAAATTGTCATTGATTCTTGTGGTTCACTGATCTGCAGAAACTCATCCTCACGATCTAAAATGGTGGCTAGGATACCAGCCATCATATCAAAGCACCAAGCAACAGGCTGGGTAAAAAGACTGAAAGATTATGACTCTTCTGCTAAGGATAATTCCTGAAGTCTACATGATGATTCCACCTACGATTTCCTGGCCACACTAACAATAAGAAAGGCTGGAAAATACAGTATTTTAGCTCAAAATTTGCCCAGTTAAAAATTAGAGTTCTTAGGACTAAGGCTAAAGAGGCTATGAAGAAGAAAGTAGCAGTTTGCTACCTACCAACAAATATACTGCTATCTCTGCTCTAAAAAAGCACCAAAAAAAAAAAAAAAAAAATCCATTGCCATCAAGTTGACTCTGACTCATAGCGACCCTATAATTCTGAGTAGAAGTGCCCCATAGGATTCCAAGGCTATAATCTTTTACAGAAACAGACTGCCACATCTTCTTCTGAGGAGCAGCTGATGGGGTCAAACCACTGACCTTTGAGCTAACAGTGGAGCCTTTAACCACCATGCCACCAGGGCTCCTTTTCTATAAAGACACAGAGCCTAATAATTAAAAAAAATAGTTTTCTCTATTTAAATAATACATTTAGAAGAATTCACACTTTCTAAGCCCCCTATATGGAGCCCTGGTGGCATAGTGGTTAAGAGCTATCTATGGCTGCTAACCTAGAAGTTAGAATCTACTAGGCGCTTCTTGGAAAACTTATGGAGCAGTGCTACCCTGTCCTGTAGGGTTGCTATGAGTTGGAATCAACTGGACAGCAAAGGGTTCGGTTTGTTGTTTTTGTTTTTTGGTTAAGCCCCCTATATATGACAGACATTTTGATCTCATTTAATCTTTTTTATTGTCTTATGAGATACATTGTATTTTCTTTTTGCATAAAGCCAAACAGGTGC
The DNA here is from genome assembly GCF_024166365.1 of Elephas maximus indicus. Taxonomy (NCBI): domain Eukaryota; kingdom Metazoa; phylum Chordata; class Mammalia; order Proboscidea; family Elephantidae; genus Elephas; species Elephas maximus. Next base: position 70,456,432 of record NC_064826.1, on the reverse strand, counting down.
CTATGTAATCGAAGTCCAGCTTTGCCTATTTCAGGGTTTAATCATTGTGAATACTACTTCCTAACAAGATTTCCTGTTGCCACTGTTTTAAGAAGGCTGAGAATCAGCTATGGAGGACAGTGTAATAATGTTGACATATTTTTCTCAGCAGAGTATGTTTTTTTCAGAGCTAAGAAGTCTTATTTTCAGTTTCCATTTTGGGTAGTATAATTGAAGAGGTGACTCAAAAGCAAGCAGGGCCCACGAGAACCTAGGACAAGAATATCATTGACAACAACGTGTGAATTTTTACCGCATCAATCAACATAGTGGTAAAGAGAACCACTTGCCAGAATAGCTGCTCTCAATTTGAGATGAATGCTCTTCCTTAACTCGCATTTCACAGTAATGATCCAGAAAGGCTGAGCAAGTACAGCCAACTGAGTTCTTGGGAGGAGAAACTTTTAAAGCTGCATCCTCATATCTATGGGGTGAGTAAAATGCCTTACTCATTCTGTTTATTACATAGGATCCTATTTTAGGTTAATGCTTACTCATACCAGGCACATGTGGCTAAAAACATTAAAGTAAGTACAACAGATGAGAAACACTAACTAGAGGAGGGTTAGGACTGAAGGAGGCTCCAGTTTATTGGTGAGACCGGCTAATTTACAATTAATACTATGCCTGTAGGGTTAGCCCAGGAGGCCTGTAGAGCCCAGTCATCTGACAATGACTGTCTGGCCCAGCTGAAGATATAAATCTATCATTACGTTGATTGAATGGAAACACCGCCTGTATCTCTGGTGGTTTACTTTGTTCATAAGCAGATATTATCAATTCTTCCAAATTCATGTGCATTCTCCCTGGAGCTCTTTTTTAATATGTTATCATCAAGAACATTCTGTAAGAAAATGTGTTTTCCCCTGAACAGGTCATTAAGAGAATCCCATGTACCCAGCTACAGATTAAGTGTATTTGGAGGAGATAAGCAGGCACAAGGCCTCATGCGTGATGATGTGCTTAATGGTTACAGAGACTATGTGAACTATGAAGGCTAGGAATTTGCTTTTTTTCGCCCTTAGGCAGTTCACTAGTTCCGGAAGCATTCACGGAAACCACCTCTGGTAATTGCTTCAAATGACCAAAAGTTGTGGTCAGAACTGTTCTTAGAGTCTTTCTGGTTCCCTATACTTACAAACACGCTTAAGGGCACTTAATGAATAACCTTTTACTGATGTACCACCCTTTCATTACCACCTGGGCTTAGAAGCAAAAGACATAAAGGTGAGAATTATTTTCTTATGAGTTCAGCCCAGCCCTTCAGTAGCGGTGGCACTTTGTAGATGGCATCTATCAGTGGGAGGATAATTATACCTTAGGTCATTTTAGGCAGAGCAGGCCATAAAATGAAACACTATAAAATCTTTGGGCTTATAATAGTACCATGTCATAAATTCTCCCTGTGGAGATACAGCGCTGGTGCCTGCTTTACATTTATAATGTACACAGTGGAACAATGCACTAAAAAAAAAAGAATATCCAAATTCAGGAATTATTCTTCCTGTATTATTAAAGAAATCACTTAAATGCTTGGGCACATGGATTTTGAATCTCACTGTGGGATTCTTATAGAGAAAACACATACAGACACACACACACTTTTGAAAAGATCTAGCCTATTAACAAAACCAAAGTTTCCTAGTTTAAGAAGCCAGAGTACCTCTTTGTCCTGAGTGAAGAAATAAGAAAACTACTGTGCTGGCCTCACAATTAAAAAACAAAACAAAAACTATTCATTTTCTTTTTTTTCTTAGAGTGAATGTTATTTTTCAATTATTTAAAAATTAAAAAAGTGTTATTTATGTAACCCAGAATAAGTTACAAAGGGTGATATGAAATAAGTCTCAGGTAGTCCCTGTCAGGTAAAAATTCAAAAGCTTTCATATAAATAATAATATCAAAAAAAAAGCTTTGATTCTATTTTAATGGTTTGATATGGGTCCTATCTAGTGTTGGGAGTTCTTGGTTTCCTGTTGTAACTCTTCTGACTTCAGGGTCACCGTCTCCATACTCTTCTGAAGGATATGACCATGGTCCTCCAACCTTAATAACTCAGGACAGAACCTTAAGTCATTCTCTTCTTTATACTTTCTCCTAATATCCTTATTATACTGGAATTTACCATCTAAATGCCTCTTTTTCTACTAGTCAAATTTAAATACAAAGAAGTTTAGGACTGAGTGCCTAATAGCCTTAAAACCCAAGCAACTTCTTTCTTTTCATTCTAGAGTTACACTGTCCAACACTTATCCCCTCGCCACATGTGGCTGCTCCAAAACCCAAACCTGTTGCCTCGAGTCAATTTCAACCCACAGTGACCCTATAGGGCAGAGTAGAACTGCCCCATAGGGCTTCCAAGGAGTGCCTGGTTGTTTCAAACTGCTGACCTTTTGGTTAACAGCCATAGCTCTTGACCACTATGGCACCAGGATTTCCATGTGGCTATGCTCGATGGCACTAGAAAAATGGCACTGGGTTTGTTTTTTTTTTTTAACTAAGTACTTGAAATACGGCTTGTCCCAACTGAGATGTTCTGCAAGTGTGCAAAAAAAGAAGTAAAATACCTCACTCATTTCTCGTATTGATTATGTATGAAGTGATAATATTTTGGATATAGTGGGTTAAATAGAATACAATATTAAAACATATTTTTTGAAAATATGGCTACAAGAAAACATAAAATTACATGTAGGTTTACATTTATGCCTCACATTATATCTCTCCCAGACAGCATTGGACTAGACAAAATCTTCTCAGGAACTGAGACATCAAGAGAAAGGGAAGAAGCTTTCTCTTCCAACCACTCCAAGTTCTTCCATGGCGATAGGATGCTCCACTTGAACATCAGTTTAGAGCAATTTTGGCTCTCTTAGCCTATTAATTCTGCTAGAATTATCCTAGGTTTATGTGGTTCTTCCCCTACCTTTTATTATGTCCCAGTGAAATCTCTTCCCATCCTCTTCCTTACTTTCGCTTCCCTTGTGCAAAAATTTCTATCAGTAAGATAAGTCAGTGTGTAGGTTTTCTATTTCCACAAATGGAATCTTTGTTGCCAATGTACATGCAGAGCTTTACACTCTTTATACCTCTGTCAAAACTCAGTAATATGATAGTATCCTCACTCTTTCATTCTCCCTATGACTCTCATGTGGTCTTCTGGGTTATATAAACCAAAACAAAACAAAAAACCCTAAACCCATTGCCATCGAGTCGATTCCAACTCATAGTGTTTTATGACAGAGTAAAACTACCCCATATAGCTTCCAAAGACAGCCTGGTAGATTTGAAATGCTTACCTTTTGCTTAGGAGCTGTAGCACTTAACCCTTATGCCCCCAGGGTTTCCCCTGTGTTATATAGTTTCACTTCTTTTCCAGAAGACATCTCTACAGTAAATGTCTCTTCAGTTCCCTTGGACCCTAAGCCCTATGAGCAGAAAATGGGCCAGCAGAGCACAGTTAAGCTTATCTTGCTTCTTCTCTTAGCCAGGTTTTGTGGGATCCAGGTTTGGGGATGTTCTTTAAGAAAAAAAAAACATATGACTACAAATATAAAATTAAGTTCAGGGTATTGGAAGGGGCCTGCACAAGGAAGAGAACTAGATATTAAGCTTCAGTTGTTTCCATATTAAATTTGCATCTACAAGAAATCATTTACCTCTTACATTCAGATTTTTTTTTTCCTAGATATAGGAGCATCTGATTCCCAAGAAAATTTTCCTGAAGAAGTGTCTGTCACTTTTCCACTTGGCTGAGGCCTGTGTGTAAAAAACTATGGTGAATTACCTCAAAGTCCTACTTCCAATTACCCTCATTCCCAGTTCTTTCTTTCTCTGAAGTTCCATCAGACACATTTTGACCACTAGGCTTTTTAATCACATATTTTGTTGTTTGCGTACTTGAAATTATTTTGAAAGGAAGTTAAATCTACAGGATCTTTTATAGTAAAGTAACTTTCTCATTTACTTCCACAAAATTTTTGAGCATAAATTGTAATGAACATATTAAAATGAAGATTGTCTTGGGCTTTTTTTTTTTTTTTTTTGATGGTTATTTGAAACTGAAAATATAAGAACAAAGATTTTCAACAATAATGAGAATGAGATGTTTGGAGAAAACTTTGCCTATACCTCCTACTTGGAGCCCTGGGTGGCACAGTGGCTAAGAGCTTGGCTCCTCATAGAAAGGTCAGCAGTTTGAATCCACCAGCCACTCCTTGGAAACTCTACGGGGCAATTCTACTGTGTCCTAGATGGTCCCTATGAGTCGAAAATGACTCAGTGGCAATGGATTTGGTAACTCCTACTTCAAAGAGTGATGAATAAAATACAATGTACTTACATTTAATATTATATTTGACTGATGTGTGTGTGTATAGATATACAGGTATAACTGAGTTGGCATCGAAGTAATGGACTTCTCAAATAATCCCCACAGGTAAAGTTTTAAGGTATATGAGTTCACAATAGAAATATCACTACACCTAAGTGGGCAGAAACAACAAACTTTTGAAATAGTTATAAAAAGACTGCAGATATTGCAATTTAAAATATATGATATAAATTGGTTTAATCTTTAATATATTTAATATAGCCTTTAAGGTATTTAAAGAAATAATAGAAGAAAAAGGGAGTAAAAATAAAAATATTAAAAAAACAAAATAATGCTCACATAAATAAAACAAAAATTTGAAATTTAGTGGACAAATAAATAATAAGTCCAGGCACCACTGAAAAGAGCGGCCTGGAAAAAAGATTGCAGGTCATCACCTAGAAGGAGGATCATGTAGACAAAAAAATGTAAAAACAGACAAACAAACAGCAATGAACTGCTAAAAGACCTAGAATAAACAGTGCACTGTGCTGCAAAGGCTCCTATCTCCAGATTAACCAGGATAAATAAATAGGATAAATAAAAAGAAATGGAAATTTGATTAAAAGCTGACTTTCAACAGAAATGGAAGTAAAAGATATAAATCTACTATCCTTAAGGTCTTAAAATAATTCCCTATCTATATAAACACTTTGATTAAAAATGTATTAAAAATTAATAGACCCATATAGGGCTAAGTGATTTATTAATGAAAATGTAGAATAATGGTTAGAGGAGAGGTACTTAGATATTTGTTGATTGTTCAGTAAGGGAATGTGAAGATTCTTTGTAATGTCCAGGCACAAACCCTCTGTGTTCAGGTCCAGGAGCCATCTTTTCATGTCCTTTAATTTCAAATGTATCATAGCTTACTAGTTTCATATCTCCCATCACAAGAAATAGGCTATTACTGTTATTACTCAGTGCCATGGCTCTTCAGTACCTGTTTATACTGAAACAGTGTAGACCTTCTTGCTACCACAGTTCCCTAATACCAGCTATTCAGTGCTGGTTGTATTATTACTTATGACACTGCATCATTCATCATGCTTGCCCATGGAACAGGCTTCCAATGACGTTCTTAAAAGATGTTACTGTGTTATTTTGAAGATGGCGATGAATGCATGTCTCACCCAGAGTAAACAGAAACATGTGAATGAATTTTTTTTTTTTTCTGGGCATGTCCTATTTAGAGTATATAATGTAATAGTGTAAAAGTAGAATAACACAACTTCCAACAGTATCTTCCCCTGAAATCTTGATCTTTTTTTCACATACTACCACCAGCAGTTAGGAGGATAAGTAAGGGATCTGTGGGCAGAGTGAGGGGAGTATCTCATCCACGTAAGAAATGCCTTTCCTTCATCTGTCATGGCTTGAAACTGACCTGGGAGAGCACCAAGTCACTACATCATTTGGAGGGCAGAGAGGAGGACATTAATCAGAAGACTCCACTGGCATTATGAAACAGTGATCTAGAAACTCATGATATCGGAGATAGATGTGAGCAGCCATGGAAGACTGGCTGATGCATGGTGTGGAGCCTGCTGAGGGATGAGTGCCAGTGTTGGAGGGCGCGCAGGATTAAAGGTATCTGTGACCACCCCCACCACTCTCATGTACTATAGACACAAGATGGCATTGTACTTGGAGCATATGTGTGAGAACAAAACTGGGCCTATACATGTGGCTCAAACCCAAGGGTCTGTGGTGGTAACCCAGAGCTCCAAACTCCTTCTGTGTTGAAAATGACAGTCACCCCAAATCAGCATGTCAGCATCTTAGCGGTGGCTTAATCTCATGTGATCTCACTAGAGAAATACTTAACCAGACAGCGTGCAATCCATTTGCCAGACAGCCTTCCAGAACCAGAGTCTGGCCATGGACCCTGGGATAACCCCGTAAGTGTCAATACTGGAACAGATGGGGTCATTAGTTGAGTCCAGTTTTAATGGCAGAAGAGAGTCAGAGAAACCCAAAAAGATAAAAATGGGGACCAAAGCCATTGCAGATCCCAATCTAGGCTTGGGGTGTCTCACTCAAATAGCACAACCAGCACAAGCTTGTCCCAGGTACTGGAGCAAGGCATAGAAAATGTTGAACAAGGCACTTCCAAAAGTAGGGGCTACCTGAATAATGAGGCTTTGCTTGCCTGGGTCTGAAAGTACTATTTTCTACTAGTTCTGTATCACCTTCAACTTCCTCCCCAATGCAACTTCTGTCCTGATACTCTTATCTTTTCACAATTTCCTTTTCTGTTGCAAACCATCTGAAACGGCTTCTCTGACACGCACTCACACACATGCTCCATCTCATATACTATTTCTAGAGCCTCTGCCTACCGCTTCTGGCTGTCTACTGTGCATGTCTAAAGAAAGGTGAGGAAAAAAAGCAAACATGTTTCATGTCTGCCTGCACCTAATTTGTTGGTCAGTCAGAGAGACAATTGGCTCAGACAATGAGAAGAAGGGCAATTGAAATGGTTCTTATTCAGACTAATTAAGGAAAAAGGGGTGGGGGAATCTTTAAAAGGTTTTTATTTTTTTTCTTTTTTGCCCTTGTGTTTGTTAAAAAGAGATAAGGTATAAGAGGAGAAAATATACAAAGAATTATAAAATATAGATAGATAAAAAATCAGAAAAGTAACTTTTTAGAATTTGTATTCAGGGGATGTTTCTCTTGCGAAGCGGAGAAAAACAAGAACTGGTTCCTTTTTTAAGAAGTGCATTTAAATTTCAAAATGTGAAGTATTTAAATGAAAATAAATATATTTCCTGAATTATCGAATTAGTGACAGAAAAATATAAATCATACCGTGTGGTAGGCAAATAAGTAGGGAAATAAAAATACAGAGCTCCAAACGAAGATGAAATAGCAAAAGAACAAGGCAGCTGATAATCATGGGAAGCCCAGAGTAGAAAAGCTCTCTCTAATTTAAAATATAAGAACTCCACTTTAAAACTGGTTATAGAGACAGTAAACCATCAGAGATTGCAGGAAACAGCCTCGATTTGATCTAGTTTCCTACAATGAGATAGCTGACTAATGGCCACCGCAATCTGAATTAATTAACATCAATTTGTTTTTAATAAAAAGCCTTGGAAGCCTATTTTGATAATGAATGCCATCTAAAGGAAAGTCAAACAGAGCTATCTGACATATGTGGAGCCACAGCTGTACATATTTGACCCCTATTTTACACAGTTGCGCCTCATTGATTTCTTCTGTTAAACTCCTGGACTGAACACTGAACAAAGGCGGGAGCACGCATACATCTTCTGTGGAGACCCAGTCAATGAACTGTAACCCTGCACAGGGCCAGAGTGTTTCCACATCTCCAACATTGGTTGCCTGTCCTGATGACATATAACTCAGATGCTGTCCTTAAGAACAAATAACCTCAAAAGTGTGACTATGGAATCAGTCTTTATGGGCACAAACAAAAATAAAAGGCTTGACACAAACTCAATGTATAGCTGAGCTTACAAGTTATTTGGCTTCGAATTTAAACCCATATAGAGGTCTATTATAAAAGAATTTCCCATACTTAAAGAGAATTCAAAATAAAACAAAAAACTGTCAGAAACCCTTGTATCTTACCATAAATGTGGTATAATAAAATCTGCTTCCATTAAATGAGAGTCTTCTCCGCCAGTATCTCTAGTGAAATTTCTCCCAAGGCTTTAGGAATAGTGGTATATCTACTTATGTTAGCTCACTTCTGTTAATGATATGAATGAATGAATTTCAATCAATAGTTTTTAGTCACAAACTTCTGTTTTCATACTTATTAGGAACTGATTCAATAACTGCAGACAAACGCCTTGCATATCTTTAACCAACTAGGATGATGGTAATAATAAACCTGTCTCTAGTTTTTCTTCCTCTGCTTTCAATAAAGAATGGAAGAGGAGAAACAGAACAAAGAAACAAATAAAAAGACATGAAGAGTAGGAGGCCGGGGGTCTTGGCATGGAAATTCTGAGAGTGAAAGTATGAATTGTTGTTGTTGTTTGGTGCCATTGACTCGTGGTGACCACATGTGACAGGGTGGAACTACCCCACAGGTTTTCCAAGGCTGTAATCTTTACTGGGAAACTCTGGTGGCATAGTGGTTAAGTACTATGGTCGGCAGTTCAAATCCTTCATGCGCTCCTTGGAAACCCTGTGGGGCAGTTCTACTCTGTCCTGTAGGGTCGCTATGAGCCAGAATTCACCCGACTGCAATTTTTTTTTTTAATCTTTACGGGAGCAGATTGTTAGATCTTCCTCCCATGGAGTCACTGAGTGAGTTTGAAACACCAACCTTTCAGTTAGCAGTCAAGCACTTCACTGTTGTGCCATCAGGGCTCCTTAAAAAAAATGTATGAATTAATGTGGCCGTTTTTAAGTGAATGATACGTCTTTAGTTACTACTGAATGCCTAGTGTGAATGAGGACTTGGAGTTGTACAATACCTTATCAACGTAATGCAAACTATAGTCCTCAGGCTAGGAAACAAATAGCCAAAGTCTCCAGGCTCCAGTTTTATTTTGTAACTAGTGTAATATTTACATTATAAAGGTTTGCACTGTCTATGATTTCTTTTTTCTACAATTGGTGGTTTTTTATTTCAGAAAAGTTCCATTTATTTTTAATATGGTTTCCACCTGCATCTAGAATCATGAGGAATCATAAAAATGCACTACAGGTTGATACAGCTGCTATTGAGTCGGATCTAACATCTAGGATCCCACGTACGACAGAGGGAAACATTGCCCAGGCCTGCGCCATTCTCACGACTGAGCCCATTGGTGCAGCCACTGTGTCAGTTCATCTCATCCAGGGTCTCCCTCTTTTTCGCTGACCGTCTGCCTTACTAAGCATGATGTCCTTTTCCAGGGCCTGGTCCCTCCTGATAACATGTCCTAAGTATGTGATAGGAAGTCTGAGCAATCCTCGATTCTAATGAGCACTCTGACTGTACTTCTTCCAAGACAGATTTGTTCATTCCTCTGGCAGTCCATGGTATGTTCAATATTCTTTGCCAACACCATAATTTAAGGGCATCAATTCTTCATTGGCCTTCCGTATTCATTGCCCAGCTTTCACATGAATATGAGTTTATTGAAAATACCATGGCTTGGATCAGGTGCACTTTAGTTGTCAAATGACACCTTTGCTTTTGAAAACTTTAGAGAAGTCTTTCGCAAAGAATTTGCCCAATGCTATATCATTTTAATCAAATAGTATATTCAATAGAAAAGATAGTGTTTGTTTATTTCTTTCTAGATTGACTCATGTTAGAGTGATGGAGAAATACCAAATATTACCAGATAAAGTGAACTACTGGAGGGTAGGGTATTTGGTTCATTCTCTATGTCTTTCCACAGCTTCTTGCTCCTAGTAAATTTTCTATAAGCATGTATTAAATGAATGAATGAATAAATGAATGAATGCTATTTATATTTTTCAATATTTAATTAACAACTAAGTTTAGAAATCTAAACTGACACAATGATAACTTTTCTTTTTTTAAGTTCTGAAATTGGCATCACATTTATCTTTCAAGCAAGCTATGTGTGGTACAAAGAATAAGGAACAGGTTTCCTTAATCCTCATTGCTGCAACTTTACTCTGACAAAATTGTCCTTTCTAAATTTTGGTATTATGTAAAAACATTGATATTGTGTCTTTACCAAATAGAAAGATACCAAAACCAAACCAAACCCAGTGCCATCGAGTCGATTCCGACTCATAGCGACCCTATAGGACAGAGTAGAACTGCCCCATAGAGTTTCCAAGGAGAGCCTGGCGGATTCGAACTGCCAACCCTTTTGTTCGCAGCCGTAGCACTTAACCACTATGCCACCAGGGTTTCCTAATAGAAAGATACTAGTATATAATTTAACTGAGATGTTATTAAATAAGTAGTAATTAGTTTCCAAAATATTGTTTAATAATACTATTTTATATAGTAATAAAAGTAGTTAATACTTTGAAAACTAATTGTTCTCTGTGAATAACAGGAAATATATTCAACATACCAAAAGTATTAGGACTTTTACTGGCCTAGGTTTTTTTTCTCACTTCTCCCATTAATTGACTGTATGAACCTCACAATTTAATTAATCTGTTTCCCAAGTTCTTCAACAATTGAATAAAGTATTATCTATGTGCTAGAGCAAAGAAAGATAAATAACATGTAAGAAAACACTTCAGAATACATTAAGAAATCTCTGATGTAAGCATGGGAATAAGCTCTCATAGACAGTTGAAGGAAATATAAAATATTTTAATTTTGGGAGACGGTAAATTGCCAAAACCTTAAAAATATATTACTCTCTAGTCAAACAATTTCCCTTCTAGGAATTTACTTTTAGGAAGAAAGTAAGGCATGTCATATACATAATTTACTAATCATCATAAAATTAATAAAATTTATAATTATTGATTGAAAATATTTCTACAAGTCTAATAATAAGGGATTGGCTATATAGATATGTGTCCACACATACATCATCAAATGCCCTGGATTAATACTTTCTAAATTGTAAGCTCTCAAAAAACGCTCCCCTGACAAAAAAATATTTTGATAGTTTCTAGATTCCTTTTGCAACCTTTTCTCTTACTGCTTGCAAATACAGCAAACATTATTCTGAACTGTTTTCTTGTTTCTATGCCTTGCAACAGGATTCTGACAGTACCACTGAACTCATCTTGGGGTAGGTATTCCACCTTCTGTTTTACTATGCTGATTAAAATACACATCTTCCTTTGAAATAAACTTTCTTCACTGTATTAATCTATTAATATATCTTCCTGTCTTCCTCCTCTGGACACTCATGTAGCTTAATATCTATAACTATTTATTACAGTATTTGTGTAATGTTTTATTTGTTGTAGTTGTTGTGTGCTGCCAAGTCGATTCCAACTCTTAACAATCCTATATGAGAGTAGGACTGCCCCATAGGGTTTCCTGGGTTGTGAGCTTTACTGGAGCAGATCTCCAGGTTTTCCTCCCTCGAAATTGCTAGGTGGA